>NC_140580.1:146300436-147500436 GCF_964204655.1 Triturus cristatus | reverse complement strand
ATCGTGAATGCATGAATTATTTGGTCTCTATGCAAAAGTCGTAAACACCGCATTGGCCACATATGAAGTGCCCTTTTATAGGTAGTAGGCCACAATGCTCAGTGACCGTTCATGAAGTTTTTGGTGATACTATAGGTGTGTGGGCAAGATGGTCCTTCAAATTCCTTCCACATTTATATATATAAACAAAGGAGGATCAAATGCAAGGTCCCCTGCGTCTAATGTATGACCGTTGTTTTTTAATTCCATGTTCTTTTAGCACAGCACCTCACCGAGAGCTCAGGATAGCCATTCTCAAATAATTTCAGGTGAGAGCCTCAATTATCTTGAAAAGTCATTCTTGTATTTACAATTGATTCTTACGCTAGGTTAGGCGCTCTGCTAAAAGGGCATGGTTGTATCCACAGGAGACCCTAGTGACCGCCTGTAGGAAAAAAGAATCCAATAGACTTGTCTGTGTCCCCATTTTCTGCCAGAGTTCGAATTTAATTTCAGGCATCTGGGTAGGCGTCTTTTATTTATTTTCTTTTTTCTTCTTTATTGACTACTTCTCTATGAAGGATATCCTTATTAACTGCATACCACTAAATCTTTTCTTCTATCACTTTTAATCTTGTGAGTATGGCTTAATTTTCTTTTTCAATTTTAATTATTACAAATGCCTTGCAGTGGTTTGGTATATGGGAAGGTCTTTCTTCTCTATCATTGCTTCAGCTTTGTCTCAGGCTTGATTATTCCTTAAGCCTTATCAACAAGGGCAGTGTTCTCCAACGTTGGTCCTTGAGGGCTGGATCCATGCCATATTTTTAGCATATCCCCATTTAGATAAATGTAGTTATCTTAAAAATCTGGCATGGATCCAGGCCTCCAGGACCAACTTTAGAGAACCTTTCAGCCGGGGACTGAAACGCTGCCTATTTGACTGTACATATTAAATTTTTCTGATGGGCCCTGCTATTCTTGCTTCATTTATACATGTGTTGATCCCGCTTTATCAATGGCGTGCATACCTTCAAAAAGAGAGCACCGAGCATGTTTGTATGCACTCATATTAACTGTTCCTCAGTATGAATATTATTTTATGAAATTTTGTTTATATTTGCCTTTTTGAGAATATGAAATTGCCATTTGGTATTTTGAATCATAATTATCATTATTAAGTACCATTGTTTTTGATAGTAGTGATTATCCCAGGTCCCCAGAGATCCGTGGGTTCCCCTTGTAACAAAATATCGTGTCGAGAATACTGAGGACAAAAATATAGTGAAGGTAAGTTTCTATAGGTAAGCAAAGTTTCACTATGTATAACTCCACATGAATGGACCTTGAGAATATATGCATCTTCAAGGTACATAGGTGTGGAGTTAAGAATGGTAAACCTATTTGCACTTACCTTCCCTATATTTTGGTTCTCGATATTTTTGACGTGATAGTGTGTCCACACAATATTTTTGTTTCCGATATTCTGTTAGTGGTCAGAGTTAGTATCCCTAGGCAGCTCAGTGCAGTGGGATAGTCCATAGAATGCCAAGCAGTGTTGTGATGCTGTGTCCGAATATAAAGAGCAGTGTGGTATCATCCGTAGGATACAGTGGAGTGAGGTGTATTAATATACCTAGAATACAGTGTAGTGTGATAGAGACTCTAGGATACAGTGCAGTTATGGTAGGTTATTGTCTCTAGAATACACGGCATAATGGTAGGTTGCTCCCAAATATACAGTGCACTTTGATGAGGTAGTACACTTTGCTCTCCACTCCAGTATGGGAGGTTACTGCCTCTAGGATATAAGGCACTGCAGTGGGATGGTGACCCTAGGATACATTGCAATATGATAGGTTAGTATATTTAGGACACAGTGGAAATGATTGTTTAGTCCCCCTGACCCTAGGAAGTAGATCAGGTTGGTTGGTATGCCGCGGTGCAGTCATTTTAGTGTCACTGTGATGAAGAGTCCTGTGGCAGGCCAATGTACATACATAGCAGTGTAGTGGGTTTGTACAGCGCGATGCATTGCAGAATGATGAATTAAATGAACTGGATTGTGAGAGGCGCTGAACTCTTCAACTTACTGCACCTTGAAATGCTGAACCTTTGCTACTATTAACTACTGACCCTTTTCGCTGTGCGCACCTGGCTCTGCTCTTAGTGCCTGCCATGGTCAGGAGAGGCTAAAGGCCTGTTAGCTGAAGGAGTGCCTTTACTGGTATAGAGAGGCAGGGGGCCCTAGGCAGGCCAGGCCCCAGACTCTCTGTGAGCTCAGAAAGAATGCCAGAACCTGTCTTGCTGCTCCTCCTGTATGCACGAAATGTAAGATGTATGGTGTAAGCTGTCAGCTTCTCCAACATTCTTGCCACATATGCAATCTGTGAGAAATTGTATAAGTATCTGTTCAACGAAGTGCGCAAGCCACATTGTACAATGCAAATAAACTTCTGACGCCTTTTGAAACAGACCTTGCTCACCGGGAACTACTAATTGGGCCTTCCAGGCAAAAGGCAGTGCTGAGTAGTTACACACTCATTGGCCAGTTCTGCAGCAGGTGCACTGCAGTGCAGTGCGTTAGTGCACCAAGGAAGGTGTGCATATGCAGTGTTAGCATCCTTTGAATGCAGTGTAGTGGGTAATGCCTTTGGGAAGTAGTGCAGCTTCATGTGATGTGCAGTGTCTTACATGGTGATTTGATGATGCAGTGCAGAGCAATGGTGATGACAAGTAGTGCAGCGTCCTCCAGAATACAGTTCAGTGCCTTGGATTACTGTGCCTGCTATGTCTTGTGCATTGTGGTGCCTTATGATGGCGTGAAGTGGGGTTGTGTCTCCGAGATGCTGTGCACTGTGATGTGTTAATGTCCTCAAGATTCAGTACAATCTTTTGAATTATTGTCCAAAGGACACATGCATTATGCTCAGTATTCTTGCAATGCAGTGCAGTCTGCTGGATTAAAGTTTCTAAATATTCAGTTCCTGCCCAATGTCAACCACAGTTCCTCCTCTAGGAACACCAGTGATCATACCCATGGCACTCCATGCACTACTCTGGTAGTAATTTTCATCTGCAGGTCTCAGTCTATCAAGATACAAGCTGTGATCGAGCTTTAGTCGACATGAAAAAGATACTTTTTGTTTTCCTGTTATCCTCCAACTGCTTTTTAGATATAATTCCAATATTTCAAACTACCAGTTATACAGCTATGGAAAGTGACTTGATATATTCCTGGAAGTAAGAGCACCAAATTAGTTTCTAGTTTCTTTTGAGAAAAATCAATTTTCAAAAACATTAAGTTTCCTCTTGCATATCAAAGAAGCATATGTTAATATGCACAGAAACAAGAGTAAAGTCTGTTTTAAAAACATATGACTAATTTGTTCACAAAAAATAGCACAAAACAGGGTCTTAGTATGACTTTAATGCACCACCTAAGCCAAGATAAAGGTCTGTGCTTCTATCACATATACCATTGCCACTGGACACATTAAATCTTTGTGTGCTGAAATATCCTTTTACAGATGGACTTACCACAATGGTCATGTGAACTAAGGCTGGCCAATTTGGGGGACATTGCATCTTGTTCTCACCTTCCTGACCACTGTGTGGTGCCTGACAATGTTTCATTGTTAAGTATTTGAAAGAACTACACATTCAAAGTTTGCTCAACTCACATCACTTGCAATATCACCAGATGCCTTTGCTGTCTGGAATGGAATTGCCTCTGTGGTCAGTCGGTATCCTTGGGCTCGTAGACTATGCCAGGACTCTCTGTATTTGACCTAAAAATAAAATAATTACAGAAATATTGGTTTTCCACCTTAAATATACATGCAAGGACAATCTTTCTTTTTTATTGAACGAAAATAACATGCTAGTGATAGTGAAATCTATATCTGTAGAGTGACTTGAAAAAATATGCAAATTATTCACTATTCATACAGACTGCTATGCGTGAAGACACCCAACTGTTTAAAAACGTTTAGCAGCTCTGGGCAGATAAGCATAGAAAAGTCACCTTTCCTTCCTGGTCACCCAAAATGTTTTGCCTTTTTGTGGACCGTATTATTCCTGATATTCTGGCTCTGTGCACAGTGACACTTTTTTTTGCATGAAACAGTCCTAGGTGAACTGGTACTGCCTAAATTGGTCTATTTAACTTTCCTGCAAGGACAAGATAGATGGCACATAAATTGCACCAGTGGCATAGAAGTTAAATGTCATTTACGGTCTGCAGTGCGAATTTATAACAGCCACATATAGTACACAAATATATGTCTGCCAGGAACACCACTTTGCACAGGCTGCATTGTAGTTTGAAAGAGCTGTAGTAGCACATGCAATAGAAAAGTGCTCTTCCATGTGGAAATAAACCTTTTTATGTCAATAAATCACAGCTAGAGTGTGCCTTGTAAGCCCACAGAGCTGGATACTTAATGGATAAAAAAGTGGCAAACTATATTTCAGAATAAGTATGCCTTTGCCGTGACTAAATATTCAAAAGCTCTTTTCACTGTGTAGTCCAGCTGGATTTTACATGAACAAGTCTAGGTTAATTAAGCACCTGGTTTCTATCTTTGCCTGTGAAAATTCTATTAAAGTGATTCAAAGTTACTATGTCTTAAAAATCCACTGTCACAGTCAAAGTTGCTTTATTGTTATTATTAGTGGTAAAGTAATTATATATAAATGCACTTGTGGCACCAGTTTTGCCACTCATCTCACATCCAGAAGCTGAATACACATTCCTGGCTTGAGGTACCACCCACGCTCTGTAGAGTATAGTGGCTTCTGCAGAAGATAATCACAAGGTCTCTGGGACAGGATGACAGTGTGCTGGCAACAACTGGCTACTAAACAGGGGTTAGCTATCTGGTTGATGACTAGAAACAGCTGACAGACTGCTGACAGGACAGATTTCATACGACCTCTTTTAACTTCGAAATGCAAATGGGGTGACAGGCTCTGTCCCGTGCATTTGCCCTCTTTTACTTTCTGGCTCAAGGCCCAGCAGGGGGGAAACAGTGACAGACCCTGACAGGGGGACTTGATTAGGAAGACCCACAACCCCTTCTGATGGAAGAAATGACTAGTTGAATTTAGGGCTTCTGGATTTTTACTGCAAAGAGAAAGTGCTACAAAAGGAGGTAGGCACAGGACGAGACTTCTCCACCACCTCAGAAGAAGACAGAAATACTGTAACAAAGAAATGTTGAGGATTCTTGACTCTCGCTGGAACACCGATACTGGAACTGTTCTCAAAGGGTCAGCTGGTTGCCCTCCTGTTTTCCAGATACAGGTACAAAAAAAAACAGAAGAACTCCTGACTCCAAGAGGGCTCAGTTCACACTGATGAATGAACCCTGCAGGAGCCTTGGTTGGAGGCACACCTGGTGCTTAGAAGCATGCGAAGGCAGAGGTCAATTTGTAAAAAAAATAAGTGCTCTCGTCAGGAGGGTGCTTGCACCAGCCCATTTCTCCTGTTAGCACCGCCTAAAACAGAACCAAACACAAAACATGAAAGTGGGGAGAGGATGTGGCATAATGGCTAGAGCTGCCAACTTTGGCATTGAAGAACTAGGTTGGAGTCTCGACCTCAGCTCAAAATCCTGTGATTCTGGGCAAATCACTTAATTTCCCCTTAAATGAATGTGTCCTTAACTGGTGCTCATGAAAAGCACCAGTGTTGATGATTAAGTGCCGTTGCAGAGCGCCGGAAACCACTAGCTGAAATTAAGCACTGTGCCCTAAGCACCTGAGGGTGGGAAGAGTGACCAGGACAATCTTTACCATCAGTTCTTGAAAAGTTGAGCGTAGTCATTTTTTCAACCACTGGAGGACCGGGTCAAAGTGCTGAGGCAAACAGGGAGTTTATACCCTAGACAGGCAAGAAAAAAAACTAGTTTGTCATACTTGGAGCTTTTTGCTGTATTGAAACCGGGTTCAGTGGAAATTCACAGTAAAGGTACCCATCCTCGTGGACCCCTTCCCAGGAACAGCTTCCAGCATTGCCCAGCTGGAGGATTCTGAGAACCAAAAAAGTGAGTATGTTCAAAGGTAATACCTTGAACCAGGGTGAAGTGGGAAATCTTTTGTAGGGGTGAAGCAACTTTGGTAGCTATGAGTTCCAGCTTTGTTCCATTGAGAACCTTTGACTCCAAAACCAACAGATTCTGTGGGGACTTGATGATTAATAACGGATCCCATTTTAACGTGTTCTCACCAGTGTCTGTTTTCAATCTTGCACCACTGGAGGTTTTGACATTTCCCCCTCCCTGGTTCTCATCCTTCTCTCTCATCAAGAGCTCTCAACCACATTCCCTCACTCCCACTCTTGCATGAGTCTTTATATTTGGTCTTGGAGGCACAGTTCCCATTTTGGATATAGTCTGGATCAAGTAGTAAACCCCATACCCGAGGCTCGCGTCTCATGTCTGGGATGACTTCTGGTACCTCGACCAAGCAACATCAAGTCCAAGGTAAACTCATAAATGGGGTATTAACTGGAAGGGTAGATCATCAAGAAGTTATAGGCCTCCAGCTCAAATGTCATTCAATCTTTTACCTTCCTGGATGCATCGGACAGGGGAGAGGATTTCACTGAATCTGCCAAAACCTTGGCTTCTGGATCTGTTTCCCCAGGCTCTGCCACTTTTGCTGGCAGTGTTTGGCGAGGTGTGAGGGAATTTAAGTGTATGCTTTTTACCATTACTAAAAGGTTTGTTAAGATTTGACAGCAACTGCTTACAGCTGCTTTTAAAACAGGTTGCTCATGTTTAGTGGAAGACTGTTTTTTTTACTGTTTGGTTGTGTGGGTTTGGTTGTGTGGAACTGAGTTCACAGGGTGGCTTGGTCCAAGAATATCTTAGTCAGAATATATAGAAATATGGCTCCTAGCAATCAAACCGATGCCATCAGTATTGAAATTGGATTTTGGGATGAAGTGAACAGCTAGAACTTATTCAAAGGTAAGTCATTGTTTAAAAAAACAGATGTTTAGAAACCATTCTTATTTTGTAATTAAAGTAAGGTTGCTAGCGATGTATGAAGTTATACTGTTTTCTTTTGAAAATATTGTGGAATGTATTTCAAAAGTTGGCAAGTCTTGTGTAACGTGCTCAGTAGCTGCAATTTTGAAACAAGTCATTGCGTGAAAATATCTTGCAAAAGAAGATTTTGGTGGAAACAACACTGGCAAAACACCTCTTTAGTGAAAAAAAAGAATTATACAAAGGTTAGTTAATGCTGTGCCATTTCCTTTCACTCCTGAATGTCAGAAACTATCAGCAGAATCCAGATGAGTGTCTTTATCAGAGGGGGAATCTACTAAGTAGTGGAGACAGGTGTCTCCCTTGAGCTATACTCAAAATGTCCTGCCCGCTCTCTTTTTCCGTCTTAAGATGAACTTGGCTCATTCACACATGCAATCACTCAATAGTTCCTATAAACATAAAAGATCAGGAGTGCTCCTCTTCCATCTCTCACATAAATAGTAGAGTGGAGTTGGATCAGTTGCATGAGGCACACAGGCCGGTGAGAGAGTGAAGGACAATGATGAATCTATTAGTTACCTTTTGACAAGTCAATACGGTATTCAACAAATTGATATCCAGCAAGTGCTTCAAGAGACCTGGATCAACACATATCTGGTCTGCTTCAAAGGATAGTGAGTTATGTCTGAATCTGAAAGCACCCCTCACAATCAAGACATTTTGATATGGCTTGGACATGAAGATCCAATCCAGTATGGCTCATTCATCTATATATTGCTCACATTCGATGCGCTCATGATTCTACTAAGGGTGTTGGTCAAATTACGTCTTTTCCTATTATTTCGTTCCTTCTCTTCCAACTCAAAGCAGTCCTGCAAATGGTAAAGCTTCAAAGCTCCCAGTCCCACAATGTTTCTTGCCATTGTGGCACATGGTGCAGGAAACCATAGAAGTTGAGAGTAATTCTGTCACCCCGCTACTTTTATTGGCATAAAACCTTAAGCTGTGCATTTTACCTTTATCATCCCAGACTTGTAACCCAGGACTCCCATACATAGCAAATGAACACTACTAAGGCACTCTAAACATACACATGTAAATTGGAGCCTGTTTTTCTCCAACTTCTGGGCCCACTTTTTCAAGCAGCTCCAACACCAGAACCTTCCATTAGCATCATGTTCGGCTTTCTTGCCACAGTACCTGCGCAATGAGCAAGTCCTGTCAGTAGGCTGAGGACACACTCTCACAGAGTAAGGACTGTGATGAAGAAGATCCAGACTGAGAGCAAAGAAAGTTACTGTTAAGTAACCTGGGGGCATATTAGCAAGACCGGCGATAAAATTATCGCCGTTTTAGCGGCAGGAAACTGCCGCTAAACGGCGATAATGGGCTTGCAAATATGCTTTGTAGAATTCCAATAGAAGCCCAGGTTAGATGTGCAGGACATCTAACCTGGGCTTCTATTGGAATTCTATAACGCATATTAGCAAGCCCATTATCGCGGTTTTAGCGGCAGTTTCCTGCCGCTAAAACGGCGATAATTTTATCGCCGGTCTTGCTAATATGCCCCATAGCCATTACATCCAATTTACCATTTATTTGTAAACTGAGCTATACCACTTGGGCTCAATAACTAAGCAAGGCAATTAAATAGCCTTATTGAACATTAGTGAGGAACTCCTTTGTTCCAAAGACATTGCTCGAAACCCCAGCTTGGTGGGAGAGGCCAGCGAGACAACATGGCAGGCAGGAGTTGCTGAATTCCTCCACCACCCACATGGAGATCCCCTCTGTAAAAGTGATGTAAAAAGCGACTGACCACCACCTTTAGCCAGCACTTAGTTCGTAAAAAAAGAAGGGCCCTTCTCATAAAGCCACTGCAGTTTGCAGTACTCATTGCCCCGGCCAGCACTCTATTGACAGTACCAACAACATTACTGACCATGAAATTTCTACAAGTGTGACAATTCAGTCAATTCCAGGCCATCCATAGCTATAATAATGACCTGGGCAGCAGGTATTGTTCATTTTTAATGTATCTTCAATTATTAAACACTGCTGTTGTGGTCTTTTCAGAATTAGACAGACAGCACAACCATGTGGTAGACTTTCATTAGGGCTGGTGTTGGAAATTAAGTGCCAGTGCTGAGCACTGGAAACCACCGGCTCAAATTAAGCACTGCCTGCAATGCCACCACTACCGTTTCCACTTGTCACAATCTCAGAGTTGGAGTGAGCGGTGGTGGTGACTGACGAAGCAATTTATGAGGTGTGATCGGAGTACCAAGTAAGAAAAAAATGGAAGTGCCTTGGAAATTAACTGAGGGGCATCTCGCCCGGAGGTAGGAGTTGACCAGGGCCCTGCTAGACTGGCTCCTAGGTTAATCTTAGCACAGTGCTCGCCTTGGAGAGAAGGACTCAAACAGACCCAATGTAGGAGGCCAGAACATCCCACTCAAGTCATCTTTTGGAACAGCGCTGCTGCCGACATTGTCTACAGTTGCCCTGATATTGAAGTAGGTAGCAGTAGATTCAAATAAAAGACAAGAGCAAGATGATGGCACTTAGAAGCCAGAGAGCGGAAGAGAAGTGTCCTTGGCATGGGAGTGGGATTGCCAAATCCTTCTAGGAGACTTAAATTGAGACGGAGGGGGTCTCATTCATGCAGTAAGCAGTTACAGCTCAAATGAGGTGTTAAGGATACAAACAACTGACCGGATAGGGCAGACAGCATTCCACATTCAGTGGCCTTCTCTTTACCTATCTGTGGACCCCCAAACTGCACCTGACGAATCTTTGAAACTGAGTTGGACAACCCTATTTTCCACCCCGACTTGTGCTTCTAGAGGAAGTCCACCAGAAGATGATCTGCACAGGAGGGAGTAAGGGGCTGAAACAGGACCTCCTTGAGAAGTATGTACCGGGCAGCCTACAATTAACTTTTTTATTATTATTATTGGTTTTCAACAAAATTAGTGGCCTTTCTGAACTGCAGGATTGTATGAAGAGCAGGATTCAGGCTCTCCATGGGGTTTCAGCAGAACAGTGGTAACCTCCTCCAAAGTGGATGGAGAAGTTTACCCTTAAGTATTGCTGCTTTGTACATCTACAGATATCTAGGAGCCAGGAGATCTAAATTGGCTTTATAGAAATCTACCGGGAGGCCATCCCCGCCATGTGACTTGCCACTGTTAAGACTCATTATGGCTTTCTCCGATTGATATAGGAGATTCTAGCAGCTCGTGGACTGGAGCCGCCAGCCATGCTAAAGCAACACAGTCCATGTAACATGCAATATCTTCAGCAGCATAGCAAATGGAGGAGGTATACAAAGTTGCAAAGTGTGTACAAAAGACTGACATGATCGCAACAGAATGACATAGTGAGCAAACAAACGATGGATTTAGGCCCAGATCTCTGTACTGGGGTGAATGTATGACATTGTTCTGCATTCTGTCCATCAATTGCTCTTTTTGCCTCTGTCACTCCGAGTGGGATGGGTATGCCCAGACGTGGGTCGCGTGTTCTCCATGCCACTGGAGTCAAACTATCCTAGCTGATGAGGGGTGAAACCCCGACACCGGTCCTAGGATGCTTGCTTCCAGTCCAGAGAGGGCCTGGCCTGGCCTGGCAGTTCGGGCTGGACTGTTCCCATTGGGAGCAGGGTCATGACTGATTTGCATATGGCTGGGTTGAAACTGGAATGGCATGGGGAGCAAAAAAACTATGGATTTAGGCCCAGATCTCTGTACTGGGGTGAATGTATGACATTGTTCTGCATTCTGTCCATCAACTGTTCTTTTTGCATTTGTCACCCCAAGTGGAACGGGTATGCCCAGACGTAGGTCCCGTGCTCTCCATGCCACTGGAGTCAAGCTATCCTGGCTGATGAGGGTTGAAACCCCGAAACCAGTCCTAGGGTGCTTGTTTCCAGTCCAGGGAGGACCTGGTCTAGCAATTCGGACTGGACTGTTCCCATTGGGCGCAGGGTCAAGACTGATTTGCATATGGTTGGGTTCAAACTGGAATGGCATGGGGAGCAAAAAAACGATAGATTTAGGCCCAGATCTCTGTACTGTGGTGAATGTATGACATTGTTTTGCATTCTGGCCATCAATTGTTCTTTTTGATTTTCTGAGGTAAACATCCCCATGGCCCAATCATTTTCATCACTTTCATGTGTCACAGACACAGAACTGTGTGACAATGATTTAGATAATGATCAACTTCGTTCAGTGTCGATTTGTCTTAACTGATGTTGCCGCTTGGATTGTGGGTGTGTGTCGAACATTACTTCTGGAACGTTCTGACGTCCATTTCGCCTTCGCACCATGACACACTTACTTTTTCCTTTGCTTTGCTTTAGAAACTGTATAAAAATAGTTCTCCTTTACATATTTGTCCAATAGCAGTACATTAACACTCACTCCAGACAAAGAGTTTCTCTCAGCATTTGTCGTCTGAATGAATCTGAGAAACATTTGTCAATAACTCTCAGACACACAGCTTCTTCATCATTAAATTAATTGAACTTACAATGTCTGATGAGTGTGTTGAATCTCTCCACAAATTAATCAATACTTTCACCAACTTTCTGGTGTTCTTGGTTGAAGATGTATTGTTTGTAATCAACATTTGGAAGTGTATTCCACACTTATTTAATCTGATGATATGTTACTTCTTCATCAGGTCACAGCATTATATTTCTGACTTCTTTTACGTCACCAGCAAGATTTTTGAGATACTTGACAATCTTTTTGTTATCAGTCTTTTCATGTGCATCAATGAAAAAAATCAAATTTCTCTATCCAGGCAGTCGATCTATCACCAATATTTTGCTTTTTGGCTATTGAACGGTAGTGGTAATTTCAGAAATGCGGCAGCATTGTAATAATTTCTGGGAGAGTTTGATATTTGAGTGTGCTCCCTTGGCTGTTCATCTTGGACCTGTTTGTGTGAGCCATCTCTAAGGCCTTGAGATGTGCTGGCCTCTGGACCATCCTTGATGACTTTTGGAAAGATGGACTCGGTCTTTGTCTCCATTGGAAAGCAGCGTTTCACTATTTCAAAGATATCTGTGACCATTCTAATTGTCGCCCACTGCTATGTTCCTGTTCCGACTACCTTCACGGTCCTTCAGTCAGCTTGACAGGAATCACCAGCGTCGTAAGCACAACCCCTGTGCTTTGCCTGGGTCGCTGCAACTGGCACTGAGGTTGTACCGGCTCACTTTACTTAGGTTCTAGTGAGTAAGTAATTGTTTTTTTCTTTGGCATCTCTTTGACCACTTTCAAATTGTAATGTTATCTGGCAATTTGTGGTTATCAATAGGTGCTCTTTGAAAACCTGCTTGTATCGGCCTTCAGCGTTAGCACAGATTACATATGACTGTACATTGCATAGCAGCGTGGTACCTTTATGTACGGTCTGACCAGCAGGTTCTCGGTCACTGATATGTAGATTTCTTTGCAATGCTGTTGTTTTTTAACTTCTTTACAGTGACTAAAGTTGCGCTGAGTGTCCCCTCATTAACATCCTGATCAGACAAATGCATGCTTACACATCTGATCCAACGTCAACATAGAGGCAGCATAAAGAAAAACTTCCACTTCTTTCAAATGGTATTTAAGCACGACGAAAGCACATAGACAAAGAAGGTTTTAAAGACAGCAGTACTTCTCTTGTGCACCAAATGTAGCATACGATGATCTTTTTACAAAAATGCCAATCGCCATACAAAACATTTAACCCTCACTGGGGCAGAAACAAAGGCAACCACAGATTACCTTATATGAAGAGGCACTGTATACATTTGAGGTGGCTCCTAAAACGTTTGTTGAGGCTCTCTAGACATTTGTTATAGCGTAGGATCATCTGTACGACGTAGGCAGCGTTGAGACAGGCTGTAGGAACAGCAATAACAGACTTTTAGAGATACTGTGGAGACTTGAGCTGCTTAGAAACTGGAACTGGAGCTTTGATATGCTGTGGGAACAGCAGGCAGAGACAGGAGCTGCTTAGAGACTTGAACTGGCCCTTTGCATTGAGGGCGACCGATGGGAGGTCACTGGTGGGGTCAAGGATGCCAGTTGAGATAGGTGCCAGCTTGAGTTACTGATAAGTCTGTGGTAGTAGTTGATTGAAGTTTGAAGAGGTGGAAGTAGCAGGTTCTTTAGAAGATCGTCGCCAAAAATTGTAGTGACTTAGTGCAGACATGTAGAGGATCTTTAAATGTTTATTTGTAATTGGTTACAAGTCATCCAATTCAATCCAATACAAGAAGGTACAAGGCCAATCATAGACCCCACCAGGAGCAGCCAGGATGGTGCTCAACGCTTCTCAACTGACATCTCTGGCTCCCAACATTCTGTACTACATCATAGGATGAACATTCCACTGGCAAAGCAAGAGATGCAATGCATAACAACAAAGCCAGGATATTACACCTGGGTTGCTGCAACTGGCACTGAGGTTGTACCGTCTCACTTTACTTAGGTTCTAGTGAGTAAATAACTGTTTTATTCTTTGGCATCTCTTTGACCACTTTCAAATTGTAATGTTATCTGGCAATTTGTGGTTATCAATAGTCGCTCTTTGAAAACCTGCTTGTATCGGCCTTCAGCGTTAGCACAGATTACATATGACTATACATTGCATAGCAGCGTGGTACCTTTATGTACGGTCTGACCAGCAGGTTCTCGGTCACTGATATGTAGATTTCTTTGCAATGCTGTTGTTTTTTTAACTTCTTTACAGTGACTAAAGTTGTGCTTTGACTCCACATGCGTTAAGGGTGGGTTCCACACTTCAAATGCAACACAAGTGGCACACACAAGCAGTTTGCTTGGGCTACGGTAAACTCTCTGGCAGAGCACTGTTGATCTTCGGGTTACTTATCCCTTAGCTCGTCGCCAGTTGTAGTGTCCTTCTCAGCCTGGGTACCTGCCAATGACTATGCCACACATGGAGCTTAGTTTACATGTCTTTATTCATATACGTGTAACTGGGAACTAAACATTCTAAACCAGCCTTCAGTGCATTCCACTCTAACAATGATGTCAGAGTTCTACAGAGTCTATCAGGAGTCAAAAGAGTTCCATCATTTTTAACTTGTAAGACACTACACATAGGATGCCTTGAACCCAAGAGTAGAATAGAATATAGAAAGAAAAAGATCAAAGGAATATGGAGTCAACAGTTGATATAAACAATAAACAGTCTTACTTATACATATTCTCGTAACCAACTTGGTTTAACATGATCTCTGGTACTTTTCCTGACACCACCACCCCCTCCTGAAACATTTTTGTCATTTGTTACCTTTCTTTGAGAAAAGGAAGGGTCTTTAGCCACACAAGATGTATTCCACCAATTACCATTGCACAACTTAACAGCATTCTTTCTGACCTCAACGACTTGCTGAGAATCCAAAAACTTTGAGAAACCTTTCCTGACAGACACAGGATTTTTTATTCTTACCCAGTCCCCAACTCTAATTTTGTGATTTTCTTTCCTAATGATAGATTCACTCTTTTTGGTACTGATTTCAGAAGATTTCTTATTCGCAGAATCCCAAATACTACTCATGTCACACCCCTGGTGGAAAGATTTCACCATCCAAAAAGGATAGACCTGTGAAGAAGCCTTTCTGCCTCTCATGAGTTCAAACGGACTGAAATTGGTGGTTACATGAGAGGAAGTGTGGTATGACCAAACAAGATCTTTAACTGCTTGAAAAATACATATGTTAGATCTAAAAGCAGCTTGGACACATTCCACAACAACTCTATTGAATCTTTCAGTTTTACCATTGCTCTGTGGATGATAAAGGGGAGTCCTGGTGTGTTTGATACCACAAGAATGTAAGAAATAATTTATCTCTTGTGAAATAAATTGGACACCATTGTCCGTGAGGATTTCCTCTGGAAAACCCTCTCTGAGAAAGATCTCATTAAGACAATTGATGACACTTTTTGAATTTGGTACACCGATCGGTTCAACTTCAACCCATCTGGATAAATGGTCCACAAGAACTAAAACATACTTAGAGTTTGCAGGGAGAACATGAAATGGCCCAAGAAAGTCCATACCTAATTTCTGCCAAGCCCTTACAGGAGGAGATACAGGATGTTCAACAGAACCCTCTAGTACAAGAACCTTATCACTGACACTACATCGCACACATTGTCTGACCAAATCATCAACTTGGATGTCCATTCTGGGCCACCAAAAATCAGATCTAACTTTTCTTTTAGTAATGGTAGAGCCCAGATGACCAGAATGAGCAGCCAATATAATTTTTTCTCGATAACAAGTGGGGGGTACAAGCTTGTCACCTCTGACAACCTTTACACTCTCAAGAGAAAGTTCACTGTTAACCTTCAAGAACATTTGAAGATCTGGAGAAAGGCATTTCTCTTTTGGCCAACCTCTTTTGATCAAGGAAACTACTTCACTAAGAATAGTATCTTTTTCAATTTCCGCGACCCAGTCATCTTCCGCAAAAGACAAAATCTCATGACTGACACATGCTACAAAACATTCTTCTACACCATTTTCCCATTCTTGTTCATCTATATCATGAATAGGCAATCTAGATAGACAGTCCACTCTGCTATTCTTTCCACCTGCAATGTACTCCACAATGAATGAAAATTCTAATAATTTCGTTGATAACCTGGCCAAACGAGCAGTGGTGCGTTTGGGATTCTTCCCTGACAAAATATCAACTAAGGGTCGGTGATCAGTCCTTAGAATAAAAGATCTTCCCCACAAATAGGATTTAAATTTCTCAACACTCCAAGTACACGCTAGCAGCTCTTTTTCGATTACGGAGTACTTCCGTTCAACTGGACGAAGAGTCCTGGACGCAAATCCTACCGTGTACTCTCTACCCTTAGCAAATTGCGAAAGTACGGCACCCAAGCCATACTCGCAAGCATCAACTGTAACAACAGTCTCTGTGGAGTAGCCTTTAAATTGTAAGTTTTTACTTAAGCCACAAGGTGGCAGAATTGCCTTGGTTTGTTGATGCGATGTAACTTCCAAATGCTGTGCGTGTCAGCGAGATTATTGATGAAAACAAAAATGAATTGACACGCAAATGCTGAGCGTGTCAGCGTGAGATTTTCAAACAATGCAATGTTTCAGCAATCAGATATTGATGCGCAGAACGTAATTGAAAAATGCATTCCAGCCGTGCGTTCTACGAACAGGAAGAGATGCTGCGTGTGAAGACGTGCGTGGAACGTAATAGAAGAATGCGTTCCAGCCGCCGGAAGTTGAGCGAATCGTAGAGAGTCTTTTTCTGGAAGTATTGTCTGACGTGAGACAATGACGAGCACCAAGATCGTGGAGAGCGCAATGCGCACGGAACATCAAGCTCGTGAGATGAAGCGCGAGCAAAGTCAACAGTTTCAATCACGGTGAGGTAATTCAGCGCAATGATTTCTAGCCATTAAAAAGTTACAAATCTCGTTTCCGTTTCTAAGCCACAAAGTGAAAAGAGCGAAAGCAGCTTCCTTCACGTAGCTTGTCATGCATTAGACGAATAAGCGATGCGTGGCGAACATAGAGGTAAATGAAAGGGTACGGCTCTCTTATTTTTTGAATAGATGCCTTGACAAGATGCTCAGGTAAATAATAAAAATTGTACTCACAGTAATATTGTAGAGTTGAAGTAGATGCAAGTAGAAAATACCTTCAGTCCAGTGGTAGAGGAAAAAAAAAATAAGAGTCACAAAGCATCACTGGATCGAACAGAATCCCATCTTCTGTCGCCAATGAAAGGATGGTAATATACGCAGCTTGGTATTTTCCAGTAAGGTTTATTAAGTAATGAAGAGAGCCGTCCCAAAAGCAGACCAAGGCAAAGGCAAAATCAACTGTCACAGAGAACACAGTCGGAACATGGCAATTGCTGACATTCCAGATGACATAGTGCAATTCTACTAAACCCTCTGACTGTGTGACATCACCACAAATGGTTACCCACTTGAAGACCTGTAAACTTTACACTGATTGTGGCCAGTATTTCTAAAATTATTTTTGGGGGCAGAACCTTAACCCATACTCGTTAGAGATAATCAGGTTGCCTGGGGAAAAATGAGTCTTTTTTCAACATCTTTGTATTACCTGGTGTTAGGAGTCAGTTCAGCCTTGATGCTAGTCCTGGTGCAACAGTTTTTCACCCAGACAAATCACCTGCTCAAAGCTGGCAAAGTGTGGGTGAAACTCTGGAAATAAATGCTGAACAAAAGAGGAGGCTGTTGTGGAAGCACCTATTCCCACCTGTTATTCCCCTCCAAACTTGTAATCAATAGTAATTTCATGACCCCTCCTTGAAACTTACAAGTGGTAACAGTAGTTCCTGTGGACAGGGGGAGGATCAGGACACAGATCAAACTCCTGACCATTTTTAATGGTCCCAATATATGCCATCATAGAATACTCACATCACTGAGGTTGGCTGCATTGATTCGTGCTCGAGAGAACTCTGGTAGGCCAAGTGTAGTTGTACAGCGATGAAGACTGTCCTCTCCTGCTGCTTTATACAGACGCTACATCAGAAGAGCAAAACAGATGAGATTATCAATGAAACACTGGGGTAATAATGTAATATCAAAGAAAGAGTAGTCAAACTTGATCTAGCAGTCTAGCGTGTGTTCGAGAATATGGTTCTTTATAGTATTTTATTGGAGAGGCTGATTTAATATGCCAAACTCTGCCATATTTTGTTACAAAATACAAGGAAATACAGGTGTGCATACTAAAGGGTTACACACTTGAAAGAATAAATAATTCTTCATGTGTCAGAGTTCTGCTATCCTACCAACAGTTTATGCTCACTTGTGCCCCCACAATAATGGGAATTATTACAGCAACAAGCCCCACACAAGAAAAGCATAAAAAACGGCAACAATAATAATAATATTATTGGATCAGAGGCTGGAGCTGAATCCACAAAAACCAAGAACATGATTTTTAGGTCCACAAACAGCATAAACTACAAAAGCAGAATCTGATTCTGGGCAATACTATTATAAAAAACGTCACTAACTTTGAATATTTAGGTGTCAAATTATGGAGCAGTATGTTGTGGTCACGACAAATCAATATGAGTAAATTAGCCCAACAATATAGTGTGTGGAATATTTTAAAACATTTTGACAAAACAAGTCTCAGGCATGTTTGACCAGCATTGCAGGTTTATAAGGCAAAAGCCCTGGGTGTTGCAAAATACAGTACAGAACTATGGGATTGCAATAATGTACAAGACTTGACTAGAGTCAAGAATACATTTTTAAGGTCACTGATAAAATTGCCCCAAAGCTCTCCCATATTGCCATTTCACCTTGATGTGGCTATGAAGAGTGAGAAGGACATCATTATTTTCAGGCCCATCTCATATTGCTGTAGAATTTGTTCTAACGGAAGCCTCGCACCATACAAGAAGTATTAAATCTGGACCAGGCTTGCACCATCCCTTGGCTTCAATCAGCGAGGAGATGGTTGGACATCTTGGGGATGAATGAACTGTGGACCAACCCTGGCTCTGTATCTAGAGAAAAGGGGAATCTGATAAGAAACGCTACTGGTTGCATGATCAAGAGTTGTGGTTCCAATCAGTTCTCCCAGGGAGTGGCATTGATTACTTTCTGGATTTTAAGAGCGAACTGGTACTTGAGCCCTCTTTAGGTGTTATCTGTCCTCTGGTAGCAAGACAATTATCTATGAAATTCAGACATGGAGTCATACCTCTCAAACGTCTCACATGCCAATGGTCATCTAATAGTGTGCTACCTGTAGAAGATCAATGCCCAATGTGTCAGCTAACAAGTGTGACAGAGGTCCACTATCTCGATTTTTTTCTTGTTATGCGAGGCAAAGAATAAAGTGACTAGTTCCAATCTGTAGACTCCTGGGTGTTTTCCAATACATGGTGGCCTTACAATTACTTATAAGTAATTCCAGTGGCCCAAGTGTGATTAGTGTGTCTCCTTATTTGTATGCGACATGGCATCTGCAGATAAAGATTATCTGCAACTAGTTTAAAGTAATCTGTTTTTTAATATGAGACTAATGATATATTTTGTTGATATATTTGTATATACATGTATACATTTTACCTTTTTCTTATTTATGTTTAATGCTATATTTTAATGCTACGTTATAAATTGATGTTTATATGGTGCTTTATGGGCCTAGTCCCAGAAATAAACATATTGGGAGAATAATATTAGCACTAATAATAATGATAATTATAATTACATATACGAGAGAGTGTAACGTATCTGTAAAGTGCTTCAAGTCTGTATTTGTTTTGTTAATGTCAAGTTATGATGTCAAAACCTTTTACTAGGAAAATATGCTACCTTACTAAATAATTACTACTCACGTCACAGTGGCACGTTGTGCCAGCTGACAGACAGCAGGCATCCAACTTCCCATACACAAAAAAAGAGAAGGAGGTACGGTGGGATACTCAATCCAAAGCAGTATTTAAAAAAATGTCTTTTATCATTATTGTTGATATTGTTGTTATTACTATCATCATTATATGTACTTAACTACTTGTGGTAGTAGCAGCAATAGTAGTAGCATTACAATGTACTTTTTTTTTTTTTTTTAACTTTTTTATTAGTTTCCAAACAAGTCAGCATTATCAGTATTACTAATACACAATTTACTTTAAGATTATAATTATTGTGTGAAGCCCAGCGGGGCTCAAGTTATCATCACCACTATTCAGCTTCCCAAACCCATTTCGCATATGCACTCTATGAACAACATGATCCTCCCACTACCATGAATAGGGGCATACACTTTAGGGGTTCAAGCAATCTCCTACACACACCCTGAAATATGGAACAAACTTCCTTTAAATATGTGAAGGGAACAGAAGCCTCTTAGTCTAATGAACTAATAACTACCTTCCTAATGTTAGAATTGCAACAGAACTTTAGTACACTGGCCATAAAGAATAGGAGAAGACTCAAACCATTCTGGTCTATAAAAAGCAGCAACAATCCTGGATAGGGGGCTTCTAAAATCTTCCGACTTGCTAAGTTTCAGAAAATGTAATATTGCTCTGAAGGAGGGAACCATCAAACACTACAGGTAAAACATCAAATCAATTTCATAAACGAGATCCAACACAACATTGAAACAGAAGGCCTCCAAATATCACCAGGAGAAACCTCAGACCTTCTTAGCCTAAGTAATTCAACATCATATCACGATGCGGTACCATTAAACACCACCTGGTAGACCTTAACACCTCTCCTGTACGAGAAGTAAGCCATGGATCACCACCAGGAAAACCTCACACCTTTGGTATCTAGGAGTCACAGCATCAATCCAAAATGGGGATCCCTTAACAAGAAAGAGGAACTTCAAACCCTCCCAGATTAAAATATCCATTACCACTCTTAAGAAAGGAAACCACACAACACTTCTAGAAGAAACCTGAACTATTCAGTGTATAAAAATGCTTAGCACATCTAATAGAGAGAAAGCCACCTAATACCACAGATAATGATATATGAGGAAGCATGATGATAGAAACTGATAAGTAGTATACTCATAAGAAACAAGCTTGAGGAATGAATTCTAAACTTGTCTCATTTGACGTAGGTATCAGGTATCATGTAGATTTTGTTTCAGGACTAGCTTTAGTAGTGCATTGCTGCTACAGAAAGACTTAAATAATCAGTTTTGACAGTGTTGTGGGTCCTTTGTTCATTGCATGAGAATTAAATATCTTCTGCTGTTTTAATCTGAGTGGGTACTTTGTGGTAATGTTTTTGCAACATGCAGCTGAATATGGACCCACCACCTCCTTTTTACAGGTCCCTGGTGAGTTTATCACACATCCTTAAGTAATAGGTGGTATGAACATATTGTGAGATAACAAGTCATTTCATCATAATGCATCTGCACAGGAAACATGTATTTCATAGTGTAGCATTGTGTGTGTGTCATTCCCTGGAATGCTACCATGTTTATTGTGTGTGTGAGGTAGTGGCATTGTGTTTTCTGCAATTACTGGCTTGGCGGTTCAAGTGTTCAAACCATAGTGTCTGAGAATACGTAACCTATTTACCTTACTTCAGTTTCAGTTAACTCCTCAGTTTGGTAATGAATATCATCTTGCTGTGGGCACTTGTTGCCAATTGTACATGTAAGGGAAACCAAGGAGAGCATTCACAGTGTCAAGAGCCTCAAGAGTCAATAAGTTGATCACAGATTGTTTGTTACATATGCCATTTGAAATCAATGGCACTTAGTCACAGTGGGTACTTCAGATATTGCTACTGCTATTTCACATCTCACATGATGAATGGGAAGAACATTAAGTTTGGCAAAGATAACAGAATTTGGAAAATGCCAACAGACCAAAGGAGGATGGGGTCCTCCTTCTCTGGAAAGGCTCGATAAGTCCACCAAGGTTATTGAGAAGGATGGCTGTTGAGCCATGAAGGGCGCCTTGGGTCTGGCATGAGTCATGAAGGGCACATGGGGTCTGGCAAGAGAAAGGTGTACAATTCATTATGAGGTGGTATGCACCTTCCCTTGAGAGGAAGGTAAGGGAGTGTGCCTTATGTGCTATGCAGAAAAAGATCAAAACAGTTTGGTGCCCAAAACTACTCTCTTTTGTCTGCCCTGTGATGTAGGATAAAATGATGGGTCTCATTCATGTTGAAGTGGTAACGCCCATGTTTGTCATCACAGTGATTGAGTATTTAGTAGGTGACCAGAGGTTAACGTAGACTCAGTGAATTCTATTGTTGTGGTAAAATTTATGTTCACTCATGTTTTCCATAGGAAGTGGATCGCAGCCTGCATTAGTGACAGGAGTGTTCCTCTACATTTGAATTAGATAAACTAATTCCGGTCAGGTTTCGGTTTAGAACTTGTATCCCTTCATAACCTAAGTACTAATTTCTGATGAGTACTTCCAACTTCAGATTCCCCACCTTTTGAAGTGTCTGGAAAGTTCCCTCTTCGTCACTACCATTCCAGGGAGAAACCACGCAGTTGGCACTCAAAAGGCCTGACTCCCATCAGTTGTCCAACTTCCACCCTATTCCACAGCTGGTGCCCGTATGCACCATAAATTTCCCTCCCAGGCTGTCCCCAACTCCAGAGTGGGTAGAGAACTTCAAGGCAATGAAGCATCTTTTCTGGATGAGTTCGGGTCCCCTGGAGTGCCCTTGTACCCCATTGATTCACCAGGGGTACCGGTCAGTCTCTCACTGTCTTGCTAGGCCTCCGCAAAACCCTGCTGGCACCCGGCCACACCTCCACTTCCTTGCTGAAGGCCATTCTGTTTCCAACTGAGATGGTGCCAGATACAAACAGACACCAATCTCGAACCCAAAGCTGGCTTCAGCTAAATCTTCACCAATGTCTTCCTCTGAGATCACTAGGCACAGTCAGTGGTGCTGGAGGACTCTCGGGCAGTGCCTCTGCCTCAGTGTCAATGTATACCCCCTTACTATACTCAAAACGGACTGTATTTAGATCTATGAATTGCTAGTGGACTTAATACCAAACCAGAGGCAGAAATAGATTCTCCATTGGAGCCTCACCAAGGAAAGTGTCTCCTTCTTAGTAGAAGGTAGAGCAGCAGAGGTGGTGACACTGCAGTTGCCAGAGGTGAAAACCACGGCTAATATGCTTACAGAAATTTTGCAGCATGGCCCTTCCACTTCAGAGTCCTTGCTACATTTCAGTGATGCATTCACATATGCACTGACTGTGGCGTGTTCAAAAACAGGATTTGTAGAGCAGTGCTTGTCAACCGCTAGGGTATCCAGGCACTGAGAGCCAAGCTGCTAGGGTGGAATCAGTTGAACAACCAGGTCTTGAGCTATTTTCTGAATTTCTGAAGAGAGGGTGAGGTCCGATGGTGGAGGGAGAGGCTGTTCCAGGACTTCGCAGCGAGGTAGAAGGACAGTCCTCCACAGCTGCTTCGGTGGATGCGGGGGTGTGAGGGAGGGAGGCAGAGCCCAGGTGTCTGGAGGGTTGGTGGAACCTAAGAAGGTGGTTGATGTATCTAGGTCATTGCTTGTGCAAGGCTTTGTAGGCATGGGTTAGCATCCTGAATTGGCATTTCTCATGGATGGGGAGCCAATTGCATTTCTTAAGGTGTGGGGTAACGTGGGTCTATTTGGGGAGGTCGAGGATGAGTTTGACCGTTACGTTCTGTATGGTCTGCAGCCTCTTCACGAGGTGTGCAGTAATTCCTACATAGAGTGTGTTACTGTATTTCAAGCGGCTAGTGATGAGGGCTTGAGTGACAGTGCGTCTGGTGGTGATTGGGAGCCATTTGAAGATTTTTATGAGCATATGAAGAGTGAGGAAGCAGGAGAAGGAGACTGAGTTGATCTGGTTTTTCATGGTGAGTTTGCTTTCCAGGAAGATGCCGAGGTTCTGGGCGTAGTCTGTATGAGTGGGGGAGGGTCCCAGTTCAGCAGGTCACCAGGATTCATTCCACTGGAGTTGTTGTTCCGAATATCTGTACTTCTGTTTTGGATGTATTGAGTTTGAGGTAGTTGTTTTGCATCCAGTCGGCGAATCTGGTCATGCACAAGTGAAATTTGGCCCGCATGGTCGATGGGTCTTCATATTGAGAGAGGCTGAGCTGGGTGTCATGTGCATAGGAGAGGATGTTCAGTCCATGAGTTCAGGCGATGTCGGCCAGGGGGTTCATGTAGGCATTGAATAAAATAGGGCTGAGTGATGAACCTTGAGCGACGCCGCAGATGATGTTCTTGGGTTCCAAGGTGAACGGTGGAAGGCGGATTCTCTAGGTTTTTCCATTCAGGAAAGATGCAATCCCTTCGAGGGCGTCCTCTTGCAGTCTGATCTAATGAAGCATCTTGATCAGGGTGTGGTGGAATACGGTGTTGAATGCTGCTGAGAAGTCGACGAGGAAGAGGGAGGCTATTTCTCCCCGGTCTAAGAGGGTTCTGATGTCGGTAGGTGCGATCGTGCAGTTTCGGTGCTGTGGTTTGTGCAGAATTCGGATTGGGATGAGTCCAGAAGATCGCTGTTCTCCAGGTATTCCGTGATTTGGTGTTTGATTGCCCTTGCGAAGTCTTTGGAGGGAAAGGGGAGCAGGGAGATCGGCCGTTAGTTGTTGAGCTTGTGGAGGTCAGCAGATGGTTTCTTGAGGAAGGGTTTTGACTTCAGCGTGGTTACGCTCTTCTGGGAAGGTGGCCGAAGTGATGGATGTGTTTAAGATGGCAGTGAGCTTGTTGCTGATAGTCCTGTTTCTAAGGTTGGACATGTGGTGGGGAGAGGGGATAGGTGCTCCTGAGTGGATGCAGTGCATGATGCTGTGGTGCTCTGTGTGGTGAGCTGGTCCCAAGTGGTGAACCGGTGGTCAGAGTTAGCATTTGTGGGAGCAAGGAGGCTGAGGATGTCAGCGGTGGGTAAGGGTTTAAAGTGTTTGTATATGGTGGAGATCTTGTCATGGAAGGTGTCCGCCAGGGTGTCTCAAAGTTCTTCGGAAGGAGTGAGGACGTTTTCGGTAGATGAGGGATTGGAAAACTCCTTGACAATGTCGAAGAGTTCTTTGCTGTAGTTGGAGCTGGCTTCTATGTGGTTGGCTAGGGAGTTCTTTTTTATCTCTTTCAAGAGTTGGTGGTAGTGATTGAACGAAGTTTTGAAGGTGGTGCAGTCTGTGGGCTACTTGCTGGTATACCATTTCCTTTCTGGTTGCTTGCAGTTGTGTTTCGTTGTTCGTAGTTCTGAGGTATACCAGCTGGCATATTTGGTGGATCTCTTGAGCTTGGTGGGTTTGATTGGTGTGGTTCTGTTGGTGCAGTTAGTGATCCAGGTGGTGAAGTTCTGGACGGCATGTTCACGGTTGGTTGTGGTGTCAGGGTGGGAGGTGTTGAGGGCGTCAGTCCATAGACTTTTGGGTACTTTGCTCCATCTGTGGTGTGCAGTGCTGGGCGGCTTGGTGGCAGTGCTGGGGCTGCTGTGATGGTGAAGTGGATGATAAAGTGTCCGCCCAGGAGAGCTCAGTGGCATGGATGCACTTGACTCTGTAGCTGGCTGTGAAAATAGGGTTGAGTGCTTGTCCTGCTTTGTGTGTTGGGTTGGTGACTAGTTGAGTCCATTCTTTAGAGGAGATTGTCTGTATTGTCATCGTTGGTGTCGTCAAGGTGAAAACTGAGGTCTCTGAGGAATATGTAGTGTTCGCTGTTGATGGTTTAAGGTGCGATGAGGGGGAATGTTAGCGTAGAAGCCGGGGTAGTGGTCCTGGAGGTCTGTAGGTGAGGGTGCCTCTGATGGTTGTTTTGCCATCTGTTTTGAGTTGGAAGTTGAGGTGTTCCATAAACGGGGCGGTGTCGTCTGCGGCGGTGGTGTACTGGATGATTTCCTGGTGGATGATGGCGACTCCACCTTCGTGTTTGTTGACGTGGTCCGGGTGTGCTAACTTGCAGCCGTTGGGGGTGGCCGTGGCAATGTGGAGTGCGGATAAAGAGTTGAACCAGGTCTCGGTGAAGAAGACGACGTTGGGGTGAGAGAGGTGATGGTATCCCAGATCTCGGTGGAGTGTTTTCCGAGCAATCAAGCCTTGAGCAGGAGGCAGTGGAGTTGTCCAGGCGTAGTTATGGTTGGTGTGGTGGTGGCAGTTGCATGTGTGGGTGTTGCATGGAGAGGTGTGGCAGCAGTTGTTGTCGCTGAGTCTAAGGCTATGAGCTCGGTGACGGTGTTCGTTCCGAGTGATGTAAGATCCAGGATTCCTAACGCTAGGCACAGTCCAGGCACAGACCTGCACAGATGGGCTTCCCTTTGGTGCTCCAGCAGCTTGGCCACACTGCAGCCTCCATTAAGTAGGTATTGAAAGGGGGTGAGGCACAGGTAGGCGGGAGTAGCAGGAAAGCTAGCGGTGGACGGTCCGGCTCAGCGAGACAGAAACAGAAAAGAAGCAGAGGTTACCACAGAATACTAAGCAAATACTCAGAAAATGGGCAAAGAATAGCAGGCACAAAACAAACAGTGAGAACAATAATAGATCAGTACAATAATGGAACAGTAACAACAGTAAAGAAAAGGGCTGAAGAACACAAAGTAAAACAAAATACCAGGCAGACTCAAAAAACAGGCACAAAACCACAGTGAGAACAATAATGCAACAGTACAATAATGGAACTGGAACAGTAACAACAGTAAAGGAAAGGGCTGAAGAACTCAGCCGGCAAAACAAGGAAGCACAAGTTTAAGACCCCCCCCCCCACACACACAGATGTAGAGGAGTTGTAAAGAAAGGGATTTCTCCACAAGAAAGAAATAATTTCCTCCGAAGCAAAAAAAATGAAAAAGGAGAAAAGAAAAAGACTGCATCTGCACAGCCGACTCCATTCTGGTGTGTTTAAATCTAGACTGTCTAGATTTCCCCACATGGGGAATAGCAGCCAGTAGGAGATGCCACGTGACATTCATATGACATGACATTCTCAGCAGTATGCTTGAGCTTGCTGCAGCTTTCCAATTGTACTTCTAAAAATATTTGTGGATGTAAAAAATGTATAAGTAAACTCTGGCAGAGATGTAAACCTCCAACCACCCAATTGCTTTTGTCAATCTGGCCCTTGACTGTTGGTGACCTGCCAAGTCAGTAGAGGTTATGAACTTTGCTTCCCTGGCAGCTGTAAAGATCCCTGCCAAGCAGGCGTGATCCTGCGCTTTCAGACAGTGAAGGCATCCATGGGACAACTCCACTGAAGACACTGCCACTTTGCAAAGCGGGCGCCACTTGGCAAAGTTTTTGGTTTTGTGAAAACAAACTTTCAAAGCTCCCTCACCACTAAACTCTATTAGAATCAGATTTTGACAAAAAAACATGGGAAAGGGGCTTAGGGTGACAGGTGGCTCTAGTTCACAAGGGGAAGTTATGTGGCTTGCTCTTCTATTTTTGAATTTGCTCCTTCTCATGTGTGAACTCTCCCACCTGCCTCTAGCTTTCCATAGATGGAACTGCCTAACATGCCCTTGAGATAACCTACAGTATGGCTGAACTATTATCCAGTAGCGGCTGCTACCGAATGGGCGTGGCAGGGGTGTGGGGGGAGCGGAGGGGGAGGGAATTAAACAAGAAATTTAAAAAACTCACTACCTGGATGCGGCCGGCCACCGCCTTTCCTCTGTCCTCACCGTCCTCTTCCTGGCTTCTGTGGAAGCAGGAAGCAACCTTGGCTCCACTGAGCCAATCACAACGCTGCAATTCAGTGTTTTGATTGGTCTGAGCACCATGGTTCGGCGCACAGGCAGGGAATGGCACCCTGGGCATGTTCTCCACCCAGGCCGTAATGCAGCCTTGGTGGAGAAGATTCAAAGAGCGCATGACATTTTGGCCAGCCATCTAAGAAGTGCCAACACTCCTCCCCAGCCTCTAAACAGCCCGGCGCTGCACCCAAACAACTGAGCCAGTATGCTTAAATAAAATGATAATAACTTTATGTTATTATCATTTCATTTTTCCGTTTTTAATTGCTCACTCAGTGATCAGTGGGGCGATGCTCCTCCGCCTTGGAGGACGAGCCGCCACTGCGCATGTCACTGCTTCCGTCAAAAGCTCATATTAAAAAAAAAAGTTCCTCTTGTAATTGCGTTGACCTCGTTTTCTTTCTAAAACATGTATGAACAGCTCTCAAAATGTGTTTGGATTTCACTTGCCCCTTTGTCATTGCATTTTCATCTGTTTAACGCATAATTCAGACTCGAGCAGCCCCCTGCTAATTATTTGGCAAGTTTAAAGCATTTCATTAAAAAGTCGGTCCAAGCAGATAAAATAAAAATCATGAATAAAAAATAATGACGGCTGGTTTCAGTTTTGACGAAACCAGTAGGAGTTTCCAAGATAAACGGGGTGACAGATTTAGTGTTTGATGTGCTCCATCTATTAAGCTTTTTAATCTCCAATTTGATAACACAAATTGGTCTCTTGTAGTTCCGCCAATTCTGCTACTGCAGTACAACTCCTATTCAAATGACAATCATCAAAACATGTATTCATTTCTAAGGGGTTTTCACTTGGTGACATCAAAGATAGTGAGATAACCAGCTGAATCTTCTGTAGGTGGCCTCGATGATGCACAGGAGATGGTCATGGCTAGTCTTATTTTTCTAATTTTATAATTCCACAGATATGCTGTTGCATGTGTGGCGAAGGGAAAGAACTTCATTCCTGACATTCCTGACACTGGCCTGCACTGAGACCCTTCAATGTCCATGACGCAGTCTCCAGTTGTGCAGCATTAGGGATTTTGAACTTTTTCTCCAGCGGTTCTCATAAGTTCATGGAAAGAGTTTGCAAAGGACACACCTGAAGCAGGCATGCTGTGTTTTGAGGTCTGGCCATCTTCCGACCAACACTTACCAACTCGAGGTTCAGAATTGGGGTTGAGACCCTTTTAATAATGGTTGTACACAGTGCTGAAAATGAAACAAAATTTACTCTGTTGTCTTGTTAAGTCGGTGCCATTTCACATTCGGTACGAAAAAAGCTACCAGATCCAGGATCTGATTGGATCCCTCTCCTTTCCAGCGCTGCTTGTTCAACAATCATCAATGTGTGAAGCTACACAACTGTATACATCATACATCTCCTCTCCAGATGGTGCTACTGTCATCCACCATGGCCTCATTAATTGTCTTAGGGTACATTCTGCATAGGTAAGAAACATTCTTGCACCAACACTGGATAAAAGGGACTGGAAAATCACTACTGAATATAACACATCATGTGATCCATGCTTCCCCATGCCTACGCCACCCCAGACAGAGCCATTCTTCTTCCCCATTTCAGTAATGTCCGAAGAGTTATGCTCATTTGCCCACTAAATGTTTCCTCTCCAATATTCAATACATTCAGGAGTCACCTTCGTACTCGATTGGTGAGAAAAGAATAGAAAAAAATGTCATCACAAAAAAAGATATGGATCACCAAATGAGGTAAGGTGGGCAGTATCTGCTTTAAAATATGGTAAGTGACTCACAATTAGGTTTGGAGCACTATGATACTTAAGGCATGCAATATATTACATGCAACCTCTATGTGCACAGAATTTAACATTTCACCTACGACTCGGCAAGATCTAAGAGAAGGACTCATTAAACCCTATTAGTGTGACTGCACTGGGTGCAAAAGTGATACAGAATGGAGCCCTGTAAATAACAATTTAACAATGTAATACTACTCAATTTACCAACCTCAGAAGGACGAAGGACTGAATCGGCTTAACCAGGATTCATCTCTTGACCTTCAGATCTCATTAAACATATTGACCCATCCTACCTGCTTTTGGTAATAACAAATGCATAGGCACACTTGTTGCACCAGCTGGGATTTATTTGTATGGTACATGCCCAATGGCAATTAGCTGCCTACTTTTGCCAGTGCACCTGCCGTTACGAAAGGCGTATCAGGAGCACGCATCGTCCAAAGAGTGCACAGTTTTACTTAACCTCTGAGACATTCTAAATATAGGGCCACGGGTCAAATGGACTCCGTCAACAAACAATAGGAAGAGAGTGTGTTTATACAGTGTAGCACTATCCCTGGTAGGTGCAGCTTGCTGAAATACATAAATAAGTCTATTTGTGTGTGCCTTTGGACACCAGCTGGGCCTTCTTTTGAGGAAAGAGGGAGGCCCATTGAGAAGCAGTGCACTCGAGCATGACAGTGGCCACTATACTTCTTGTGGGGGCTGGGGGTGGGTTTCCTGGGCACATTCTGAGAGCTATGGTCATGGCTGCAACCTCAAGAATGTGTACTACTGTTGTGCTCAACTCAAACACAAAACATGGATGTCAATTGGCCAGGTACGAGACAGGAAGGCTGTTATTTTATGTTATAGCATTACAATATATCAGAGCATGTAATCAGTGTATGAAAACCTGTCTCTAATTTCCACATTACCTGTAGTAGCCTAACGCAGTTGAGTTGTGCTGTCATAATGCATGCTAACAGAGCCAGCAGCCAAGGTTCCACTATATGTGTACACAAATCTTTGCTGACTTGCTATATCCTTATTATTTACTTGTTGCAGTACAGTATTCTTTATATTGCACCACAATCATGCACCTCATGTGGATGACATAAATAAGCACATTGTTCAGTTTCCTGTGATCATCTGCACATTTTGTTTTGCTGCCCTCCTCCAAGTGAAAGGAACACAATGAAAGTCCTTCAAGTAAGAATATGAACAGGAGGGGAACAAGAAGAGGAGAAAAAAGAGTACTTGATCAGTTTCTCCTGCTAAATGAAGAAGAGTAGTCAGTGTTGCCATGGCCATGCATGGGGGTGCTGTGTAAGTGATTTGGGGCCAGATGTACGACCGTTTTTTGTGGTCGCAAACTGGAAACTGGCCCGTTTGCGACCACAAAATAGGTCTGTCCTATGTAGAAACCCTATTTTGTGAGTCTGTAACCTATTACCCACTCACAAAATAGGGTTTGCACCTCACTATTAGGAAGGGGTGTGCCAAGGGCGTCCCTTCCTAATAGAGAGTCACACTTCAACGTGCGATTGTTTTGCGACCGCAATTTCGGTTGCGAAACAATTGCAGTTTACCACCCATTTCACAAAGGTGGTAAGCCACTCGCAACCTGGAAGGGGTCCCCAGGAGACCTCTTTCTCTTTGTGACTGGTAGCGGAAGTATTTTTTAGGAGCAAGCAGTGGTCCTACAGACCACTGCCTGCTCTTAAAAAATGAAACAGAAACGTTCATTTTTCTTTTTTAAATGCATCCCGTTTTTCTTTAAGGAAAACGGGCTGCATTTTAAAAAGCTGCTTTATTTAAAAAGCAGTCACAGACATGGTGGTCTGCTGACCCCAGCAGGCCACGATCCCTGTGAGGGCTGGCTATTCCTAATTGGGTTGCAAATTGCGACCTGTCTCATGAATATTAATAAGGCAGGTCATTTGCGAACCCATTGGGAATCGCAAACAGTATCTGAGACACTGTTGCAATTTCCATTTTGCGCGTCATAAATTGCGAGTCGCAAAATGGAAGGGCCGACCACAGCACAAGCTCCCATAGAGAAATAGGAGTGTGCGACCGCACCATGTGTGGTCGCATCCTAATACTGCGGTCGGGACCGCCGACCAGAGGTCGGTCTGTCCCAATTTAGCAACGGTGTCACATCCGCCTGACATCATAATGAGGCCCTAAGTGTAAACTTGCATGTCTTCAACCTCTGAATTGAGGTGGTGGGTCCTAATTTACCAATGTGAAGTTACTGCTAGTACTTTTCACATGGCAGTAGATGTAGGCAGAGGTCTCACTATAGTAATGTATAGAGAAATTGTACAAAATGTTAAATAAAAAAAATAAAATATTTGTAATGATTTTTCATCATTTAAATTAGTTTTCTATATTTATTTCAAATGCATAGCAAAATATAAAAAATGCTACAGGACTATTAACTTAATTTTGAAATAAATAGTTAATTTAGATGAATGAAATTAAATTAAGATTTTTTCAAAGTTTTATTTAAAAAAAAATACCCACCTAAAGTAAAAAGTTTATAATTATTTATTCTCAATTTAGAGTTACTAAAATCAATTAGAATGAAGTAAAATTCATTTGTTTTAAAAGATACAATTATTTTTAGGTTACAAATATTTTAAAATACATTTTATTTTTAGTATTACATATACTCTACATATATTTTTAAAGAAATATGTATTTTAACGATATCTCCAGTTGGTGTTTTGGAGGTCCCTCTCGCCATTATTTTCTGTGAGAATGGTGTTGCAGTACCATTGGTTGGCCATGTATGGTACTGGGCGTCTTCCAGGTCTGAGCTGGAGGATATCTGCAACTGCTTTGGGCCCTCTTCGGCTGTAGCAACTATTGAAGTGCAGTTTGTGAACAGCAATGGCCTTACTTTTTGGTGAAAGGGTGCACCTGACTCCTAAATCTATCCTTACTCCTCTCTTAACTCTTCATATTTAGGGACCGATTACGATCTCGTTAGGAAAGCATTCCGGACAAGTCAGTTCTGGAAAGCTTTCTGTACGAATCGCACTCCGGGAGTCCCACCGACCGATTACGATGTGTCCGTATGTTTACGGACTTGGTTCGGTCAGACTCTCATTGAATTCAATGGGAGCCTGTGTACCCAACATGAAAACAGGCTCCCATTGAAAAAAGGGGTGAGTCGGGAAAAGCATGCAACCTGTTGCAGGCATTCCGTGGTGCCCGCCACACTGTGCATGCATGGAAAGGGGAGACCTATGGGTACCCACCGCGCGACTGATTCGGAGGGACCCGGGTGAAGGGGGGCCTGCTAAGGGGCCCCCAAAATCCAATTCCCGCAGCCGTTTCATCTCTGCAAAACCTAGTTGGTACGGCTGTCAGAATCGGTCATCGTACTCGCTCATTTGGAAACCATCCCCATTGCACTGCACAATTCAGCTCCGGACGAGTCAGACTGCCTTAATCGCTTCGGAACCGATTTGGTCAGCCTGAATGGCTTCATCGCATCGTACTTGGTCGTCCGGAGTGGTGGACCATTCGGTCGGAAACATAGGCGCCAAATCTGATTCCCTTGATCCGGATCCCGTTTGAAGCCTTTCCTAACGAGATCGTAATCGGCCCCTTAGTCATAGGTATTCCCCACTGTCCAGTCACCCCAGTTCCTGCCACATTTACTACCAAAACGTAGGCATTCATGTGAAAAGATCACTGCAGTCGGGTTGGCAATCTCCGCACAGAAAAGACAGGAGAGGCGCAGAACTCCACACATTGGTTAGTAAATATTATCTTGTAGTATGTGAGCAGTACAATTGTATTACTTCTAAACAACCTAAAAATTGTAGCTTCAGTGGTAAATGTGAGAGGTACGGGGGCTTTATTCCACCAAGATGTCACTCTGCAAGGGAAACGATATCCTCAGCTGTGAATCTATTAATTCTTCTTTGGATAGGGAGCATTTTGTCTTTGGGTCACAGTTCTTTTGCTGTCTGATATATCGGTAGTTTGTCTTTGAGACATTAAAGGGTGGATTTTTAGGTCAACTTTAGTACCAAAGTCAGTGGCTTGAACTCCATCTGCTCTCTGAATGGAATCCAATTTAGCTGTCTTCTGGCAGAAGAAACAAGACTTCCAAGTAGGATATATTTAACAGCCTTAACTGTAGTATTCTGGAGGTCCTGAAGTTTGCCTGAATTATATGGAGAAATCCTCCATAAAAGGGCGTTACAATCATTCTTTTAACCCCCTCTTCATTGGATCACTTAATCTCATTTTAAGAAGGGTTTTATACGTCGGAGCATATTGAGACAATAGTTCGTATTAAATATGAACATAGTGGCTTGACTTACCATTGACAATTTATTATCAAAGAAAATCTCTAATGTTTTGACTTTTTCTCGTAGGATGTGGTGCTTTTAGATGTTCCTAGAAATTGTTAACGCAGTGCGACATGAGCTTGAAACACATCTTTGTGACACCCCTTGCGATGAAACATCAGGTAGAGGCGACATGGTCTAGTTTAGTTAGTATATATGAGAGAGGCAGGCAGACATGTTCTGGCTTGCAGAGCCCATATTACAAATAGAGTGCACTTTCCCTGTTTGTGCCATGGTGCACATTTAAGCAGGTGCTCATGGCATAAACAAGGAAAATGTCCCTGATTATGATGAGTGTGCTGCCCTAAGGCCAGCCGCAAGCTCGCACTGCCCTGAGGGCAGCGCATTCACTGAAATACAGAGTAGTTGATTCAAAGACACTCCATATTTCACAGTGCAGGCATTAGCTGCACTTCAAAGAGGGGTTAGATATCCCCCTGCAGGCATGTGCAGAGAGTGACTGCACCTGCCTCCAGGGAGACGTCTAGAGGACCCAGGGTCCCTATTACCTCCTCCAGAGGGATGTCTTCAAGAGCCGCACAGAAAGTGCATCACCTTTTTGTGGAGCACTCTCAGTGCGCCTCCTAAGGGCCTGTTTGTGTTTGCGCCGGCAACTATAATATGGCATGGTTGCAGAGGCAAATAGATTTTCTCATTTGAATGGGTCCACGCCCCCCTGTGTGCAGTCACCCCCATTCCTGCACAGCATGGACGGCACCAGTACATCCCGTGCAGGAACGGGCTTTGGCATTCCCAATGAGGTCTCTTTTTAGTAGGAAACGTCGTGGGAATGCCAAATGACCACCCACCAGACCACGAGTTTGCTCGTAATCTGACGGGCAGTCGACAGTCTAGTTTGGCAGTCCTGGAGCGGGGCGCCGGTGTGACAGCCTGCTACAGAACTGCCAAACTCGGAATCAGGCCCTTAGGCTGAGAGTTGAAAAAAGGAGTAAAATGGGAGGTTCCATTAGAAGCCAGTAAGGGCTTAGAAGTAGGATGGCTAGCCTTATTTGCTTTCATTGTGTTTAACTGAGGGGAATCCACATTTTGATGGCAAGAAGGGCACTTTGTCGGTATTTGCAGTAAGAACAGAAGTCATGGATCTTCAGTGTATCTCTGATAAGAAATAGTGCAAGATCGAATAAGCTCCAGCAAGTAGCAACCTTAACTGTTAAACAATGATGGAGAAAGTGGGACCCTTGGAGGGAGAAAATGAGGAACCCATTTAATACTGTGCAACCACCAGCTGCCAAAGTACAAGCTCAAGGGTCCATGAGACTTTGCTGGTTCGTCAGAGTTTACATCTAAATTCAAATTGTTCTCTCAAAAACAGGCCTGATATATCATAGGGTTTACCCATTTTGTGTCAACGGTGAAATGCATTAATGCATAAGGGACTAAGGGCCACATGTACAAACAATTCTGTTTAAGATTACCAAATAGCAACTTTTTGCAATTCACTATTTGGTAATCACAAACAGCAATGTACAAATGTGTGTTTTATATATATTGGGATTCCCACTGGGTCGCAAATAGACCTACCTCCTGAATAATAATGAGGTAGGCCTCGGTTTGAATTCCATAAATTACAGGGATGGTGGCCTGCTGGGGTCAGTGGACCACCAAGTCTTGATTGCTTTTCAATAATGCAATCTTTTTGGGGGAGGAATGCAGCCTTTCCTTAAAGTGAAACGGGCTGCATTTCAAAAAGAAAAATGACAAGTTTTCTTTTCATTTTTTAAGAGTAGACAGTGGTCCGTGGGACCTGCTCTTAAAAATGTTTTTACAAACATACACCTAGGGGAAGTCGGCCCTCGGGGACCCCTTCCTATTTGCGAATAGGTTACCACCTACTTAAACTAGGTGATAAAATGTGAATGTTTTGCAACCTCACTTTGGTCGCAAAACATTCACACACACCACTGAGATTCGGTATTAAGAAGGGACACCCTAAACACATACCGTCCTACGACCGAATTGCAAACCCAATACCCATTCACATGTACATGTGAAAAAGCTTTTTTGCGTTCGCAAATGAGCCGATTCTGTGAATCGGTCAGTTTGCGACTACAAAAACGCTTTATTCATGTGGCCCAAGATCACATAGACCTGGACAAGAATTGTTTCTGGAGGTGTTTGATTTTAAACCATGCAATTGATTCTTCTGCTATGAAAGATTACAAAACGCGCATGCCTAAACAAATCAAATGTGCTAAATAAGTGAGTGCAAGAAAAACAGGGAAAAGCCAACTATTCCATTACACACAAAACACATTCACATAGTGTACTTCAATCCAAAGTTGGCCTACCTCATTGGTTATCTGGTTACTGAATTTGGCATGAAGGAGGTCTGGAGAATCGGTCACCTCTGTGTGCTTGAAGGAGTACGGATGCTGGCGATATTTACTCTAAATTCAAATAAACAAGGAAGGGAACAGAGGATGGAGTCACTGCTTTTCTGCAGCCACTATACAGTCTTAAAACTACATTACATACTTTAATTGTTAATATTATTAATATTTCTATAACAACTTGAGTTTCACATATCTGTTCCCACGGATTTGCTTTTCAATAGTTCTGTAAATTACAAATGTTACTATTACCCAGCTTAGTGGTATTCGAGTTGATTGACATAAGAATGATGAAAGTCTTTGTCGGCTCTACTGGGATTCAAACCTATGTCTTTGAAGTTAAGCTAAGATACCACTGTTTGTCTCTTCGAATAAACTAAAAAGTTTCATTTTTTACATAAAGAATAGCATCCAAATAGACAACACAATATCTCTGATTACTGAATGGGAGGCAACTGTGGTTGCACACAGTGACCTCATAGGGCAACCACCAAGGCGATTGCTGCAGAAGAAACATATTGGATTAATTTGTCAGATTCACCTGCCTCTGTGGACATAATGCAAGCATTACCTTTGCCAGTTTTCTTTACATTACGCCAAGCGAATTATCTAAGGGGCGAGTTTCTATTCACTTATTATTATGTTGCACCTATTTTGTCTATTTGCTTCATTATTGGTATTTGAAACAATCAATATTCCTTTAATACACTAATTTGTGATAAAACTGATATTCATGTAGGTGGACTACATTTCCCATAATGCAAAGTGGTTTAGGATGCTTGGACAGTGAGTGCTTTCCGCGGAGAGAAGTGCAATGACTTCATTGCCCGGAAATACAGTTGAACTGGAAAGGAAGGTTGGATGGTGGGTTAATGAATTAAAGCATTTAAAACTCTCTAATATCTTTGATGAATGTTTCCACTTGACAAAAAGGAAATCATACATGAACAGATGAGAAGTATCATGGGCACCGAGATATTAGGAATTTTCAAGCTGCTATATTGTTTTCTGATGCCACTGGGTGGGGCAAAATGGATTTTAAAATGTTAGTGAATCTGAGGTTTGATTAGAATAGCACAGAGCTGAGATTTCCCGCTGGTGTGAAGATAAGTGATTTAGTTAACTTCCAAAAATCCATTAGGACTCTACAAGAGAAATATTTGGAAACAACATTTTAGTGTAGGTGGCGCCTGTTCCCATTGTATACTCTTGCTCCACCCTAAGTCTTCATGGAGATATTGGAATGGAGGATGGTGGAGAAGGGGAGATGCTGTCGTTGCAAGGAAGCGGCTGAGTGGTAGGGCCTGAACTAGAGCAGGGAGTCTTAACCACTGCACAGTAAAATGCAGTCTTGTTTTCAGGATATGCACAGAACTTTTCATTACATAGAGTGAAGATAACAAATTGTGATTATTTGTATATGTTGAGTTTGTCTTAAAACGAACCAGGATTATAGTATTGGAACAACTTTATTGAAAAGTTTGATGTTTGTTTGTTCCAAGAAACATGGTGCATGTCCCCTGTACATAAATCTGGCTACGCAACTTTTTGGCAGCCCGCTTATAGTTGCGGGAAGGGCAGACCTGCAGGTGGTTTACACGTTTGGATAAAAACTAAATTGGGTGGTTTCTACACACGAATCTGCCTCCAGAGACATCCAACATCTTTCATTTGCAGGCTGTAAGAAGGACAGTAGGATTGACCTATTTAACATCTATTCTAGAGGGTCCCCGGGAGATAATATTCCGTCCACCTTTACTCTTTTAGAACAGGCTTTGGCCAATTGCCCCCCTACTTCTAAACTTTTTGTGGGTGGGGATTTTAATTGTACTTTTGAACCTCTTAGTGGTGATGATCCCCTGGGCACGGAAGATGAGGACTCTAGATGGTCTATCCCTCCCCTGTCATTAGCCCCGATTAAAAAATGGTCTTCCAAGGCAATCCAGATAAATGCCCTTACGGCGGAATATAAATTAAGAGCTTTAAATGGCAGGTCACCTTCTGACCAAGACGGTGCTATGACTTTTAATAGACTAAGCGGACCTTCCAGAATTGATTATATTCTACTGGATGTTACACTCTGGCGAGATTTAATAGACATGGAGGTGGTTCCCCCACAGGATAGTGATCACAACCCTCTATGTATGAAGATACGGTGGTCCAATTGTAATGGTGGTTCGAGAAGTGCCCCATTGAGGTTAACCAAAGAAGTGATCCCTTATAATGGTAACCGCAGGTTGAAATGGGATAAGGTTCACCTACAGACTGAGAACCTGGCAAGGATCAGGGTGCACATTGAAGAGATGACGTTGGAGTTGGCGGGTCTCGATTCAGTTTTAGAGAGTACCCAGGTGACATCCCTTGCCATGGTCTACAAAAACGCCATTGAGGAAGTAGGTAAATACTTCCTATCTCAGGGTAAATGTGGCAGACTGAACAATATATTGCCCAAATCTAGTAATCCTTGGTACTCCGCTCAGTGCAAGGCAATAAGGAAGGAGTTAACTGTTGCCTTGCGAAATAAAAACCAACCTCTAGTCAGATCAGTGAGGAAGAAGTATGCGAAGGAAATGGCCCGGGCTAAAAGAGATTGGGAGCAACAGCATTGGCAGGACCTCAAATGTGCATCTAGCAGAAGGAATGCTTTTCTGTTCTGGAAATTGATTAACAATGCAAGGCAGCGTACCAAGCCAGTTTTAGTTAATCACATAACTAGTCTTCAATGGCATTCCCATTTGTCCACCTTGTATGGCGTACAGGACACGACCTGCCCCTCTCCTCCTGAGATAGTTAGCAAGGCCTCCCCTATACCATTGCTCGAAGACCCATTTTTGGCTTCTGAGGTAATGGTGGCTATTAGACACCTTACCCCGAGGAAGGCTGCTGGCCCTGATGGCATTCCGGGGGACCTCCTTTTGGAGGAACCCGCGGCCTGGGGCAAACTTATTGCCCTGATAATGAATATGATCTCTAGGGGACATCCAGTCCCTGATTCATGGAAGGGTGCTGAGGTTATAACTGTGTTTAAAAAGGGTGCTAGAGACGACCCTGCCAATTACAGACCGATCAGTTTGATCGATGTAATCCAGAAAGTGGTTGGCAGGGTCATCATCATGCGGGTGGGTGCCTGGATGGAAGAGGAGCATGTTCTGTCTCACTTTCAAGCCGGCTTTCGCCAAAGGGTGGGCACGATGGACCCGGTCTTCCGCTTTTTTGTGATCTATTGGAAGTCTGTGACCATCAATAAGGGTAGTCTCTACCTGGCTTTCATAGACCTCAGGATGGCGTTTGACCTGGTTCCTCGAACAAGGCTATGGGATGTTTTGAGGAAGATGGGCTTCCCTGGTCCACTTCTGGACTTTATTGCTAAGCTCCATGAGGGGAATTATGCGATGATCAGATGGGGCTCTCAGGGACAACTGACTGAGAGGGTGCCCGTGAGGAGGGGAGTTCGCCAGGGATGTGTCATGGCACCTACCCTATTCTCTCTTTTTGTGAACGGGGTGGTGGACCATCTAAGAGAGGTATCGGCTGACGCCCCATCCCTGGCAGGGGAAAAAACACCTACCCTACTCTTTGCAGATGACACCATTCTGATCTCCAAATCCCCAGCAGGCCTCCAAAAGCTCTTGCATTGCTTTAGTGCGTTTTGTATTGACAGAGAGCTTACCATCAATACCTCCAAAACTAAGCTTATGGCCCTTGCACCCTCTAAGAGATTTAGGAATAATCTCTCGCTTAACGGCGAGTCTCTGGAGTTGGTAGACTCCTTTGACTATCTGGGTGTCAGGATAAATAGCCGGATGAGCTGGAAAGACCATTTGGCCAAAATGTCGCTAAATTTTAAAAGAGTTTCTGGGTTGGTCCTGAGAGAACATCGGGAGTCATTGAGTAAACCCGTGGCTCCAACGCTTGCAATATACGAGGGTCAAGTCCTACCCTCTGCCCTTTATGGATCTGAACTTTGGGGGTTTGAAAGCATACCGGAATTAATTACTTTAGAAAATAAGTTTCTGCGAGATCTGGTGGCTCTTCCTGTTTCTACTCCGCTAATCCCCCTTCGTCTTGATATGGGCAGGCGCCCCCTAAACGACTTAGTGCGCCTCCGTCCCTTGCTCTTTTGGGTGCGATTGAGAAGGACCGGGGAGCTTAACAAATATGCTGCCGCCCTAGATGAGCTTATTTTGATTGATAAAGGCAATAAGATTAAGTGGCTGAGTAACTTGAAGCAGTTGGTTGTGCAAGCAAGTCATTAAGAAGTGGTACTGGGATTGGATCCAGACGGAGGCCATTTGTAGAGGTGTAGGGGGTTCTCTTACTGAGCGTTTCCTGGAGTTTAAATGGTCCAGGAAATTTGAACCGCTTTTTGATTTTATTGAGAAACCCTTAGACAGATCACTCTATCTTAAAGTCAGGTTTGGGATCCTTCCAGTGAATGATTTTACGGCCGGGTGGAATATCCAGAGTGGTACATCGAAGGCTTGCCCGGGCTGTGCAGCCCCTAAAGAGTCCTTGGCACACTTTTTCTTTGCTTGCCCCGCCTACAGGGTTGCCAGGAGGATATGGTTAAAACCCCTCTGTCAGGGGCTGGGCTTAAGATGTCACATAATGGCCCTGCGGGTCCTCTGTACTGATACGTCCTCAATAGCTATGGTATGTGGTGTAGCAAAATTCCTGGGTAGTGCCTGGATGACACGTATGAGGAGAATTAAGTCGTCCAGCATTTAATCTAATGGTTATGGGGCCTCCGATAGGCATCACCAACGCCACTGCTAGTTGTTTTATGAATTTTTTATTATTAGCTATTGTGCATATTTTATGAGTATATACTCCAAGGCTGGTGATTTTTTGTTTTTCTTATTGTACTGTATTGTATACTTTTATGATGAAATTTTTATCGAATAAAGTATTTCTACTACTAGTATTGAGTCATTCGATGCTTCCAGGTAAATCTTGTGCTTATAGCCTTTCAATGGAAGTCTCTGAGAATGGGTCTGATTAATATATCTTGTAAGTTTACGTTCATGTCTGTAGGTGCTAGTATATTAGGGACCTCTGGCTCATGTGCAGCAGTGGAGTCATCGGGCAGGGATGCAGACATAGGCTGTTTCAGGATGCCGTTTTCTGTGCTGTGCCAATCAAGAAGGGATCTGTGCGTTTCTTTTTGGTGCATACAGGGCCGGCTTTAGGGCTGTGCGACTGGTGCGGCGGCACTGGGCGCTGACCTGTGGAGGGGGGCGTTGTGACCTCAGGGGGCGCTGTGTTTAGCAATATCTTATGATATGAGAGATGAGGGGCACTTTTGCAGGTGGTAGTGAGAGAAGCCAAGGAGGCGGTCAAGGGATGTGGGGGCGCCAAAAGTGATTGTGGCACCGGGCGCCACCAGTGCTAAAGCCGGCCCTGGGTGCATACATTAATTCCAAATATTGCCGAGTTAATGCATGTTTTGCTAACAGCAGAGCTCGGAAAGTGCAGGACAGTAATTGCCTCTTTGTATTTCCGATCCCTTTTGAGCTGGCAGAACGCAGGAAACGTCATCAAGATAAGGCCCATGTCTGCTTCCCTGCCCGATGACCCCCAACGCCATGAATCGGCTTCCGTGCAGTCAACTACGGTGGGACAACCGGACATTTTAGTCTTTATTACCTCACTGATCAGCTCTGATGCCTTCAAATTTTCTTCAATTGTCAGTGCTCCCGGGGTAATGCAGCCAACGCCACGCATGAAGTTCAAGTCTGATCGGTACCGTCTCTATCGGACATAAATTCAAGAACATTTGTTACAGATATATATTATTATGCAGAATCATTTGCATGAAGAAACTCTCAAATTTGTATTTTCACCCAAAAGGTTTATATTACATTGCAATATTACAGGGACACTGTAGTGACTTTTCTTGGGGGCCGCTTTACCATTACTGCTTTTGATGCATGTCTCATACACAAATGGATGTCGAATTCTCTCACTTTCAGCTGCCTCATGAATTTACAGCTTTTCTCAAGTTCATATTTAAATCGGTAAAATTACTTGTGAAACGCTCTTGCTTAGAGTTAAAATTAGAACATGCAGCTTGTAATGTCGAGTCGATATTCTCTGAGAAAACATGGATTTCGATTTAACAGACTTGACTCAGGACGCAGTGCGTACGCACCAACAGTCATCTCTAAACATTTATTTAATTAACACTGGCTCTTGACCTTGATCTTCACAGCTGAATATGGCACTCATAAGTCTTTAGGGCTCACTCTCAGTTGCCTCACAAATTATTCACAGCTTGCCACAGTTCATATTTAAATCGGTAAAACGCCATAACTTCTCTGCACCTTTACAATAATTAAATGAATCTGGCAACCTTAGTTTCTAGGGCGACCGATCTTGGGGTCACTGGTGGGGCAGGTGCCAGATAATTTTAATTTTAATTAGTTCAAAATTAGTACCTTAGTTGCAGTTTCAAAATTTTTTCACCTTTTCACGCGTAAATTCTTCTCCAATCGTCGCCAATGTAGAAATGAAAGATGTCTCATAGACAGGGTCTCGTAGTCGTAGTTTATTTCTTAGTTGTATCCTTACAGGTTCTTTAGTAAGTCTTAAGTAAGCCCCACCAGGAGCAGCCTCCTGGCCACTCAGCCCATCTTCCACAACTGCCACTCTTCAAGTCCCAACATTCCCAACATTCTACATGACATCACATAGCTGGGGAGAACAGCAGGGCAAGGGAAATGCACTACATTAAAAGCAGATCACTACATATCTGCATACACATGTGTATGCAGTAGAGGGCATCTAATATTCCCTGGTCCTGCCATTTGTATTGGGAGGAGGTTCCCCCTTTACATTGTGTTCGGTAGTGGTCGATATGTGTGTGGAGGAGGATTCCCCCCTGTCCAGTAGGTGAAGTGTGTATGCAGTAGAGGGCATCTAATATTCCCTGGTCCTGCCATTTGTATTGGGAGGAGGTTTCCCCTTTACATTGTGTTAAAAAAATGGTCGATATGTGTAGGGAGGAGGATTCCCCCTGTTCAGTTGGTGAAGTGTGTATGCAGTAGAGGGCATGTAATACTCCCTGGTCCTGCCATTTGTTTAGGGAGGAGGATTCCCCCTTTACATAGAATTCTATATTTCTTGTTATTTGATTATACTTACTTATTATTATATTTACAGTATATTTCTTGCTAGATGTTTATCTTCTTTTACTACATTTATAGAATTGTGTGATAATTCATTTTATTAATATTTAAAGGGGGGAGATATGTAGTGATCTGCTTTTAATGTAGTGCATTTCCCTTGCCCTGCTGTTCTCCCCAGCTATGTGATGTCATGTAGAATGTTGGGAATGTTGGGACTTGAAGAGTGGCAGTTGTGGAAGATGGGCTGAGTGGCCAGGAGGCTGCTCCTGGTGGGGCTTACTTAAGACTTACTAAAGAACCTGTAAGGATACAACTGAGAAATAAACTACGACTACGAGACCCTGTCTATGAGACATCTTTCATTTCTACATACACTGTGAGAATGTCAGCGAAAACAGCAATCCCAGAATTTTATATAGATAAAATATTTGATTCGACTGTATAAAGGCAATCCACAGATGTTTGGAGGAAGTAAACAACTTTTCAAACAGCATTTCGTAATGTGGATCAAACATGTTCCAAAGACTTAATATATTTGTCTTTTTTATATTGCATGTTAATTGACCGTAAACTGTATTTCCAACTAAAGGTGGGTACTCTACCCGTTGCGGAATTTACCTCCAGCAAAACTGATAAGTGCTATAGATGCGTAGATGTATGTGAAACAGTAGGACATGTACTATTTTTTTGTCCCATGTATGTAGTACCCCGAAAAATCTGGATAAAGCCTATTTGCAGACTCTTGGGCATTAGGAGATACGCTATAGCTCTGCGTATCTTGTGCACAGATTCTGCTCCCCCCATTTGTATAGCTGTGGCCAAGTTTTTGGGGTGGGATTGGTGCATACGGTCAAAAGCCCTGAGTTATGATGTAAATTGTCCTTAATACACTCATATTCAGTAGCATTTATCAGATGTAGTTAATCTCGTTTGGTAACCAAAATAGTATGCCCCTTGAATTGCGCCAAGCTGACATGAAATCAAAATGATTTGGTTCTAGATTGGCTTAAAGCTTCTTAAGTACTGTATTCGATGGTTGTTTAGAGATTTAATTGTAATTTTAACATTTTTAGATAATTTATTAATTGTTTTATACTATGATTGTAATGTGCTTTTATGACTCATTTGTCGAATAAAGCTTGAATGATGATGAATTGTGTTGTTTTGTATGATTCTTGTTGCTTGTTTGCACCTGATATGGTGACAAGTTGCTCTACACATCATCAGTTGCACATTTATTTGCAAAGAAAAGGATCTGGTGATTTTAATTCTTTTATGGTCCATTTGGATGTACTCAGAGGCACAAAATGTATAAAATGTATAAACATGACACTCAATCAATGCCTTTTCCTATTTGCATACTGTCCCTACCAGTTAATGCAGGCAAATGTATTTAGGAACCAGCGAATCATAACCTTCAGGATATCTTGTTAATAAGTGTGAGAATGAGAAACCCTTGAGATGTTCCACACAGAGAGAACTAAGGGGCATATCATCAAGGGCATAATCGCCGCTTTAGCGGCACTTTTTGCACTTAAAGCGGTGATATTCGTATCGCCCTATAAACAAGGCGGCGCTAACATGCATTAGCGCATGCTAGCTGCCGAATTCCCATCGCTAATGAGATGCAAAGTAGGCGTGGCTGGGAATACAACATGGGAAATTATCACTAAGGCAGCTTCGCGATATCAGCAAAGAGCTCATTGCGTTAACTATGCCTTAACGCAGGAATTTAACGTCTGTTAAATTCCTGACTAAGGCATACCTCACATGAGAGGTGGATTAAGGCTAGCTCCGTTTTGAGTGCAACATCGCTGGTTTTCCAGCGATGTTGGCCCATTTCCCTGGATATCGCTGGAATACTATCGCCCTGAAGCAACGCGCTATTGATAACGCTTTAAACGGGCGATAAATTCCAGCAATAGACGGCGATAAATATAAAAGCGCTAAGTGCGCTTTGCGATATTTATCGCCGTCTGTTGCTGATATGCCCCTAAGTGCTCTCAGAAAAGTCGGCAACCGTTGAAACTTCTCCAGCCTGGCATGAGGGCTTCATGAACCCTGTTCTGGGTTATGATTCTACAAGTAACAATCAATCCCATCCTTCAGCACTAGTGCTGCGAGAGGATACAGAGGTGATGCTTTTGGTCTCATCTCAATTAGTTGGGGTTCCTCTTACGTTCCCAGCTTTCTCGATCACAGCAGGAGTGTTTACTTTTTCCATGATGTGCTGGTTCAGGTGGTACATCAGGCTATGAGAAACCATTGCATTGAAGAGCTGAAGAGCAGGTAACATGATACCTCACTGGAGCCCAAGATCTTTGCTTCTCATCTCATACAGTAAATTACCTCATCGCTGTTCCGCTTGACACCTTTACCTGTATCCTGCAACAATCATTTCCCGCTGCAGACTGATTTACTTCAGTGTTTTAGTGGTAGTCATAACTCATGTTACTGCAAGCAATTGTTTCCCAAATACTACTTCATGAGGCTCATCTCATTTCAAGGCCCCAATTCACCCGTCTGTGGGTGTTGTGAGAGATGTGGGATCATTCAAGTTTCATTTCTTTATCATAGTCATAGCTTTAGGAGTATATGCCTTTACACCACAGCCTCCCAGATGCTGAGAAACGCTGAGCATGGTCTATGATAGGAAATGCTACTGAGAATTACCAACTAGGAGAAACCAGTGTGATCTTTTAAGACAGGAAGGCATTTTAGAATTGCCCTATGCTCCTTCTGGTTTTCGTCTATTGGCTGTTACCTTATAATCTTTCCTCAATTCTGCTCTATGTTTGTGTGTGTGATGAGAGCTAGCTGACATCGTACTTGCTGCTATGACATAGCACCCTCTCTAGGCCATGTGCACAAAGTTTTGTGATGATGAAGCCTCTCCCTACCTGTCAGAAATCTTGTGCAATTAATTGGCCAGTGGACTGTGGATCACCCTTTTGAATATGCCACTGTTTACCCTTCATCAGGGACGTTCTGATTTCTAAATTGCACATATACCACCAGTGGTCTTTTTGGATCTGAAAGGCAGTGCTGATGACTAGCATAAGCAGAAGACAGAGGAAACAATAAGTGTATTTTCGGAAGCTAATATTGATTTTAATCATGTAACTCCCGTGTGAGGTCATTCCACAGTTTGTTGGAAGATGCAAGAAGATCTGATTGTTTTAAACAGGTTTGCAGAATTTACAGAATATAACGATAGGCTGTTAACCAACTAAATATGATATGAAAGACAATAGTACCAGAATAAAGTGTTACGGAATTGTGAACCAGTTCTAGTTATGTAGGCAATACTCAGAGATGGAACATAACCCTAGCTTTTACTGGAAGCACATACAGTGTCCTGCGGGATACGATTATATGCTCTCTGGCATGCAAGCCAAGAACCAGTTGGGCTCATGTACTCTGAATAAGTTGGAGCTGTGCTAGATGATACGTGGTGAGTGCGAAATTTATCAACCACAGAAATTGTGTCATTTAAAAATAATAGAGGATGGAATCAATAGCAGAAGGATTAAGGATTTAGTAGAAGGGCACTCTTTAGACATGTAAGACGAAAATGACAGAAGCATGCATGTGCATGGCCGCTTATTCTGACGTCACTTGAACTTTTCTGGTATCGTGGTCTCTCATTTCAGCTCTTTTACTGACTGTGCTCTGGTACCAGAATTGTTTGCTTTCAAATGGTCCTTGCATGCTTAAATTCCGCAGCAGATCGGTTTCTGCTTGACTACACATTTTTCAGTACTTCCTCATTTGCACATTCTGCGAACCAGGGCACTGCTGTCCAGTCCTCAGTGTAAGTGCTCTAAAACATAGTAAAAGTTGTTAATCAGCAATTGAGATATTCAACTTTCTAGTAAGGTCGTAGTATATGGCTTATGAAAATATACCAGTGGTAAACAAAGTTAAATGTCACCAGTGGACTGCAGCACCTATTGTGTCGTTCACCAGACTGATAAGAAAACCATGGCTTCAGGCCTACACGAGCAACCTGACTCCTGCGGTTTTTAAACCTGCAGGTAGGCCTGTCAAAATTAACTGACAGAAAGGGAACAACTATTTTTCAATATTAAGTAAGTCACCCCCAGGTAAGCTCTGTAGCCCACAATTTAGTGTGCCTGGTATTTAAAAATGGAACATGAAAGAATTTAATGTTTGCATGTTCTCCCAGTAACCAGCCTCAAAAGATACTTTAGATACTTTCACTGTTAAGGCTGTGGCTGGTTCAATGAGGAAAAAATTGAAGTACAATTAATGCGCTAATCCTGTATCTTTGGTTTGGAATAAGCTACAAAGTTGGTTCGACCACATTTTTTAATATTTATTAAACATCCTATTCAATAGCAAGAATGGATGTTTGATAAATATCTAGGAAATGTAATTTTTTTAATTGTATACTTTCCCTGCCTAAAGGCCCTGTGGCTAATTAGCAATGGCCTGCCTTTAGCTAGACTGTCAGTGTGGCTTGGATTAGATGTGAAAGATTGCTCTCAGAGTGAAGACAATGGCTTGGATCTGGTAGAATATCTTGGGAGAGGAATGTCACCTAGTTGAACTAAACCAGGGGTGTAGGAGTGTCCCAGAATGTCACTGACTTAAAAGTAACAAAGTGGAGACCTGCACTTCTACACTTTAGTGATAATGGGTGCCTGGAAAAGAGGGCCTTTTGATCCCAAAACACTGTTTAGACTCCTGGCTTTTGTCTCACTGAAGGATGGAGATGGCCCCCAAACCAGATAAGTGGCTGAGTGAGAGGGGACTGCTGATTACCTTAAACATATCCCTAGGTGTCACAATCTCCCTCCAGAGCAGAAAGGTTTAGTCATATAAGATTTTACTAAGTATAGTAAACTGTGGGATAGTTTGCAGGGAGGCAAATAAGATGTGTTGTAAAAGTGGGAAGGATTGCCCTTGGAAATGTTTGTCAATTAATCAGGGAGTTTCCAGGTGTCACCCTCAACCCACTGGCTAGAGAACTGAGCAAAAGTAGCACAACACACTCAGCTCCTCAGAAGACTTTTTGGACTAGTAGGAAATTCGAATAGAACTTGATCTGCTGTCTGTAACATGTGTGGAGACCCGAAGGGCTGCACCTCCTCCCATGTGTACCCATGACTAAAAGTATACTTCAAGGGTCAGATGGCTAACCTCCTGTGTGGCTACAGAGACATAAAAAACAGCGAGAGGCCTTTTCCTTGGAGTGACCAGTTATCCTGTTGCTTCTACAACTGGACTCAACCTTAATGCTGGCGTCTGCTAGAGTGTATTCTGGCCGCTTAAGTGATGTCCCTGAGGTCCTGGGAGTTTTAGAATTGACTATGTAGAACTGCCAAGAAATTCTGAAAAGTTGGGACATAGATCATTTTGGGGATTTTCAAAACCTCATGAGCTTCAGCAGGACCTCGCAGCAAAGGTGTCTGACTTCAGAAGGATTTGGTCAGATACAGCTTCACGCTTGCCCTGCTAGAATATTTTGGTCTCCAAAAGAGAGACTGAGTCCAAAGGTAGAAATTCTGAAAGGGCAAAGGCACAAAAAGTATATACCCGATGAGAAGACTTAAGCGTCCACTAAATTAGATTTTCCCCTCTTTTACCTTTTTACCACTAAAACCAACAGCTTCAGCTGAAACTCATCCAGTGGCTATCCGGATCTGGAGGGATTTCATTGGATAAAGACTTCAGCCTTGCCCCGCTGGAGGCATATGACCTCCATAGAAGAAGACTAAGTCAGAAGGTAAAAACTTTGTCTGGGACGACCTACTCGGTGTATCTCACCTCCGCTCCACTGTGGTTGGCCTCAAATTGCACCTAGGTCTCGATCAACCAGAAGCAGTGATATGCGATTGGTGCTATACATTTTTTTGTACCAGTGTTTGCCTTATAAATTATTTAATTCGTATCTCCAGTCTACCTTATTGGATTTCAGCTGTTTAGGTGTCGTTTTTCTGATTACTCATTTCTTAATTTTTAGAAATTGGTTGTTGGGTCTATATTGTGCTGTGTTTTTATTTTTTGACTGCTATAGTGTTGAAAAGTACATTTTTATAAGTTAAGCGTATATATGCTCTGTGCCATAGCTACCAATAGTTGAGCCCAGGTTTAACTTATTGAAACTGTGTGTTTGACCTTGCAGGATGTCGGTCTTATTACTTGGCTAGGACTCACATCCTCTTACACTAATAACCCATTTTCTTACATTTAATATAAACTATGTATTGTTTGTTAGCATGACAAGAAGGTCACGGATTGTCAATGTTCATGTTTGCCTGTCAGTCTCCTCTACGAATGTTGTGGGTAGTTCCAAAGGTGTAGTAAATGTTTGGCTCTCAGGTTGTCCTGGGCATAAATTCATTTACCTCCTGTCAAATGGAGTTATGAACAGTTTATCTTGTTAGAGGTTGTATGGTATGAAAAACGGCATTCTCTGTCCATCATCTGTTTTACTTTTTATTCCTACAATTTCTGGTTTGACCTTTCTGCTGCCTTGTATACTTGTCATGTCTTTGCAGCTTCATTCCCCTGTTAATGGAAGTGCCAGAAAACCACTACATTGGGTCACAGTGGAGGCTCTTCTATTGCCATTGATGACCCATTATTGGTATGTGCTTTGGTATCTGTGTTCTCAGATGGGTTGTGCTTAGTCCATGACCTGTGACTATCTGTCAGAGGGACTTGGTACTGCTTTTTAAATCTTCATACAGTTAGGGTGCCTAGTTGGTAATGGCACAAAGATGTAATGCTCTGATTACTTACAAGTAATCTGAGCACTTTTCCTCCCACCTACAGTCTTTGATTCTTTTTCCAAATCTTGTGGTGTCTGTCTTTACACTCTGTAATACAGTTTGAGTAGTACAAACAGGACTTCAGGGTGCGAGGTCAGATATCTTGTTACACAGGTCAAAGACAGAGGCTACCATAATTTGAGTTATAAATAAAGGGTTAGCACAGCTGCCTGTTGAGGAGGAATGTCACACATTCACACTGTTAGGATGGTGACATGGAAGAAACCGATTTGGTATAATGACGATTGCCTTGTAAGTTACCAGAGCATTTATAATCACTGAACTACAAATATATTTAGTCGTGTTTCCCTGAATTATCTCTTTTTTTTTAAACAAGAAGAAGACACTAAAATCCCACGCAGTAGGGTAGAGTACATAAATTCAGCATGAGCACATTGAAATACAATTGAATTCATAAGATCCAGAATATAAGCATATGACCTAATACCAAGGAGAAGAAGAGCACCGTGGATGAGCAAAATTAAAACCCCACAACTCAAGTAAAGGCGGACCAGCCCTGGAAGACAGCAATCCTGGCCAACCATCCCCGAACGGGATCTCAGATCCCAGTCGTTTCCTCCGCAAGTCGCTATCAATGAGGGCCATCTCTAGCCTGCTGGTGTGTAAAATTTCCCACCCCCAGATCCGAAGATCGGGCGGCTCGCTAGCAAGTTAGAATGGTGCCAAGACCAGCCTCGCTAAAGTGATGGAAAATAAATATACTCCCACAAAGCGGGGAGAATAGCCGGTGAATGCCCCAGCATGATAAGGTTTGGATCAGCAGAAACCACCACATATGATATGTCCCCTAGTTTGCCAAAAACAAACTGCTAAAACAGTTGCTGCGCAGGGCAAGATGCAAAAAGATGGACTGCATTAGCCCCGCCAACCCACAGCGAAAACACTGGTTATCCGCCTGTAACTTCATAATAAAAAGAAGATGTGGGGTATAGTACCAGTGATTGATAAAGTTAAGGTGATGTACCTTGATCCGAGATACATTCAGAGCTAAATGGTACATCATACTGCTATGCCAGAGATCGGTCCCGGTACCTTCTGAGCCAAGCAAAGAGCTCCACTTATCGGCCCTCTGCTGGGACCAATCCTCAACTAGATTATGTGAAGACATATAAATTAATTTGTAAACAAACCCTATACTTCTCTTGCACAGAGTTTCCCTAATAAGATGCAAGCCCAAGTTATCAATGCAGTTCAGGTCCTCTCCCCTATGGCCAAAAATAAAATGCCAGAACTGTAAATATCCAAAGATGGTACCTGCTGCTGCAGACTACTAAAGGAAAAAAGATATTACCTTCGAAAAGTTGACCTAAGGTACAAAGATTAGACCTTTCCCATATCTCCTAGAACCCATCATGAATGCTCTGAGGAACATTGCGGGTATAGCCCAAGTACGAAAGTGAATTATATGGAGCAATACCTGAAAATATTCTCCAAAAAGAGCACCAGACCAGATGAAAAACTTTTAGAATCTTAAAGCGAGTATGTTTAAAGTACATTGTGTCAACAATACTGGAATCGGGGACAATCAATTCGTCCAATGGAAGAGACTCTGAAAACATGCCAGCCAGTGGCCAAGGTGACCACCCCAGCACCAATCAGAGCTGTGTAATGAATGACTTCAAAAAGTAGTATCTAAGAATAGGAAGTGATACCCCCCAACCATCTTCCTTGGTCTGCTTTAAAACTGAATCCTGCATCGAGGTTTATGCTAGGCCCAGATAAACGTCTGCCATAATGCCTCCACTCTAGAGAAAAAAAGTTGCTGGAAGAATGAGTGGGATATAACAGAAAAAATACAAATACCACAGAAGGATAGTCACCTTAATTAGATTACAGTAACCTATAAGCCCTCAATGCACAGTTCTACTTAAGAAAGATCGCCGCTGAATGCTGGTACAACTTCCCATAATTATGCTCCATAATATCTGGTATATTAATTGCTAACTCAACCCCAAGTTAGCACAGGGACTGCATCCACCGTTGATCCAGGGCAGACGGAGCTAAATTAGATAAAATCTGAGTTTTCAGAGTTCAGCCTGTAGTTAGCAACCTCCCAAAATGATTGGGCTGCTGCCACCACTGACTTCAAACCCTCAATTGGAGCTGGCATCAAAACAGCGATGTAATCAGTGTATGCAAGAATTTTGACTATGTGTCGATGAAGCCTCAAGGTTTGTATCCCCACAATCCATTTAAGAGATTGAATAAAAGGTTCAATACACAGCGAAAAAAGCTGCGGGGAAAGATGGCATCTCTGCCTGGTAAAACGGAGAATAGCAATAGGGCCTCATAAAAGGCCTGCACTACGGACTCTTGCCTTAAGACCCAGGTAAAGATGCCAAACCCTAGAAACAAATGTAGAACCTAGCCCATCAGACTCCATAACCTCCTAAAGGAAGAGCCAAGAGATGCGATCGAAAGTCTTCTCTGCATCCAAACAAATCATACAAACAGAGCTACCGGATACAGAGGCCACCTCCAAAGCCGAGAATGCAGTATTAACATGTGGCGCAGTATCCCAGCCTGGAATAAACCCATGCTGGTTTGGATCCACCAACTGCGAGATAATTGCTGACAGGCGATTAGCAAGAATGTGAGTATATACTTTAGAATCAGAATTTATTAGAGAAATAGGACAGTATGACCCACAAGACGTGGGATCCTTCCCCTTTTTTTGGAAAAACCACAATATTTGTGTCTCTCCAAGACTCAGGAACATTATCCAAATAATCAAATGAATTGAACAGGTCCATTAACACTGTGGACAAAATCTGTAAAAAGGAAAAATAAAATTCCAACGGGGCCTGATGCCTTCCCCCTAGCCAAAGAACTGATGCCCTCTTGAACCTCATTAAGAGTAATGGTTGCCTCTAATTTAGATTGCTGAGTAGGAGTCACCCGACAGTCAAAATACTGCTGTATAAATCGAGAGTTCTCCTCAGCAGAGGAGAGGCAATCCTCTCTATAGAGGTCCTGATACAATCAGCGAAATACTTTGTACACTAGGACAGGATCCGTAACTAAAAGACCGTTCTCATCCTGAATTTGCTGAATGATATACAAACTAGATCTGTCTTGCCCCCAAAATGACAGAATCCGCCCCATTTCCTCATTATTCTCCAAATATGTCATCTGTCGAGCTCTCCTGCTTTTGACCACCCTTTCCCAACATTTTGTCCTTAGGGAAGCTCTAAGAACAGTTGACTGCTCCAAGAGCCGCTCAACCCGAAGTCCCCCCTCACCCTGATACTGTTGTCTATATCGGATTCAATGGACCCCAAAGTCCGTCGGATCCCTGTTTCCACAGCTACTGCCATTCTATGTTGATAAGAAGCAAACTGAAGAGTCTGTCCTTGACAGAACGCTTTAAGGGAGTCCCAGACCACAGGGAGCAATGCAGTCCCTATGTTTCATTTGAGAAACTCCCTTATAAGCAAATTCAGTGAACTTACATAACCATCTTCCAAGAGTAACCTGCGTTCAAATGTCTAGCTCCGAGAGCCAAATAACTGAGTAGCCTCACCAAGCTGTATAAACAATGACAAAACGTTATGGTCTGAGAGGACCCTTGGATTACATATAATCCTAGAAGAGGAAACCAACATATTACTAATCAAAAACATATCCAGTTCTGACATGGCCTTATGAAGAGCAGAGTATAACGTAAAACCCAATACACTAGAATGTTTAAAATGTCAAATATCAACGAAAGTGTATGGGGATATGAGCATGAACACTGTCCCCACGCTGAAGGTGCTTCCCTCAGTGACTCAAGTCATCGATGTGTGGATTTGAGTGTCCAAGCTGGGATGCCAAATCAATCTTAGGGTATAGTGTAATGTTGAAATCACCATACATATTACAGGGTGGGGGCCAAACATGCAGCAATGATAGCAAACATCAAAAATCTTCGGATCATTCGTAGTAGGCCCATAGAGAACACAAATAGTAAAATGATCCCTGTCCTTCTAAATAGGTGCCAACAGCCACCACTCTCCTGGATCTGCTATTTGTCCTAATACCTCCCACCAACTATCCCATACCAATAGAGCAACCCCTCCTCTGAGAAGAGGTATAACAAGAAAGGGATAGGGTCTTATATCCTAGATCTTATAATACCGTACCTTCCATCTAAGACAGATGAGTCTTCTGGAGACACATGATTTGTGGCCTAACATTATTCAAAGCCTCCCATACAAGTTTCTGCTTTTATGACAATTTGACTCTATTAATGGACCATGATTAAATATGCAGCTGCTGCCCAGGACCTCCGCCCCCACTAGCTATTGCCATAACCACACATCATCCATGTGCTACTTCCCCTCACCACACAATAAGACATGCTAACTCCAAGGCTCCTTTGCTAAATCAAGCTACATATTGCACTTGTAGTGTAAGCCACCTTACTCCAGGTTAAATTGTCAAAAAGAATACCCCAAACGCTCAGAAGAATAAACCCATAATCCCCTAACCCCCCCCTGACTCTCATGAGGGCAACCTGCCCACCCCCATACCAAGCCCCAAGCATCAGCGGCATAACCCCAACCTAACTTGTGATTCTAATCCCGCCCATCACGAGACAGCCCCAGGCCCAGCCCCCACTGCCCAGCAGTCCCAACAAGAAATCAGCCAATCAAGAAGACAAAGGAACAGTGAGCCTCCAACCCCCCACCCCGCCACCCATGAAATTGCAACTATAAATATAAAGGGGAGCAGGATGGAGGGGACAGCAAAATCACCACAACAAATAAAGCCTACCTTAAAAGAGCAGAGGGAAAGAAAAGGAGAAACCCGAATTATATCCCCAAAACGCCCCCCCCCACCAAGAAAACCACCCAGACTTCCCAACCCTTCAGGCCATAGACCAAAAAGTAAAGAGAATAAATATCCTAAAGCCACAAATGTTTCATCTTAACCCAGTAGAAGCCAAGTGCATTAGCAGAAATTAATTATATCAAAAACACAAAAGCAGAGGATCATCACCCACCCCTGATTGCCACTTGGCCAGTAGCTCCTGTGTTTCATGACTATCATAACAATAAAAGGCTTGGCCATCTTTCTGAATCAATAGGATTGCAGGTTCCATAAGCGAAACAGAGGCCCCAGCTTCTGCAGGGTCGGAATGAACTCACGCAGCTGCCACCGCCTCACAATTGTTTGATGACAAAAGTCTGAGTGAACAAAAAAATCAATACCACATGCTTTGTCCAGCAGCTTAGAGGTCGCAGCTCAAAAAACCTCTTGTCGAAGGATGTAGTTTCCGATATGAATCAATTGGGAGGGTTTACTAGGCTGACAACAGGGGAAGCGGTGCGCCCGCTGTATCATGGAATGCATATCCTAATCACTCAAAGCTGGAAATGCCTTTCCAAATAAGCGGACTACGAACTCCTAGGGATCATCACCTTCTGCTCCCTCTGCTACCCCCAAAACCCACATATTGTTCCGCCGTGACCTGTTCTCCAGGTCTTCCACCTGAGAGGACAAGATAGTTATCCGCTGTTCATGCTGAACCACCCCCAAGCTGCTGGATTCCACTGCCTTTTGAAAGGTTTCCTGAGAGGCTTCCACAACCACCTAGATAATGTCCATATTTTGCAATAGTTTATGAAGAACCACCTGGGTCTCAAGGTGTGCTGCCTTCAGTGCCATTGAGTCCTTACAAATTCTCGTTTATTTGCAAATGTAATTGAGTACAAAATAAATAATACCATCAGATCAAATAGATGCACCATGGAAACGTGTCTGCCTGTATAAATCGGCAATTGGTTCACTAATTTAAAATAACCATGTTTCGTATTTTGGTTACTCGGTAAAAAAGGAATGTTCTGGTTATCATCTTCAAGAGAAAATAATCAAATTAGAATTAAGTAGTCCCTCCAGGTTACATCTTATATCTATGCTTTTAAAAATGGGAAACTTGGTAAAAGATGTTAAATTGTGACTTCATTTGTGGATTTAAAACTCCTCCCATCTTCATTCCTATACTGAATTTGATATCAGAGCTCACCTCACTCTGCAGCTCATAGGCTTTCTTGGCACACTGTAGCCTCATGTCATCGGAAAGAGAAGTGTAGTGGTGCAACAGGTGCTTGTAGTCCTGGTCACTAACTAACAGTTGGGCATTCTTGGCGTGCACCAGGTTCACCATATCAAGTGGCAGATGGAACTGGTTCCTTGTCTTCTCTGATCCTTTCTTATAGTTAACCTGGGTAAAGATACAAAACAATCATATTTTGTCAGCCACAAGATGTGATGGAAAAAGAAAAAACTGCCTAAGAGCTGTAATTACATTTGCAATCTGAAGAACTTCAGGGCGTATAAAATCCACAATCTTGAATGGGGTTCTTGAAATTATGCCAGAGCTCCCTGTAGCAAAGTCAAAAATATGCACACCCCACTCATGCCTTCCTAATATTGCCTTCTATGCAGACACAGATGAAGTGACATTTCAACTAGAACAACCTGAAAAGTATTGTATCGCTTTTGGTACACTATATACTCGCACTGCCAAAGATTATCTGACTTGTTATGTCAAATGTTTTTCATCATCATGTACTGTACAGCTAGACACTCTCATCTTTATACCAGCAGCTTGCTATACATACGGCCTATATGCTGCAGTATAGAAAAATACAGACTCCACATGCTTTGTGGATGTAAGCCCTTGTTTTGCTAGGAGGACAACAGCCTCACCAAACCAGTTAGCTAGAAAGTTTCGACAAGATCCTGGGGCACTGGCTTCCAATACTATCAAAACTCACCACAATATCTACCTCCTTTCTTCACCTGTTTCTACCCCACCCTCCCCTGCTTATCCCCTTGCATCTCCTGCTCCTTTGTTCCCTCCCTACCAGACAGCCAAATACTTAAGTTCAGGTAGCAACAATGTGTTATCACTCCATACATTTAGATATTAGCATTTAGGGGAAGGGCATTCCGATCACAAGGCTCCTTCCTGTTGCTCTCTAAATTGTCCACTCCTTTCCACTCTCCCATCCATTACAGAAATTTAGGATGACCCCTCAACAGCAAAAAGTGCTACAAAAAACAACACAACTTAACACTATCAAGAGAACTAAACTGAGCTGGAGCTCTGATGATCAAGAGGTTGATCAAGCAGAGAGATTAAAACAACCAGCAAGTAAATTTTCTTTACTCAGCAACTTCCCCTAACTCCTGTATCCATACCCTTCCATTCCCAGTGTGTCCGAGCAAACTGCAGTGACCGCATGTATAGACCAATAATGTAGAAATGTAAATAATGACTGAACAAACCAATTAGCAGTCCTAGAAGTCATGTTCAGTGGTTAGCCTTATACCTTTTAAACAGACATCAGTTTGTTCACATGGGCACTTTCAATTGTTCTCTTCACCTGTGGACTTCCTCAGTACTCCAAACTCTACATGGAGCTGCTTAGTGCTCTATCCACAGATAACAGCATCAAAATTCACCAATAAGATGATCACACACAATTCTATCAGAAAGTCCCCTCTGCTTCAGACATGCAATGCCTCAAATACTGCCTACACATCACCACATCTGGATGTCCAGTGCCTACCTGGAGCACAACCCAACTAAGACAGAATTCCTGCTATGTGCCAAGAACAACAAACAAGAAACATTGTAAACCTGGCACAATGACATGAACCTTGATGGTATCATGCCCAGTAGTCCTGCTTATCTTGCACAGATGTTCACCATCTCTGGTGATTCTCTGCAACTCGCAGCCAGGAAACCATAGGATTGTGGACTAAGATGTGTAAAAATCAAAAACTATCTGGAGCCACATCTTAGTATCGATCAGGACTATCCTAATGCTGCTCAAATTTAAGAAAAAATTGAAGACTCTATAAAGAACACTATATCAACATGCATTACCAGTCCATAAACCTGCTACCTCTCCTATCACTCACAGACCATATGCTTGTTGTTGATTGTGCAATATTCCACTGCCTTTAGTTCAAATTCGCTCTACAGAAATACCACAAACATGCATGCTCCGTAAGCAGTGCATGCAGAAAGCATTTAGGATATTCAAGAATGTTGAATTTCACATCCAATAAATGCAATGCAGGAAAAACTCAGTAAACAATCCAATGGCAAATTAATGTCTTGATCATTCATAATCACAGAGAGTTGGACAACTGCAAAAAGAAGAACCATTAGCAGTGTACTCAAATTATACAACTTTTCCACTACATCAAAATGTAGTTAGTTTCATTATAAAAGCATATGCTGGAAAGAAAATTAGATGATAAATGGCAATAGTACTTATGCAATATATGTGATGTCTCCTTGTAACAAAATACACATTAGACACACATCAAGAATACTACAGAACATAGCTCAGCTGGCCGCACTAAAAAATGCACAACTCCATGGTTTTTATAAAAGCTATACAAGAAGGAATAGCTAACTGCTGGATGGTCCTAGAAATGTCAATGAACACCAATATGTTGGAAATCACAAACAAACTATTTTACAAAAGAACAGAGATGGATAGTTAAACTGGATGCAGTTCACAATGACCTTAATCTGGAAAAAGATTGAAATGAATTTGCTTTAAATATCATGTTTGCCAGAGAAACCTCTGTGATATACTCAACATTGATAGTGGAAAACATAGATTAGTTAATAACCATGACCATATTAGCTAGTTCCTGTGAAAAAGTTATAATCAATCAGTGAAAATGTCAACACACCCCTTCTACAAATGTATCACTGGGCGGTATAAATCAAGATTACAAGAAATTTCAAGACCCTTACATTTCCAGAAGGTATTTAACATGTTACAGTCACCAGTTCGATCCTTTTTCAGTTTTCAGTTTGTTTCAGTTTTGGCTGCAAATTTGTTCTCCCTATCTCATTCTCATTTTACCCCTTACCCTCAGCCTTTTCCTCTCTCTTCCCATTCTTCCCTTCCATTTGCCCCTTTCTCTCTTTCTCTTTGCCTTTCCTCTTTGGGCTGTCTTTACCTTCGATTTCTTATTTTTTTTCTCAGTTTTAGCCTGCTCCTTTACTTCCTTTCTTTTTAACATACTTGTTGCCACGTTAATTGGTGACTGCAAAAAAGAATCTAAAGGTATTCTCTTTTGGAACTGACTACTAGTTCCAATGCACCTTAAAAGATAGAGAGCATACTGCATAACTAATTTGACTAGTAGACTTTTGCCAAACTAATGAGGTAAAACCAAAAGGACCAAATGATGGACGGAATGCTGAACAATGCAAACACTCACCCAGAGTCACAAAGATCTAAATTTAATCCATTGTTTTTAGACTCACCACTCCACCCAAGTTTAGACCCAGCCATGTGCAAATCATTCTTGGCCCTGCTCCTCATGGGAACAGTACAGCCCGAACTGCCAGGACAGGTCATCCCTGGCCAGGAAACAAGCATCCTGGACCGGTTTCTAATAAGGTAGGCACAATTCCTCAGCCATGATAATTAAGGTAACTAAAATATAATTCACTTTCAAAAAGAATTATTCATGGAAAAATCAGTAATTAGAATGATGACCTTTTGTTTGAAATGTATGTCAATAAATAATATTTTTAATCTTTAATAAAAAGGATTTATGATTATAATTTATTGATCATCCACTTCCTAGTATTTCTTAAGATTAAGTCATGCTTGAAGCAATTAATGATTAACATCCAGAAGAAGGCATATGGACATATAATTGGAAAATGATTGGTTATCAACCACTGATGTATCAAGTAATATGTACCTTGGCGGCTCCGCCGACACTAACACAATTCAACTTCAGATCACTTACATTGCTTTGCAAGGAAGCTGCGTGTACTGAATGGGCAATGTTGATGTCACCTTCCAGACCACGTGCAGACGAAGCCTGCCCTTTCATTTTCTCAAATGCCTCTTTGTATCTAAACTGGAAAGAAAACAGAAACATTTTGCATCAAAATGGATGTCAGTGTACCCTAGTTATCGAAATTCGGAAAGCTTTGCAAAATGATCCCCTATATTTACGCTGCAAAATATTATTGTGCAAAGCAGACGTGGTCCAATGGGCACGCATTTAACAGCTTCCCTGTTCTAAAAGGATACGCGTTGGATTCATAGGCCATCTCACTGATCCGTCACCTAAGGACTCAGATCTAATTGGCTAGCATGTGGGATGGTGATGGGAATGGCACAAGATGTCGCTAGGGCAGGGCAATGTGCTGGAACAGATGTGAGTGGACTTGTCTGTGAGGGAACCAGAACCACCACACCTAGTTGAGGTACTAATCAAGCAAGGAAGTATCGGGGAGAGAGGATTACAACCTAGGTGAGGACTTTAGAACTGGGAGATACTTCAAAATTGTCAACAAAAGAGAAACAAAATCAAACAATAACATATTCATAGCTTTAAATTCTATAATGAAAAGTACTTATAAAAAAACTCTCGGATTCATTTTTTACTAGGATTTGGGTTGTCTCAGCTTCACTTGCATTCGGTACACTTCATTGGCTTAACTCTAACTGGGAATGCCATGCTCAATGAAGACAGAGCTCCAAAATGGCAATCAGCTTAAATATGTTTCAGTTTTCCTTTACCCACCTGTTCTCCCACTTCTCTTTCTTTTGCCTAGTAGTCCCTTTACCACTCCATTGGCACTACATCGCTAGCCATGGTCAACTAACTTGAAGATGTAACTGATTCACCGCATACTGAATTTTTTACCTATTAATAAATCACAAATGGAATTTTCTACAAACTGAACATGTTGTGCTATTTATTTTGGGAACATGCAACCAAGTAAAGTCTCCAAAACATTGACATTTTTAAAAATAATGTGTATCAGCGACTCAAGCAGGTTTCGGTGCATTAGGTCTTAATATATATAAAAAAGTTTTTTTGAAATTACGTTTTTTAATAATAAAAAGTAAACCTGCATATTTTGTGCCTCAATCTTCTCTTGCGGAAATCTTTTGCGAAGTTTTGCATTTTAAGATTGATTAGCGGGGAAATTATGACACCAGCCCGCAGACTGAAAGTGGTATTTTTTTAGAGGGCAATATTAGCACATTTTGCACAAAACTTGCTGCATCCGCTAAGGTATTCTAACTTGCACCTTTTTGAGTAAGACAGATCAGGAAATACCAAGCACAAGATAAACAAGGTGAAGAGAGTGTGAGGAAATAGGAGATTGGATATGGTAAGAAAGTGGATGGTGCGGTGAGGGTAAATGGGGGCAGAGGGATTTCTCCCATGTAAAAATTAATTAGCAGAAAAAAGTGCAAGAAACAATATCCAATATTTCAATGTTCATTATTTGGGGGACGCTCGGGCTATAGTTCACAATGTATCTGTTTAATACAGAAAGTGTTTCAAGGTTACATGCTTTGTTATTCAAAAGCTGATATTTTACCTTAATACAAGGTAACGATTATGAAATCTTCAATTTCAAAATGTTATGTTTGAAATGTAACACGGATCCTCCTAGCTCATTTGTAGTTAAAATGGGGGAAGGTACACTTCTGAGGTAGCTGTATAAAGACTGAGGGGCATATTTATGCGGAAGTGGTGGAGTGTGGCGTTAGCCTCCTTGGCTTAATGCCACGCTCTGCCACTTCCGAAACGCAGGGCTGCACCGCATTTACAAGGATTCGATGCAGCCCTGCATTTCCCTATGCGCTGGTGCTATTTAGCCGCCTAGCATCAACGCAGACACCCTTACACCATAGTGAAAGGGTGCCGACGTTGCAGGGGAAGATTGTTTATGTGCAGGAAAGGAAACCTTCCTGCACATAAACAATATTCAAATGGCGTTTTGTAACTTCCATGTGTACTGCATAATGCAGCACACATAGAAGTTGCAAAACGTCAGAAGGGACACCTTCCTGCACATTAACAATCAATGGCCTTTTGCTGTTTCCATGTGTGCTGCACAACGAAGAACATATAGAAACGGCAAAAATGAGGGGAAATTAAACATTTCTCCTTGTTGCGACAGGGTGAGACCAGGTTTTCCCTGGTCTTAATTTTGGTGCTGTTCATGTTTACGCTGCTCTTGTAAATAGGGGACACGATCAAAATTAATGGGTGTTGCGGTGGAACGCCCACCGCAATACCCAATGACATCCCCTGTCATGCAAAGTATAGGGTGCCTTATTTGCAAGGCAGCGTTAAGCCTCCTTATGTGGCTTAACGCTGCCTTGTAAATAAGGCGAAACCCCTATCACCACCACAACGTCATGGAAAGTGACGTTGTGGTGGCGATCGAGGCTTGTACATATGCCCCTTAAATTGCACTTATCAGTATTCGTGTAACTATAACCTGCTTCAGTCATGTTTTCTTTCTCAAGCTAACATTGCCCAGTGGAAGTGCTTATCTCTGATGCAGAGCCACTTTGAGTTTCGGCTTTCGAGGTGAGAAAACAATGAAGTACCTTGTTCAGCCAAACACTGCTTGTGTTTTGTTACAGTTATGGCTGTTCTCATGACGTCAGCTAGGACCCTATTTGTATTCTTTGTGAAAATAGTATCATATGACTACTACTAGAAACTTGATTTATGTAGAAATTTGACTCATCTTTTCTCATTATTGTATCCACCATGGTTCACGGAGACTACTGGTTGGTTGACTCTATATTTCATTGTTTTAATTTTGCTTTTGTCAATAATCCTTTTATGCCCGAATATTGCTCTGACATAGCTATGTACCGATTTCGCTTTGTTTATAAATAAAAATTGTTTAAAAAAAAAAAAATTGTTTTAGGCTCTCAACAGAGTGTTTAAGTGGATTTTCTTGAGACATCATGCACCTCTTTTGTGTTTTACCTGAGAAGTACTCACCCACTGTTGGCCTTCCTTTTCTGCTCTGAACTCAGTTGTGTAACGAAAAATATCTCTCCTGCACAGAATGTGGAGAGTCTCCCATATATCACAGCTATACACTGGCCTTGAGCTGAACGGGGACCCATCTCAAGGTTTTAGGGGCATCTGAATGGCAGGGGCTCCCCCAACACCACAGGGGCTGCATGGCCTAGCGTTCTGCACCAGACGGAACTGAGCTAACTGGGAAATTGATTGTAATTGGTGCTAATACTGTATGTTGGTAGTTTTCAAATGTGTACATTCTGTAGGGCCCTTTCCTTGCAAGTGGTTTATGGTGTATTTACTCTCGATATACTATAGCTGTAAATAGAAGCATTTCTGGAGTTGTGGATGGAAACCTCAAAGATTTTAAATTAGCTCATTGTGCTGTAAACATTCTGAATCATGATGTAAATCTGAAATTGGGTGCAAATGATGTTTGCACTTCAATTCATATTTTGTTGTATGGTCTGCAAGCAGGGACAGGGACTCAACACAAAGGGCATATCGGTATTTGACAGATAATGAGGAGGAATTGGCGGAATTTATTGCAGCAGAAAGAGGGACTACCCAAATTTTGGACCGATATACTGAATTTACCCCTTGGAGGGGTGGTTTTGTGCGGGCACCGAGCAGGCAGGAGGGGCGACTGATCTGCTGGAGGTCCTGGACCTTTCAGCCCTACCTGGGAGGCCCATAGTGGAACTTTTGGGGGTTTGGTCTGATGACAGGTACCCCGGCAGGGACGAAGCGCTATGCGGTGCCCTGGTATGTGGAACTACGGGTATTTCCCATACCTCTGTGTAATGGAGGGGAAGTTGTTGCCAAGTTATGCCCAGATGCCCTGTGTCGAGGGCTTGGGCGAAGGATATGGAAAAGGGGCCGGCTGGCACTTTTTGCATTCCAAAGTGTTGCCAACTGTTTTTATTGCTTGCACACAATCGTTGAGATGTTTCGCTGATCTCATGTACTGTATTCTCGGAACAATAATGCCTTGAACTTATTTTAAAAGTGCATTCTGAAGTGTTGCACTGTATTGGGTGGAGGAAACAGTTTTTAATGCGTGTACGATCGTTGAGCTATTTTGCTAAAGCTTACGTTCTGTATAACAATGTATGGCCAATCTTACTGTATTCTCATAACAATGATTCCATTCCTCACTGAAGCAATGTGACTATGTGAATAAAAGGCTACGCCCTTGGTTAAACCACATTATTGCAAATGGCTATCTCATTGGGAGTTGTTTCAGTGGGGGGGGCGAGTTGCACCTGTGAGCGCACTATGAGTGTTTACTGTCAACCAGTGAAGGATCAAACCAAAAGTAGATGTTTACCACCGTCTGGCAGTTAATCTGTACTGGGTTAATTCATGTCGGTTTCACATAGTCCGTAGACCTGAGAACCTATCAAGCATCAGTCGCAGGATACTTACGTCACTAACAATCTCTCCGGAAGCCTTGGCTGCTTGGAAGGGTATGGCATCAAGCTTCAGTTTATAGCCACCATCTTTCAGCTTAGTCCAGGATTCCTTGTAGCGAATCTGTTTCAAAACAAAAGGATCACTTTGGAACTGACTTATACCACAGCACCCTCCCCATAGAGATTCAACGTGACTGAAAAGCTTGGCGACGCCTTTATCAGAAGAAGGAGGCCAGAGGCACAATGCGCCCAACGCAGCACAGCAGAGAGCACGATCAACGCTACAGCATCATCAGATGCAGACCTGAAGCGCACCTATGGGATCGCAGTCAGCATCTTGCTGGTCGTCATCCCTCAGACTTTTACTTAAAAAACACATGTGGAAGCTATACACTGAAATATTGATATGCTTGACTTACAGTAGTAGTAGCTGATGATAACCTTCCAAAATAATGTATTTTTATCAACTTTTTAAATCTACATTCAACAGTCTAACACTTCCATTAACCGACACCCTGCGCTCCTACTCTTGCTATATGTTCTGTGCTTGAGAGTGTTTTTGTGTTTCCATGCTACAAGCATTAGTTTGGTTCTTAAGTGGTATCACTGTCCTCTCCAAACGAATCTTTTTTTTGCCAGTGGGTTGGATTATGTAGGGAGTGTGTGTTTCTCTGAGTCTGCTCCATGTACTGCTTTAGTTTACAGAAAGGACCCGCTCCACAGCACAGAGAGTGGGACTCACCACTCACCCTAATGTGTTTGCGTGTCACAGTTCCGCGAGGTGCCCCATTATAAGGACGGCTGGGTGCAAGGAATGGTCACAGAGGTGGGAGCACTAGAAGTGGCCGCAATGTGCTTTGTGGTTCTGCAGAAGTCACTGGCACACGTAGAAGGTGCAGAAACCGAATTCAAAACTCTGGAAAGCTGCTTCCAGTATTTTAGGGTTCAATGTGGACTTGGTGAAGACAGAAAACTGTTCCCTTGACACAACTTACCTCGCTTATGTTGGAAGCGTTTAGTTTTGCCTGTTGAAGCTCTGGTAGGTCTGCAGTTGACGTGTAATGATGCTTTGCGCTCTCGCCTTGCTCCTTGTACTTACGCTGTAAAGAGAGATAGAGTGCGTAAGTTCAATGCAGTACGTGTTAGGTCGGGGCACTGGGGGTGTTGAATGCTGCTTTTGGAATGCTTTCTGGCAACTAGCGATTTCTTGCATATACACAAGGTCTAGTGACACACACTACCTCCTGTCTTCCACTTTTTACATGGCGTGCATGGTCCAAGTGCACCTCACAGAGGTGCTGTGATGGCGATTGTGATAGCTTTTTGGTGGTCCAAAACAGATGTGCACCAAAAAAAGCGCTATCATGTATGACTGTGTAAGTTAGGTATGAGTCAGAAAATAAAGGCGCTCTATAAGAGCAAGTGGGTGAGAGGGTCGCATATTATAGTCAATGTATAAGTAGACTCTGCACATCACAGTTCCCCCTAAACATGAAAAGTTTGGCATACCCAGGGAAATGTCAGTCAATTGGCCATGAACATACGTAGAAAATGTGGTCAACATCCACAAAGTAGTACATGTTAGGGGTAATGTTCAGGAATGTATTTGCTGCACTTACAACCACATGCCGCGAAGTTATTCAGAAGTTTTTTAATATGTGGAAGGAGTAGGACATGTGTGGGATTCGCACACTGTGTAGATGTCAGTCAGGGCTAAGACATACGTTGCCACTGTATGTGGATTTTAGACCATAAATCTATACATCACGTTATCCTTAAATGATGCCAGGGTTGGAAAAGCTTGCATGCAAGCAGATTTGAGGGTTACATAACCTGAAGCATCAAAACAATCATAATGTTTCCACCGCAGAAACTCAAACTTTGTGATTTACACCGTTTTACTAACCCTTTGCTAAGGAATTTTGGTAAGTCTATAAAGCAATAGAAACCAAACAGCAGTGCGTCAAAATCCTATATGTTTTTAAGCACAGCATAGTGCTTTGGGCTTAGGCTTCCTGCTGTATGGTGATTCGTTGGCAGAGAGAAGGGTAAAACACACCGACGTGAAAGGGGCATCCTTAGCTCACCGTGAATAAACCGGTGACCATTTTTAGCCAATGAGCATAGAGCTGTAAGGAATCGATGCACAAGCAACGCAGGAAGGGATGCGGTTTGCATTACCACTCTGGTAAACATTAAATAATCCACAAATGCTATTGAGGCACTCAATTCTTGGCTCGTATATAGTGGGTGGAGTGCAAATCTGATCCTTTCCTGCATCGTCATAGCTATAGGAACTGAAGATGGGTTCTACAGCTGGCCTTCCACATTCTGACAATTCATGGCATTTAGTAGAATGGCTTCTACTAAAATCATGGTGCTGCACATCACCTAACAAAGCTCTGCGCACAACGAAGATACACAAAGTAGGCCTTTGTTCTCTACTTTCAGGTCATGGAACCACTACTGCACATAGTCAGGAGGACACACGACCAGCTGGTTAGAAGCAGCAACCACAAAAACTAGGCACCGATTTACAAGGGGGGGTGGGGTTCTCTGCCAGTCATTGATCCTTTGATCTATGTGAGTGAGACATTCCTCGTCTGCTGGATGCAGTAGCAAAAGGAATTGCACACTATTAGGCCCTCACTGCAGTGGTCTCTTAATTTTGATGGCAGCTGTAACTGATCTGCAAAAACACCATGTTTAGTTTCACCCAGAGATTTCTGCTTCTGAAAGCAGCCTCTGGGTGATATTCTGGGGGGGGGGGGGGGGGGGGGGGAATGGAGAACCCAGGAGGAATTGTACCCAGAGTTACTAAATCCCCAGGTAATTCCTAATTTCTCAGAGGCACCCCTCTAAATCGATAATCCCCCCTCTCCGAGGAGTTAACGGTACCTCCGGTACTGCTAAATCTGGGGTGGAGGGACTTAATGTAGAGTAATCCAGGTAGGTCAGAATGATAGCCTTACCAGGTACAGGGTGCTATGACACTGACCCCTAGTGGCCAGCCAAAGCTATTGAGACTTCCCCTCAGTTTCTCAACCATAGAGTTTCCAGTAGTGAACCACTGGGGTCCTAGCCAAAGTGACCTGTTCAACCTAACTCCATGAGCACCAAATCGATGTCAGATATGGAAATTAGTTCATGTTTGATTCATTTAATGTAAAGATATCTTATATGAATATTCTGGAAATCTGGCTCGAACCTAGCCAGCCTGGACCTAAGTTGATCCCGCCCGCTGTGGTGTCCGTCCCTGAGGTGAGAGCGTTCAGAGATGGAAGGTATGTGAACATACCAGCATCACTGTGGTGTATCAAGTGTGCCAGGGCCCTAGTGCAAACTAGGAAACGTGTCTCTCTGACAGGGAATTGGATAGTAAACTACAGCAACAATCAAGATTCAGTGGAACCCTCCAGCCCCTGTGCCACTGCCCCTGCTGCACCATTGATAGTGTCAATGACTCCAGAGGAAATCCTTAAAGCGTGAAACAAACTGGAAGCAAATAGCACAGAATCCTAAAGCAGGCAGGGTGGCTGCTGCCATCACAGGGGTGGGTATATCACCCCATGTGAGTGCTTATTTTGAACAGGGGTGGGGGGGGGGGGGGGTGGCGGTTAAACATACAGATCCAGCAGCTGCTTTTGAAAATGCAATACACCAGTCATGGCAGTCAGGCTCTTCAAAGAGCCTACAGAGAAAATGCCGTTTTTCTTTGTAATCATGAAGCACGCAGCATGCGTTGTGACTTACATCCACCGCCTGGTTGTAACTAATTCTCGCCTGGATCATCTCGGGGGTGTCTTGAATGCTGGTGAACTTCAAAGCGTACGGGTGCTGCCGGTACTTCGTCTGTTCAACAGAGAAGGCAACAGGAAGAGATGAAAGCTCACAAACTTACGCCCATATTTCATGCCATTTGAAAACACAGAAAAAAACCCCTCCCTGTTGTTTTCTGAACATTAGAGTGAATTTGTGAACGTAATAATTAAGATGTTTTCCTTCCTGTTCCGCACTGTGTGTATGCCGGTTACACGTGTTGTTTGTTTTCAGCGCTCATCTGCAAAATGTCATTAAACATTAATGCATCTTTTCAGACTGCAAGACATGTGGAAAGGTAGAAACTCAGCCATCAAAACTGGAAAACTAGATTAAATACAAGATGTCTGTCTACCTCCATATTCATCTGTAGAGACCCTTCCACCCTTCCGTACTGTCTGTGTGTTTGTCCATCAGTTCACAAGGGCATCCACCGGCCTACCAAGTTTCTGCCTGCTTAGTCACTCCATCCATCCATTTGTTGATCCATTTATCTATCCAGTTATTCATCCATCCATTTGTTGATCCATTTATCTATCCAGTTATTCATCCATCCATTTGTCTGCCAATCTATCCATCCGTTATCCATCCATCGCTCTATCCGTCTAGCCACTTGTGATCCAGCAATCATCCATGAGCCCACTCATCCTTCCATTCAAGTACTGATACGCCTTCCGCACAGCCAAAACCAGCCAACCATCCATTGACAGGTCCATCCATCCAACAATTCATCATCTCATTCACAAATCGCCTCCATTTTTCCTACCTTCTTTCTCTTCACCCACCACATCTGCTGTTTTATTGCACCTCCTATTTTTCTTCTGGAGCACAATCCATCCACTCATCTGTCCATTTGTCCTTTCATCTATCCATCCATCTATACAGCTATTCGCAGGTCCATACCCTACCTGTTTGCCCGTCCATATCCCTTTGTTTGTATGGCTGTTTCCCTAGCTGCTTTGAATGTGTGTATATATTTCGGATTGTGTGTCTGTACTAGAAGCATGAAGATGACCTGTCCTACAGCAGCGAGGCTGAAGAAGGACACGGACAGGCATGGACAGGCACAGACAGGCACGGACAGGCACGGGCAGCAGTTATTACAATTTGAAGGAGAGTCAGGAAAAGTGGCCATAGTACATATCTAAACCTCCTCCGGAGCACCATAGCAGATTTACACCTTATACGGAGTCTTATGGTATATTCCTTCCCACCAACAACACATATGCTAAATACACGTTCATGACGCCTACCTGAACATGTCTTGCAAGTAGACATTTTGAAACACTGGGAATTGGGATGGGTCGGAGTGAGCGCTGCTTACCATGCCTCGAATTACAACCTGGAGCAGTAGAGGGTTTGCAAAAGGAAACACACGCAAAGGCAAGCAGCCAGACAATGAAACGTGAATTCTGGGGATTGGAGGGCCTGCTGTTCTAAGAAGACTGAGGCAAGAAGGAGAGATTTAGTGCCCCACCACGATCACTCAGGTAGCCACAATAGACGCCAAGATTTGAACTGTTGCTGCTTGTCATTTTACGCCTCCAGGACAGAGCAGAGAAATATCGTGCAGGCCATTAATAGTGTGATTAATGCATTCTGGCAATACAGTTATTGTTCCCGTCACTCAGTTCTTCTTTGAAGCTATTTCCTTTCGAAATGTGGAAGTAATTGGTGTCAGAAAGTGCTTCATTATGTTCCACTATAGCAGGCTATTACTTAGATATTTGTCATTTCAATGTGCCAAGCTATGTATGTGCACGTGTAGCTTAATGAGTGTGCATATATTGCCGTGTGTTGTGCATAAGAATGAGTGCATGTGTGCCGCTGGATCTGTATGTGTGTCTCTCTCTTTAATGTTTGTGTGCTTTCATGCCTGTGCCACTGTTAATGTGCATAGGTTTCTGCCTATATGTGTCTGTATGTGCTGCTTAATGTACGTTCATCTCCATTTGCGTATATTTGATTGTGCATATATGTGAGGCCATAGATATCTGCAGGTTATCTGTGTGTTTATTCTTTCTCTGTATTCATGTGTGTATCGATGGAGGTGTGTGTGTGTTTCTCTGTGCACACTTTTGTATCGAGTTTTGCAGTGCACTGTGTCTGTATCTCCGGATACGTCTTTGTCTGGATATGCAAATACATTTCTAAATAAATGTGAGATGTACATGCCAGTGTGCAGCCAAACATTGATATAAAGATACTGCTCCCCAGGTGTTGCGCCCTCAATCACCTGTGAGGATACCTTTACTACATTCTCCTACAGCGGCCTAGTGTTCAGGGCAGAAGGTTGCAAAGTGCAATATAAGGACCTGACCATATCCGCGGCAGAACTTGGATTATGGGTAGTTTTACAAGCGCGTGTGCGCAAACAATGGGGGTTCGCTGACACATGGCAGGATTAACCAGCATGTGATGGATACCTAGGGCACATTTTGGGATTTACCGGAATATGGAGATTGACGGGCACTTCATTGGCACAGAATCACCTTTGGAGAAGGTTGGGATACACCTTGGCATTGACTGGCATGTGGGTAGTTCCAGATCAAATGGCGGTATTGACTGGCATATGACTGAAGATGCATGGTGGGATTACACAGCATATTACTAGTCACCCAGGGGCAGGTCATGCAGCTCCCTGTTGTGATGGAGCACAGATAGAAATGACTGCCAGTGGATGACAGTAACTGTTTACAATGCCTGGCACAGAGCAATGTATTCACATTCATTGTATTTGTGGACATCATTTGCTGAAAAGAACGCAAAACTAGAGGAGACAAAATGAGTGTACCTTAAGAAAAGCAAAAGTTGACGTACAATTTCCAAAGCAATCCCAGACACTCCAGTGCAATATAACCAGACCAAAAAACAGTATGGCATGGAAGGTTCACTTTCAATACAGAGATGCAGCATTAGTGCAAACGACATGATGAACTATACATGCCCATGAAGCTTATGCATGAGGCACTAAAAACCTGTGCAGGTTTTGTCAAGAATGTCATCTCACACACTGCGCTGTGAGACCAGACGACAGAGGTCCTCACACCCTGATGCATGTCCTTGAGATTGCAGATCCACATGCACAGAATTCTATTCTATTCTGATGAACTTACATAGTGCCTAGAAGTTAACCTGCTGCTAGTGGTGTTAGCTAGTAATGATTAACGCCACGAATCAAGCTGAAGCCGCAAACAGGAAAGTTTTCAATAACTTGAAAAGCGACTGTTGATCGGCTGGATAGAGAGTTTCTGGACTAGGAAGCAAGAAAAGAAAACAAGCTTCACCCGTCTCGATATGCACTAAAAACAAAAGCTGGGCATGGGCAGCAAGAGAATCATTGCTTCGACCACTGTCTGAGGAGGGTCAAGTGGGAGAAATGGAGCGATCTTACACAGGAAGGTAAGATGCAAGAAACAGGAACTAGAGATTTTGCTGAGACCAGAGCAAGAGAGAATGGTTGATAAAATGAACTCAAGTTTCAGACTGCAGTAACTGGAATGAGTGGTGTAACAGGATCAGATGACCACCTACTTCAGGGCAAGCCAGAGGTATTCCGATCCATGACAAGAACCCCTGTTTTGTCTGTGCTGAGCTATAGAGTTGAGACTCATCCAGGATACAACTGCAGTGAGACAGTTTTGGAAGTTTCTGTGAGCGCCTGATGAAGCCTCGTCCAGAGAGATAAGGATGTCAGTGTTGTGAGCATAGATCAACATGGAGAAAGCAAAGGTCTAAATAACTTGAGCAAGGGTCGGAGACACAGACGCTGCACAGGGAATGCCTGAGGGAAGAGCCCTCAGGGAATAACTTCAAGACAGAGCAAAAAGGCAAAAGATGAACGCCCTAGGCATGGTCTTCAAGATAGTCCGCGATCCAGGCTAAGGCGTTCTAATGAACGACCTGAAAGAGAAACAACAGCAAGATGTTGTGCTACTGTGCTTAAAGCCACTGGTCTGTCTAGCAAAATCAGGGCAGCAAAGCATTGTGATCTACCAGCAGTCTAAGGTCGTCAGGGATCAAACAAAACCAGGCTTTTGGTAATCAATCAACAAAATCTGGATTGGATGAGATCAAGAATGTTGTTAGATTAAGAAGTTTTACCTGGAGTGAATCACAAAAAATTGGGCAGCATCAAAGTCTACTAGTGGTGAAAGAAAGATAAGACCTTTTCCACTGAAAAGGGAAGGAAACTAAAGAAGTACTTTACAGCACACAGGTTTTGATAACAGGATAAGGATATGCAATAAGAGTTGGGAAAGGAGGCGTGTGAGAAGCTCCCCAGAATCCCTGACCCGGTACGCCAGAGATGGACACGAGACAAGTGGGACTCTTAAAACAGGAGGGCCAGGACTGAAATGGATTTACAGAAAATAAGAAGTTGAAAGTGATGGTGTTCCAAAGATTTCTCACCCTGGGGCTTGTCTCCTCCATGCACTCTCGTATTCAAGAAGTGCATTTGGGTATGTCACAAATATTGAAGTACTTTCTAGATTGATATAGTCATCAGAAAGGTAGTACTGCGTCTGGGAACAAATATTGTCTGCAAGTGTTTGCAGGTAGACATTAAAAAGGGGTCAACCTTGCCGCAGTATCTGTTCCCATATGTGGGTTTCTGTGTTCATATTTCTCTGGTCGTGTGTGCCGTCTGTATAGATTGTTTCCATGGCCACAGACCTCTATGCTAGGTGTGTTTCTCTGATAAAATATGCTTTATTTTTTAATTGTGTAAATTACATACTTTAATTACTTGTATGTTTATCTCTCTAAATGTATCTGAGGGTATGTGGCAATTAATGTGTGTGAGAGCTTGCCTCGTTTTACGAGTGTGCCTTTTCTGTATTTTGATATATGTTGCTTTAAAATACACGCACATGGCTCGAAGTACATTTGTCCATGTTCTTCTAGAGTGGGTTTTTACTGTGAGTGAGTGTGTGTGTGTGGTGCCGTATCTATATTACATGACGATCACGTGTCACGGTTGTTCAGGTGTGTCTGTGTGCTGGCCTCTATATGCGTACATGTACTCTGGTACTTCTCTCTCAGGTTACGAACTAGAGAACGGGATCGACTCTGCACTCATGCAGCCATCCATCGCAGGAATCTCGGGGCATATTATCAAGGACGGTGTTAAAATTATCGCCGGTTTAGTGGCAGAAAACTTCCGCTAAAGCGGCGATAATGGGCTTGATAATATGCCGCAGAGAATTCCAATAGAAGCCCATGTTCACCCCAGAACATGAACTTCTATTGGAATTCTCAAGGGTATATTATCAAGCCCATTATCGCCGCTTTAGCGGCAGTTTTCTGCCACTAAACCGGCGATAATTTTGAACGCTGTTCTTGATACTTTTGCCCCCTCGTTCTTGACTCAGGGACTGTCAGGATAACGCCGTGAATGACTATTCTCTCAAAATAACAGCAGGTGCTTTTGTTAGTGGCGGAGTGTGTGTTTGTGTACCTGTGAATGCCAGCCCCATCCCGCTCTTTACTTTGTCAGTGCACTGTATGTTAATGTTCACAGCGGAGCCTTCCGCACATTATGCAGCCGGGCGAGTCTTTAATGAGCTGTCAGCAGCACGTGCACGTCTCACCTCGCTAATGAGTTCTCCCGCTTTCTTTGCCTGCTCCACCGTCAAGGACCCCGCAGCCATCCACCCAACTCCTTTCATCCAGTTCAGATCCGCCTTGTACTGGTTCTGAAAGAGAGAAAAAAGCAGGCATTATGGGTGCCAGTCCACTAAGAGTGACATGAAAGGACCCTTGCAAATGAACAGCACCCTTTGCCCTCCGCTAGTCTCCATTTTGCAGCAGTGCATTGTGCATGGGTGCAAAGTCGGCGAGAGTGCACGTTTGTTTAGGAAGCCTTTGACTAATGATGGCATTAGAAGGCTTTAATTCATTTTTTTATTCCATGTATTGCCTTGTGGCGCACGGTACTTACATATACTTCAGAATGTTTCAAAATGGAATTGCTGGGACCTTAGGGAGGGGGGAAATGGAGCAAAAGCAAAAGTCACTCTGGAAAGTGTTTCTGTAGAGTCTTGATAAGCCTGCCAGGAAAGTTGAGTCTTCAGGGATCGGGTTTTTTTTTAATAAAAGGAAATTGTTAACACGATTTTTGTTGAAAACCTTTAGATGGAAAAAATTGTGATCGAAAATCTCCACTTTAATTAATACTGTTGGTCGCTTTTTGTTAAAAGCACCTAGGGGCAGATTTACAAGCCCCGTGCGTCACTTTTGCGCCGCAGTTGCGTCACTTCTGTGACGCAGCGGCGGTGTAAAGCTAGCGCCATGCTGCAGGGGATTTACAACGTGAGTAAAGCCCTGCACCACATAAAACCTGCGCCAAAGTTTCATGTGGGCGTACCGGCGCAGGGCGGGTGTTCCGGCGCAGGAACGCCTCGGAAAAGTGCCTGAGTGCAATCTAGAAGAGTAGATTTCACTCAGTCACTTTTCCGACCCCGCTGCATCAAAACCTTGCGCCTGCTTGAAGCAGGCATAAGGTGTGATGCACCATGTGGAAGATAGGCCGGGTTGGCACAGTGCTGGAGTTGCGTCGCGCCCGCGACACAACTCCAGCACTGCGCCAACCTTACGCCGGCAGATGCGACACGCATCTGCCTATCCTTGCGCCATGGCGCGCCACTTTGTAAATGCGGCGCATCTGTGGTGGCGCAACGATGGCACTGCGTGTCGCACGTTTCTTGGCGCATCCCTGCTGATTTGCAGGGATGCACCAGGAAATGTAAATCTGCCCCATAATTTGAAGTTCAGCTAATAATAAACAAACAGTGCCCTGGGACTAGTTAAATTACAGCTCTAAGCCTAGTTTTAAAATATGTTGGTAATAGATGGCGATTATCGCACATTTTACCCATAATACCCTTAACCAGACGTCAGTATATAATAAAATAGCATTCGTTTCCATTAGCATTGTGAACCAGAACACCTACTAACTCGCCTAAAGTAAATGAGCTATGCGCAAGCAAGAACAGAAACACCCTCTGCTTCTCTTATAGACGCTACATGCCTCTTATGCTATGGTGGTCCCTTGTTAAGAAAGCCCTCTCTCAATGGAAATGAGTTGGCAAATTTTAGTCCAACTTCGCTTCAGTCTACTTTTGCGCATGTTATTGAAAAACAAATTAATCACCAAGAATCAGAACATTTGGAATCCTTAAACCTTCTTCATTCATCCCAATCGGGCTCTCGGACCAGATGTATTACAGTGTACTCTTTTTGGGGGGTAACAGAGAATTGTAGATCGATTCTGGTCAGGGGGGGAAACTGCAGCTCTCATCCTTATGGCCAGGGACTCATTGATGGCCCATTGGTACTTACCATCCTTTACCATCAACCCATCCATGTCAAACACAATGCCTGGGATCCAGCTCTTTTTTAGGTTAGGGGTTGTAAGACCCCAGGCGTTTTTATTTTAATCCTTGAAAATATTTTGACATCACATTATTTTGCACAGTAACCACCTTATTTACATCTTGTTAACAAGTGATACCTAGCCATAACATAGACTCTAGTACCTGGGAGTTACCTAACCATAACTAGTTTGTTCCTGTGTAGTAATAAAAAACATAACTTTTCGGAGTGAGCTCCGTGACCCTTCCTCTTAAATCTCCCCAGTCGTGATGATCGTGCCTCCTTATGGGAGGACCCCACCTTCACTCTCTTGTAATGGGGGCCCGGCTGCCCTTCTAATACCTACCGTGGGCACCCCCTACACCCAAGGGCTGATGCTAGCTCGCACCAGCTGCGCATGCATGGGTGGTTGATAGATAAGGACCGCGTGTGAGCGACATCTCAGAACCCCTTGCACCACTGCAACCTCCTTTCTACTTGCTGCCAGCACTCTTTGGAGGGCCCAGTGATGCTGATGTTAATTTGGTATAAAAGGATGCTGTAAAGAGACCCAGAGTATCCCCACCAATCATGAACTCACCCACCAAACCTGCTTAAATACACAAATCAAAGAAACACAAACAATGCATGCTAGAAAGTAAAAAAGGAGGTGTTAGCCATAACATCACTATATAACTGATATCCTGATCCATTTTTGGCAAAGGAATGAAAAAAAATATACGTGTGCCCTCGTTCTCACCAACGCACCTCTGCACACCCCCTCCCAGGACACTTGCTCTGAGCATGGTGGGAGGGGAAACCAGCTCTGCCCATGTGGCTCCCACAGGGCAGCATGTGGCGATGGGCCACCAGCAGTGCAGCACGGGGTCCTGGAAGGGGTCGTGGGGGGGCATCTGCGAAGTCGGGTGGATTTTTGCCACATTGTGCATGCAGTAGTGAGCAGGAGCAAAGAGACCCGCTCACCGATGCGTGGCTGCTTATAAGGTGGTGGGATTGACTGCCGCAACACTGGGAGCACTTTAGTGCTTCCAATACCAAGCCCAGAACCTGCCAATCCTTGGCCACGGCCCTGACCCCGGGGCAGAACGCCCCACACCTAGGGATGGGACATGGCTTGCCGCCATATTGTCGGCTCTTCCGAGTGGGAGAGCCTCTGGCATTTGTGCTGCTTTTAATGTTGAATCCCACCCTGTGCTCCTAAGAAGTCTGGCTGAAAACAGAACTGAAGCCATAGCTTTGCTTTGGTTTTATTCCTCTTTGGAGGACCTCATTTTTCGAGTTGTCTCGAAGCCTTATGCATCCACCGAACAACAGCAGTCTTCAGCGTTCCGAAGGGATAATCTTTGAGCCCCATATTGTTTAACATCTATGTCCGCCGTTTGGCTGATACAGTACAGGCTCACAGCTTTACTCTGTTCTCTTATGCTGATGACACAGATTATCCTGTCGCTTTGCTATGAAGATGATAATAGGCCCTCCAATCTGAGTGCCTGCATTAAGGGAGTCACACGGTGAATGGGGAACAACTGTTTTAAACTTCATGGGAGTAAGACTGAGATTCTTGTGGCGGGAACCCAGACCCATTTTTGGGCACCGAGATGGTGGCCTGAGGATCTTGGTCCTCTGCCTACAGCAAGTCAGGTGGTTTAAGGTCTTAGATTGTGGTTGGAAACCAAACTCACTATGGATCATCAAATAAATAAGGTATCTGTCAGCTGATTTAGCCTGTTTAAATGCTTTAAAAAAACGTATGGCTTCTGCCTATTACTGCCCAAAGGACAATTATTCAGGACTTAATCATCTCTTGCCTTGATTATGTACTTCACCTGGGGGCTGCTAAACCATCTGTTAAAAGGCTGGAGATTATTCAGAACGTCACAGTTCATCTGTTATGTCTCATTCTAAAACATATCTGTTTCGTTTGAACTGTGTGATCTTCATTGGCTGACTACAGACAAGCACATTACATTTGAAGCTTTATGCTACATGTTTAAAGCCATGTCCCAGACAGGACTGCAGTTTCTAAGGTCACTGGTTCACTCCTATATCTCAACCGCATTTTTCATTCTGACAGCCAGAATCTAGCAATTATCCCCCGACCAGGCCAGACAGCGAGTGTGCTCCTTCACTTTTTTGGATTGCAAACTCTGGAATTCTCTTCCTCTTTCACAAAGAAAGTGCATCTGTCATGTTATGATATGTTATGTCAAACTGTATAGCACACTAATCACCCATGAGTGTATCAAGGTGCTTACCAGGAGGGTAGGCAGAGGACTCCCTGAAGGTTATTCAAAAAGCCAGGTCTTCAGCTTCTTGCAGAAGTCAAGAGCTCTGATGTTCTGTGGGAGGTCATTCCATGCTTTGGGGGAGATGTAAGATAAGGCACGACTTCCTCCTCTGCTACTGTGTATGAAGGGAATGAGAGGTAGTGAGAGGCCTGCAGAGCGAAGGTGTCTGGACGTTCGGTGAAAATGTATACGGCTACAGAGGTATATAGGGTAATGTTGTGTAGTGCTTTTTATGTGTGTGAGGATTTTGAATTGGGCATGTTTGTGTATGGGGAGTCAGTGGAGTTCTCTGAGGTGTGGTGAGATCTGGCTGTGGTGAGATAAGTTGAAGACGAGCCTTGCTGATGTGTTCTCTATGGTTTAGAGTCTGTTCAGGTGCTGTTTGGTGATTCCAGTATAGAGTGTGATTTCTTAGTCGAGTCTGATGGCTATGAGTGCCTGTCTGACTGTTTTCCTGGTGTTCTCTGGTAGCCACTTGAAGATTTTTCAAAACATCATCAAGATGTGGAAGTAGGTGGAGGTCAGAGTTGACCTGGGCAGTCATGTGAGTTCATTGAATAAGATGATTCCAAGGGTTCGGGATGGCAGTGGGAGCTACTTTGGTTATGCAGGTGGCGAAGTGGGTCTTGTCACTGGTATCTTGTCCATAAGGGAGAGCATCAGTAGAATATTGTCTGCATAGGAGAGAATGTTAATGCTATGTGACCTGACGATGTTGGCTAGGGGAGTCATGTAGACGTTGATTAGGGGCGGGTTGAGATACGATACTTGGGGGACTCCACAGATGAGGTTCCTGTCTTTTGAAATATAGGGTGGCATGATGACTTTCTGTGCTCTTCCAGTGAGGAAAGGAAGATCCAGTTGAGGTCGGGAGCTTGGATGCCTGTCTTATGGAGTCTTCTGATCAGGGTGGAGTAGTAGACTGTGTTGAAGGACGCTGAGAGGTCAAGCAGGCTGAGAACCGCTGTTTCTCCTCAATCAAGGATCATCCTGATGTAGTCCGTTACAGCAATGAGGGCTGTCTCAGTGCTGCAGTTGGATCTAAAACATGAATGAGTGATATCCAAGAGCTGGTGTAGGTCGAGGTGGTCTGTGAGTGTGTGGGGTCTGCAGAAGGTTCCTTTAGTAGTACATTGACTGCGGCATGTTTACAGGCTTCTGGGATGGTGGCAGTGGCGATGGAAGTGTTTAGGATGTGGGTGAGTGCTTCACTGACCATGGAGGCACCCAATTTATAGACATGGTGGGGGCAGGGTCCATTGGGGCTCCGGAGTGGATGGTTCTCATGATATCAGCTGTTTCATCCATGGTGATTGATTCATCGCATTTCCTGTGGATAGGCAGGAGACAAGACTGCTACGGTTCGGTTGTGGGTTGAAGTTGCTTTAGATAGTTGCAATTTTGTTCCTCAAGAATTCCCCTATATTGTCACAAAATTCTTGGGAGGGGGTGATGCTTTTGATGGTGCATGCCAGTGCAGTGATCTCTTTGCTGCTGTTAGAGCTATGTTCAATGCACTCAGCTAGGGCCCTTTTCTTGGGTTCTCTGATTGGTTGGTGGTACTATCTCTCTGCTCTCTGCTCTGAAGGTGGTCTTGTCGGTTGAATTCTGATTGGTTCTCCATCTTGTTACAGTTGTTTGAAGTAGCGCTTGGTTGATTGGAGTTCCTCTGTGTATCAGTTGGCATGCCTCCAGGTTCTTTTCTGGTGGCTATGTTTGCAGGGTGCCTGGGAGTCGCAGCAGTCATTGAGACACTTGTTGAACTGGTTGATTTTGCTGGTTACGTTTCCAGTTGGGTTGAGCTAGTTCTGGCATAGGGTGTGGGACCAATCCGGTTCAGTGATGCTGTTCCAGCTGCGACTGGCCAGGCCTGTAGAGTCATTTTTTTTTGTTGGGAGGGTGTTGATCAAGAAGTGGACGGCGGCGTGGTTATTCCAGGTGACAGGCGTGGCTGAAGTGATCACGATGCCAGTGAGGTTCTGTAAGCTACTGAAAACTAGAATATTCTAATTTCTGTTAGTATGTTCCAGCTGCAATGAAAGCACTGTGAAGCCTCTTGGGGAAGCCATGTGCTTTGTGAATTTGTTTAACATACCATAACATATAACTACATAACATACACACAACATAAGTCATCTATTGCAGAGCCCATAATAGAAGCATTTATGCTTGTGTTGCGTCAATCTGATACCAGACCTTTCAATCTACTCAACAGCACATCAACACCATACAATTTACTGCCATCTTTTGCATTCCTCCCACAACACAGTGAAGTGCACCCTTCAAAATTTGCACACATGCTGACCATGCTGCCATATTCACTACACACAGTGGCCATATATGTGGTCAACATTCTCCCATTCTCCATTGTGAAATCACTGTACAGAGAAGCACTCTCGCCACTCCTCAGCATGGTCACTGAATCCCTCAGATAAGGCCTCTTACCTGAAGCACTCAAAACTAAATAGACTCTCTCACTACTGAAAAAAGCAAATATAAATCCTGATGACTTTGCCAACTATCAACACATTAAACACCTACTGGTTCACAGAACAACAATCCAGAAAGCATTTGACATGAAACCAAAACGAAAAATGGCCCCAATCTACTTTTAAAAGACTGTCATCTCAGTTTTCCACCACACTCCAGTGCTGAGATATTAACAGTCCAGGTCGCGCATTCTCAGCACAGTCATAGTGGCTCGTACCTCATGTTTGTGCAGGGTATCTCACATGTCCATGCACTGCTTTGGGTTACTTGCTGAAGTTTTGTGAAGTGGCTCCTTCTAATTACTCTTAACCTCCAACCATATTCAGACCACTTGTCTGACTAACCATATTGAGTTCATGGAACTGTCCTCCAGAACACTCACCACAACAAACATTCTAACCAAAGATTCTGGCAAAGGAAAGGCAAAAGGCCACATCACAAGACGATATGCTCCACATTCTTACATAATAAAGCAAAAAGACCATGCATGCCATGTAAAGCAATCAATTCGTGAACTGCACATTTTTAAAGTGAAACTTGGCTGTTGTCCTGCAGAACAGGTTTTACAAGCTCACTTTTGAGTTACAAGGAGAAAGATTGCTGTGCTGGTTGAATGTGAAGCCCTTCAAAGGAAAGTTTGTGGGATTCAGAATTTATAGCTATAAATTCATCTTTGGATCTTAATGGAGGAACTCTGGCAATCTTTAAAGAACATATCATGGTTTAAAACACATGAAAAAAAGTTTATCGCCACCAAAGATCTATTTGCATTTTAGTGTCTAGTGGTCCTAAGTATACAACCTTCTTCCAAATGCGCTCCTTTTAGTGGCACTGGTGCATCAGAAATAAAGTTACGTTCATGGCTCTCTTTCAGGTGCATTTATAAAGGGAAAGTAATTACAGGAATGCATCAAGAGGCCATTCATTCCACGGTGTTGGCTATACACACTGTATTTATGAATCAATCACTTCATTCACTAACTTGCTCACTCAGGACTACCAGGCCTATATAGACTATCCAAAGACCAGTGTTAACGGCTTAATGGTGGTGTAACCAAAGAAAGACATCTTTTCTGTTTGCTTGTTTCTATCAGAAAATTGGAGATTAAGAACCCTCAAAGTACCCAAAATGAGATTCTTTTGTACCTTTTCTTCTGGGAAACAGATTAAGAAGGGGAAGGCTTAGTGAGGAATGGTCTGCTCAAATGCAGAAAAGATAGCTCAAAGAGTTAATGCATCTACACCAAAAATGGGTGTGCAACTAGAGAGTCACTGGTTCAAAACGTAGCATCCTCCTCAGCCCATCACCCATTAAAGGTTGATAAAATGAGTACCACTAAGTTTGTTTTGTTAACAATAACACATTTTAAGTGCATGTTTGACTCTATTCAGACTTAGGTGACGGCAACACCTCCATCAAAGTCTGTGGCTCACTACTCCCCCTCATTCGCCTGTCTCACTTAACCAGTGGCTTCTGACTCAAGATAAGAGTGAGAAAGGATGGATCGGGCAGTGGTGGAATAATTGTGGCAGGATCATCAGCTATTCAGTTTGACAAAGAGCACTCAGGGAACACGTAACACTTTCTTGCAGACATGTATACAATTTGCCTGCCCCTAACCAAATAATCCTGTAGGCAGTGAGATTACCTTAATGCACTGACATAGTACACTAGGGATCTTGGATGAACACACTGAAATAAATGTTGCTTATAGTTCCAAGGCCACCATTGAAGTCTACACATAATTGACATCCACATAAACTTGGTTATGCTAGTCCCTAATTTTACTGCATAAAGTATAAAAGACAAATATTGCAGCTTTCTGAACTTACAGCACTTTGCAGGGCATAGACTCTCCTTGCCCACTCCAATCTCATATCTGTAGGCAGGACACTGTAATGGTGCAGACTTGTTTTGTAGCCTTGGCTTGTGGCCAAATTCTGAGCTCTCTTGGCATGTACCAAATCCATCATGTCCATGGAGACGTGGAAGTGGGTCTTTGCATCCTCAAATCCCCTCTTATACTCCAGGTCACTTTGTAGCTTTGACATCTGGAGCGAATGTGCCATCTGTGAGTCACCCTTTACCCCCTTAAAGCCAATCAACTTCCCCTTGGTCTTCTCATAATCTTCCTTGTACTTTATCTAGAACCAAAAAAGAAAAAAATAAAGAAAGTAGTTTGTCATGCAGTAGTAGTAATAATAAAATTGCCAGATGGTATCTAGCAGCAGACTTTAGAGATTAATTCCTCAGTTCATCTACAGTGTCACATAGTACCACAAATGCACTAATTTCAAACAGTATCAATCAACATTGTGGTTAACTTTCCTATGCTGATCTTTTCCCAGGAAGGATGCCCAAAGGATGAGATCTTAGATTGTGGGCTAGTTAATGAGTAAATTAGGCCACTGATGTGGTATGTTGGTGACTTAAATTCCTTAGCATAACACATATTATAAACAAAGTCAACAAAGATGTCATCTCGAAATTATGGATGGTCAAGATGCAGAACAACTACTTAACCAAGCAAGAATCTGACTTAATAATTTTTGGTTAAGTCCTAAGATTACGGCGTGCCCTTCATAAATGCAAATTTGCAGAAGCGGATTTACTCATGGGTAAATGTACTCGTGTACTTAGGAGTACATCAACACTTTTTTGCTGTTTACAATTTCAGAGTGTAGATGTAAACTGCAGTGTAGACTTACATGTCTCCACCCTTTGAAACCAGGGGATGGAGACATCTAAAAGTAAATTTACGATTGTAAAGTTGCTATTTGTAACTTTTCACAAATATAGGTGGAGATCTCTCCACCTGTGGGTGAAATCTCCATAAGGGAAAGTATTAGGAAAACGATTCAAGTCTATTATGTTTTTTTAAAGAATTACATATACTATAAACGTAAAATTATTTTAAATATTTATTATTAACATGTGACTAATAATGTAAACTTTTACAGCACATTAACTGATTGAAGTAAATGAGTATTAAATAATTAATGTAAATGTATTTAGTTATTTTAGAAATAATATTTCTTAAAGAATAATAACAAATCCCACCCACAGTAATATTTAATATGTATTACATTTCATTAAATGCTGTATTGAATTAATTTAAATTATTGTTCATCTTTTAACAAAAGTTTGATGGTTGAACTTAATTTAATTTTGAAATTAAGTTTATTACAAATGTTTAACATAATAATATAATTGTTTATTAAGTATATAGATTTTTAAATACTAAACAAAATATTAATTTATAAAGAGTTTGATTCAAGGTGTCATTTTAAGTGCCGGCCACCATTATTTTCTATGGGTCTGTGTTGCAGTACCTGTCAGTGGCCATGTGTGGTGCCTGATGTACTGCAAAGCTGGGATGAAGTGTGTTTATTACTGTTTTGTCACCTTTAGTCCTGTAGTAACTCTAGAAGTGTCGTTTGTGAGCAGAAAAGTGCTTACTCTTTTGTGAGTAAGTACATGAGTCAATCAGTCCCTAAACCCCTCATTACCTTTCCATAAACTTCTTCCATTTCGTAGTAAATATTCCCTTCCACATTTACTAGTAAGTAGTAAACTTACATGTGGAGATCACCTCATAGAAAAAATAAGGGAGGTGGAAATTTCCACTAATAGGTTTGTTAATTGGTATTTGGAGTACATACGTAGTACTACTGGTGTACTACTTTATTTACTACAAAATGCAGTTTGAGAATCAGGCCCAGAATTTCTAAACTTACACCACCATGCAAAGAGCTTTCTAGTTCACTCCATTAGTTCACTTTATTTCCATGTTTTGCTCATTCTTTCTTCAAAAGGGCATCAATCTCACTTCTCCTCAAATAAACATTACAATACATTGTGACCTACACACTCAGCTCTATTAAATTAATTCTCTTTAAAAGAGCAAAGTATTTGATGAAGAGCTAATTACACCCTGCTCCAGATTCCAAAAAAGGGATTTGTCCCAAATGTCAGAACCTAGTACATAGAGTAACAGGTCTCAGCATCAACCAACCAGTGGTGCTCTGCTCCACTGCAATGCTAATCAAGGCTGCGTCTCCTTTTTAGGTAGAAAGCACACAAGGGTAGTAGTGTTAGAACGAAGCCTGAGTATAAACCTGCCCTTAAATTCCTAATCCAAATCCCTACTCGCCTAGTTCTGCATACAACTTGACAAATCAATGACAAGGCTGGAGGCTAACGATTATAAATGCTAATAAATTAAGGTAACTAAAATGAACAAATTGGCGCCTCAAAGAGAATGTTCGGCCTAAGGAAGTTAATAATGATATATTAATAGGCTTTTTATAAAAGTATTAAATAGTCACAATCTTCATTGTTGATTTTTTCTTCACAAATAAAGATATTATCAATGATTATAGTATTGACTGATTCTGTATCACCAGACGAAGTATTCCCAGTCTGAAAACTGACAGTATGTTTTATGTTTTTGTGGCCTAATCATAAGTGTTATATGTTAAAAAGAGAGAGAGACTTTAAAGATGGGAAAGGAGAGGGATAGGTTTGGATTGCCAGTTTAGAACATATGTTACATGATGTCAGGGAAACAAACCCCTAATGCAACAGTATAAAAAGGTTTCTGATCAGAGTGCGCAGATGCTTCTTGCAGTTTGGTAAGAAATAAAGAAAACCTCTCGTTCTTACCCTCTATGAATTTGCACAATGGTGGGCAATTGGCAGAAAGTTGAATTTTATGGCTGTCAAATCTTTTTTCAGCAGTACTAAAATAGTGATGGTTCACCCTGATGGTGGCGCAATATTATGAAAAAAACAGAAGTTTTGAAAGGTATATTGTATGTACTTTGATTGCCCATTGTGTAAGATGAAGTGGCATTTAGAAGAACTTCGATCTTCACCGTCCTTTATGGACTGAATGTTTGTGTAACACCCATTGACAATGTAAAACATGTTATCCAACTGTGGTTTATAACAGGCACAATCCACCAGCTATTAACTCTAACAGACACCCATAGCCAATTTACATTTAAAGGATTATCAGTAAGATTGAGTAAATTGCCGCGAAGGCAAATTAGTGGTTAGGAATAATTGCAAGAATCACTATAGGAGCCTCAATTACAGCCCCCCCCCCATAAGTGATGCTCCTTGCATCTTGACCTGGAATTCAGGTCTAAAAGCTGATATTTTCATTTTATTTCATTTATTTATTAGTTAACATTAACACAGAAATACACCTTAAATAATTAAAATGAAATGCATTCAGAATAACAAAAAAAAGATATTAAAACATTTTAAGATGACAACCTTCATTGGCTGAGTCTTGACAATACAAACGTTTTAAAGCATTTGCAATAAAACAAATCAGGAGAGATTTAAAAATCAATGATCCCTATCTAGACTGAAACATTAATCAGGGACATTTTAAGGATTTTTGTGGCCCTGGGCCAAATGTATATTGGGGTTTCCTGTTCAGAACAGCTTTGATTTTATGATCCAGTTTAAGCCCTTTCATGCCCTCTTTGGTCAAATTCTAAATGTGTGTATATTTGATATTCAGGGATAGTGATGTGTGTTTTCAGTATTGTTACACAGCAGCAGCTCATTAATATTACTGTAAATCATCTCCGTCACACCCTCCCATTTCTCATATGTGAAGTCCTGTATTGATCAAAAAGAAACTTTTTATATGGATGTTGCATGAATAAACACATTTTGTCTGCAACATGTCTGTAATAGATTCTCACAGATTAAAAAATAAATGATACAAAAAAGCTAGTTGCAACAATCTGTTCAAAAACATTTTGAGAATTATTCAAAGAATTTTTCAAACTCTGCAGAACATAGCTGGCACTATCAGGGGCCCCCCTAAAAGACTGTGGACCTGGGGCAGAGTCCACTTTGCCTATGCCTTAAAACATCTCTTACATTAATAACCGTGGATAATATATTAGAATGCGATTCATGTTGTGATTAGAACCATTACAATGACATGTTTGATACCTATGCTATATTTCAACCACATGTTTCATCAATCAGTAAACTCCACAGTTTAAAATTAATAAAAATGTGCTCACAACAGGGTAAAGTTTTGGCTGGATATAAAATATAAGATTAAGAAAGTAAAACTAGGAGGAGCCTAGCGCGCAACCAAGATGGCCGCGTAGGTGCGAGGCTCCCGAGGACTTCCGCGACCTCCTATGACTATCCTGAACATATCCTGTCCCAGATGAGGGGACTGTGTTGGTGAGCCCGAGCTGAGGTGGCGCCCGTTTTCCGCTTCCAAATCGGACCTCGGACACCGACTTTAGCACCGATTGAGGTTTGCGGCCTTCTCCTAGCCGAACCCCGGATTTGCGTTGTGGGGCGATCCAGTGACAAAGTGAATAACAGCGGCGGATAGGGCTTGGTGGCTCGCGTAACCCACACTTTCACTTTCGCTTTCGCACCCTCCTTGCTGTCTATCCGAGGTTGGGTCGCGGGGCTTTGTGTGTTGGTGTGGCCTCGCTGGGGGACCCTGCCTGCCCGCCGGCTGTGATCCGCCCCGCAGATCTGGGATGGCACCCCCCCGGAGCCCGTGGACCGGCTTGCCCGCCCTTCACGACGTGGCTGGTGCGATCGGGAGACTGGGACCATGGCCACGAAACAAGATGGCGATCGGGCAAAGGTAAAATCGACCCGGCGTGGCGCAGCCCATCAGTCCAACAGCATGGATCGCTATACCCTCCAGAAGGGATCTCCTGAGGTGCCACGCAGGTCCCCTGAGGGCCCTACTGATGCCCCCGATCTGCCCACGGATCTGACTCTGCGGGATGTCATGGGCGCCATCGCCGAGATGAAGGCCTCTGTGGGCCAGCGTTTTGACACACTGGCGCAGAAGATCGACTCGGTCCTCGTAGATGTTGGCCTGATAAGGGCCGATCTCTCCAAGACCAACGACCGAGTCGATTCTTTGGCCCACACCGCATCGGGCCTTACGACAGATGTGGCGGCCCTGCAAACGGAGGTGCGCCGGCTTGCTCGGGCGAGTGCGCTGATGGATCGTCGCCTGGAGGACTACGAGAGTCGGGCCCGGAGGAACAACATCCGTATCATCGGGGTGCCTGAGGGACGTGAGGAAGCGGCGGCGGACCTTTTCGTGGAAGACCTGATTGTTACCCATCTCCAGCCACGGGGGCTGAGTAAATTCTTTGCTGTGGAGAGGGCCCACAGGGTTCCCGGGGGAAGGCCTAAGGTCGGAGCCGCTCCGAGACCTCTCATCGCCCGGATTTTTAATTTTCGGGACAGAGACGCTATCCTGCAATCCTCCAGACTACAGGGACCGATTAGACTTGACAATATGGACATTAATTTCTATCCTGATTTCACCCCTGCGGTCCAGAAGCAGAGACTGAGCTTCCTTGGTGTCAAACGCCGTCTTAGGGACCTAAATCTCAAATACACCAGTGGAGGTGGAAGGTCGCACACACTTTTTTGATCGTCCCGAAGCGGCCGGGGACTGGCTGGATACTCTGTCTGGAGATCGGGATCGGGGTGGCGGGGGGGAGCGGCCGGGGGAGAGGGCCCGCCGGATCAAGACTGAGGGACTAATGTTAGGCCGCGCTCGGGACAAAAATGATGCCACTTTTGACTATACGTCGGATTGCTTAAGTTCCCCTCCTATGGAGGTTGTGTGGGGTCTCTTGGGGGTTCTCCCTCCTCCTCTGGGGGTCTAGTTAGTTTAACTATCTATGGGGCGACAGGCACACTGCATGTTGGGGGGGCTGTCTGGGCTCATGCAGGGGTGCAGGGAGGGGGGAGTTTTGTTGGGGTGGGTGGGCATGGATGGGGTGTTGTTCGTTATTATCACAAGGCAACCCTTTTTTGTGTTGGTTCTACTGTGCTCTCGGGGGGACGAATGATGGTTTCTGTGTATGATGGGGGGTAGGGAATTAACTTTGTTGTCTTGGAACGTCAATGGACTGGGGGACAGGATCAAACGAGGTGTGGTCCTACAGTATCTGAAGCGACTCTCGCCTGATGTGGTCTTCCTGCAGGAGACACACCTTATTGGCAATTCCTTCTGCGCCATGAATCGGCGTGGCTACCGCCTCGTGGCCCACTCGGGCTTCACGTCAGGCTCGAGGGGTGTGGGTATCATGGTAAAGAACTCGCTCCCGTTAGAAATTGATGAGGTGCTCCACGATGACAGGGGACGTTACACTGTCTTGGTGGGTAGAATGGAGGGCAAAGTGGTTGTCTTTGTGTCAGTGTACGTCCCACCGGGGTTGCAGTCGACCACCTTTGCAGATCTGGGGCGCCTCCTCCTTGGCCTTCCGGGGGGGCTTCTGGTGGTGGGGGGGGATTTCAACGTGGTGGTTTCTGGGACCGTGGATCGTCACCCCCCTAGGGACCTCCCCCGGGCACAGGCGTGGCTATCCGGCCTCTTGGATACACTGGGATTGGTGGACTGCTGGCGCTTAAAACATCCCACGCAGCTGCAATACACTTTCCACTCGGGGGCCCATGGTAGTCTCTCACGGCTTGATTATGTCCTTGTCCCGGCGGCCCATGTCGGGAGGGTGGGGGAGGTGCGCCATTTGGCACGGGGTATCTCGGACCACTCCCCGCTATTGTTGCATTTTGATGTCTTTCCGAGGGCTGAGAACAGGGTGGTCCCAATCAATTCCTGGTACCTGCGCGACCCCACCATTCGCGCTGACTTGATTAAATCCCTCCAGCGCTATTTTGAGGAGAATGTGGGGTCAGTGCCTTCAGCTATCCCCCTGTGGGAGGCCTTCAAAACAGTACTTAGAGGGGAGGCCCTATCCCTTATTTCCCACGCCCGGAGGCGCGAGCGGGAGGAGGTGACCCGGGTGGAGGCTGAAATAGCTGAGCTGGAGGGTAATCTAGAAGATGGGGTGACGGATGCTGCACTACATGTCCTCCAGCTCAAACAGGCGGCTTATAGGGCCCTCGTTACGGAGGCGGCCAGGGGCCTTAGTAGAGAGCAACAGGGGCGACTGTATGATGTGGGTGATAAGGCTGGTAAACTGATAGCGTGGTTGGATAAAAAGGAGAGAGCGAATCGTGTGGTCCCGCTGATTGAGAAAACGAATGGTGTGTGTGTAACTGAGCCAGAAGAAATTGTCTCCTGTTTCGCGGAGTATTTCCGCGAGGTGTATTCCCCGGTCTCTTCTTGCTCGGAAGAGGATTCCCGTGCCCTGCTCAGGGATATTGCGCTGCCTTCCCTGTCCGGGGAGGACAGGGTGTCGCTGGACGCCGCTCCCACCTCCGACGAAATCGCCCTCGCCATACGCTCGGTCGCTTCTGGCAAGGCCATGGGCCCGAACGGTATCCCTATCGAGCTGTATAAGCTGCGACCGGATACATTGGCGCCTCACCTCCGCGCAATGTTCCTCGCGGCCCACTCGCTGGGCTCCCTCCCGCTTGACCAGCGTCTGGCTACAATCGTGGTGATCCACAAGGAAGGGAGACCTCGGGATCGGGTTACTTCTTATCGGCCTATCTCATTACTGAATGCGGAGCCCAAAATTCTCGCTAAGGTACTCGCCAATCGGCTGGTCGGTGTGGTGGGAGATCTGGTTCATCAGGACCAGTCTGGCTTTATTTCCCATCGCAATACAGCCCTTAATCTGCGGCGTTTGCATGGGGTGCTTGCGCGCGTCCCATTTATACGGGAACCGGCCATTTTGGCGTCCTTAGACGCCACCATGGCGTTTGACACGCTTGAGTGGCCATACATCTGGGCGATGCTTGCGAAGTTCGGATTTGGCCCAGGATTCATCAGTTGGGTCAAACTGTTGTATGCGGGCCCATTGGCGCAGGTGGTCGTGAACGGAAGAGTATCGGCCCCGTTTGAGCTGGGCCGGGGCACGCGACAGGGCTGTCCCTTGTCGCCGCTTCTTTTTGCGCTTGCCTTGGAGCCCCTGGCGGAGTGGCTGCGGTGGGAGCCTTCCATCCGTGGTCTCCGTTGGACCCCCAAGTATGAGGACCGCGTATCCCTATACGCTGATGACATCCTTCTGTACCTAGCCTCCCCACGTAAATCACTTATAGTGCTAGTTGATGTTTTACACTCGTTTGGTCGTAACTCCGGTCTCGTCATCAACTGGGCTAAATCGTGTGTGTATGTTCTCTCTGGGGAGGCTCCTATTCTCCCGCGGGGCTGTCCGATCCAGATCGCCCCGCAGGGATTTCGGTACCTGGGTGTCTTCATTACTCTGGACCCGGAGGCCCGGTATGAACGGAATCTGCTTCCCCCCCTCCAGCGTCTGCGGGTAGATGTCGCACACTGGCGGCGCCTGCCGCTTTCGCCGCTCGGCCGGGCGGCATTGTTCAAGATGATGTCTCTGCCGCGTTTTCTGTACGCTTTGCAGAACACTATGGACTTGGTCCCGGCGCGCTACTTCCGTGAGGTGGAGAGTCTGCAACGCCGCCTGTTCTGGGACGGGAGGCCGCGCATTGCTCTGGCTAAGCTGACGCTCCCATGGTTTGACGGGGGGATTGCCCTCCCGGATATTAAACGGTACTATTGGGCCTCCCAGCTCGCTGCCATTAACCATGGCCTCTACGGGCCCGCCTTAAACCCGGCATTTGAAATGGACAAGATGCTCCTGCCAGGTGGCGACTACAATCGAGCGCTCTACTCTAGCGCGCCCGACGCTCGTCTGACGGGCCCCACGCGTGTTATGGTGCAAGTCTGGCACGCGGCCAATGCAGCTATGGGGTGGAAGGACCGTTTGACCCGGGCATCACCTCTATACGCGTCTGAGCGGTTAGGTTCCCTGTGGACCTCTAAGGGCTTCGAGAAGTGGGACATAATAGGTATCAGTAAAGTGGGGGATCTTTGGACGAGGGGAGGATTTAAAACGTTCGATATGCTGCAGACGGAATTTCAGTTGCAGGGCAGTGAATACTTTCGGTATTTGCAGGTCCGTCATGCGCTGGGCTCCGTCTTCTCGGACGCTGCCTCCATCCCGGAATATTCCCCCCTGGAGGATAGAATGCTGGATGGGCACGTCCCGGACAGCACGATCTCACTTATATACAAAAAGCTCATAAACGACCGCTCGGGCCTGTTGACTGCCCTTCGTGCGGCTTGGGTTGCCGACGGGCTGGAGTTGGACGACGAGGACTGGACCTCCGCGGTGGCCTCCCCGAAGGAGGTGGCCATACCGGCTCGCCTTCGCTTCGTCCAGCTCAAGATACTCCACCGGGTCTACATGACGGGGCCAAAGCTTCTGCGTATGGGCTATGCTGGAGATGGGTTGTGTAAGCGTGGGTGTGGTGCTTTGGGGACCTTTATGCATATTTTGTGGGAGTGCCCGGAGGTAGAGGGGTTCTGGCGTGGTGTACATGAGGTGCTGCGACTGGTTACGCATGTGGCGCTGTTGCCTGAAGCGAGGAGATGCCTGTTGAATGTGTGGGAACCGACTGATTACTCGGCGCCGCAGACGTGGTGGGTGACTCTGGGATATATGATAGCCAAGCGTGATATTGCTCAACTGTGGGGATCCCAGAGGCCCCCGACGGTCTCGGCCTGGAAAGAACACATGGACTGGTGCATGTTTCGCGAAAAGGTGGTGTATGTGGCGAGGGGTAAGCCTGGGACATGGGTGAAAGTATGGGGCCCCTGGAACGCCTACCGAGGGGGTATCTGCGCACCACCGCTGCTGCCTGATGCCTCGCCAGCCCCATCCCCTTAGCCGACTCATTCCCCCGCTGCCGGGCATTGGGTTCCCCCAGTCCTCGCTCTGTTCTCTTCCCCCTCCTCACACTTCTGTGTATAGTTGGGATCCCCCCTCTTGGGGAGCACGTGCTGCTATTTTTGATTGTGGGTTGCCTTGTGGGTGTGGTTTTAATTTTTGTTGTTCTTAATTTAAAATGAAACCGCATAATGGGGCCTGGATGATGTGGCTTTTGACATTGTTACCTACTGTGAAATGCTCCTCCTGTAATGCCACGTGTTCCATAAATGTATGTCGTATGTTTCTACCATTGCTAGCGGCCGGCCGGAAGGTTGTGGGCCCATACTTGTATACTTTTAAGACTTGTAATAAACGGTTTAAAAAAAAAAAAAAAGAAAGTAAAACTACTAATGTAGAGTATCTCAGCTAATCGGTAAAGCTACAAATCACATTGCTAACAGTTTTCTGCAATTTAACCATAAATTACTTTGTGATTTATCAAACTGACCTATCACCTTAGACCTAGATACACCAAGCAACTCTAACAAAAGATTAAGGTGTTTAGAAAAAGAAAAATGTGATAAAGTATCTTCATTTAACTCTTTCCATATTAGAATTTGTAATGTACCTCCAGTAGCCTTAGCCATAGACCTCTGAATAGATCGTATACCACTAAGATCTATTTCCAGATGAATTGCCTCCATTAGTAAAGATTTCTTCAGATCCTGGAGTAAAGATGCAATTGCCCTATGTCCATTGTTCCTCATAAATTAAAATTCTGGGATTAATTTGCATAATGTGTAAATGTTGGGATTATTAATATGTGGACGTTTAAAAAAGGAAAGCAGATTCTTCTTCCATGCACCCTAAAGACTGGAATTGTTCAATCCCATCAGAAATAGCCTTTTCTGGAGACACAAAGAAAAATGATTGGACATTAAGATCCCAATATACTGGTAGCTCTCCACAATGTCCAGAGGTTTAATATTTATTATCGACTGTCATGGACAGGATAAACCAATTGATTATACATTATTTTAGTTGTCATAATATGTAAAGCTAGATTGTAAACATTAGCTTAATTATCTAAGGCTGTTAACTGCCATTGTAACCCGATTTGGGTAAGGTCTAGTAGAACTAGATAAGCTTCTCCAACCAGTTGCTTGTGAGCTACTAAGTTAGAAGCTTTACATTGGTTGAATTAATATTTAAGCACCGATATTGAAAGTTTGCATTCAAGACAAAAATATGTGTATTTTCAGAACTCATGAGTTCAAACATTTGATAAAAAAATGGCTGTATTTCCAGAGTATATTCAAAGCTGAAAACTTAATGATAAAATAGTTGACCTTGGGGAGACTTATTAATAATATCTTGGTGTAGGGGTATTACAGCTATGGCTTTTATGTATCACCAATGTAAAAGCATTCCAAACTGACAAAGCCTTTTTTAACATTTCTGCTGGCAACTCTCCCTGATGCACTGAGGATATCACTGCTAGTAATCTTGCATACGGGAGCTAATAATGCAATCTTGTCTATGTGGGCACTGTTACAATACTACTAAGGTTAGTAGCCCAGGATGATTTTCATTGAACATAAGTGCCTCTTGTCACAGAAAAGGCTGGAGACCCTTGGACTAGATTATCTTCACACATTAGAGTAGTCACATGGACTGTACCTATCTTTAGTGGGGATGTGTCAGGTTAGGAAACCGGCAGTGAGAAATAAGAAATGGTCTGGGTCGTATTGTCTTTTTTTATGTCCTTCTTTGCAGACAGGTAGTAGCTGGAGTCTTTGGAGATGCGGGCAGTGGAGGATCACAATGAAATACTAGACCGCTAAAGAAGGGAATTCAATCAATTCAATTTCTCGCAAGAAATGCGCATGCGCGGGCGTCCGCGCATGCGCATTTGTCACAAGAAGTTGGAAACGAGGAAGAGGGATCCCCGAAGACGCCGCGCTGCAGGTAAGTCTTTACTTTTAATTATTTTATCATGCATTATATTATTTTACAAGGAGGGTGGGCGGGTAGCGGGCGGCGCGTAGTGGGGCTACGCGGAGCGCGCGAGTGTGCGTAGATTTGGGCACACTACGCGCTGCTCCACGTAGCCCCACTACGCCCACTATGCCCAGGCCTGGTTAATTGACCTATTAACATGGTTCCCCCTAACTGACATGAAGGACGTGTTCTTGGGTGGCTTCAATATCCACTGGAACAACTCAGAAGACACCACAGTCCAGAACCTCAGCAACCTTCTTGAAATAAAGGACAACTGTGCAATGAATCAACGCATATTAAAGACTCCATTACCAAAAATGAGCCATCTCACCCATTGTCTGGTCCGATCCCCATCTCATACTGTTTAATATCGATTCCCACCTCAGATCCCACCCAGCCTTAACTGATACACTTAAGCACTGGACTAGGAACAGCAAACAAGACCCAATAACTGAACTGGATTCCAGGATTTGTGCCAAACTACAGTGTCACCCTCTCACATAACCACTGTGGGTAAACATGATTTCTTTATTAGTTTATACCTCAACCAGAGTTAAATTACACCCTAGGGTTTGCATAGTGAGTTAGCAGGAGCTCTGGAGTTAGTCATGACTTTGCAGATTTTTTTTCATCCTAACATATTCACGTCATCAATTCGCTGATACATTGTAAAGTAGTATTAGCATGTTTTTGTGCTAGGTGGAGGGCTTACAATGCTTTGTTTTAAGCAACTTTATGACCTCTGATTGCCCTATTAATTGTTCATAACACCTGTCCCCAGTACTGCTGCTTGGAAGACTGATTATCTAGAAAGCATGAGCTTGAGGGGGAAGAAGGTTCCACTGTGGGCTGAAGAGGACCTAATATTAAAAGTTTGTATGTCATCACCCAAATTGTATGAAGTAATTTGAAATTATACATTTCATAATGGTTTGGATGAAAATGTTGTACTTTATGTTTTTGTCTAATAAGGGCTCATTTCATATGTGGTGCTGCATCATAGCTGCCTGAGGCGAAGAGGTATGCCTTTCCAAACACGCCCTAGTATTATGGTGTGTTTCAGTTTTGAGTAGCCCTGGGTGGATCCTGAATGGTTGTTGCAACACAGAGACTGTGTAGCTGCTAACTTCCTAAAACAGAGTGCGTAGTTGTCATTTTCCAGGGTATGGTCCCAGTCTTGTGGGGTGTACTCTTCAATGCAATATGATGATGTGTCTTGTACTCACTTCACTTGCTAGATCCGTCTTGGCCTTGGCGGTCAGGATGGAGAGCGCATCCAGACGCAGCTCAAACCCTTTCTCCTTCTGTTTCTCCCAGCTACTTTTGTAAAGGGTCTAAAGAGTTAACAAAAAAGAGACACTTGGTTATGAAACATATTTCACACTTGGCCCGCATTTGAGTAATTTACTTAGTATTAAATACAATTTTCTTTCACTGCATAGATTTTTTTATTTAATAAAAGCAGACATCCAGACCATCGGTGATAACGGACAATTAGGCTGCAGCATATTTTATGCATGAAAATCACCAGTATGCATTATATCCATGGGGAAGATGTTTCAAGAGTTACAATATTAATAATGATCTTGCACATAGACTCAAGCCTTGTTTTCGTCAATGAATTGCAATGAAATGGCACTATGTCCAGTGGCCAAGCTATTGCCAATAAACATCTAATCAGCTTTGAAGAAATGACCAGTTACATATACAGCCTCTATTTCAGCACCTAGTTCAGGTGCTTTGTAAAGCCTGGTTACATGATCCAATATTGTACAACTGCTATCAGCTCGAAATCTGTGTCTCTTATTTGAGATAGGAAAGATTAGCCATTTGGGAAACATGGCGCGTTAGCAAATATTAACAAGTAGCTAAATAACAAAATTTCCAAGTCAAATTTAATGAAACTCTATCTGGAAGAGGTAAAGTTAAAACATAAAATTCCCATTCCAACTAATACGGACTTGATTGAAATTGTGTCATTTTGGAACAACAGAAATGAATTTCAGTGAATACCGATGTACTCAGAGCTTACTTTGCTTTGTGTGTGCTTTTCAGTAGAGTGAAATTCAATGTTGCAGTTGTTGATGCATTCAAGACAAATTACATCACTATCACATATGAATCTATGTGGTATACATTTAAATCACATAATTGTAGGAGCATCAGGGGCGTTGCTACTCCCCCTGCCCCATAAATGTATTCCACAGTAAATAGTCGGGTTCGGGCGCCTTCAATATGGGAGGGTGAGGGATCTGTTGGATTTCACATGAGATATTTACATGCTCACACACACACACACTAAAACACACATACACATGCGCACACTCTCTCCTCTCTGTTTTGAAGTTCTTAAAAAATATTGGGTATTTCACAAAATATTTTGATTTAAGTACTGCTACCCCACACTGCTGTACCTTTCCACTGTTCCACTGTCCCTTAAGCCCCCCCCCGCACCATGCCCAGTTTCGCAGATAATTTTTACCATGATATGCCAGCGTGATCGTTGGTAAGTCTGAACCTCCCCACTCCCCCCCAAAAAAAAACTTACTGGCAAAGCTATGCCCCTAAGGAGCACATAGCAGATGGCAATATGGTTTATTGGGTTAATCTACCCGCTGACATCAGCAGTGATAAGAAGGTAACTAGCTCGAATTCCAGCATGGTACACTCAGCCTTCAATCCTTCAGCGGTCAATAAATTTGAGTATCATTAAATTGGGCAAAAGTAATAACTGCTATTTACAGCACGTAGGAATAGCAGAAGTGTAGTATAACACAACGTGCAAAGTTATTATTAATATGATATACAAATTGACCGTACTCAGTGTAAAAACTTAGGTATCTTCTGAACGTACTTAGAGCAATGCTAATGTTACAATACCTAAAAAGTCCTTTAAAGTGACCACTTAGTGCATTTGTGTCTTGTTCCTATGAATATCTAGAGATAATCCACTATGAAAAAACTGATGTGCAAAACAGTACCTAGCCACCTTTGGCATTCCCAATAGGTTCACATAAGCTACTAATACCCTGCCATAAGACAAGCTTTCTAGAACGACTTATTAAGAAAAAAATACTATTCGTACCGCCGCCACATTATGAAGTCAATATGGAAAGTTGTATCAGTGTTGGAAATTGCCCCAAAAATTAAAAATCCAGGGCAGAAGAAAAATGAACTTTCCTTTGTTCGCCGTGAAGCATGGGTCGAAAACGGATGGATATCAGTAGTTAAGGTCAGCATAACAGCACACCTAGGGGCAGATGAGAACATCTGACTGTATGAAAAAGCCTGCTGCAAGCACTATACATGCGGAAACACTCTTAAGGTGTACACTGAACTTTTTATTGATGAGTTTTGAACTGTAGTCTTCTTTTCCTTTGACAAACTGAAATGTGTGTGTGTGCATGTGTGTGTGTGTCGGTGGGTTTGTGTCAGGAATTCTCCAGGTCTGACAGAAGAATGTCCCTTTTCATTTTCTCCTTTTATTATTTTGTTGACAAATAATAGAAAAATATTAGGATTTTGGCCCACAATCCTCTCCACAAAAAGATCTCTTCTATATTTCGGGAATTATTCCTATAGTTCTTGGGTAAGTCCTAGAGGAAGATAAAAGGTAGAAGGAAGTGTCGGCCTCCAGCAGCCAGCTTTCACTGTCCCTCCCAGCCACCCAGGGAATGGTTCACAGCCCTACTTATTGAGCTACTGTGGAAAAGAATTAAAATAATGGAGTCCACAGGCTTCCCTTTGGTTGCAGGTCTAGTGGGATTCCCTTCCCTTGTGCATGTTCTCCAGGTATGTGCTCAATGCCACTCTCATGGACATCCTAGTATCAATGAGTGGGAAGAAATCTTGTGGAACCTTCTGTCCATACACTTAAGGGGGATTTAATGGTGCACAGAATTCTTTTAGATCTAAGAAATCTCAAGGTAGCAATTTGTCCCTAGGCATTGATCCTCAAAACAAAATGATGTTTCAAGAGTAAGGGAAATTCAGTTTTCAATAAAGAACTTTGAAGCACTCAGCAAGCAGGGAACATCCTGTTTCAGTAACACCTTTCTGGCATCTTATATTTTGTCGCCTGTCTGTAGAAGGCATCTAACACTTTGCAATGTAAGTGGCAAGCAGGCTGAGTTATTTTTCAGAGATGTAGCGCCTTATTGGTCTTGATGAGTCTAAACATCTTTAAAGTGTTTTTAGAGTTTGAAAACTCTTGTTACGAAGGTATTTTCTTTTTTATAACCATTAAACCAAAGGCTCTTTCTTTTAAGTGTGGTCCGAATTTCTTTCAAGATTTATGGGGGGGGGGGCAAGGAGTTGTCAGTAGACACTTCCTCGTTGTCCTGCAGTATCCTCATTGCCTTCCTCCTTCCTGGACAAGCTGATATGCGGAATCTATCCGAATCCTGCCCCCGTGTTTGGCTTAACCCCTTCGGTGCTCATGACGGAATGGTTCCATCATGACCCACGGTTGAGCTGTGCTCATGACGGAACCATTCCGTCATGACCACGCCCGCGCAAGATTCCGTCAGCACAGCGGCGGAATCTGCGCAGCATCGAAGGGGTTAAGCTGATTGAATCAGCGGACACAAATACAAGCAAGCTTCGTGAATGTTGATAGCTTCTTGTTCCAGGAAAAATGGATATCAATGCAACAGAATGAATGAAATCAAGAAAGTTGTGCATTCGTGGAGATAAACATCATACTTGGTGCAGAAAAAGATAATAAGTAACTCCAAAAGTGATAACTGGAAGGAGAGAAAAGATGTGAAGCATGGAAACTGTAAAGAAAGCACTTCTGACAAAACAAATGGTAGGAGACAAATGTTATCACATTTGTAAGGAATGAAAGTCGGCTTGACGGGATGGGGCGTGCTTTTATAGCTTCTGTAATGTCACATCGAACAGGTGACAATCCGAAATGTAGTGGCTGGGTCTTCACAGTGCCATCGAAAGAAAATACATTTAATTGATTTCCTCTTTTATCGAACGTGGCATCACCAGCAATAAAAACAAAGATTTCAGAATGTGCCAGAATGTGTGGTTTGATTCTGATAGTATCATGATGTCATTCACTGGGTGGTCTCATTGAAGCATTTGCTACCTAATGACATGTCCCAGAATTCTCACAGTAAGATTGGTAATCATTCAAGGACGCTTGTGCATGTATGAAAAGTCCTCTGTGGTAGAAACTTTTGTTTATTTGCTTTCCATTTCAAAAAGGTGTTGTGGTGTCAATTTGAAAAAGATATCAAACAAGAAAATCCCTTAGGCCGGATATGCAAGACACATCTTGCACTTGTCTCCACATGTATTCCCCATTATTCGTCCATTTACTGGGCATGAATTCCACCCACTTTTGGCAGGTTGAACTGTGTTTGGGTAAGTACTCGGGTGAGGTAACATACTCTCGTTACACTTCCTTTTGGACAGGCCTACCTTATCAATCCCTGAGGCTCTTATTAAGAGTAGCCATTACAAAGAACGGGGTAACACAAAATTGGTCAAGGACCTGGGTAATGTTCGATACAAAAAACAGTGGTCCTGGACCTATATTTCAACTCAATCAATGATTATGACTTAGCATGTTTATAAGTTAAGTACACAACATGAAATTAAAAAGTGCAAGACAGACCACATTCTGGATCACCATATATTTATTAGAATCAATTGGTGGGACCCAAAACAGTATTCAAATTCAAATGGCAGTTAGGAAAGGGGTTGCTCCAGGGGGAGACATGCAGAAGACAGGGTGCTCAAGAGTGAAGTGATAGAAGTGGATATTTCCACAGAAATACGTAAGAGACTTAATATGTCAAAGCATAACACAAGAGGACTGGTTGTAAATCACCGTCCTAGAGTTGCCTGGCCAAGATAACACAGTAATGTATTTAATTTCAGACTGAAAATCAATTCCAAGATGGCACGTGGGATTAGGGCTCAGGGTCCAGGCAGAATTAAAAGGGCGTCGACGTTTCGATCCGACTTGTAGCCAAAAGGGGCGTTAATTCCTCGGCCTTGCGGATCTTCATCAGGACTGTGCGGGGCAACCCATTATTTAAAGGGAAGGAATGAGGTTCGTGGTTCCTGTTAAAGAATCCAACAGAAAAGGAATACGTTTCTCCAGCTTAATCTTAAAGATAATGAATTGGATCTGCCCCCGTGGCGTCAAAATACTTGCTGCAATTCCATGCTAAAAACGTGAAAATTCCGGGGGTACGCGCTTCGTCAATGCGACCGTCTCCGTGTACGTGAGACTGCCTAATGGAAGGGCCGTCGGCAAACGCAGAGTGGCTCGATAATTTTAATTTCTGATTTGTGCTCAACTCCTGTAACCACACATATAATTCCAAAGCAAGAGTAGTTCTGGCTGAAGACAGCCGCATAGGTGCTGGTTCCACAAGGTAATAGTGGTCTGTACTCACCCTCTAATGGTCAAACTACTCCAAAAACATAAATACATTAAACCAGAAAAAACACATGAAAGGGAGCGCCTCAAAAATCCAACAATTGTATTGTAGAGCTTGATCTCTTTGTTTCTTCTCTCCTCCTTTCATGAAATACACATAGTTAAATGGTGTCAATATCAATGTACTCTTCTCCAATATCAAAATAACGTGGGAGCTGTGGTATGAAGCCTCAAAACAATTCTCTTTATCATTTTTTAATACATTAAAGAAACAGCCCGGCTAATGCGTTTCATCCTCCGTGAGGACTTCATCAGGGTTAATGTATTTCTTTACAGCAATGTCACTTCAAAGTCTACGTATAAAATATTTCAGTTCTCCATGAAATTCTTGGAACACTAGTACTGCTCCTTTATTGTTGTAGGGAAATACCAGGTGACCATATATAAATTTCACAGCTTAATATCCACACCCGTTGGGTTCTGAAAGCTCAGACCGGATAATACAACACACCACCACCGTCACTGACCTTCTCAGAAGAAGTCAGTGATGGTGGTGGCCTGTTCCAAAAAGCAGGAAATATGATTTTGGTTCTGTAAGCACCGAAATCCACGTTATGCTCCATATCCTGTGCAAAGCCTGTACTAGGTGATAATCTCACCCAATAGATTCCCAACACCTAGATGTAGGATTTTATCTGATGAGAGATAATTATCGCATCTAAAGTTGGACCACTTGTAATGAGGGAATGAGTCTGTCTTCCCCAAAATGACTCCTTATGCCCTGGGTATTGAACAGGAAATATAGAGACACCTGTTGACATGCGAACAGGTGTGGGAATGGTTTCCCTCTTTTTCACTGTCTGGTCCAACTAAGTAAAGGATTGGAACCAATGATCCCCAGCCTAGAAAAGCAAAGGTGTCTGGCCGTGGCTGTGTGCTCAAGTTTGTGTGGGAAGGTTCACCCAATCTGTTCACCCAATCTGGAAGAATGTGGTCCCCCTATGCCCAGTACTTTGCAGAAGGGATTGCTAGCCATTAGTTGTTATTTGTTGCATCTCATTCACTTACTGCTCACTGAAGTACTACACGTATGAATGTATGTGGGACTTATCTAGCTCAAACCTATCCAAAAGGCTGCGGGTGGCTGTCTGAGGTCCAAGGCAAAGGCACAGTGAAAGTGTGATTGGAAGGGCATCTGGTATTTGAGTGTGAAAGTGGACTGTTGCGCCATCATGATAGAGTGCTTTTTAAAGAGGCTCATCTTTGGCTCTTTCTAAAATTGGTGCACCGTTGAGATGGTCGTGATGGATATAGAGATGTCATTACAGGGCCTGGGTGTAAAGATAGAGAAGTCTTGTTGCCTTCTTTTTTACACTCTTTGTCTGCAGTCTGATGGCGCCATGGCTGTGGTTGTGCTGAGCGCCACCGTAGATGATGAACTTGTAAGGCAGATATACAAGGGTGCTGGTCGTAGTGGCTTTGTAGACGATGCAACTTGTTTTGAAGATGCTGCCAGCAAGCAAGGGGCCCATTGGAGTTACATCAGCGTGGGGATGATGTGGCCATGTTACTCTAGGCCCTCGATGAAGCATGCTTCTGAATGTGTGATGTCCTTAAGGGGGGCAGTGTGGAGACTGGGAGGCCGCTGAACAGGGCCTCGCACCATCCACATGCTAGAGTACAATGACTTGAACAGCAATTCTGATGACAAGTCTTAGATTTCTTGGAAATGAGTTAATTGAGGGTGAGATTGGTGCCCAGGATGGATCCAAGAGGCTTGGTATACTGATCTGGAAGCTCCTCTCCATCTCCCGCACCCCCATACGTGGAGAAGACAGAATCCCTGACATGACAGATAACCTCTGGAGAATCTGGCTTCATGAGTCCACTAACCATTCAGATCTTAGGTCTCTCAGAGAGCTCAATCCTGACTGGTAGGTAGAGAGCCACTGACTAACGTTCAGTATCGATGTCAGATCCCGTCGATCGATTCTAGCCATGATATCCATGGTATCCAGTAGCACTACCCTTCAGGCCTGCCCCATAAGCTGTACCAATGAGGACCACTTTGCTCTCTCAAAGACCATCGCTAATACTGATAGTAAACTCCTGAAATTCTCCATTCGAACCTGGATGCTAATCAGATCACATGAAAACACTCAGACGTACAATAACTATTTGCTTAATTTATTATTTGAGTGCAAAATCTCTAGAGAGAGTGAAAAAGGCCTGATATTGAATCAATTTATATGGCCGTGGATTTTTACTCATGGCTACTTTGACAACCGCAAATTTGAGCTTAGTGTGAATTGTAATGCAAATAGTAAAGAATTAATGTAGTGTTTAACTTGTTTATGTATTGTTATCCTGTGGTGCTAGCTTTATGATTATAATGTGTGTAGTTTAATGTAATGAATTTTAGCTGAAAACAATACATACATCTGAATACTGATGAGAATCAGACTTCCTGCCTGGAATAAATACTTTGCTTGCCCCCATCCAAGCCTCCAGACACGCCTTGCCAGTTGCCTATCAAACAAGACACATACAGCAGTCGTCAGACGCTACCATGCACACTCGCCACACCTGAGGGAAGGTAGCCCTAAACGTGCATGAGTGAAACATGCCTTCTAAACTTTTTGGCAAAACAGTGCTTGGAGACAGTGTTTAGACCTGACCTACCGCACTCAGATTAGCAGCGTTTACTCTGGCCTGCTTGAAGATGGGCTCGTCCAAGTTGATTGTGTAGTGATGACGAAGCTCTTCTCCCCCTGACTTGTATGTGAGCTGTTTTTGAAACAAATGAGCACAAGGACAATATTTGGGCTATTTTTGAGGGAAAACTAACATTTTAATTAACACAGCATAGTTGCTATACAATTGTTATTTGTCTATGCATATTACTGTATTGTCTATTGCATAAAATAATAACACACTAAAAATAGAAACATAATGTACATTAACGTAAAATATCTTATTAAGATCTGAAGTCATCACTGGAACTGGAACCAAGAATTTAACGCACTTTGTAACAAATACAATATAAATGTTTTAACATACAAAAAAAATCTGGGAAAAAAGTATGGCATCACTTGAACTCTTTTTTTCTCATTAGCGGGATGTGCGCATTTGCAAAGGACCAATACATTGCATGATAGACATTGTGCTACCCAGAAACAGATGGTGTCGCTCAATGTACACATACAATGGTGTGTTTTTCTGTATCTTTAGTAATGCATATTGCACCATTTGCATGAGAAGTCTCCCATGCAAATGATGCCATGACACCTCCAGTGTTATGTAGTGAATTCTGTTCCGGCTTGCATAGTGTAGCGCTATAATACCTTCAACAAAATCCAGACATACAGAGGTGTGTCAACTATACCACTAGCGTGAGATTCCTAGGCATTCACAAGGAGGTTGCCATAGATTGTGAGGGAGAACCAGCATACGCCACAATTATTTTAGGCCGTGAGTGTGCTTCCATGTTTCCCATAAGGGACCTCTATGTGAACTGGTGGGAACATTGCAACGGTAGGAATTGTTGCTAGTTCGCTTAAATTTTTTTATGAACTAATACCATGAGGGCTGCTGAAGTTACCTGGGTCGTTAACTAAGTATTTCATTTTTACATGCAAAAGCTGTGCTAAAGTTCTGCAATATTAATATTGTGGCCTAAGTCCCTACAATTTACCTCACAGCATGTTACAAGATACCCTGAGCTGCATGAGTAGGGTTGTGGTATGCCCCTGGCAGTGGCATTTGGGAACACAAGATTTAAGTACATATTTGTTGCTTGGAGGTTGAGGGGATGGACCTATAGCTTTTGATTGGAATGCAGTGAGGAAAATGTGTTCTATATGATGAAAACTCCCAGTTTCATGCTTTCTGGCCTTTAATATTTGAACTTCTGCTGTGTGGTGAGCCTCCATAATTGAGTCTCACCTAAAGTAAGCTCTGTTAAAATTGGATTATGAGTTGCAACCTGTAGTGCTCGCCTTTTAATATGAGGCCAGCAGCCCGTTGACAGCTTTAGAGAGAGCATTTGGGTGGGTTGCAGAGGGTGTGTGCACAGTGCATGGTACGTATGTGAATTTGTTCGAGGCTTGGCTATGTCTGTTGTGCTTTACTGTAAGGGGACATGATTTCACTCTGGATTTCCTGTGTGTGAATGGTACACATCAGGTTCCCCTGTCAGGGAACACCAAGCTTCGCCCCTTCCTTCATGATTCTGAGTGACAAAAGGCTAGCCTGACCTGCCTGGGGCAACTAAATTTCAGGCACTGGCTGAAAGCAGCTCCAGCGGTGGATCTCTGGAATCCACATAGTTGTCTGCAAACTAGACTAGCATAACTGCTGGTTAGGAGCCCAGGTGATTGTGGTGACATTCTTGCTGACCAGTGCAAGGACCCACACCACAGTGTGAAGTCCAAAACAATATTCACAAGGAACTCACTCATGAATTATAATACACGATCTGTGACTCAATATGTCACGCTGAATTAATCACAACCAAATATGACTTTTCTTTCATAGAAAAACTATCAAATACATTATAAATCAATTTTCATAATAAGCCCACACAGAAAACCTATTTTCTTTTTTATTTATAAAACCTAACCTCAACCGAGGTAGGTGTTATTTTATTCTAAGGTTCATTAGTTTCATAAAGAGTTCATCAAAAATACATTTATAAAAATTGCAAATATATACAATTCAATATTTACAGTGACAAGTGACCCCAAGTGAAAAACCATAACCTATTACAATACATGTGTATAACAAAAAAATGAAGAAAAGGAAAAGGTTATTGGAAATGTATATAAGGACAGAGGTAGGATTTACTTAAGCTCCAGTTCCACGCTCTTCGGTTGCTGGCTTCCATCAGATTGATGCAACCTGGTTAAGACCCTTGCAAGGAGTGCTGCAGACTGCCTGGAGAAGCGGGGACTGCCTGCTGGAAAGAAGGTAATTCCTTGCCTATATTCTCACAGAATAGCACCTGCCTTCTGTAAGCATCAGCCTAGCTGCCTGGTGACTAAGGAGCACTGCGACAGGTTCTGCTTCTAACCCTGGAACTGCATCTGCCTTGAGAGGAGCCAGCTCGCTATAGGGTACTGGAAGTAGCCCTTGAGGAGGATGATATCTAGTGCAGGAGACCACGGCTGTGCAGAAAGGACACTGAACAGAGGTTAACCAAGTCTGGGTGTCAGGAGGCCCCCACAAGTTGATACTGGTGGATGGACCCACCACCAGGAAAAGAGTGTTAATGTGCAAGAACAGGAGTTAACATGTTCAATATTCCCTTCTGTGGGCCACCTTTCTTTAAAAGCCCTGGGACTGCTCACCCCGGTAGAGATTACAGGGTCCTCAGGGCTTCTAGGGAACTGGGGTACCCAAGGTGGCAATCACAAAAGATCAGTGGTTCCCACAGTGAACCAATTAGTCTGGCTAGAGCTTAGCTTAGCTCTCAGCAATTGCTCATTGTTCATGGTAACATGCATTTTCTCTGGTCTGGCCACATTTATTGTACACGTTGCCAGGATGAGGATAAGATAATAATTTTAATGTTCTATAGATGGACACTTGGAATTAATGGCAAAGCATGTAGACCTGCTATAACAATTGTGAATGCATTGACAAATGTACTAGTCCTGTCTTAGTGGTTGTAATTACTGTGAAAAGTCTGAAGGCCTATCTGTGTTAATTGGGATGACTTCAAGTTATTGCACTAAGTCTAGTTAGGTGCATAACTAGGTTTATATCTAAGGGACGACTGATATGCTACTTTTCATATGGTGCCTTGATGATGACTGTAACAGATGGTATTTAATTCCCCAATGTGATATTTCTTTCGGATGTGTGACATCTACTCTGTGTATATGCTGAGATCTCGAGAGGTGTGCTTGGTTTTCAAATTGGGATGATAATAGGACAGAGACCCATGTACATAACTGCAATCGATACAAACGAGACCAAGTAACCCCTGGATACCCTTGAGCAAACCTGAACAAGTGGTCAGAAATGCCAAATAATGGAGGAAGGAGCGGGCTGGAAATTGTGCTTACTGCAGTATGATTGAGTGTTTACATCTGAGGGCCATATTATCAAGAACGGCGATAACATTATCGTCGTTTTAGCGGCAGGAAACTGCTGCTAAAGCGGCGATAAGGGGCTTGATAATAGGCCCTAGAGAATTCCAATAGAAGCCCAGGTTTGATGTCCTTGACACCAGAACCTGGGTTTCTATTGGAATTCTCTAGGGTCTATTATCAAGCCCCTTATCGCCGCTTTAGCGGCAGTTTCATGTCGCTAATACGGCAATAATGTTATCGCCATTCTTGATAATATGGCCCCTGGGTGTTTTGGGGATGGGCAAAGAAGGAATAACATGTATAAAGCAATAGAGAATTGAATACATGGTAGTGCGGAGCAGTACGGAAGGTGCAGAAGTGATTTCCTCTAATATTTAGTGAGGAAACAACATGGCAAATTACGTGGAATGTTCTTTCAGGGACTGAATAGTAGCATGGAGGAGTGTAAATGTTGGAAAAATTGAACACGCTGCTAGTTAATTTAGCACTGTTTCAAAATAATGATATGGGGCCTGGGTAGGTATTATGTTCAAAACAGGTGGATCCACAGCTTTACTGGTGCTGATATGTAAGATGCTGATTTTTCTGGAGATTAATATGTGTCAGCATACTGACGGATGATATGTGATTAAAAAGGCATTATATGGGGTTCAAAAGTCTTTAGGGCAGTGTCTACTAGCCTTATATTGACACAATATCTTATTTCGAATCGGCCCAGGTGAAATTTTGTTTACACTGGCATGATCTTGTGTAATTTCCGGCATTTACGCTTGTTACACAAAATACCCAAGATTATGATTCAAAGCATACTTGAGATTTTTTGCTGGTAAAAATCGTATCTCAGGAGCGTGAGAACAACATAAACGTACAGCATGGTGCTCACGTTGCATGTGATTTTGTATTTTTTTAGAGAGTAATGCATCCTTGTGTCCAAAATGGATGCAAGGATGCATTTCACGCTAAAGAAATAGGGCAAAATGCCAGACCAGCATTTTGTGTAATTTCACGTGATTTTGGCCATTTAGTCTAATTTTAAACTTTGGGGCAGATTTACAAGCCCCTTGCTTGACTTTTGAGCTGCAGTTGCATCACTTTTTTGATGCAACAGCGGCGCAAACAATGCGGCCTATTTACAGCGTGACGTATCTAGGGAGATGCGTCACGTTGTAAAGCCCTGCATCACATTATACCTGCGTCAGGTATGATGTATGCAGGGTGGGCGTTCCCAAGCAGGAAGGCCCCGTAAAAGTGACTCAGTGAAATCTACAAGATTTCACTGTGTCACTTTTAGGACGCCACTGCGTCAAAACCTTACGCCTGCTTCAAGCAGGCGTAAGTAGTGACGCAGTGTAGTGGGAATAGGCCTCAACACGCATTGTTGGAATTGCGTCGTGCTTGCGACACGACTCCAGCAATGCTTGACTTTTCCGCCAACAGATGTGTCAGAATTTCTGACGCATCTGTCAATCCTTGCGCCATAGTGCACCGTATTGTAAATACGGCGCACCTATGGTGGCGCAAGGGTTTCTAAGAGTGACGCAGGGAAGGTGACGCATCTGTACACTTTCTTGTAAATCTGCCCCTTTGTTTTTTAAACGTCTGGGCATCTAAGATTGTTCTTTCTACTGGGAGGAGATTTCATTATGCTATTGGGTCCTTTCCAAGGGGGAGCCTATGTACCAGTCTGGCGGTTGTCTAAAGTAGCTGTAATCCTTAATGGATTTATCTCCTTGATTTAGTGGATGTTCCGGGGTTCAGTGGACGATCTAAGCAATATGCTTATTTTCAAATTAGGCTGCTAAAAAAGATCATGTTGTACGTTATGACTGCAACCCGTTTCAGCCATGACAGTTTTGATGGGATGCATGATGGGCTGTGGACTGCAGTGTTCCTGAGGCGTCCCAAAAACCTAGTCCTGTGCCTCCAAGAGGAAACAAATCAACTAGCCAGCCTGATGTCCAGCCCTAGGGGATTTGACCTCAGCTTCTCCTTTGCTTTCTTCTCTTCATTGCTCTCTGTTCGTAGCCAAGATTTTTTTGGGGGGTGACTTTTAATATAGCGAAATGTGACTCAAAGGTATCAGAGCACTTTACATGAGTACCAGTTGCTTTAAAGACGGACACATTAATTTTGATAGGCATGCGGAGATTAGGTCATTTTCCTAGAATCACAGGTTGTTAAATGTCCCTGCCGAGACTCGACCCCAGTTCCCCAGCTTTGAGGTCACCCGCTCTCATGTGACTCATATAAAAAGCCATTTCATCAGTCTCCTCAATTCTTAAAAAGCCCATCCAGTGAATGATGTCACAGCAGATCCTCAAAACCCTTCCTGATCCAAACAAAGGAACATTCTAGAATGCCTATTGTTGGTGATTGTTAGCGATGCAGGACTGGTCAAAGAAAACAGTTTTTTTCGCTAAACTGGAGAGAACTTTTAAGGGGCCAGATCCTGCTCCACGCTACAATTTTGGTCCTCCAATATGTCACTTCTTGACACTCTTCATTTCTAAATTCAGCGCAAATTTGGCCACACAATCATGATGCTTCTCTATGTACATCTGTATATCACTGTGTGTACCTATATTTTTTATAATCAAATATACATGTAGTTCCTTATTGATCTGAAGTGTTCTTTAGCCTCAGTTATGCTTGGTAAGGTTCATGATTCTAGTAGGCCCAGAAGCCATTTTATTGAAGGTAGCACATTTGCACATTTATGAAAAGCGTAACCTTGATTTCAGTACTGGTAACTGGAAGCAGGAGTTTATCAGAATAATGAACTGAGCATTGCAAATCATGAATGATACCTTCTTATGCCACCTGCTCTTTAGATACGTTTTTTTTGCTGAACTCTGGGACCTCCTAGACTCCACCGCCCCGACGTCGCCTTCCTGACGGAGACCTCGCTGAACGCCACCTCAGCACCAGACATCGCCATAGCCATCCCACAGGGCTACAAGATCTCCCGCAGAGACCGCACCAACGGAGTGGGAGGAAGAATCGCCATCATCCACAAAGACGCCATCAAAATCTCAACGAACACCGATGACACCCGCACCACCGCCGAGCAAATGCACTTCCAGATCCACACCGACCCCAACACCACCCTCAGAGGAACTCTCATCTACAGACCTCCCGGACCCCGCCCACAGTTCAGTGACACCATCGCCGACCTCATCAGCACCCACGCCCTCGCTTCCATGGACTACATCCTCCTCGGGGACCTGAACTTCCACCTCGAGAACAACAACGACGCCAACTCCACCGCCCTGATCGACAACCTCGCCAACCTCGGACTCAAACAGCTCGTAACAACACCTACCCACGCCGCTGGACACACGCTCGACCCCATCTTCTCCGCAAGCCCCCACGTCTCCTTCAACCACACCACCGAACCACACTGGACCGACCACAGATGCGTCCACTTCACCTTCAGGAAACCCACCACACACAACCGCACCCAACAGCTACCACGCCGCTGCTGGGGCAAGGTCACCGAGGACCAACTGACTACCGCCCTCGCCCTGAGACCACCCACCGACCCCACCGACCCAGACACCGCCGCGACCAACCTCACACAGTGGATCAACGACTGCGCCAACACCCTCGCCCCTCTCAAGACCTCTACAACCAACCACACCAACAAGAAAGCCGCCTGGTTCACCGAGGACCTCCGGATCTCCAAGCACACCTGTCGGAAGCTGGAGAAGAAATGGCTCCGCGACCGAACACCAGACAACCACACAGCCCTCAAGAGCGCCACCCGCAGACACCACCAACTCATCAGGACCGCAAAGAAGACCGCCTTCAAGGACCGCCTAGACAACAACGCACACAACACCAAAGAGCTCTTCAGCATCGTGAAAGAACTCTCCAACCCCAGCTCCATCACCAATGACATCCCGCCATCTCAAGACCTGTGCGACTCCCTGGCCACCTTCTTCCACCGCAAGATCACCGACATCCACGACAGCTTCAACTCCGACCCCCCGCACCCACCACCGAGTGCACCACCCCTGCGACTACCACTCGCACCAGTCGCCTGACCATCTGGTCCAGCGTCAGCGACAAAGACACCATCAAAACCATGAACTCCATCCACTCCGGATCCCCATCGGACCCTGCCCTCACCACGTCTTCAACAAAGCCAGCGCAACCATCGCGCCCCACCTCCTGAAAACAATCAACTGTTCCTTCGAGACAACAACCTTCCCAGAAAGCTGGAAGCACGCCGAGATCAACGACCTTCTGAAGAAGCCCAAGGCGGACCCCAAGGACCTCAAGAACTTCCGGCCCATCTCCCTGCTCCCTTTCCCGGCAAAAGTGACTGAGAAGATTGTCAACAAACAGCTGACCAGCTACCTCGAAGTTAACAGCATCCTGGACCCTTCCCAATCCGGTTTTCGCAGCAACCACAGCACCGAGACCGCCCTCATCGCCGCCACTGACGACATCCGGACCCTGATGGACAAAGGAGAAACAGCCGCCCTCATCCTCCTGGACCTATCAGCAGCCTTTGACACGGTCTACCACCGCACCCTATCAGCACGCCTCCATGACGCCGATATCCAAGAGAAGGCCCTGGCCTGGACCACATCCTTCCTCTCCGGCAGAACCCAGAGCGTTCGCCTCCCACCCTTCCGCTCCAAAACCACTGAGATCATCTGCGGCGTCCCACAGGGATCCTCCCTCAGCCCGACGCTGTTCAATATCTACATGGCCCCCCTCGCCCACGTCGCACGACAACACAACCTCAACATCATCTCCTACGCCGACGACACCCAGCTGATCATATCCCTCACCGAAGATCCCCACACCGCCAAAGCTAACCTCCACAGAGGAATGAAGATCTGTAGCCGACTGGATGAAGGACAGCAGACTGAAGCTGAACTCAGACAAGACGGAGGTCCTCCTTCTCGGACCCACCCCAACCGCCTGGGACGACTCTTGGTGGCCCACGTCACTAGGCACAGCCCCGGAACCCACAGACCACGCACGCAACCTGGGGGTCATCCTCGACTTCACTCTCTCCATGACCAGGCAAGTCAACGCCGTCTCCGCGTCCTGCTTCAACACCCTCCGTATGCTCCGCAGGATCTTCAAATGGATCCCCCTCGACACGAGAAAAAACGTTACCCAGGCCCTCATCACCAACAGACTCGACTACGGGAACGCCCTCTACTCAGGAACTACAAACAAGCTCCTGAGACGACTCCAACGCATCCAGAACACCTCGGCCCGACTCATCCTCGACGCCCCCCGCCGCAGCCACATCACACTCCACCTGAGAGGCCTGCACTGGCTCCCCGTCAACAAAAGGATCACCTTCAAGCTCCTGATCCACGCACACAAAGCACTGCACAACACCGGACCCACCTACCTCAATAACCGACTCAGCTTCCACACCCCCACCCAAAGCCTCCGCTCAGCCAACCTCGCCCTCGCCACAGTCCCCTGCATCCGAAAAACCACCGCCGGCGGCAGATCCTTCTCCTATCTCGCTGCCAAGACCTGGAACACTCTCCCCACCATCCTACGACAGACCCAGGACCTGCTGGCCTTCAGAAGACTCCTCAAGACCTGGCTCTTCGACCAGTAGCACCCCCCCCTCCCCAGTGCCCTGAGACCCTCTCGGGTATGTAGCGCGCTTTACAAATGCAGTGATTGATTGATTGATTGATTGATTGATTGATTGATTGACTGAAAGCAACACGTTTCTGTCACGCGAGCAGGTTCCATGAGAGAAAACATATGTATACTGTACTAAACTAAATGTATTTTAGCATTAGGTTCCAACTGATCCTTTTCTAGCAAGACATCTGTTCATTTGAATTGGCAATTATTTTTAATTTATTTGCTGTTCTGGTTGCTACTTTTGCATTGCACACATGTTAGACTGAAGGCTTTCGGACGTGTTGGGTTTTATTTTTAACACCCCTAAACCTGAACTCCGTGCCACCCTCTCTAAGGGCCACCTGCAATAAAAAAGCATTTTGTAAAAGTTCTCATACCTGACTTTTGTCTATCATCCTCTCCGGGTAGTCAGTTTGTGTTTTTTTTCCTTTTCTGTTGTCTCTTGCAGCTGTGTGCCAAGAAACCTCTGCATGTGCATATGCGCGCTGGACACAAGATAGAACTTAACCAAACTGAGCTCAGTCTGAGCTATCCAAAGGTGTGCCAAGCCCCCCCCCCCCCTGAGGAGAATTTTCTATGTCTCTGTGGGATCCCCATTACCAAACTGTTGTGGACGCTTTGCCATAGACTGCATCAAAGTAATAGCCCGCTGCTCTCCCTCACCTCATAACTAAAAGCCTGTCTTATAATATCTGAATTAGGTGACTGTGGGAGCTGAGCTAATGGGGTTTAAGCCTCGAACCTATAACACTCTTATCACGCAGAGCAGTTCAGTTCCTCTTAGTCAAGCACAGGTAGGCATGTCTCAAAAATCATTAACCATCAAAACTGAATCAATGTGGTTTGGCAAGATGTGTGAGAGCTCCTGGGCGAGCAGAGCCTAGTAAACAATAGGGCGGTCTCTTCGTGGCAGACCACAGCACAGGAAGCCGCCTCTGCAGGCCTTTACCGGAGGAACTGGCCCCAGAATCAGGAGTTTGGCAGGAAGAGTTTGTCTAGAAGCTCTTTTTCTACATGGCGTTGCCTTTCAAAGTCAGCGCCGAGGCGTCTGTCCCTGATTAGGCGGCCATCTTGCAGGACACAATGGAAACAGGTACAGGCCTTGATGTCAGCAGCAGAAGAAAAGGCAGCAGCGTGCAGGAGCCAAATGAAGAAACAGGAGTGTTTCATGCATAATACAAAAGCGCTAAAGGAGCCAATTTCGTCTTTTGAACCGGCCCTGTTCTGCATAACTATGTCTCCCATTAGGGAGGTTGCAGACCTCCGGTTTTAAGGGCGCTAGTTAAAAGGACGTTAAATCTTACAAGTAGGCCCCGCGTCTATTTAAAGACACTGCTCATTTCCAAGCTGATCGCTTGTCTTCGCATCCGCTGCACCTGTCCCCGCCGCTCGCCAAGTTAATTATAAAGCGGCCTTGAGAGAAGGGAGATGGGGGGTGAGAACCGGGGACCGGGCGGCGGCGGGGGGAGGGCGGGGCGATGGGAGGGGGCACTCACGTCGCTCTGCAGCGCCTGGCTCTTCTTGGCGTGTTTGATCTGAGGGCTGTCTGCCACGCTGGTGAACCGCAGAGCGTCCGCCTTCTGTCTGTACTTTTTCTGATGGGGGAAAGAAAACGACAGGTGACAAATCTTATTGTGTTTGTGGACGCATTTTGCAAAGCAATCACATTTGCACCAGTGGCGCGAGCGCAACAAGTCACAATTGCAATGATTTGTGTAACTGTTTATTTAGCTTTAGCAGCACACTCTGCCTCTCAAAGCTGATAACTGCAGTTCTAGTTCCCAAGTGCACTGCCCCGGATGCATGCTTCCTGCAAGGCTCGGTCTGCAGGTCTAGTGCTCTCAGGAGAAGGCGACTAAAAACATAACACAGGCTCCCATCCTCAATATCAGAGGTGGCTATGAAGTGATCTAACAAGACGGACATAATACTTGGATCAAAAATCTGAAATAAACAGTAAAATGATATTAGGCCCTTAAATATCAAAAAGTTCAATCAGCCTTGATGACAACGTTAACATAGTGCAGCTAAAGCAGCAAACGTACTGGTAAAATCATTTTGTGACATTTTAGTACCTGAGTTACACACTGAACACCAGAGGATAATGCGGCAATTTCAATGTGCGAATCAGCTTAACCACCACAGCTGGTCATCATAAAGAGGGTTTAATGTAGCATTATGTTTAGCTGCTGAAGGCCGTGGGACAAGTTACTTAACTTCGATAACCCCTTATCTGGTAGAGACATAGGGCCTTATTGCGACTTTGGCGTCCTCCCATGGGCCGCCACGCCAGAGCCCCGTAGGAGGAACGCCAAAGCCGTTCCCACAGTGTGCCTGCCGGATTACGATTGTAAGCCGCGGCGGGCAGTGGCACGGCTGCGTTTCAATGCCGGCCATCTGTAAGGCTCATCGGAGAGCCTTACATGAGGACCGCAGCAGTGACAGCGCCGTCTGCAAGTTCCCGCATGGTGCGGCATGCACCATGTGGGGCATGCCAAACCGTGCAGGAACTCGGGTGCATAAATACAGGTGGCACAACATGTGCCCCCTCTGATTGCACCCTAGGCCCTAGAGTGGCAAGGGGCCCCTTTGTTGCTTCTGCGCCTCCCTTTTCATGGCGGTAGCACCTGACAAATATGACAGTCATGGGTCAAACAGATACTGCTAAACAAAGTCTCAAAGGTCTAATTTTCAGAGTTTTTTCATTTCAAAAGTTATCTGCTGATATTAGATCCATAGAAACTTAAAAGCACCAAAAACACAGCGTAGGATTAGCCTATAAGTGTAGGAGCTATCACCTGAGGCTAAAGGGAAGTTCTTCCCAAAAGGAGCCCGTCTCCTCCAATGATAGATACAGAGGAGTGTTCAGAGTGTGCCCAAACACTATAGGTACTTTAATGCTTTTGTTTCAATACTATTATTTTTTAAGGGACCCTTGAAATGTTGCTGGTTTCGTAAAACTCCATTGCCTGGAAAGTCTTTGGGGGGAGGGGGGATAGCCCGTAAATGGTGTGGGCAAGAAATGTTGCATTAACTAAAACATGAGTGAACAAATTGCCACATCCACCTTGTGTCTCATGTGCACTGCTAAAACACATAGGCCTCAGCTGTTGCACAAACAGATAAACAACTGCTCAAGATCACAGAGCAGATCAAGTGGTTTGTTTGCTTCTCTTTTTAAATGTGATCCTAGATCTGTCCTTGGCAATAAGCCAAACATCGAAAAATTCGACATCCATCTGGAATTGGATTTATTACTGAAACGATTCGCGCAGCTTCCCCCTAGCAGAGTGCCCTTGGACTATAGTGAGTGCACCTCCTGATGTCACTAGAAAGGAAATCAGTGATTGGTTCGAATCTCTTCACAGTCACTTTGTCGATAGACTTCGATCCAGCAATCTTGCAGAGATCCCTGACAGATGTTTTTGTCCAGTACGCAGGGCAGCAGACTCATTTAGAGGTCGCTGGTAATTGTGACTGTAATCCATTAGGCTCACCCTGGAAACTCCTGTGTTTGTCTGTGCTCCCCTTGACACTACGAGTTTGTGGACGAGCTGTCAGTGTCAACCAGGCCTTCAGATCCAAAGACAGTGGGGACTAGAAGATGACTGTGCACCACAGGACTCGGCAAAGAGCCTTGCGTACAGTTACTAAGGAGAGGAGCTTCAATTAGAGGGCACCAAGGGATGCAACCCCATCCCCACTCCGAGGACACTCACAATTTAAGCTTTCATGCTTTGTACGTAAATGCTTCCACTGCAAGTACAGTTTTACCTCAAGATAAAATGGCAGCTTACGCAGCGCATTACTTAGCACCAAGGGGGCATTACATGAGTGGTACATGGGCATTCCCAATGCAAACACCCATGCCTTTTGACCCAAACATTTACAGACAGGGTTTAGCGCCAAAATTTAACACAATTAGAAATGTTTTTATTGCTCCTCTCTTTTCCGACTTTGCATGGGTGTTGCACTGTGCAGCACACATGAAAAGTGGGAAAAGCCTTAAAACTTGTCTAGGCATGGTATTTTGTACAGGAAGGATAACCTACCTGTACAAAACCTATGTAAAACACAGTCACGCACCCTAACGCTATGGCGCTAAGGTGTCAGCATGGCGCTGGGCAGTTGAAATCAGCGCCGGCACTAGGGAGAGGGGAGAAGAGAGCCATATCTCTGAAGATATGGCGCTATCCTGCTACCTCCCTCTCACATAACGCAGCTCAGCCTCTTTGGGTGCTGCGCTGCCTTGCGTGTATTTTTAGAAAATCTCCCCCAGGTCTGCAGTCCAGTGTCTATTCTCTCTTGGCACTTGACGCCGACCTCTGGAACTCTCTTCCAGAAAACATTTTGCAAGACATTATGGGCCAGATGTACGACCCTTACATTTTGCGATTCACAAATTGCGTCGCTTTGCAACTCTCAAACTGCAGTTCACAACAGTGCCTCAGACACTGTTAGCAATTCCTAATGGGGTCACAAATTGCCTGCCTCATTAATATTCATGAGACAGGTGCTATTTGCGACCCCATTAGAAATGGCCAGCACTCGCAGGGATGGTGGCCTGCTGGAGTCACCAGACCACCATGTTTGTGACTTCTTTTTTAATAAAGCAGTTTTTCCTTTTTTTTAATTGCAGCCCCTTTTCCTTAAAGGAAAACGTGATGCATTTAAAAAAATAAAAAAATAAAGTTTTAGTTTAATTTTTTAAGGGCAGGCTGCCTGCTCTTAAAAAATATTTCCGCATCCAATCACAAAGAGAAGGTGGTCATTTGGGAACCCCTTCCCATTTCCAAGTGTCTTACCACCTACTTGAAGTAGGTGGCAAGCTGTGAGTGTTTTGATGCTGTAAATGGAGTTGCAAAACAGTGGTACATTCCATTGTGACTCGCTATTAGGAAGGGACGCCCCTTCCTAATAGCGAGAGTCGCGAACGCTATTTTGTGAGTCACGACTCGCTAAATAGCGTTTGTACATGTCAGGACCCTTTTTGCAGTCGCAAATGGGCCGATTTCCCATTTGTGACCGCAAAAAACGGTCGCACATCTGGCCCTATGTTACTCCAACTTCCGAAAGCTCGTGAAGACTCCTGAACATTTTCAGTGTGCCTTGAAGCTTCATTCTAAGGTGAGCAGGTGCTCTAGAATTGTGTTATTAAATAAATACATCTGGAAATAAACCCTACCCTCTGTCTTTGGAAACGATTGGCTCTCTACGTCACACAGGTCTCTAATTTCCGGTACAATTTGTTGGTGAGACCAGTTACTTCAGCCAAAAGGAAAAGCTTGCATCTCTAATGGCAAGTGACACAAATCAGCGGCAGCAAGCCCTACATAAATCCAATTACAATACACTACAGTACAATGCGCTGCCTTGGAAACGTGCGTCCATTACCTCACTGACAAGATCTCCCGCCTTCTTCGCCTGTTGCACATCAAGGCTTCCTTCGGTCAGCCAGCCAACTCCTTTCATCCAAGTCAAATCCGCCCGGTACTTAAGCTGCAAAGAAAAACACAGATACAATTTTGAGACAATTTAGACACCTGAAATAATAGCAGTCGTGCATACACCACACACTGAAACACCCCTGGGTGTGATCAAGCGTGTCCTCGTTGATGTAGTAGCTATAGGAACAGAAAAACGTTGATGTCTCTGCAGAAGGTACGTATATACATGAAAAGATACATTACTGAATGTTTTCTTAGCACTGTCTCCCAGTGTTTTGACTTTGGAATGGACCTGTTGTGAAGTTCTGTTACATTCCACTTCACTACTTGATGGCACACATGTCGGATCAGGACAGCATGATGAATGTGAGGCCCATGGACCATGGAATGTGGCATGCTGATCTGTGAATTGGGCAAGGTGGCCTGTGAATGAAGCAATATTGTCAATAAATGAAGCAAAGTAACCAATGAATGAGGCAAGTGGACATGGAAGAAAGCTGAGTGATCAATGAACGATTAAGGTTGGCCTGTGAATATTGTAGGATGTTCAATAAAAGACTAGGAAGACCCAAGAAAGGCGAACTAAAGGTGGCCAGTGAAAAATGTATGGTGACAGTTGATTTATGTGTAGTAACTGCATAGTTAGTGATGGAACATCTCGAGTAAATCTTTTCTAAAGAAGAGTTTGAAAACAAGACACATGACATCAAGAGACACACAGAAGCACAGCAGGTGCCTAACAGAAGCCACATACCATCCGTTAGAATCTTACAGAACCATATACATAACCAGTGCCTGATGCCAACAATCACCAGAAAGTCAGACACTAAATGCAGATTGTGTGATGCCTTCCATGGGTCCCGCCAGGCCTATTCATACCTCACTCTGAAGGCCAGATGCCTTCTTGGCCCACTTGACCTTCATGTCCTCCGCGGGCGTGGTGTACTCGTGCAGCCTCTTCCTGTAGTCCAGGTCGCTAGCCAGGGCCTGCGCTTTCTTGGCGTGTTTGATGTTGATCATATCGAGTGGCAGGTGGAAATGGGTTTTGCTCTCCTTGAAATCTTTCTTGTACTCGACCTGAAAAGTGCAAAGGAAGAGGGTTTGGTCATAATGAAGTGAGGAAGTAGAGAGACATGGTTGGAGCCGTCATTGTGTGAGTGAACCCATTGTTCTTTAGCATACGTTGGATACCAGCTAAGAAGTGTTTCTTTAGAAAAGTTATCAGAATCACCCATGAACCTGTGGGAGCCCAACATGACATTCTTTAAAAGCCATGGAAATTGTAATTTTGAGCAGGCATTAAGGTTCTCATGGGCAGTGTTAAGGTACCTTTGCTTCTCTTTTGTACTAAGCCTCATTCCACAGTCATGCTCCAAACTTTAAAGGAGGTATGAATGAAGGTTACCTCACTGCTCATCTTGGCCACTTGCAGCGAGTGAAGAAGTCGAGAATCACTTGCCGCCATGGCTTTGCCTTTAGATTTTTCATAGGCTTCTCTGTATTTTAGCTTTCAGGGAAGAAATAACGAATGCAAGTAGATTAGCTCAAATATTATTGGTCATTCAAAAAGACAGAATAAGCACACCTGTGAGTATTAGTAAGATTATTCTGTTCATAATAGTACTGTATGTAAAATTATAAAAATTAGTTCTAAGCATTTCCAATATACAGTTGACTACGCAGATGGAGTGACCTAAAGAAATCGAATGTGGCTACGCTAGACCTTGAGCTTACTGACTACTTCAATTCATTTGCCATGAACATTAGGCAAAATCTCCGGACCACACCAGTGAATAAGAAATAGCCAGAAAAGAATTGTCATACAGTTGTGTGACTGCCAATGGAAAAATCCTAACAAAGTTACTGCACAACCTACGACAAGCATCACATGTTACTGACCCATGTAGAGCCTTGGCTGAAGACTGACAACCAGCTAATGATTTTGTCACAGTGAATTAGCCTACCCACATGCACTCCCTTCGGGTACCACAGCCATAAGGCAACATAATAACTGAAGCAGTAGGATGACAAGTGACTGTACCTGTGGAGATATAGTATAAAGAGGGGATGCTACGGCATTGCCAAGAATACAAACGGTGAGACAGTGGTCACTAATTGGGGTTGCTATGGAGGGTGGGTAAGACATCCACCAGGCAACATGTTTAGGGTAACAAAAGGCAAGTAGGGACGAGGTACAACTATGCGACCAAAGTGTAAGAGACTGCATTACTAATAAGGGAATATAGGACACTTTGTAGCCAGTTTGTTGACATTTTAGACACAATTTGGGACAATATTAGGTCACTACTTAGGAACACATTCAGGCATGAAGCAAAAACGTCAGGTTCAAAGAATAAAGACCTCCTTTTGAGGAAGATGACTTAAATTTAAAGAAATCAAACAGGTTCTGTTAGTGGGCTATACCACAGACAAACTGTGCTCAAAAGTGTGTTCACCCATGTTGTCCTCCTTTCAGAACAAGTATTGGAAAAACCAATCTCTCTCTCTTTGCCAATGATTGTTGGTTGTTTGCAAAAATTGCTCCGACATTGGCATAAACAATAGTGGATGACAGCCATCTTCAAATGGTATTTTCTGTTCTTTAACTATGGCCGACATCTTCCATGATGATACATGGCAGACATCTTGGAAGTATAGAATACATGCTTCCAAAATAGTTGTACATTGCAATTACTTGTCAATTTTGGGGAACACTGAGCACCTGGCTCTGCACACTCCACCCATTAGACCACTTTCCCCTCTGATCTGAAAATGTAATAACACAATTATAAAGTTGTGGGGAGTAGTATGGTATTTATCACAACCAACAAGGTAATAACTCTTAACCTGAATTAACATTTATTCTTCTTGTTTTCTAAAAGAGAATGTTTAAAAAAAATTCCATTGGATCATATTGAAAAATAATCATGATATACAATTTGTCACTGAGGTTCACAAAATCTGAGGTTGCATGTTGCCTTTAAACAGCATAAATTCTTGTTATTCATAGTTCATATTAAAACAGCGCATGTACAGCCAACACGTGTTTCACGGTAAAAACACTGCTTCTTCAAGGCTCTCAAATTATCTTTGATATTACAATTGTTCTTCATTAATAAACAGCGATTGGAAGGTCAACTGTGTCATTCCCAGTAAGATTTCTGATGATATCAGCACATCACTGGTGATCAAACATTGTAACAGCTGAGCATATCCACATCTAGTAACTTAACACCATGTCGCTACGAATGTATCTCTCCAAATTCTGAAGACCCCAGTCAGGATTATAGGTACGCCAAGACTTTGAAAATAATTATCCCTGGTTCCTGAACTTCCAAAGCACAAATCGGCCACAAAAATGAAGATGTTACAATGTTTGCGCGGGGTGAGCTGTAGGCAGGGATGTGCAAATATCATCAGAAATCTTACTGGGGATGACACAGTTGGCCTTCCAACTGCTGCTTCTTAATGACAAACAATTGTAATATCAGAGATCATTTTAGGGGAGCCAGGGCTTATTATTTTTGAAGACTTTACATACCTGTAATCCTGACTGGGGTCTGTAGAATTTGGAGTGATTGTGAGTGCATTTGTAGCGACATGGTGTTGACCTACTAGATGTGGATATGACCAGATGTTACAATGTTTCTGTGGGGAGAGCTGTAGCCAGTGATGTGCAGATATCATAAGAAATCTTACTGGGGATAACACAGTTGAGCTTCCAATTGCTGTTTATTAATGATGAACAATTGTAATATCAAGGATAATTTTAGGGCCCAGAAAAAGCGGTGTTTTTTTCATGAAACACGTGTTGTCTGTACATGCACTGGTTTATTATGAACTATGAGTACCAATAATTTGTGCTGTTTAAAGGCAACATGGAGCCTGAGATTTTGTGAACCACATTGACACTAACCCTGGGCGCAGTTTGCGTAGTAGCGCTACGCATAGCTACGCGAAGTGCACTTCGCACTACACGAGATACGCGTAGCACTACGCAAACTGGGTAGTACGCTGTTTGCGATGATTGCACAGTGCCGGATGCTTGTCCGTACTGTGCAATCATTGCAAACGGCATCTTGTACAGTGCAAGCGGTCGTTTTCTGCCGCTCGAGTAGATCTTTACTCGAGTGGCAGCTTTCTCAAAGCGGACTGGTAGTTTCTCATCGCGAGCGGTCGCGAGCATATGCGACCACTCGCAATGAGAAACCTGACTTCCCCGCGTTGAGAATCTCGACGGGAGGTTTATTTTCCACGCTCGCGATCGGCAACTTGATGTTGCTGATCGCGAACGAGGAAAAAGGCTCGCCGGGATGTCATTTTGCTCGCTCGCGGTAACCAACTTGACGGTGAGGATGCGGGCGAGCAAAAAATGCCAACTACGCTACGCGATTTTGCACTGTGCTACGTGCAATTCGCGTAGCGCGAAGTAGCACAAACTACGCAAACTTCGCAAGCGTAGTGTAGTTGTCCGCCCAGGGTTAATTGACACACTGTATATTATGATTTTTTTTTTAATATGATCGATCTAATCGATGTTCTGTTAAAAGATTCTCTTTTACCAAACAAGAAGAATACATGTTAATTCAGGTTATGAGGTGTTGCCTTGTTCGTTGTGTCAAATACAATACTACTCCCCACACCTTTATAGTTGCACATTGCATCAAGACACAACATGTGAGCCATCTTAGAAGTATTACAAAATAATGCTCCAGGATGGCTAATATTATCTTCTATATTTCCAAGTAGACACATGTCGTGTCTACATGCCACATAAGGGCCATCTTGGAAGCATTGAACATACAACTCCAAGATGACTCACCACTGCCATTGACTTTGCCAGAGCTGGTGCAATTTTACAAGGACTGGCAAATTCATCATTGGAGGACAGTGGGCTGCAGGCATCTGATAGTGAAGACCAAGCCTGTCCAACATTCTCTCACATCCACGAATGGTATAGCCACTTCAAACAGTGGGCAGCAGAAGAGAGGCCTGGGAGGGGATAGAGAAATGAACATTACGTGTGCTATGGCAGAGCTCGGTGCAAGAAGACGAGAGAGCAAGAGGGCCACTGGGCCACAACAGAACTTGATGCCGGAGAATGGTTGTGAGAAGAATACAAGGGTAGTAATGGGAGAGGAACACAGGGTGACTGGGAAGGGGGGGTGGCCACAGATATTGGGTGCATGGTAAAGAGTGTGAGAGCACAAGAAAAATAGAGACTGTGTGCAAGACACAAAGAGAGAAAGAGAAAAAGTGAGAGAACGAGAGAGAGAGAGAGAGAGAGAGAGAGAGAGACGGAGAGTGAGATATGAAGGAGCGAGGCTGTCATGCCATGTGTAATAAATCACAAATGCATAAATAAACAGAAAAAACGAGTTTCCTGGCATCAGCCCTGGAAGGACACACTAAACCATTAAATACTCAGGGTGACACTATATGCTCTGGGGTGGGTAAAACGCAAGAAGTTGGAGGAAAATCATCCATCTGGATGGAGGGAATTCATATATATAAGAAAGTCATACAATCACGAACAACGCCGAACCAAAGCCCACTATAAGTATATGTTAAAGTATTGGTTAAAATGCTGTCTGCAAAAACAGGTGCCCATGTATAAAATATGCAAAGAACCAAAAATTACTAGGTGCCACAGATTCAATCATACTGCTCATGAAATCACACAAGAAAGGCTATCACCAAGGCTATTATAAACAAAGTCATTCATATAAAGAAATCAGATGGTAAAAGAATGTCATCTCGATTTGTAATTCTGTATGAAATGTATGCATCAAACATCAACAATTGTGAGCATGGTTGTAGGTTTAAACGCAGAGCTTAATCGTAAAAACTCAAGTGCCAGAGCTAGGCAACAAATGTTCATTTAGAAACCACACGCAGAGTGTCTAACTGCATTAAAACCTACGTCACTTGCAAGATTCCCTGATGCTTTGGCAGCCAGAATAGACATGGAATCCAGGTTCATCTTAAATTCTTTGCCCTTGGATTTCTCCCATCCTTCTCTGTACTTAATCTGTAAAGAAGAATGCAACAGCATGTGAGAGTGCAGTAGTATATTGTCTCTGAATTCAAGATTGGCCTTAGAGATTGGCCATTAAAAGAGTTTCATGGTGCATTCTAAACTCATACTTTGGACTAAATCTTTTGTATCCAGAATTCTGAACTTTGCAATTCATAATCTGCATAGTAATTGGGAAAGTAGATCCCAGAAATTTAAGGAAGGGCAATGTTATTCCAACAAAAGATACATGAATCAATGTCCTACACCAATGGATTTTGGAAGAAGCCTCTTCTTAACTGTGAGGTGAGGATGAACCTAGAAACACAAAATAGGAAATGATTTCTTAACACTGTCCATCCCTGTTTGGCTTCTGCATGACCTTGTTTAATTTGTGTTAGATATTAATTAGATATTAATTAGAAATCTAAATGCATACCTATGGAGACACAGAAGCAAGACACGAGTTTAACATCAGGCTAACGAGTGAATGTGATTCTGGCAGATGAATCTGATAAGAGAATAAGGAAGGGCGACCAGTGATTTGGGCAGGAAGACTAGGGAATAGTGGAGTGGCTTGTGAGTGAGTCAGGGTGGCAGGTAAATGAGGCAAAGTAACCCCAAAGGGGATGATTACAAATGGCTAAATGATTCATGTGGACATCAGCAATTTCAGAATGTGGGATTTACTCCTGAATATGAGATGGGAAATAGCATGCAGAAATCTGTGGGTCCACACAAGTTCATGTTTGTTTTTCTGCATGTCTATGTGGCTTTTCACCTAGGCATTTTGCCTGCTTTGAGCAGGTGAATTGTCTGGTTGAAAAACTCCTGGAGTGTTTGATCCTGTGAATCTTGTAAACAATAAAAGACTAGTAGTTGGATCAGCAGCTCCAGTGGGACCAGAGCACTGTATAAGGCAATACACGTGGCAGGTTTCCAGTGAATCAAGCAGGGAGGCAAGGCAGGATGACTGAAGGGATGCTTTTCCTCGTTACTGTTGGCGCACCAGTTCTCCCCTTGCATGTGTTTAATTTTGTACATGGTCTTCCTGTATCAATCCATCCTCTGCTGAAGGAGAACACTTCTAAAACAAAACTACAAATACCAGGATTGAAAGAAATCGTTTTCAAAATACCCAAGAAATCTGTAGCTGCTTCCAAGTTAAACATAGCATTATTCCGGTTAATAATGCATCCCAGTTCTTTTCTATGAAGTAGCAAACACTGCTACAGTGAAAATAGCTTTTAGGGCCTTTTTACCATAAGGATACATTTAACGTTAAAAGTTTTCTATGTCCTACTTTTAAATACCATGCACCCTGCCTTATAGCCTGTAATGCCTGCTTAGGGGTGACCTATTAACATTTAACTTGAAGGTATAGGCCTGTCAAACGTCTTAAAACTGCACAGCCAAAGTACAAATGATAGGCCTGCAGTCATATTTACACTGTCACTGTAGTGGAAGACACAAGAGGTGCTGCAGTCCACTTGTGACTTTTAACTTACAGGCCTTGGATACACTTTCGTACCGTGCGCTACAGACTTATAGGTAGGTTAAATATGCCACTCAGCGGTATGCCAATTTCATCATGTTGAAAGGGTGAGCAGAGGCACTTTACTACTGGTTAGTAGGGGTAAAGTTCTACAGCCAGCAAAAACTTTCAAGGCAAAAGTCTTGGGATACACCATGCAAAAGATGGTCATTTCCAACATTTTCCCATCTGTTTCCATTTCTAGCCCTGCCTTAAAAGATATTTCAGCAAATTAAATATTATTTTTTTTTGTGTGCAAAACATGATCTAATGGCAAAAATACTATAACAAAATAAACCCAGACCATTGTCATCTGTAATCAACATGGTGAAGTAGTTAAAGGCCTGATTTATAATTTGATGAATGAGTTACTCCATCACAAATGTGATGGATATTCCGTCTGCCGTATTACAGGTTCCATCAGATTCAATGCACTTTTAATTCAGCGGATTGGATATCCATTGTGTTTGTGACCACATAGCCCATCCACCAGACTCTAAATCAAGGAAATGTGAATTGGAGGCCAGAATACAGTTGCCTAGGAACTAGTGTACCTGAGCTCTAATCCTGACTAACTCACTTGACCAAACGGTGGGATACTGGACAAATCAATTTATCTTACTTTGTGTTAGATCCCACATCTGCTAAAACCATGAGGCTTAAAAATATTTTACAATCTTGAAGTAGTGCTTTACAACAATTGGACTTTTCATGTATCCCAGTCCAATAAATAGAATTGTAGGGTGATGTGTGACATTATGAAGTTCATTCTGCTGCTCCAAAGAATAAAATGGTAACATCAAAACAAATTAAATAAATTGATTTGTGAAATTTTCAGCGATGATGGGAGTGAATCTTTCTTTCTATTCCAATTCAAATCTTTATCCTTAAACTGTGCTCTAATTGTTTATTTATCTTAAAACAGAAGACACACATTTCAAACTTTGGCAGAAAAGCTGTTACAGAGTCTCTGCATTTGCATATATCGTTGGGTCAAAATTTAGGATGAAACTAATTGAGTGAATTCTTTCCTATGACACAATGAAAGTATCTTCTGTATTTTCTCTATATCTGCAAGTGGAAAGATACAACCTAAAGATGCAGAACACAAACATAGTTTCCTGGTAGGATGGGGCAATCAGGCCCGAGTCATTTGACATTCCTTTCTTTCCCTCTTCCCTCTCTTTCCACTGGAGAATATTTTATGTATGCTCCTTGGCATATCGTGGAAATGGGACCACCCTTTTACAAAAATGTCTGTGCCTCTTGAAAAACAAGACAAATGGAGATGTTAAGTTTTAAAATCTGGTTAAAGTTCAATGTCTCAATCTTTTAGCCACCTTATCTTCTTCAAAAAAGAATGACAATAATTGACATTTATCTGATTTTCTGATTTGATCTAATTTTTGTTAACTGATTCTTTTTTACATTAATTAAAGGAATGGGTATTTTTATTTTATTTTCCAATGTTTTCTGATTTTCACCTGGAGGACCTGGCCTAAGTATAGATGGAGCCTGACGTTTCTACGAAATAAATCAAGGGATGGGAAAAGTAAGAATGTTCAATATTCTCTTCTTTCGTTGAGGGAATGATGTTGGAGATCACATCTGCAGCCTGTTCTCAGTATCTCTAATCATAAGCTTATTAATTATCCTGGTTTTAAGAATAGATACTTTTTAGGTCTCCCCATTACTATACTCGTGTCCTCCTATGAAACAACAGAGGTATTCATCATTTTTCTTTCTGTCAACCACAGATATGTACGACATTTAAATGATTCTTTTTTTCACTCTCTAGAACTAAAGAAAATGAAATAAAACTCCAGAAAAATCAATACAATATGATGACTCCCTAGAGATAGAAAAATAAATGAACAAACGCATGTTGAAACAGAGGGACAAATATTTTCTCTGGAAATCTTTGAGAAAATTGCAAGGAGGAAAAATGAGAATTTGCAAGAGCTCTTGGCAAAAATCACATTTTAAAAATAAATGGAAATATAAGCAAGGCCAAGTGAAGTGACGACAGCAATGTTCATCGAATGAATATAGACGGCAACAAAAAGGAAGTAAGCCGGGTGCATTGGAGCTGGAATTATATACCATTTGCTACTGAAAGCATAGATCCTAATGAAGTGAAAAGGTTACCCAGCAGAGAAAGGTTACCTAATATGCCTCCTAATTAACTAAATATAGTGTTTTACTATCATGTGCTGCTGGGTAATTATATTCCTTTAAGCATGAGAACCTAATGAGAGTCCTATGTTGTAGAATTCAGTTCCCACTGAAGTCTTCCTTGCCCAACAAACAAAAAACACTAATTGTAAGGAGCATATGAATATACCAACGAAAGGCATAGGTGATAAATCTATGACCGTGCTTCAAAATATCATCGTCTAATGAGGAAAGCTATTTCCTCTGTCTCAGAGTGCTCTCTCTGATCCACAGATAAGCAGCGATGCTTCAAGTGTAAGGGCCTGATTTAAAGTGTGGCGCAAAGTGTACTTTCACGCAATGGTGATGGAGTACCCTTTCCCCTGTACTGAAGGTCCGCCCACCTCATCTAGAGTCAGACAGACCTTCACAATGTCAGCGGCGGAGACTGCTCTGTCTCTGTCATGGACCTCTGATGGCCTGATGGAGTACGCCCATCAGAGCATAGGCTTTTGTCCGCCTGCCATGTTTGGAGAGGGCGAAGAAATGGCAAGTTTTTACTTTCGATTACACCCAACCAAAACGTTGTGGTAAGTGAAAGTAAAGACATTTCAATGACACCCATGCCATGGGAGTAAACTCCAATGGTGGGAGGGGGTTATAGGCTGTTTTATTTTTAAAAATCCTGCTTTGGGATTTACACTTTGAAAATAAAAAAGAAGAAATTGAAAGTGTACCGTACGGCTCCCTCATGTTGATGGCATGTCAACTGCTCTATGTTGATGATGCCATAAGGACAGTTTCAATGCATTGACAGGAAGGGCTGTGCCCTCAGTTCTTACCAATGTACGAGAAGTCCTCTAGGGCAGCAGACATCTCTAAATTTAGTGTTGTTACACTGTCAGGGAGACAGAGTAAAATACTCTGTTGCCCTGATGAGTAACTGCCCCCTAAGTCAGGCCCTTTGTCATAAGATTGAGAAGGATTGTTTTATTCTCACTTTTATATAATGTGTATGCATGTATGTATATATAGATATATATATGTGTGTGTATATATATATGTATATACTATATATATATATTATATATATATATATATATATATATATATATATAATCATTTTTGTTGTGGTTTATCATATTAAATGACGAATAATCACGACTTCGAGTGAACAAGTTGTCTTCATTTGTGGAAGCACATCATTTATGGGTATTGTAGTTCTCCATGGCAACAGTATGCTTACCCCACTGAATAGCTCAGCATTAGCCTTGGCCTTGACAAGGTGAGGCACATCCTGCGGAAGAGTGTAGTTGGCCTTGGTCTTTTCATACTGAGCTCGATAATTCAGCTGCCAGACAGCAATACAAAATTAGAGTGTAATAACATACAGTCTTACAAATGCTTTTGACGGAGATTGTCATTAATCACACGCTGGGAAAAGTAAAAGCATGCTAATTACATTACAGAGCATCCTATTCTATTACGCACTCAGTGCACATGGAGCATTCTTCTCTGACTTTGCCAACATTATAGCCGCTGTGGACATAGCTGATACTACCTTCAACCCTTGGACGAAATGAGACTCAGAATTCAGAGACCACATTCTTATTCAACCCCTTTGTCACTTGTTCCTGCACACATCCAAGTTCACTAGCCAAATCCGAGATAAAGCAGCCAACTTGGCTGATTCCATTTCTATGCCATGAAAGGATTGCTTCTTCTGCCTCTTCAACTTCTGCTAACCCCTCGTCGTTGAAAGTGGTTAACCAGATTAACCACTACCCAGCCCAGTTTAGGCTCAAACCTCAATTTGTTTCATAGGTCCTTGAAACATTACAAAACACCACATTGCCTCCTTCTGTTTAAAGTGACCTCCCATGCATCAGGGCTTCTGAATATCACACCACATCATGAAGGAACATCAAATTAACTCACTCTCCAGACAAACGCCATCCAGGCAACCTCTCAAAACGTAGGTTACTCTGTGTATACCTGACACAGCCTGACACAAACCCAAACAGTCTTGTGAAGGCCAGATCTCTTATTAAAATAATGTATGTATTACAAAGCAAGACTTCCCTGTGACAATATCCACCCCAGAGAACTCCCCCATATGTTTCAAAGATATGTGAAACCTCCAGTGGTTCATTTGTAAAAAAAACTTAAGTGCCTGGGCTCTCGTCAGGAGGCCGCTTGTACCATTTCTCCTGTTAGCACTGCCTAAAAACAGAACTAACTACTAGCCATGAAAGTAGGGAGAGGGTGTGGTGTAATGGCCAGAGCTGCCAACTTCGGAGCTGGGGAACCAGGTTCGAGTCTCGGTGTTGGCTCAACATCCTGTGATTTTGGGCAAATCATTTCATCTCCCCGTGCCTACCATAAATGAAACCATCCTTAACTGGTGCTCATGAAAAGCGCTGGTGTTTATGATTAAGTTCCGGCGCTGAGCACCGGAAACCACTGTATCAAATTAAGCACTGGAAGCCTCCTTACATAGTATGACGTGTTGTCACTTGACAAGCCTTTAGGAATAGTCTGAATGTGATTTTCATGGCAGAAGGCCACAAAACACCAATAACAAATTCAACAACCACCCCAATTTAGATTTACTCTTCTTCTACATGCACAAACTAATACCTTCTTCTTCACTCTTCAAACATTACAGGATCTAATAATTTTCTGAAATAACACTGCTGTCATAGCATCATTCAAGCAGTCATCAATCTGACTGCACCAAAAAAATCTGCCAACAGGCCCATTTGTGCATGGAAAATATTTCACTATTTCTGGCCTCTCATGAACTGTCAAGATCCTAGAACAAATTTGGTTTTGGAAATACAGCTTCTATAAGTTCAGCTTCTCCTGGAATCCTGCTAATCAGCTTGTGTACCATATGTGGCACTGCACCTGATCAATTGTGATGTTATTCTTCTAGCCCAGGCCAATTTCAAAATCATACTTTAATATTTCCCACTATCTGCTACTTTTGACTCATAAAATGGCTGTCATGGTCCACCACTGCCTTCAAACCAGCACTTTCTACACAGTTGACACCTAGATCTACTTGGGAGGCCAAAGTCACTTCGCTCACATCTCAAAATGTCTGAATAGGAAGAACTGGACTTAAATTTAACAGAGCAAATCCAGAGTTTTCCTTTCTAAATCAGCAACACAAATTCCACCTTCTTGTTCACCCCCCAATCTTTAGCCATAAACCATCACCTCTCGTGCCTCCACTAAGAAATGAGTAATGCCCCTACCAGAAAGCATAGTCATCAAAATAAGGGGTCATTATATGCTTGTTTAATTTATGTAAATGAGGAATACTCTCACCTATATTGGCCTGCAGCTGCATGCAGTGAACACAGTGGTAAACTCCAAACTTCATTGCGCCGATACAACACTACCAGTTTTGCGCCGCTATGGCAATACAAGTTAAACATACTGTCAAAATGAATCACATTCTGTAGCAATCCTACTAATTGGCTTTAGGAAAAGAGAGAAAATGGCCTATCTTTGAAAATGGTGATGGCTCCCGGTAAGGAGCAAGAAAACATTCATAAACCTCTGGCTTACAAACAAGTTAGTAGCAGGCAAAGCACCGTTCCCTGTGAAGTAAAATAACCCACTACTTCCTATACCATCCCCCTCCTCCACCCCCATCCTGCCAGTTTACTCCTAATTAAAACACTTGAAGTGTGTTCTCTTCAATAAAGTTGTGTAGCAATTCAAATAGACCAATTCAAATAGACCAGGAGTCTTCACTCTTTCAGTAGATTTATTGCAGCCAACAGGATAGGCAAGGATACAGGTGAAGAGGGCTCAAGGTGGCTGCTCCAACTGCTAGAGAAGCAATTCCATCCTCTAACCCAAACATTCCAAACATGTAAAACATAGAATACTTTGGCAAGTACAATGTAACATTCCTACATTTATATATAAAATAAGTGCACTGAGAAATGATGCATACACACCACAACACTTTTATCTAAACAGCTGGACACAGAATATTGGTACTGAATAATCTTTCAATCATGATCATATTCCTTCCAACTTTCGTCTCTTCCAGAGAAGCACACAAAGCATCCCTTTCATCAGCCTCGTGGCTCAGTATTCACGGAAGGCATTACCTAGATTTAACGAGCAAGCTTGTGCGGTCAGTCCCAAAGCAGTCAGAGAATGTGATGCCACTATAGGAGCACACTCCCCAAGGGGGCGCCTTGGAAGCAGCAGGCATGATATAGCAAGCAAGCACAAGGTATGCAAGGTGTACCAAACGTGCGATCTTACACAGGCAAGCACGTGTAACCACTAAGTATCATGCAATGCATATGTACAGAGCATGCTGGATGTAACAAGTAACTAAGATATAAAGCAATCAATATGCCCTGATGCAATGAAGTGCTTATTTACATGTTATGGTGATACAATACGGGAATGTATGTTATAATATGTATATACTGGTATATGTTCTGTTAAAGAATACATGTACAGTGTTCAGTTACCCACAGTATCATTGCAAAAAACAATATGACTAGGGAGGTAGCAACTTACAGTATCGACAGCAGAGTTGTAAGCTGTGATTGGAACATGGAGAGAGGTGTCATGAAAGTCTAGAGGAAGACACAGCCACAGGTTTCGGGCCAAGATGAACAAGCATTGGCATAGCCAATAGGTCTCGCCTTTGGAACCTTATAAGTATTTAGTTATGCAGTACAATATCATTGGTGCAACAACATCAACTGTTGCATGTCTAAACATTTATAAGGTCCCAAAGGCGAGACCTATTGGCCATGCCAATGCTTGTTTTAGGGTGGAGGAGGCCTGGGGCAGACACCTGTCTCATGCTCGCAATTGTTGGTACAGCTGCCCTGGGGAAATCTTTAATTTGTAATCAGTGTCATTATACACAAACACCAGGAGAGATTTTTTAAAACTGTGGGGCCTATTTACCAGGCGCGGTGCGTCCATTGGGGCGTAGCCCCCCACCCGCAGCTCCCTCCGTGTCTTTGAACTTAAGTAATCAGTTCACTTAAGTTCAAAAACGCCGAGGGAGAACTGACAATCATGTCAGTCAGCATGACGTCGGACCGCCCACCCCCTTGAGACTCAGAAGGGGGTGGGCGGTCCGGCGTCATGTTGACTGACATGATTGTCAGACCAGGGGCAACAGGCAGCAGCACAAGTGTGCATGAGTGGGGAAGGTGGGCAACTTTTTTCGCCGTGCCCAGTCATGCGCACTAGTGTCTGCTCTGGCTGGCGCATGACCATTAGGAGAGCAAAGGCTCCAACCTCGGTCTCCTAATGGGCAGGCGGGCGAGTAGTAAACGTGCCCTAAGCCAATCCTGGGACTGCTGGCCGTGCCAGGATTGGCTGAGAGGGGTTGCCAGTCCACTCCAGCCAGTGCCGTTCATGAAGGCGCCAAGGGGAGCAGAGGTGGTGCAGACCGGCTGTGAGGTAAGTTTTCCGTTTTTTTATATTTAATTCTCCGCCCCCCCCGCGCAACCACCCCCCCCGCACGAGCCGCAACTGTATACTGCCCCTGGCATGCCAGAAGTTATGCCATTTTATGAAACCAACAGATAGTAGACGGCAAGCATCTTGTGCTTTCTATTCGGCACCATGTGCAATTCCGGAAGGTAACATGACTTCTCTCGCCAGGAACTAAATTTGTGTTGCTAAAAGAAAACAGCAGAGTTTACTACACTTCCAGGTCAGATAATCTGGAGTGTTAAATTCTGCTTCTTTCTTCCCAATCCCAGCTGTAAAGTTCTCAATGAATGTGTTCACTCGTTATGCGGCTGCACCCGGGCCTCTCATTCACATATTAATTGCTCAGCTTAGGGACTCTGAATTCATTGCTAAACAAATGATGATTGACAGGTTAATGCTAAAAAACTTTCCACCCGCAGCAAGATCCACATCTTGCTGAATGGTAATCGTTTCCAGGTGCCGGTGGTTATCTCAGCAAGCTCCTGGCCCGCGGTTGCACGCTGACTGATATCCATCTCCCCGTACCGGCAGGGCCTCATTTGTCTATAAGAACTATAGGCCCATTAGCCTGATTGACGCTATTCAGAAGATCATAGGTAGGCTGATTCTAAATCGCGTTCACTCCTGGATAGCATCAAATAACATCTTGTCCCCATTTCAGGCAGGATTTTGACAGCACATTAGTACTGTTGACCATGTTTTCCGTTTTGTCCTCCTCTATTGGAAGACTGTGGTTCTGGGCAAGGGAAATCTGTACGCCGTGTTTGTGGTCCTAAGGGCCGCCTTTGATTAAGTCCCCCGTTCTAAACTTTGGTCGACGTTGAAAGATCTGTGGCTTCATGGCGGTTTGTTGTCTTTAATCCAGAGGCTTCACAACGACAATTATGCTAGAATTAGATGGGGAGGCCAGGGCAAGACGACTGAGGACTTCCCGGTACAAAGGGGGGTTAGACAAGGTTGTGCAATGGCCCCAACCCTATTTTCATTATATATTAACGATATAGCCGAACGCCTCCTGAAACCGAATGTTGATGCCCCCACCCTTAGCGACACTAAAATCCCAATCTTAATGTTCGCGGATGACACGCTTTTAATTGCTAAGACACCTTGCGGTCTCCAGCGTTCATTGGATATTTTTGTGAATTTCTGTGTGGACCATGGCCTTGAAGTAAATATAAAAAAAACTAAGTTTATGGCACTTAGGCCTCACAAATCGTTCAAAAACAAATTTGTATTGTTTAACAATCCTTTAGAGCAAGTACAGGCTTTCAATTATTTAGGGGTCAACATTCAACACAATTTTATGTGGAAACAGCAGAGGGAATTGTCTACTCTAAAACATAGGCAGCTGGTAGGAGTCATATCTGGCGAATTTAAAAAATCTTTAACTAAACCGATTAGACCCGTGCTTCAGGTCTATAGTGCTAAAGCTGTAAGTACAGCTCTTTATGGTGCTGAACTGTGGGGATACGAGAACTTGTCTTCCTTAACTATCTCGGAAAACAAGTTTCTGCGTAGTATAACTTCTCTCCCTCAGAGCCCGCCTATAGTTCCTTTAAGGCACGATCTGGGTAAGAATTCCATTGCCGATATAGCTAGACTACGACCTATTCTTTATTGGCGTAGATTGTGGACAACACCGGCTTTAGCTCAGTATGCTGAAGGCTTCCTCGATGTACTGTCTTTGGTTGGCTCCCGTAATATTGGTTGGTTCAAAGAACTCAGAAAATCCCTTGTGGCTCTGGGGATGAGTGATCTCTGGGAGAACCCCTCGGGTGCCTCCTTTCCATCTAAAGCACTCTTGAAGGAGAAATATTGGGAGCTGGTTAATGCTAAGGTACTTTTTGATAGCAAATCCCTTTCGCTATCTGATGGCTTTTTGAGCATAAAACCTGCTCCAAGGCTAGAATCTTTCTGGGATCTTGTTACAAAAGTGTTAGATAGGAAACTATATTTCCAGATGCGGGTGGGATCGCTGCCTTTAAAATCATTCACTGCTCGGTGGGATACTAATAGCAATAATTTATGTTTTTTTTGTAAATCCCACGAAGAAACAATTGCCCACATGTTTTTTGCATGCCCTGCCTATATGGCTCCGAGGCGTGTTTGGCTGAGACCCATTTGTAAATTGTTGGGTACTAGACTGAGTGGCGAAGCAGGAAGAATTCTTCGTACTAGTACTGATCCGGCCATTGTTGTGGCTGTCGCTAAATTCCTGGGGTGGGCATGGATTATAAGAAACCAGAGTATCTGCCAGTAAAGTGTTAGCTGCCCTAGATGACTCCCACTGCGATCCACTTTGTAATTGTATGTATTTTAATCTTGTACATGTTTTAAAAGGTATCCGATTTTAAAGTTTTTATCTTGGTTTATTATTTATGTTCTGTGTACCTGTACTTGGTTGTACGGCTTTTATGACTTTTGTCGAATAAAGCTGTTTTGGATTGGACAGACGAAGCGGCAACGGGAGAGGCGCAGGGAGAGGAGGATGGGAAAGGGGTAGAAGAGGTGAAGAGGGCAGAAGAAGATCACAGGGCAGAAGGGGAGCGGAGCGTAGACGGGGTGCATCAGAGTGTAGAAGAGGAGCATAAGGCAAGAGAGGATCAGAGGGCTGAGGAGGTACGTAAAGCTGAGGAGGCACGTAAGGCAGAGGAGGCACGGAGGGTAGAAGAGGCACGAAAAGCAGAGGCGGCGCGGAGGGCCGAGGAAGCACGGAGGATAGAAGAGGCACGTAGAGCAGAGGAGGCTCATTTAGTGCTGTAAGATATGGGGTATTTTGTAATGTATTTGCATATTTCAAGTCTACACCTTCAGAATTGCTTTATAAACATTCTTGCCCTCTCAAATTTGCTGTAAAATGCTCCATTTGCACACACTTTGCAAGTCCCTCTCCCCTCGAGTCCCTCCTATGATAGTCGGCTCGCTCGCTATCGACATAACACTTATCTTCAACTTTTACGCCTCACCAATTTCAAATGTCACCAGCCGCCCCTGCTATTTATAAGCCCCTTGTGCCATCATAAAAGTCACTTTTTCCCATATTAAAAGAGACGCACCACAGCGCAAGGGGCTTGTAAATAAGCCCCTGTGTTTACAGTTATTTTGTAGTCCCCTCACCTACTGGGGTATGCCTTATCATCACTTGTATGACAGAAAGGGGGAGCTATTGAATGTCCACCCAAGCCGTCTCATAGAGCTTTTTTTCTTTATTTTAAGCCATGTCACATTGACAAAGCCAATAGAACTCGCACAGGCAAAACCTGTTACCAATGTTTGTTAGAATAGGGCAGCGGGACAACTCTCAAGGGCCTCATAGTCATCCTTGCAAAAGTGGAAATGGTGGAGGTGTGAGACAGCAGGGCTATCCCACTGCTGTCTTCTCCGGTCTGAACAGGACAGCATGACTGCATACCTGGGCCTCCTTTCACCCTTGTATTTACAGCAGTGGAGAAGGCCTGAGACAGTTACCAGCTGTCTGCAAATTATCAACAGCGAAGTGAGACCGCTGTCAGCAGTCCTGGCCCCTCCTTTTTGCACGCAGAAAGCGGTCTGGGACACCCAGGGGCGTAACACAGGCCCCCGCATCCCCCGCAGTGCGGGGGGGCCCCCAAGCTCCAGGGGGCCTCCTCAGCACTGCACTTCGGCCGGAGAGCTCCTAACAGAGTCCGGAGGGGGCCCCTCCACGTACCTTGCAGGAGGGCCTCCTTAATTATCGTTACTCCACTGGGGACACCTGACAGCTGTACCACTGCCCTGTTCACAATTTCCAGCAGTCCACCCTTTTTTGTCTCATTTGTACCCGTGTGAAAGAGCGGTGGGACAGCTGACGAAGCACCCTGTCTTGGCTGCCTTCAAAGTGCAAGTCCAGTAAACTCAGAGCACCCTGAAGTAATTCAGTTCAGGATCTTTGCTACACATAAAGCCTGACTCCATGTTTTAATAGACCCCGGTGCTTCCCTTATATAATAACAATAGTGGCCGTGTAAAAGTTGCACATAACAAACTGACATCTCTTGGTTCACTAAGGGCATCTTTGTCAGGGCATTCAAGTTTTCTTTAATGTTGCCAAGTTCAAGTTTAGAAACCAGCACTTTTAGTAAGTACAACTCAGTGCAGTGATTATCATTTAATATTGTAAATTGGAAAACAATTGTTAATGGATTTGTCTTCAATTTTAAAAAGCCTTTATAATATTTTACATGACTTTCGTTGCGCAATTTCCATGCCGAGTTTTTTTTTCACTTAAAAAAAGGCCGAGTAGTTCAGACTTGGTACTAAGTAGAGAGTTTCGATCGTTTACGAAAATGTTTAAAGCAAAGTTCAGTAAATCTCAAATCTCGTATGTTTTCACAATTCAACAGAAGTTTTTGATATACGGCGGAAGTGAGCGTGGGACAGGACTTGCGAAAAACAACGGAAGTTTCATGTATTGCCGACAGGAGTGTACAGATGCCCAGAGTTTAATCTGTAACAAGATTGAATAAATAGATGAATGAATAAATAAGTAAACAAATAAAAGCGAATAAATAAATTAGGGGCACAACGTGTTTCGTGGAGCTTGACGCCCGCACTAAGAAATGTCTGAGTTGCCAAATACCAAGGCTGCCCAGTCCTGATTCTCTTCCACTTCGAGCGTCGTTGTCCTGTGCTGGCTCTACATCTTCCCCGTGTACCGTCTGCCTGAGCAGAAGGAGGTGGTGCGGGAGGTCCTGCAGCACGTCGGAGCCTGGAGGAGGAACCTGACGGCAGCCAGTCAGTTCAGGTACCAGCGTGAAGCGCCATCTGTGCTCTGCTCCACCCCCTGCATCCCCGGTCCCTCCACTGCCTCACACCGCGCACCACACTCCGCAACCCCGCCGTCCCTCGCGAGGCTCTCCTCACATCCCAGACATGCAGTGCCCAAGGGTTCCGTTCAAGTAAAGGTGACATGGGCTTACCTACCCAAATTCTGCACTCTACACATCCTTGCACATTTGGGTACCAGAGTAACTAACAGCCCGTCTGCACCAGTGCCTGCAGTTCAACTTAATTCACCCATTCATTTATCTATTCACACACTGGTCGTTCACTATATCCGCCACTCTGCTTCACTCTTTTAATTTGTGTATGTGCTGAAAAACATCAGTCCACATTTTAAACCAAAGTGCTCATCTTTCATCCTTGAATTGTTAGTGAGTGCGCGGATCATAGACACGCCACAAGTGAGAGTGAGAGTGTATGAAGACTGTCTGGATGCATGAATTGATTTCTGGACAACGGCGCGAGTGTGCCTAATTTTGTTAATTTTTGGTTAAAACATAAAATTCTAAAGTTATCAATCAGTGGCGATTTATGTTTTTTCTTCTTCCTCTTGGAGACTGTGATAAAAGCGCCTCATTGATAGCTGTGAGGGCCGGTGTGATGGGGGTCAGCAGCTGTTTCCTGCCATGTACTACACGTGACTTGGCGGGGTCAGCCATCGGGTCTTAGCCGGGAAGAGGACGAGGGTGCTGCAGTACGCGGATCACATTCATTCCGTGGAGCGAGGAGGCTCTTCCCAGACAAAGAGGGGATGGCAACCAGTGCCATGCTCCCTGGCAGAGCAGCTGCCTTTCAGTGGGCTCCGGCTCCGGCAAAGAACGCTCAAACAACAAACAGAGAAAGAGGACTGGGCATAACGTCAAGCGGCCGCGAAAGTGAAAGCGATCGCGAAAGCGATGCTAATTAAAAGCACAGGCGAAGCGGCATTTTCGTTGCTATGGCAACAAAATGGGGTGGGACTGTCCACAGTCCCTACGGACATGCGCATGCTGTTTGCAATGGACAAATGGCGAGAGCAGCCATCTTTGTCCATTGCAGATGCATGCATGAAAGCCCTCGCAGAATTGATTCCAAAAGGTACTCGCAATGGCGAGGGCAGCGCATGCGCTGCTTTCGCCAGGCGAGACCTAAAAAAGGCAGGCTCCCTCTCCTGTTCTTACGCACTAGTAGAATTTTCAGGAAAAGGTATACGAAGCGCTAGCACAGAGTATCTGGAAGTGCGCTAGAACTTTAACAGGCAGCCGATGAACGTGTTCTAAGATGGATGGAGCCATATCATAATGGGAAGTCACAGTGGTTAGTCTAGTCGCATGCTCTGAAAACTGTGCAGGTGGTGGAAAAGGATCATTTTAAAAGCCGAGATTAGGGGCATGCGATAGGAACCAAAGACTGCAGAAATAGTAGTACGCTAATCTTCAGGAGTAAGACAAGCAACAACAGTAGGAAGCATCGGTCACTGATGTTTCAAGAAGAGACTGTGTTATCTTGTTACCTGTGAGGCCATTTTGATTTCAGAGACAAGCTTAACACCGAGACCTCTGAAGGACTGGGGACAACTGTCCAGTTTAGGAGGCCAGGAAGAGTATTTCCATAGTCCTGCTCTCCCACTGGCAGCAGCACAGCGGTCTGTTCAGCACTGAACTTAAGCCCACGGCTGTGCATCCACTCCCCGATGTCTAACGTGCAACTTCGTAGTTTAATGCATCTAAACATATAGGGGCATATTCACAAGGATTTATCGCTGAGTCATCGGCACTTTATCGCAGCCAAAGTGGCGATAAATTTACCTCCCCATTCACAAGCTGGTGCTAACAGCCCACAGCACCAGTTTACCCGCGAGAGCAGCCGCATAAAACATCGCCACAGAGGATCACCGCAACTATCTCTAATGAGATGCAGAGTGTGCGTTCCCGTGCCAAAATTCGCGACAACATCACACCACAACATTCTCAATGACCAGCCACATTGGTGATAAAAACACAAAACCGGTGATAAGGCGCGTTAGCACCAGGAAATCTACACCTGCTCTGACCTGGTGTAAAGTGGGACAGCAGCCAGCATCACAAAAGGGAGACCAGCCCAGGGCCACATCGGAAGTGCAACAGACGCCATGGAGCCACTCATCATGCGGCCCGGACACCCAAGAGGGCCACAATACCCACCCACATCACCCCAGGACCCCAACCCACACCCGGGACACCCACCCCCGGCCCCCGGACCACCACAAACGCAGCACAGACAAAGACAGCGGACCCCCAGGAAGTGTGCCAGCCGCACAGGCCCAACATCTGACAATGTCACCTTCCACCACAGGCTGAAAGGGACAACCATCCCACGCATGCTGACCATCATCGCCTAACAGGCCTACAGCACCAACACAGAGGACAACCAACATCCCACCCCACACCAAGCTGCTGGCTTGGCTGCACCTGTTGGCCCCTGGCACACCCCAAACAACACCCTCCAGATTCGGAGGAGTCTCACAGCCAGCCACATCCAAGTTCCCCACACCTGTCCTGGATATCACCATCACCCTGGTACCCCAGTCCCCATACATCCAACACAATGCGCTGGATCCGCTGGACACCAAGCAAGGACCATATGCCATAGCAGGAGGCACGCACGTGTTGGGGCAATCCACAGCACATATTTCCTACCAGTGCACCCTGGTGACACAGCACACAATCACCGCAACAGGAAGCACACGTCTCACATCAATGTGCAGGCAACATCAGAACACCGTGGAACCTCCAACAATGTCCCATCCAAATACACAGCCAGTGTGCATGATTCCTTCACACACCGACAGTCCATCATCAACCAGCGTCCCCAGGATGGCACCAAGGGAAATGCACAGCCCCTTGGCAAGTTCAAAATGAACACCCCACTCACCTCAACTCCACAACCATGCAACTCACAACTCTGGCAATGCACACGTCACAGAATCACAACCAACATGCAAAACAACATGCCCACCCACCAGACACGACAGAACAACTTACAATGGTAACCTGGGCAAGCCCTGAACATGAGCCATCAACGGCATAGCACCTCAGCCACACAATAGGTGAATGTGGGGAGAGGTGGCAACCAGGCATGTGTCAAGGATGCAGCAGAACCATGATTGGGAAAGTACACAATGCCAAGAGTGGCGGAGATGTGCTGGACAGACCCCAGTATGCAGAACACACATACACCTCTGGTGTACAGAGTGTGGTGGACAGTGGACACAACCATGTCCCCACAGCCAGTGGGGGACCTCGCAAAAATGTTGCCTGTCACGCCCCCTAAGCGTGACTGGAGTGGAATGGCCCGGCGTACGCCACGCCTGCGTAGGGGTGTGAATAAAAAGCACGTCGCCCTGGGCGTGGTCCTCTTCTGGAAAGCACAACATCTCTGCCAGGGCGGCGCCTTTCACCCCGCCATGAGGCCGACGCTGTCCTCGTGAGCGGAGTTGCCTGCAATGCTGTGCGCCTGCCGGACCCCGGCACGCTGGACCACGAACCCGTCAGGCCCGCCCCTGCGCAGCCAGGCCACACTGATCACCTTCCGACACTGGCGTGTGTCAAGGAGGGCCATCACGTGCCGGTGCAAGCTCCAAGCCCGAGGGCCAGTGGCCACAGCACCAGACCCCCCCGATCAGTGAGGCATAGTTCCATATGGGCATCTTGCGACATGTGGCGCCACTGAACCTGAACTACGCAGGCCGGTGGGGCCATCCAATGCCAGCCGGGGACACGTGGTGCCACTAATCCTGTTCAACGCCAGCCAGCGACACGTGGTGCCACTAACCCTGTTCAACACCAGCCGGCGACATGTGGTGCCACTAACCCTGTTCAACGCCAGCCGGCGACATGTGGCGTAACTGAACGTGAACTACGCAGGCCGGTGGGGCCATCCAACCTATGCCGGCGACACTGGGTGAATGGCCTGTGCTGACCGCTGCCTCAGGCCTACACCACGGTCAAGTAGGTCACAGATTTGGAATTGAACATCGATTATTTAAAGGCAGAATAGATTTCATCGCACACACGGAGAGGGGTAAGAGGATGACGCGTTGCAGTCCGGAGGGAACAGGATCATCGTTATAGAGGTGAGCGAACACTATCCACAACTTGCCTTGTGTCACTAACTCTGTGCCTCGCGAGCCAACGACACGTGGCTGTGGCCCACTGCTGACCGCTTCCTCCGTCCTACACTGCGGTCTAGTAGGTCACAGAGTCTTGATTTAGCAATGGTGGAGTTCATAATGGGTGTACCGGCATCTTCGCAGACTGCGTCCCCTCTCAGCACCTGTGCCACTAAGTCTGTTCCCCGACAATCATGGACACTCTCTGGTCGAACTTTGGTGGCGTCTGAGTCTATTGACTAGGGGGCAGTTTTCATCCTCATGGAGCTGGATCAGCTCAATCTGGCAGGAATGTAAAAGTGATCATATGCTTTTCGCTGTTGGATCCTGGAAATGGAGAAACAATATCAAATAAATGTTGGTAAATGACTCAGTACGGTGTTCTGTAAATTGTCATAACACCATTAAAAAGGGAGATTGTCCAATATAGTTCTATTTCCATTTTTGGGAAGAACAAGCATGTGACTTTGTTCGGGGATACAGTGTTCGGCTTTTCTGGTGTTACAGAAGATATGACCCACCACAGTGCAAAGTGCAAGATGTGATCATCAACCCTTGAAGATTCAAATAATTCTATGGAAATTTCACCTAGATTAAACAATTTGCATTCTGGAATCTATGTAATGGTTATGATAACTTCTAGAGAGCAGTATGATGAGGAAACACTGCAGTGAAGTGAAAAAAACATAAATATAGGAACACATTCCTTTAGGATAATTGATTTTTTTTTCTTTCCATTGTTAACAGTGGAGAGCAAGGCTTACACACTGGATGTTGAGAGCACTCAAGCATACAAAAGTCTATTTGACAACAATTCATGCAAGCCATGTAGAGCTATGGTCAGCATTACATGCATACAATGCAGCATTACATGCATAAGAGGACAGGAAATTAACAGATCACAGCGAACCTTTCTTTATGATGATGACTTTAAAACGTACATGTATTTGCAAAATGTAAATCATTTTAAAGATTTTATATTGACCTAGAACAACTGCACATTGCATGCACACTTTCAGCATTGTTGGTTAGCATGCATACGAGCACCCTAGCAGATACCCAAAATAATTTGGCAGATTCTTCAAGAAGATGAAAAACCTTTGTACTAGGCACCCCCACCACACACATATTCCAAATGCCAGTAGGGTTGTGGGTTGTGCATATTGCTGCATTTCTAACTCTAAACTCTAAACTTAACAGTAATACTTACATTACTCAGCTGCTGTGCATTAATTTTGGCTTGTATCATTTCTGGAGTAGTAGTTAATGAGCTGTACTTCACTTTGTCAATGCTCTGACGGTAGTTCACCTAGAATATGTACAACAAGAAGATCCTTTCAGAAAGCCTGTCACAAAGAGCCTTTTCTTCATTCCGGTCAACTTTAGTATAATAACCAAAGCAAACATAACGCAACTCAGCATGAAATAAAACATTTAGAGCATCATTGATGAAATTGCTTTTATTATGATACAACCCATAAAAGTGGCAATTTGTGTTAGTTGTGATGGGGATCTTGGCAGATGGTTAAGATCCTTGCCACTATAATGTGTCTGGTCTTTCCTATCAATGGAATTGAATTGAAGTAAGTCACCACATTACAGTGACCGATCACTGCTACAACCGTACCGTGATGCTGGTCCTGGCCATTACCTCTACCTGGCATTACTTTGACTTTGCAGATTTACAACTGTAAGTACTGTATTATCACTATGGGGTTCAGAGCCAAACGGAGTTCATAACAATTCATGGTAATTATTATGATTGATACAGTGTTCAATTCAAAGGAGTGGCAGTCAAGGTAATTGGGTGCACTAATGTAAACATTTCATAATGCATCAGCTCTCTACTCTATTTGGTCTAAACTAGTGATATACAATTTGAGAGGATTCATGGCTGTGTTACAACAACGTCTGATACCCAGTAAATCTCATATCTCCATTTTTAAAGTTACTTCCTAGTCATTATGATATTCTAACAAACTCCCTCTGATATGAATGGTTGCAACATATTACCTATCTTCTCCGCTACAAATGACAAGACAACACCTAACCTAGTGGCCAGACCTGAATCTCAAGTACACTTTGACATGGCAGGTACATACAAGTGCAAACTATGTTTCTCAGTGTGAAATCAAATGTTGGAACAAATCTCATTCTTACATCTTTTAACGGCACCAGCTTTCTTGTTGTCTGATATGAAGGTGCAAGTGTAGCTGGATAGTTGTAGTCCACATCATCATTACCCGTGTCTGATTTGTAGGCAATCTGAAAGTCAAACAAATGTAAAGACAGTTGCATCATATCATTGAGCAATCAATAATATATTAACATTTGGAATTATAAAATTAGGTACTGACCTATAACATCAGCTGACTAACATGCATATCCTGAATGTAGGCAAACAATTTGATTATTTACACCAGCCATCACATACCTCAGTCAGGGCTATTTTGCATTGGCGAGAATATGAAGATGCTTGCAAAATGTCTGAGATATTTAGCACATCCTTAAGATGCCTCTTACCAAAATTACAAATTCCATTGCACGTGGGTGCATCAATAATACCACTGTGACCTTCAAATTTGCTTCATCAAAAAAACTGTTAAAAGGTTGAAAAGAAGCAAAAATTCACTAAGGTAAATCTTGGATTCTCCTGGTATGTTCATTTTGTTTCTCTAGAACAAATCATTGTCAATCATGGTCTTTATATATCTAATACATTGTAAGCCTCTTTGATGGGGCAGCTAATAGGCCTCTACATAGGCTAAGGCTCCAAATAGTCTTCACTCACAGTCATCGTCAGTGTCTTTTAGAAATGACATAGAGATGAAAAATGTGTTACAGTAGAGCAACAGTGGGTAGAGGAATTGTTTGGTCTAGCATGCTCATTTTTTAATCTCAGAAGCCAGTGCCAAAGTAGTCACCTTTACCATCATGGCAAAATGAGACAACAGTAGTTGGGATTTATAGACATTGTCGCAGAGAACTTGAGGTCCTGAAATGAGTGTTGCATACCTTCTTTAGATGCCATGTCTCTCTCTCGAGAAGGAGCATCAAGCAGTTTCTCAAACTTTGAAAGTATTCTTTCTTCTAGGATTAAGTGTTAACTTTAAGAAAGTGAACAGACTGTGCTGACAGATCTGCCTTCAGACAATGAAAAGATAGAATGCAAGCGGTGTTATTTATATTAGACTGAAAGGCTGTTGATTCTCTCTTCTCACCGCTCTCTTCTGAACCATGAAATCTATTTCAGGAAGGACCATCATCTTATCCATTTATCACTTCCCTCTGTCTAATTGTTCTTTGTTAAACCTCGCAAACTTCATTGAGCTGCAAAGTCAGGTGACAAATTTCTGTACATCCATTGACCATATCAACCCCATCCCTCGTATACAGCATTTCTTGATTACACCTCTAGTGGCTATGTCAGAAAAAAAGTTTGGATCCTGAGTAAATATAATATAAACACTCATAAAAGTGTGAGGAAAAAACTTGTGAAGTCACTAGTAGGTAAAAGAAAGGCATAGCTATGAATAAGCTATGTGACCTGACTGCGTGAGGTATGTTTTAAGAAAATAACTTTTGTTGTTAAATGAAAGATGTATAAAGAGAGTAACTGGTTGGTGTATCAAACCCCATTTGCATTTGTCTTGAATCCCTAGATGTAGCAATATAGATAGGGGGTTTGATACTAACCTTGTCTGTGAACGTGTATAAATAGAGATATGATTGCTCAGATGTTTTGCAGGGACATATTAAGGATTTTGGGGGCCCTCTCCCAAACGTTTTTTGTGGAGGCTTGTTTGAAACAGCTTTAAATTTATGATCCAATTTTAGATCTTTCATGCCCTCTTCGGCCAGTTCACTGACAGTTCACAGGCACACTACTCCAAATTCAAAATGTGTTTAAATCTAATATTCAGAGATAGTGATGTGTGTTTTCAATATTAGCTATTGAACATTTTCAACTCTTTTATATAACTGACCAGTGAATCAGTCCAGGCCCTCACCATCTGAGTCCCGCTGTAACAAGCTAACAAATTATTTTCTTGAAAAAGTTAATAGTATCTGTGCCACTCTGGCAGGGGAAATAGACACTAATGGTGTTGCCAACAAACCTCATCCAGATGGGATAGCAAAGGAGAAACTGACAGCTTTCTATGAGGTCAGAAAGGAAGACATTAAAGGGCTCATAAAAACTGTAAAATCTGAAACCCTGTTAGATCCAGCACCTCCTGACATATTTATGAAAGGTGGAAATGCAATCCTGGTCTTGACCAACATTTTAAACCACTCACTGGAGAGCCGTAACATTCTGTCTGCCTGTAAACATGCAATTGTGAGACCTATGCTTAAGAAACCATCCTTATATCCTACACAAGCTGAAAACTACAGGCCGATCTCCTTAATCCTTGGCATCAGCAACATCCAGCGCCACCTCTAGGGCGGTGCGACCGGTGCCACCGCACCGGGTGCTGGCTTCCGGGGGGCACCCTGTTTGCAAGAATATTATTATTTTAAAGCACCTGCTGCCGCGTTCGTTTCCTCCAGCAATTTCTGGGCAACAAAAAATGTCAGGAAAAATTCTTTGATTAATGTTCCTTCTGAAGAGTGACCGAGTTTTGTTTAATTGGGGTTGACTCACTATAAAGTAGCGCAGAGGGTTAATGCGCCTGTTGCAGAAAACTAATACAGAGCAGATTACACAGTGCATAGAATGTATATAGGTGAGTGGGTTACTGCTTTTAAAAGGGAGATCCCTTTGTTACTTGCAATTTATAAATTAAAATCCTAACATAGTATTTCAATTTATAATTTGCAAGTGACACAATGATGTCTCTTTTAAAAGCGGTAACCCACTGACCTATTTACATTCTATGCACTTTCTTACTGTACTGAACTATTAACTTTTTTCAAAGAACTGCATGCACGCTGCAAAGTATAGATTTGAGCAAGGATTAATGTTTGCAAAAAGGAATAATTTGGGCAGAAATCTATTCTTATTATTAAAGGGAACCCTCAACTATGGTGTTCTTTTTTAAATACTGAGTTTGTGCTTCTCTAGACCACTAATAAATTACACTGCTTACCAGTATGGATGACATGTGACTCCTACACCTTGTGGTCCTCTGGCTTTTGTAACATTTCATATAGGCTGAGTTACACATGCATGATTGATTGTCTCTGTGTAATGTGTGTGTGAGGCAAAGGGCTCTGTGATCCTACACTGGTATGAGTGGCGCTATAAATGCATCTGAGAGAGATTGGTTATGGAGACTTGGGCACTGTTAAAGGTTGGGGCTAGGGAATCTGTGGTGGAGGTGGTCCTTGGGGGGCGCCAACAAGCATTGTCGCACTGGGCGCCAACAGCTCTAAAGCTGGCCCTGGCAACATCTTAGAGAAATTTGTTAACAAACATCTCACCTCTTTCTTGGAGAATTATAAACTTTTACATCCAACTTAAAAGCGCTTCCGTAAACATTTCTGTTAGTCGTCACTGAACAGCTGAAAAGAATCCCTGATCAAGGTGGATCAGCCGCAGTTTTACTATTGGATCTGAGCACAGCCCTTGATACTGTATCCCCTCCAATTCTAATGCAGAGGTCTGAAGAGGATGGAATTGCTGGCTTAGCTCTCAAGTGGTTCGCCTCCGTCCTGAAAAACAGAAGCTTTCAAGTCTATGAGGAGTCTTTCTGCTCAGATTCACATTCTTCAATGTGTGGGGTCCCTGAAGGAACAACATTGAGCCCTACGCTATTCCATCTTTATGTTCGCCCGCTAGCAGAAATTATAAATGGACATGGTTTTTATAGGAGTGGGCAGAACTCACAGAGTTTTAAGTTACCTAAAAACTCCGCGAGATTCCGCGGAGTTCAGCCCACCCTTACATATTACATGTGCCTTGTAGTTTGTTTAAGTATTGTCGCTACTATCAGGATATTATTGTTTTATTAAAAAGTGTTACATTTAAAATACACTAGCGGGTGGGCTTCCTATGTATGTTAGGGGCAACAAATGTCAACTCGGTGAAAAGGGCAGGAGTTGGGGACAAATGTCATTTTTCTCTATGGCACTTTTAAAAGCAACATGATGCACGCAGAACAGGAGCTGCAGGCTCTCTTGCATCACAGATGTCACACGTGTACCCTGCAGATAAACATGAAGTCTTACCATGCAACTGTACTGAATTATGCTTTGCTGTGTGTTGTTACCAGTGTGAAGTCTGCATGGGTGAAGTATTAGCCATTTTAACTCATGCGTCAGGCCTCTCGCATGATGTGACACTGTGTAATACAAAGCGAGCCACCCCTATGGGCCAGGACCGTTGTACACACTGAATGAACAATTTCTTCTCACAGCCCAGCCCGCGCGCTCAGTAGGATTTGTGCTTGAATATCTGTCCCACATCTAACGCATTTATCTTCAGTGCCTGTGAGTCTCGATGCAGTGAGAGGGTGATCTCAACAGCCCAAGTTGGGGGCACAGCCTATAACACAGGCCTCAGTGCACTGCAAGGAGCCTGGCTGAGTGGCCACACCACTGGGGCAGACGGGAGGTCACTGAGGCCACTCTCATAGCCCACATGAAGGTTGCTGCAACTCAGGTTACATCTCTATTGCAGGCACTCCTGAATACAATCAGACAAAAATGGACAGAAACTTGTTCTCAAACTCATTCATAAATAGGAGGTGCCATTAGATGCCTTGGTATGTTCACCCCGCCTTTGGTAGTGATGGCACAGACCCGTATTGTGCTTAAATCTCTTTTCACTAAAGTATTCCACATGTATGAATCCAGATTGTCAATTATAGATTAAAAGCGTGACAGTGTGCAGAATTTAACATGTAACATTATTAACACCTAGAAGTCCACTCCACAGAACAGGAAGGAGGGAAGGCAGTGAGAAATCTGCAGTTTGATAGAGTTTCCACCATGAAGAGCATTACTGAAGGTAATAAAGTTCTTCTGATAGATGCTACTAACTGCAGATTCCTCACATTTTAAAAACTTAGCAAAACACCACCACTCTAAAGGTGGAGTGTCTGAGTTGCCGATGTGAAGCTAGAAAATCCTACATGACCTAACAGCCCTACCTGCATATTCAAGGCAGTAATGCCTCTTAAAAGTGTGGAAAGATGCCCATGTAGCCCCCTGGATATCCCACTCCAGAACATCCCTAGCCAAGGCTATAGTGGTGGCCTTGGCTCTGGTAGAATTTACCTGAATGCCCTCAGGACAGCCGCGGCACGTGGAGGGAGTTCCGTGGGGCAGGAAGGCGGGGGAGGGGCAGGGTGGGGGGTACTAAACACCGGAATATGGATAATTGGAGGTAAAGAAACAATTAAATAAATAAAACGAATTTCGTAGCGTACGCTGCATCGCATTTTGCATTCGCATTCCGCAGCTCAGGCAAGTCATTTTAATTACTTTTAAAACGCTTTTAAAGATTGTAAGGGCATTTAAAAGAGGGCAGGAGGGAGGCGGGTGGCGCGTGGTGGGGCTACGCGGAGTGTGTGTAGATTTCCTCCACTCCGTGATGCTCCGCGTAGCCCCACTACGCCCACTACGCCCAGGGTTAGTGTTGACCTCATTTTGTGGTACTCTGCTCATTCTGCATTCTGATCATAAGGTGCAGATTTAGAACACTACTTACCTCATTTTTTGTGCTCAGAGACATAAACTTTCGCCTCCCGCTTCTTGATGGCCTTCGGATGCAACAGGAAGCATTTTTAGAATGACTCTGATTCATGCTTCACTCTCAGACACCAAAGGCACATATCGTACATGTCGGTAATCAACATCTACTTTCTGAAAGTACGGCATAGCTTGAAGCCTTGAGGAAATACGCCCCTAGCACGCTCACTGAAAACAGTTTTGGAAGTTGGTGAAGAGCCAACAAACATTCCCGAGCGGAGCTCTGCTTCCACATCGAAGGGTGCATAAAAGGAACCCATACCAGCGCGCATTGGTGGTGCCTATATACAGCTCTGGGCCGTCACGTCAGGAAGCGGTTCAAAGCTGCAACAGTTTCAAATGGCACCACCTATCGGCACGCAGAAGCATTGCAAAAAAGATTTCAGATCCAGTCTGGGTGAATTGAAAAAGGCAGGGTTCTGTGGCTAGAAGCATCCATCAGAATGACAGTTAAAATCTGCAACATATGATGTCATAAACATAGGTCTATATTCATATTTTTGCAGAGTGCTTAAACTGTCTGGGGATTGAAGCAGTAAGCTCAGTAAAAGTTGTATTGTGTCAGCCGCAAGACTTGCTACAAGATATTTAGAAAAGGGTACGTTTTAATCATCCTGCTAAATGTAATTTATCATATCTGATAATCAATTACCTGCTTTATTGTGTATGTGTAAGTGTATGGCACCTTACTCACAGTAATCTGAAAACTGCCGCTCTCCAGTTTTGGTAAGCCTGTGCAGTGATGTAAGGCAAAATCTGCCTATTTCACTTGGCGAAGCAGGTGGAGGTTTTGTGATCTGACATTATGTCAAGTTATGTCATCTGACATTCGTATTTCAAGCACTCAAAGGTCACTAATGTGGAATTGTGGCACACGCCATGGCACCCATTAACCAAAGTCAGCACTGCTGAGACTGCTTTTTATGTTATCAGGACACGATGGAGCCTCTTCAGAAAGGCATTTTGGCACACTCGAAGTAACACTCCTGTAGTACTCTTTTATACACTCTTCACGCCTTTGTGGATTAACCCCAAACATCCATAATGGGAATAAAATGGGACTAGTCAGGGATTGTCCATATGCAGATGGTACAAACAGAAAGGGCTGTGCACTCCTTGCACTTTTACTAAGGAGTAGCACATTTCGGGGCTGATTCACAAAGGTATGTAGGGGCACAAAGGAGTACCCCCTTTATTGTTTTAAATGATTCTTTATGAATTCAGAATTTTCATTTGTATACACACTTATTGCCATTCAGTGAAGTAAGGGGAATGAATGAAATCAGAAAAAAAACTGAATTTTCTGTTGTATACACACTTATTGCCATTCAGTGAAGCGAGGGAATTGAGTGAAATCAGGTAATATGATCATTATAGCAGCACGCCAGGTACAGTACGCACATCCACTGAGGGCAAAGGGTGCAGCAAGAGTTATATTGCTCATCACAACAATAATAAAGAGAAATACTTATTTTCCACTTAGCAAGTAACATAAACGACTTGCCATCCGTGGGTTGCACAATAAGTACATCTGACATGCACTATAAATGATCAATTTTTCGCTTATAAGCCAGGGGCATTGGCTGAAGATTACTCCTGTATAACTACACCCCGTACTCACAAATGCTTTTGTGAATTGGCCTCTGGGATCACGTTTACAAAGTTATTTGCGAGAATGCTTGCACATAAGATAGCTTTCTTCACAACTGCAAAAGCACTTTTAGATTTCCCAAGAGTTGGTTTGGACATGTTAAAGGATTTACTAATACAAGATTTTTTCATGTTGTCAAAAATATACTTCAAGCGGCGGGAAGAGGGCGTTCTATGGCTAGAATGCCGTCACACTGTGTGCAAACCCACAGACATATGTTTGTAGTTATTCACAACCCTCCTATCACCCAATTCCCATCAGAGTGGGAAATGTCTGAAATGGACTGCCTTTCCAAGGTGGCATGAACACACACCCAAAACTGAAAGGGGGTCTACGGGAAGGGTTTTCTCCACGGGGAACAATACACTCCTCATGCAGGAAAGAAGTCAAAAGAACACATGCCATTGCAAAAAGAGTCGGTCTCAATGCTTTTAGTCCCAGCCTTTCATTGGAGTCTGATGCATTCTAGCACTATAGGGCCCACTTATGATGTTTTGTAAAATGTTTTCATGTGTAAACACCATAGCAATTACGAAGGCACTTGCTCATTGTTTTCATATATTTGTCCATAGGGAATATACTCCCCACTCCTATATAGAAACCACTTTGCCTACACCCGATCAGTTTGGATAGGGGTGGATATTGCCTTCCCACTTTGGAAAGGGATTTACTCCTGCCACTGACAGGAGTACATCTCTAGCGAGCCAGGGTGGGAATGGGTTGTAAAAGAGGTTGTCATTACAGGGGCGGTGCGTCCATTGGGGCGTTGGGGCATTGCCCCACTAAGCCACATGGACGACGGTGATGCTAAAATTTTATTCAGTAACAAAGTAATCTTGCCGCAGCGCAGTACAAGCCTGACTCAATCGGACTGCGCTGAAGGGGGTGGGGGGCGGGGCTGTGGCAGCTTGAGTGAGAGCTGCACTATAGAGCAGCAGTGCAGCAGCAGTGCACATTTCCGTTTTTGGGCTGGTAAATTTTATGACCAGCCCGAACATGCGCACAGTAGTACCTTCCCTTCCCCTTCAGTAGTAGCGACTGGCGAGGGACCCGAGGGTGCTTCATACCGCAGCCCCGGGTCTCATAATGGGTGAGGAGTAACCATGCCCCTTAGCCAATCCTGGCGCAGTGGCGCTGCATTTAAAGCGCCAGGATTGGCTAAGAGACCGCGCAGCCTGAGCCTGAGGCCGAGCAGGCAATGGCATATGGATATGGTTGTCGCGCATGGGTGGTGGCACTGTCGCACTTGTATGGCCAATCACTGTGGCTTATGTGAAGCCATGCAGTAGTGATTGGCCATTTCCTACGCTGTCGTCGCAGCGTCCGACACGTCACCGCACCACACGAGTCACGAGTCGCACCACCAGACGGACCTCGTGCCGGTGTCTCTACAGTCTACTGCTCACTCGTGGCTATTGCTAATAATCTGTTCGTGATCGTGAATCATTGTAAGTTGGAACAACAAGTAAGAGTCGGGCGGGTGCCCCCTCTGTGACCCGGGTCAGCGCAGCCTCTGGCCGCGGCGCCGGCCCCCGTATTATTGTACACATAATGTGATGATAATAAATATATATAATTGACTTTTGTTGAGTTCCCGGCCGGGTGTAGCGGGGATACAACATATGTCTGAGGCTGAGGGCCGGGGGCAGTGGTGTCCGGACGGTGCAGAGACTGTGTACTACACTACTGAGTGTACAATTGGCGCGGCGGGGACTGGGTGCTTAGTAAGCAGAGGCCACATTTCTTTTGATGCTCACACATTTTTCAGTCCCAGTCTGTCCCTATCAACAGGAGCCATCAGACAAATGCAGCAATAAGTCAACAGGGAGGAGGATTTAGAAACAAAGACACGTCACTCACAGCACTGTCGCACGGTGTTCTCAGAACAGTATAAAATTGCATGGTATTGTTCATGTCATGTGTGATTCATTAAGTAGTAGAGGGGGCAACTATTGTGAAGCTGGTGTTGCGCAGGCTCTGCAAATCCAAGATGACAAGTTCTTAGTTAAGGAAAAGTTCAGCAATATACCGATGTGGCTGTGAGGCAGTACGTTGGGGGTCAAATACAAAATGAATCTCCTGTTATATGTGCTTCCCATGCATGCACTGGGGCCGCGGTGTCTCTCTTCCAATTCAATTTCCGCCCTCGGGAGCACAGTGTGAGATCAGGCCCAGAGTCTATGCACCTGGGGGAGGGTGAAGGAGGACCGGCCTCGCTCCGCTCAAAATTTTCCAGCTAGGGGGGAATACCCCCGAACCCCACTTAGGTTTTTTGGGCTCGCTCGCTACGCTCGCTCGCTACGATGCAGTATGCCAATTATTTTACGCCTCACCACTTTCAAATGTCACCAGCCGCCCCTGGTTGTGAATACTTCAAAAATGTAAATATGCAGGTGTTGATAAACTAGCAGGATGTTGTCACCCAGGAACGCCAACTTTCTATCCACAATTGGATATTTACTCATATGGAAACCCCTTTGTGAGCGAATCATTTTACGTGTGCAAAACCGACATCTGTCAATTCTTAAAGCCCTGTTGCACTCCTAAGATCGAACTTACATCCACAAATAGCTTTGCGAATGAGGGCAAAGTATCTTAGAACCTATGCTTTTTTGGAACTAAAAAACTGCAAGCTTCTACTTGCCACATTTTAATCAACACTGTACATTATTTATGTTATAAATACTGTTGTGGTAACGCTACATATTTTTCTATTGCGCTTATAGTATATGACTTGAGGGCTGTTTGGCCTCAGAGGCATGCATAATTCTTTGTTCAAAATCCTGCCTGCTAACTATATATAAGTATATATCTGTATTGTACATATACTAATATGTTTTTTGGTTGCTTGGTCCCAGGGGCCTTCACTGTCCTACAAACAAGTATTCAAGTAATATGCTAAATGCATGGAGTACTTACATTGCTAGCCAGGCTGCCCACCTTCATGGCGTGCAGCATGCGCTTGTCCATACCCATGCCTTGGTAATGGCCTTTCATTTTGTTTTGGTAGTTTTCTTTGTATTTCAGCTGTGGAGAGAAACAAAACTGATGAGAAAGTAGCTCCCAAAGCTTTACCTTCTAACCCACTACGTTAATAATAATACTATATCAAGGTGCGCTTTTTAGCGGTTCAAGCATTTTCCATAGAATATTCGCTATTCATGTATCATAAAAAATGAAAGCAAAAGTAAAATCACAAAACGTAACCATAGAAAGCTCTAGAAAGAGTGAGAGAACTAAAAAGAGAAAAGGAGAGTGAAAGAGAGCGAGAAAAAAAGAAAGGGAACAGAAGAGAGAGCTAAACACAGAGAAAGACTGGTGCCAGGGATGGGCAGGATTTCATGCAACAAAATGAACATTTTTATTTTAAGTAGCATAGGATTTCCCTTGGAAACTGTAAATCTCATTGACAGGAATATTTAAATCTGATTGTTTTTACATGCTTCTAAAAATTATTAATTCAATATGGTTGCGTCATAAATTGGCATCAGTAGTGGGCTATGAAATGTAATGCCTCATTTTCTAAGAAACTGAATGCTCTATGATGTGGCACAATAGGCTGAAATGCAAAGGTGTGTACAAGACTGTGGGCAGAGGATATGACTCCCAAGAGGTGAAGCATGCATTGGGTCAAGATGCCCCTCCCCACAGAGGAGGGGCATCCCAACAATGGTAATAAATTGCATATTACATTGCACATCTGCATTTATGGTGAATGCCCTGCAGCAATTATAAATAAAGGTATTTATCCATATCCAGAGCACAATGGTGCTCTGGATATGGTGTCGATCCATTCATGCCATAAATAATATATATGAAGCTGAGCAGAGTGTAAAATGCCATTTATGACCATTGTTGAGAGTGAGGAGGGGGCATGCTTCATGAGAGCTATTCAGCTGTGTACAGCCAGGGTTATTGGCCAGGCCATCAACATGGGGACCGGTCCTGTTCATCACCTTCCATGGACAGCTAAGCATGGGTTGGCCCCCTTTAGTATTGCATATTTTAATACTATTATTATTCATTTGTTTATTTTTTAGGATTGAAAACCCTAGTCTCGGTTTCCAAATCCTGATCTGGGTTTCTAAGCACTTCAGGCTCAGTGAACTTTGCTGGATCTCCCACAGCCCTGCAGAGTTTATGAACTCTGCAGGAGATTGATCCATTCATGCCATAAATAATATATATGAAGCTGAGCAGAGTGTAAAATGCTATTTATTACAATTGTTGAGAGTGAGGAGGAGGCATGCTTCATGAGAGGACTTCAGCTGTACAGCCAGCAACATAGGATCCGGTCCTGTTCATCAAGTCTCGATTTCCGAACCCTGATCTGGGTTTTTAAACCCTTCAAGCTCATGGAACTTTGCTGGGTCTCCCACAGCCCTGCAGAGTTTGTGAACATGGACCCAGGTCATTGAACTCGAGAGCAGGGCTTAATTTGAGCCGGTGGTTTCCGTACTCCACACCAGAACTTAATTGTCAACTCCTGCACTAATGAAAGGCTGCCACATGGTGGCGCTTTTTTTCCTATTTAGAGATTAGCACAATAACAGTTGTTTATTAGTTCAATATACTTTAAAATGACTAATACCTGTCACCCAAGCCATTCTTATAGCTTTGGGGGCCTGGAATTGCCTAAAATGTCACACTTGAAGATGTATGATGGTTAGTAGTTGTGTTGGTTCTGTCAGTGGCAGCACTGCTAAGGGCAATGGGTTGGGTAAGCAGCAGTGGCCTCCTGAGAAGGGCCCTGGCACTTATTTATTTACAAATCAAGCACTGCCCGAGAGGGCTGACCAGCATGGATTAAAGGGGGACAAGAAGCCCTCGCTTGGAGGTCTGCGGAGGCGAACCTCAAAGTCTTTCTCAGAGGATCACGAACCCTGGTCCAGGGCATAAAAACCCTGTGGGTAAATTTCCTTTTTTTTATTTTATTTTAAATAAATGAGGGTGCCATTATCCCAGCATCTCCACAACAGCACTCCGTCAGCCCACAAGAGCAAGTAATTTGATGGATGCTCTCCGTGTCCCTGTTTGGCTCCATTCAAATTTGTTTTTTTCTATGCGGGGACCAAGCCCCACATTCCTGTGACACCTCTACGGAGATAGCTGTGCACTTTACAAATACCCAGAATAGAATAGAATCATGGAAGGGTTGTTGCAACAGATACTCTTCTGTTGCAGCGAGCCAATCAGAGTCTTTGGATCTGCAGCCCCAATGTTGTGGCCAAAATGGATGACCCAGCCAAAATTCTCCCTCATCTAACGGGGGAGGAGGAGTTTTAACTTTTTGTAAAACAATCTGGTTCATGGAGAGTCTGCTTACCTGGCTTTGTGGACTGTCTGTGGACTAAGTGTCCAGATAGCTCTAGCTTTTAACACATTCAAGCTGACCCCCACATTTTTGCAAATCTAATTTCCTAAGAAGTACCAAAACTCATATACACCAAACCAAGAAAATGCATTTTACTGAGTAAGATTAAAGTTTTTTATGCTCCAACTTGATAAATTCGCAGAAATTCAAAACTATTAAAAGTAAGCAAAACATGCTAAGCATCTGGCAAATTAAAGTCAAATTTGTGAAACAGTGCTACAGTTATAGGCAAACGAAAAAAAATAGTTTTCAACTGTCACGCTATTGCAAACTTTCTGGCCCTTACAAGTCCAGCTGAATGGTAGGTCAATGACTTTGAAAGGACAGACGATTTGGAATGTAATTAGTAACAAACCCAGATGGTGTCACAGAACAAATTAGTCAGGCTGTGTCTCAAACATATGAGGTTGATAACTCAAAGACGTTGGCAGAAAAAGAAGCAGTCCTTCGCCTGCCCCCACTACCCCTCTCGATTACAGAATTTAACGAGACTGTGATGAGTCCTGAATAAAATCAACATTTGTGGGCTGTTCAGGGACACTCATATGCAGTGGCGGCTCGCCGAGGGAGTGCTGTGGCGTGGTGGGGAGGGGGAGGGGCAGGGTGGGGTGTAGTAAACTCCATCATACGGCTGAACGGAGTTAAGTATAGAAATAAATAAAACAATTTACATTGCACACGCTGCATCGCGTAGTTGGTGTTGCAGCGCGCAATGTAAATAGTTTGGGTTTTTTTGCATATTTATATAGCACGAACTCGACCCGAAGGTATTGGAGCGCTTTACATAGCACCGTATTTACATTACACATTCAGGCACGGGGAGATTAAGTGATTTGCCCAGAATCACAGGATGTGGACGCGACCTCGAGGCTCGAACCCTGGTTTCCTGCACCAGAGGCTTAACTCCGTTCAGCCGTATGCCAGAGTTTACTAACCCCCACCGTGCCCCTCCCCGCCCCGCCCCGCCTCACCGCCCCACGGCACACCCTCGGCGAGCCGCCACTGCTCATATGCCAGGCCATTGTTTCTGGATTGCTGGTAGGTTTAGTCTGCAGGCTTGAAGTACAGAAGGGGTCACACGTCACATCAATGTCTGTACAGTCCAGTAGACTTGGGGGAAAATCTGGCAATTGCCTGAGACAGAATGGTATCATCCTGAAGTGCTTCCTACTCCAGAAAATCATCCCACGGTTCCAAACCAACCATGGCGAAGAGGTGACAAGACATCCTGTGATGGCTCACCTACTACTGTAATATTAGTTATGCCGGGCTCCTGCAGCAGCATCCTGACACGATGCAAAGGATAGAAAAGCAGATAAACAGATCGTTCTTGAACCTTTTAAATCACAAGAATGAAAAACGAACCCTAGCAGTGCTTTACTGGCTCCCAGTGGATGCCCTGATCACGTTCAAAATCCTCTTCATCGTGCAAAACAGAAACCTCGCTAAACATCTTGCAGGAATCTGGACTCTGTTATTGGACAGCAGATAAACATCAAGTGGCTGAAACAAGGAAGCAGGCCTCTGGTATGAAAGGGCCCCAGGCTGTGGGTTGCTCTGAATGAAGCCTTGCCTAATAGCTCAAACAATGCACATGAAATCCAAGAAATGCTTAAAAACAAACTCTTCAAACTTTTCTTACCCCATTTACTTTAGCTCCTCTCAGCGAAGACTTTGGCATATCTCAAGGCTCAATCATCTTGCCATTCTCCTATGTTTACATAAGTCCACAACATGTTTCCATCATAGCTTTCGATGTTACTTGCTGCAACTAATCCAACAATACGCAGATGATCCTATTACTGGAAATCTTGACAAATCTGGACAAATCAGGTGCCTCTGAGCCTTCTTTCAAGTGATGCTGAGTAAACACCTAAAACTTATTTCTTCCAAAATTTAGATCTTACCCTGTGGAGAATAGAAAAGCTACCAGCCTACAACCATGTGGCCCACGAACTTGACTCCCCACCAACGACTTTGACGAAAGTAAGAAATCTGGGAGTGAACATGAATTGCACAATTCCATGTTCTTCAATGTGAACTAAGTCAGAGAAGGAACTTTCCACACCATGCTGACTATTCATTGCATCATTGTTCGCCTAGGTTTCATCTAGATTTCACTCTGCCCTGCATGCTGAGGCTTGTCTTTGTCATGTCTCCACTAGATTTTGCAAACTGTGTCTACCTAGGTGCATTCTTTTTCCTAACCCAAAGACTGCAGAGGATTCAAAGTGCAGCAGCAAGTTAATGTCTTCACTAGCTATTTAAGACAAGACCGTCTGCCTTCAAGGCACTCTCCATTGACCACAGGGTTATTCACGCCAAGACACCATCCTTCATCCACAAAAGCTTCAAAAATACTTACAGAAAAAAACCTCCACTCTAGACTGGTACTTCAGTTTAACATTCCCTCTTATAAGGCAAATGTGTCAGTAGGACATTGTTCCCTGTATTAGCAGTAAAATTCTAAAATCCACTCTCCGCTCAGACAAATAGTAGCAATGATGGAGTTCAGGAAGGAGAAAAAGACCTGACTCTTTCAAAACAGATAAGAAGCCAACCAATAAATAGGATCAATCTTTCTCAGAACGGTGGAATGATAAGGTCTGGACATAAGTTGAACTTAATCACAGTCACCCCAAGAACTGGAACCTATTGCCATCACAAAGATAGGGGGCCTGATCAGATGCACAGTTATTTCTGACTCTAAATTATTCCATTGCAGAAATAGGTGCAGCTACAAGATCACAGTGATAGGTGAAGAATTCTTCTTGCTAAGTATCATGCAAAACCTACAGAGTAGCGCACAACCTATCTGCTTTAGCCTTATCATGGGTCTAAAGCTCTTCACAAATACAGTACAATACATTGGAATGACTGCTTCTGACCAAGACTTTGTCTAAACACTACACAACTCTTAAGTGACTAAAATGTGCTATGAAGCACTCTGTAAAACTAATATATAAGTGCACTTGCGATGCAATAAAATCTCCTTGTCAGATTTAAAATTGTCTTTTGGGCTAGCCTGTACTCATGTACAGTTATTAACATGCTCTCCACAAGCAGCCCTTCCAAATTAATCCCACCCATGCAATGCTAGGCAAACTAAAAAGTGTCTTTATTAATGGCCACATGACAAAAATTTTAGAAAAAAATTAATAAAAAGATGGTGATATGGGACTGATAATTTAGGTGAATATCTTGTCATTCAAGTCATCAATTGCTTGGAGATAGACCATAGACAGTGTGCGTTTGGGAGGTAGTCAAAAGGTTATTTTAAGCCAAGTACAAGCTAACAGGATCTAGGGTTAGCTTACCGCAATGAAAAAAGAAATAGGAAATGATTCTGTTCCCGCTGAGCTGCTCAAAGAATCCTGTTTGTGGAATGCCACAGACACTCCATTGACTTTAATAAAGGCATTTTGAACCCTTTAAGAATGTTATAATTTTGGCTGGAAACTCATGTTATATGTAAAGCATAGCTGACTACATAAGGAAGATTTTAGGATACATTTAGTGCCCGTGAAAGCAGCAAGATTGTGTCTAAATTAGATGAAAAACGACAAAGTAGGCTCCTAGAACATTTCTATGTCCACTACATGAAGTTGTTTGACACTATGTATGCTTATGGCGCTACCAAACCGATCCTAACCTTCTGTGCCCCCTGTGTTCCCTGATCTGTCAATGCCTGTGCTCCTGTGTGCCACGCAATGAAGGAGTCTATACATCTACAACTGCTGTAATGTTGGTATGAGTAGGCACTGGTGTGGGAGTAAGTGCTGGATGCAGCAGCAGTGCTGGCCTGTTATCGACCTTGCTTCACATGCATTACGCTGTTAAAACTTGGTGATTAATAGCATTGATATTGCCACTTGCCATACCTTGAGTCCCTGTGCTAGAATCACATTTTCTGTGCTAAAATAGTATGGAAGGAACCAGGCAAGACTTTGTTGAAGGTGAACTTGATATGCACTAGTGGCTGAATGATCTTGTGCTATAAAAGCTTTGCCACCAAAAGAAAAGCATTTGATGGTGAATGCCTTACTCATGAATCCTCACCTTGGCACTTGGGTAGGAGATAAAGGCCTTTTATTTGGGCTGTAGGAGCACTGATACCGTCTGTATTTTTCTGTATCCATCAAGAGCAATATTTGACGAACTTAGGTCTAGAAGACAGTAGCATAACAAAGTGATAGGGTCCATACAACCTTAAGTAGGCCTCCTAAATGTTTAATTAGTAAGGCCTAAATGTCTTGAAGTCTTCAGCCAGACAAAGTGCCTTGAGTGATGGGGCTCCCGTGCCCCATAGGGGCTGCAGGTGTTTACAATCTGCCCCATTATGAGACAAAGAATTGCACAATTAAAAAAAGAACACTGGACCCATTTTCAATAGATGCAGCAGAATACCCTTAAATGTGTTACCATTGTGCTTTATTGAACAAACGCTTCTGTTGTTTACTATTTGCACACACACATTCAAACCTTGACGCAGAAAAATATATATATCGCCATAGTGCAAGGGAGGGTTCATTTCTTTAATATGGCCTTTAAAAAGGGTAGCCACCAGGCTAGAAAAGAAACTGTATAAGAAATACTGCTAGATGCGACGAGGCTTTACGTCATCATTCACAAGGAAAAAGCACATTGTGTGCACAAAGACATCTGCCATCATTCAGGCAGTAGAGTGTTTGACATTGTCTTTATCTGGTTCCAGCGACTGATCTGAAGCAAACCTATTAACCCACACTCTAGTCTATGGCAGCATCTCCAGGGAGTTAAGCTGTAGTGGAACTGCATGGTATGATGGTACTTACATCGCTGGTGAATTTTGAGACCTTGCTGGCGTTCTGGAACTGCGGGGTCTCACAGTAGTTGATACTGTGGCCTTTGCTTCGCTCCATATCCTTCTTGTATTCCACCTGAAAGAAGGCGAGAACCATCAGTAGACAGGCGGTGTCAATTGCTAAGAGCAAAAATGTCCATCACTCACTTGTATGTTTTTTTTTGTTTTTTTGTTTTCCAAAACCTTCATTGGTCCATCGAAGAGTACACTGCTATTCAGCCAACAACCCGGAGGCAGGCAGCTAGTTCGCGAGGCGGAACTCCGCCCAAGCATTTGAGGTCGTACATTCGAACAGCAATACAACATTTTGCAATGGACCAAACAAAACAAAAATAACAGAGAGCCCGAGTCGGAAGGAAGCAAACAATGAATAATCGACTCACTTGTATGGTTAAAAAAAAAAAACTTCAAAGGTATTGGGTCACTCATCTGACCAACGCATGAATTAGAAAAGGACACAATATCACAGCACAAGGAATGAATTTCAAAAAAACGAATGAATATCCTGCCCACCCAGGTCTTGGTAACCCCACCTAGCTTTGAGAAGGGGAGGTCATGCTGTCATTTGAAACATGCTTTCATCATAACATTCTCTGGCTGACATGGCATGGGAACGCCCACCCCACTTGGGCAGCCCTTCTGATACCATGTCAGACAATGTTTTTATTTTCCAAGAAAGCCATGGACAACATGGCCGAACTGGACAGAAGAAAAACTATCGTTCCCAAGTGCTAGGAAAAAACTCCCAGTGCATCTGGGATACTGATTTTTCAACTTCCAACTGCAACTCTCACTTAAAGGGATTGTCTTGGGAGAGCTAAGAATGTGCCAGCTGGCCTGTCTTACCCCCTGGCTTGCCACCCTCCTAATGCTTGTTATGAGGATGGCAATGTACACGACTGCAACGGTTGGGGAATAAACCCCATTTGATGTGTATGTCTTTCAAACTATGATTTGGGGATTGGCTGTGATGGTGAGGCTGATATTGGTCTTTGATTTAAAAAAATACTTCAATAAAAAAACTGGACAATTGAAATAAACTATTACATCGTAACCCAGATTCTAAATTACGTTGTACTTTTCCACAACAATATATACAATGCATTATACTGCTCCAACTCTTGCCTACTTTACATGTTTGTCAACAATGGGATACAGCCCTTTATTAGAAGAGATCAGAGATCCTCCAGAGTGTTTTGTGGGGGCTCTTTGGTCTTGCAGGAGGGTCAGTACCATAACTGCATCTTGGCTGAAGATGCTGGCGATTTAATTGAGAGAATGGTGTCCACTTTCCATGGCTTTGGTCGTGAAGAGATCATTTGTTGTATTATCAGAATCTGTATACTGCTTTCTCCCAGGAGCATAGCATTGCAGGGATGTCTTAATATTGCTGTCCTTTTTGTACATTTGAGATTTCAATCCACCAGACTTTGACCCTGTTCAAGATCTCTGTAATGTGTTGTGTAGGCAGATCTGTGTGGCGTAGGACTGTGCCCTTGTTGTGTCATTAGCATTACCTGCCCATGTAGATTGTTTTCAAAGAAGAATTTGCAGGCAAGGTAAAAAGGTATGACACAATGTTGTGCAAGCGAGGGTATATTCAAGGGACCGTTAGTTGAATGGATCTAGGCTTCTTGGCAGTGTAATGCAGGTGGAGTCTAGTTTAGTTGAGTGATTTTTGCCAACTCTGTGGCTTTAGTGCTGAGTTGTGCGCGTAAGAGATTCAGGGAGCTGTACACTGGGTTCTATTGGAGAAAGGTGAATTAAAGGTGTGATTGCAAAGATATTGTGTAGTGATTTTTGTTTGGCGGAAGAGGTAAGTGCTGTTGAGTACCGCAACAGTCCACTACAGGCCATATTGGACAAATGTTTGGAAACTTTTCCTGGTGGAAAGTGGGTTGCTTAGAACATGGAGTGGCTTGTCGATCTTTGAATGTTTGGGAGGAGGTTCATGAGAGAAGGTACGTGTTTATAACATCAGCTTCAAAGGGGACTACTATGTCTAATGTGATTGAATACCGCCAGTGGTGCTTGAATGGGCACGATAATTTGTTGGTATGATGTTGGTGATTGTGATGGTCAGAGTGGAATGTTGAGAACATACAACAGAGTAGTATGATTTTCGTTAGAAGCAAATCGTTTTCTGTAGATGGTAGCTGATGGTTCTTTAGGCCCTAAAGGAGTTGACTTTGCCTTGGTAGAAGTATGCCAATTGGTTGAATTTGTGTAGCATAATTTTAAACAACAACCTTAAATATGATTCGTCGTTTGATTGCAAGCTACATCTGGTTTGTCCATGAAACTGTATAAAACTATGTCCGTGATATGCAAAGCAAGTCACGGTAAAAGTCATACAAAATTAATAAAGAAAGCTCTTTAGAAAGGACTGTAAGGTTATTTCCTGCACTGCATTCTCTGCTTCACTCCACCCTCCAAATCAACAACCTTCTTGTAGTCTATTGAATACAACATCATTTGCATCTCTTCTTTCTGTTGCATCCTTCTCAGTGTGCAACTATCAACCGTTGTGTACATCAGCCCACACTCTACTTAAGGCATTTTAACAGCAATCTGTTTCACCGGTGATTAGTGCACAAGATGCGATGCGGTGAACGATTTTTAAAAGTGGAAAGAAAATGCGTGCGATAGAAAGTGGGGCTTGCTAAGGTCTTGGCGACTCTTACCTCACTGGACAGGTTCTTCACATTCTGGGCTTGTTTTAGGACCAAATTATCTTCTGTTCCCAAGTGATGATACTGAGCTGCTCCTTTCATCGACAGAAAGTCTTTTCTGTATTTTATCTGCAAGGCAGGAATATGATGTGAATAATTAGAGTCTGGGAGCCAGGTTCCAGTTTTCAGCTGAGAAGCCACTAAAGCACAGACTTTAAATTCAGGAATAAAGGGTTTCTGCAGCTGGGCTCAATGCGAGAACAGAGAATATAGGATAGCCGTGATGCTATCATAGGTGAGCCATGTGAAGTTGTATGACATGTAGGGTTGGTAAATCATCATAAAATAAGAGTACACGTTACCTTAGCCACATACTGGCAGTACTTCTAATCTGCACTCCACACACCAGCATTCTTATTGACTGCCCTGCCTTCATTATGTTAACATCCCTTTTCCCTGTCTCAGACACCACTTATGAGGAGAATCACGCCTCGGGACAGTTCCAGAAAGATGCTGGTAATGCAAGCCCTGCTCACCCTGGGCTGGCATCAGCATCCAACTTGGGGGCATATTATCAAGAAACGGGGTTAAAAGCGGCGATAATGGGTTTGATAATATGCCCTTGAGAATTCCCATAGAAGCCCATGTTCTGGTGTCTACATGGGCTTCTATTGGAATTCTCAAGGGCATATTATCAAGCCCATTATCGCTGCTTTAGCGGCAGTTTTCTACCGCTAAAGCGGCGATAATGTTAACGCCGTGCTTGATAATATGCCCCTTGATTTCCCTGTACCTGAGATGAGAGCCTTAAGAAGCAGTGTGATTGCTAACTCAAGTTATGTTGGAAAGCATCGCCCCTCAGTCCAGCTAGTGTATCTCTGGGTGTAGTACCTGGGAAAGAATGCACAGGGATTCATTATCAGCTGAAAATGAATTGGCAAACTACTTTTGATTTAATAGCCCTTAGATACTGTTGCTGCTTCCCCTCTGTTTTGCGTTGGGTGCTGCCTGAGGATATCACGGGTTAAAGGCTCCTGCAGGAGCTGGTGTCTCGAGGTGCCCTTATATTCTTTCTCCTCCTCTGGTTCTCCATCCACTCGACTCAAGCACATCAGGCATAAATAGGCTTATAATCAGTCTGATTCTCTAGAAGCATTATGGTATGTGCTGCAGGAATCAATCACTTTCATTCTGACAGCAGCACTAGTCATTCCCTTTCTCTTCAGGGCCTGAGCTCTCATTTCCCCAGCTCACGGTGTGGCAGGAAAAACCCTCTTCTCCCACTGGGTGACAGCAGGGGAGTTGTCACATTCCAACTGCAGCAAAAGCAGGAGTCAGTATTCCCTGGGAGTCTCAATTCTCCTGACTATGCTGGAGGTGGTCCACACTGGCTGTTCAAAGGCTGCATTCAGACCTTTGCCATGTTCTGGGAGGCATCCACCTCAGGTGCAGGGGGCTCAGTATGGTCCTGGAAGGATACCTGATCCATGCTAACACTATGTCACAGTCACTAGACTCATGCGTCCTTCCAGCTCATTAATTACAGTGTCCAGTCAAGGGAGCATCTCTCTCACTCTCTCTTGAGCATTATAGAACAGCTTTGGCAAGGGAAAAATATTGATGGTTCCTACGGATGAGCAGGGGATAAGGGTTTTCTTCATAATATTCCTGGTACATACCATTTTTTTTGCAGAGTTTTATATAGCGCGAACTTGACCCGAATCCAATCAGGTATCAGAGCGCTTTACATAGCACAAGTTACGTTACATTAGGACACACATTCATTCTTTGTTAGGCACGGGGAGATTAAGTGATTTGCCCAGAATCACAGGATGTTCAGCGTCATTACTGAGACTCAAACACAGTTCCCCAGGTCTGAGGTCGAGCACCCTAGCCGTTAGGCCAACTGCTCTACCATTACAGGAGTTTTGGATCATCATTACTCTAAAGAGGGTCAATCTGTGAGTGTGGTCCACCCACTTCACAACTGACTGCCTCAATGTGCACTTCTACATCCCAATGGACGCTAGCAGCAGAGATTGTGGAGCTACTGTCCAGAGGGTGTACATCAGTTCTGGGTTCTTCCATTTGGCCTCCGGTCTGCCCTGTGTCACGTCATTATGATGGAGCTTCTCCTTCACTTGACACTGAAAGGTTACCAGCTGACCAAGTGCATCTTTTGCTCAAGGTACATCATGTGTGTTCACAGTACCCTGGACTCCTTTACATCATCTGCATCTCCTGTCCCATCTCCAGGATCACTGTGTATCTCCAGGTCCAGTGGTGGTTGAATTCGGCCTCACTGTAAATGTAGTGCATTTATATAGCGCTCCGCACACCCCCGAAAGGGTCTCTCAGGCGCTGTGCACACACCGCTGTGGAACCCTTCCTGGCCTTTCCCTGTGAAGTGCCCACTCCTGGGCACCCCCAAGGTGAGAGCCAGGCATCCTAGCGCATCCTAGCGCTTTTGGGGGCCGTTGTGGAGATTAAGCAAGCTATTGCCCAGAGTTGCAGAGTGAGACCCATGATTAGAATAGGCACCGAGGCGAGAATTATCGGGTCCGGGGAAATTGAGCCCACCGAGGCGGGAATTGAACCCTGGTCCGGGCCAGACCTCTGCATCAGGGTCTACCGCTCTAACCATTGAGCCACACTTCTCCACTTGAGCCACACTTCTCCACATTTATCCAGGGCTCAATGATTATGACCAGGGATGTCACTGCATTCAGTTTGAGGGTGCTCTGGAAAGCCCCGATATGGTCCCAGACGGAGGACTAAAGGTCTTTGAACTTTAGTGAACTGTTAGTGGATCTGATGACTCTGCTGCTTTTTCAGTCACACCCGAAAAATAATGCTATGGTGGTGTAGCCGAGCAATATGCTTTTGACCATTTATATCAACAGACAGGGCGGGCGTGCTCCAGATCTTTTGTGTTGTTGGATATTAAGCTGGACACTTGGGCAGAACGCCATCTCCTATTCACCTCTGCTCACATCAGTGGTTTGGGAAAAGTCTGTTCAGCATGGTCTTCCCAGGATTTGTCCCCGAGCCCCAGACATTTCCAGGAGGTCTTCAAGGGACTTGTTGTTCCATACCTGGACCTGTTTGCCGCTTTAAACAAAGTTCAACTTTGTTGATTTTGCTCTTGCACGTGGATGACAGTACTGGGACGCTTTTAGTCATGTGTTCATGGTTTCATTTCTCGAGTCTTTCTTTGGCGATCTGAAGACTATCTCTGCTCCCTTCTCCTCTTTGCCTTGCAATGTGCTCACTGTACCACCATCCCTTTACTTTTAACCCTTATGTTAGGTACTGAGGTGTGCTTCAAAGGTGGAGTGCCAAATAACCCATATCTCCTGTCGGTTGTGCATTTCAGTCAGACTGCCAATTGTTCTGGGACACACTTAACCTGTATCTGAGCCATTCTGGGTTTTTGCAATCCTGGGCCGGCTTGGGATATCGGGATGCTGGAAAAGTTTTTATTACTGACTCTTGGTTTCAGATATGACTTCTCTCGCTCACTTCATTCCCTCTTGGAACTTGCCACAAGTTCTCTGGTCTCCTTAAGTGTACCCCTATGAAGTATTTGGCCTCCGTGGACCTAACACTTTTGTCACTGAAAGTGGCCTTCTTGGTGGCAGTCCCCCGTGCTTGTAGTATGGAAAAGTTAGGGGCAAACACATCTGGACCGCTCATTAGTACTGTTGCAATTAGAAATCATTCTAGAACACAGCCAACCCATCATATGGCACATAAACTCAAGCTCGCTTACTGAAACGGTATTTAAGGAGGAAATCAGAGAACACATTATAGAGTACCTTCAAAATAATGAAGAAACTGAGCGGGACAAATATACTGTGTCAGAAGAATTTAAAGTAGTTATTAGAGGGATTTACATGACTAAACAACATGGTACACAGAAGACACTAATAGCCCATCTGCAAACACTCCAAAACGATCTCTGACCCATCTGGATCAGCAGCAAATGGCAAATTTGAGGGAGGCCATTTGGTCAGACATTAAACTGAAAATATTGAAATACAATGATATAGGGGACAATGAGATAAAACACCTCTAAAGAAAAGCTACTGCCCATGGATACAGAGAGGGAGAAAGGCTGTGCAAATCATTGGAAGACGTTTTGAGGCACCCGTGGGTGACAGGGGACATAGCTGAATTAGGAGCTACAGATGGTAGCATGTCCACATAAAAGAAAATATATTCCAGATATTTCAGTCCTACTAAGAAAACCTCTATGTCTCAAAGACCCAAATTAGAGAAACTCATCTCACAGAGTATTTAAAAGGCATTGCATTGGTATGGCTGGGGGGAAAGGACACCAACAATTCCTGGTGCAATCTATTACACTAAAAGAGATTATGGACACTATTAAAAAGCTCCCGAGCTGGAAAGCTCCAGGCTTAGATGGCCTGGCAAATGGATTCTACAACACATACGCCCACATTATAACACCGCATTTTCTACAAGTTTACAATGAGTCAAGAGAAAAGGGAGAGCTTCCCAAACTATGAGAAAGGCCCTTATAGTCTATCGTTCAGTCTGGTAAGAAACAGCAGCATTGAGACTCATACAGGCCACTCTCCTCAATTAGATGTGAACAGTTTACTAGCTAATCAGCTGTTGCTGATTATGACAAATCTGATGTCACCATATCAGTCAGCCATATATTTGTGCGCACACAATTTACGCACGACATTTCTGTTATTACATCAACTGAACCCAGACTTGAAGCCTGTGGCGGTACTCTTGGATGCTGCCTAGGCATTCACCTCCTTGGAGTGGAAATATCTTTTTATCCTGTTACAATGAATGGGGATACCCAACCTAGTCATGCGATGGATACAGCTGCTATACAGTAATTTCAGAGCAAGGATGTATGCTAACGGTATGACATCAGACCCAATTACATAGAAGCAAAGCATAGGACAGGAATGTCATAGTCCCTGCCCTGGCATTAGAGACACTGGAGTGTCGCTTACAACATCATTTATATAAAACAATTCTTTTTGTAGACAGAAAATTGCTCATTTCACTTTACACAGAAAATATGGTAATGTATGCCAAAAACCCCGGTGAGAATTTATTTCCTAATATTAGAGAATATGTATGATTTGGACTTTCCTCTGGGTTACAAATAAATTGACAATAGTCTGTAAACCCTCTTGTGACACACACCATGGGATGCTGTAGTGTAGCATACCCACTGGAGAGGGCCACAGATGATATCTAGGAGTTTGAGCTACTAGAGATGGTGAGGCTATTATCAGGGAAAACTAGTGAAAAGCATTGACTACATTAGAATCTCAATTTCAATTCCCCTATTTCTGGATGGCAGAATATATGATAATGAAGATGGTAGTGCTGCCAAGGCTCCTTTACATATTTAACAATATCCTGCTGATAATAAATCAACGATTTTTTTTAACTCCTTTGATCACTGCTTACTAAATTGGCATGGGCAGGCAAGCAGCCAGGATTGAAGTGAGAGATGTTCCCCTCGCCATATAATCAAGGCAGCTTTCAGGCACCATTTATGCGGCTGTATTATTTATGTGCGCAATCACAATATGTGAACCATTGGCACTACCCAACACCTGGCGATCGAAAGAGAGAGAGCATCGCAGGTCTCACTAATAGCCGTGCTAAATCAGCCACCGCCATGGAGAGAGTGGGTGATCGATACAGTACATTGTACAGTACATGAATGGCATAACATTAAAGGCAGCGTTCACTTAAGAGTCCTATATGTGCTAGAACTCTCACTGGTGAATCACCCTAAATTTACCATCACAGGGGAGGACGAATCACTTCAGTTACTCAAGAAGCTGAAGTTGCACGCCCTGGGATCCTCAACCTCTGAAGGGTTTTTCACCAGGGAACACAGTGCAGGCAGAGTATCAGCCAGCAGCCCCATGGTGATGTTCCTATGTTACAGGCTGTGTGCAGCATGTGAAGTCTATTTCCATATGTACCATGCTGAGCCTAAAACATTACAGTCCTTATCACTTTTATTGACATCAGTAAAGCAAACAAAACTTGTAGTGAGGCTGTATAAAAGAGTCCAGCTAGAGGCCCTGGTTCTGGTATCTGCTTCTAAATCACATTAGAATTTAGAATTGGACACTCCAATTTCAAAGGAAATGTGGAAATATTGTTGTTCACAGACCGGGCAACTCTTCACTAGCATTCGCTTACATGTTATACATCTCTAATGTTTACACAGGATATATCCTACAGCAAACAGCCTGATGAGAAGGGGGATGAGAGCTAATAATCGATGAACGCGTTATAGAGGGGAGGGAGCTGACTTTTTACATTTGCCATGGAGTGCATTGAAATATATCAATATTAGCAGAATATTACTATTAAGAGAGGTGGAAAGACAAACTGCAGTATTACATTCGATCCTATTAAATGTTTACTAAGCAATAATGTAAAACAGACACCAATCATAAGTAGAAAATTAATCGCTGCAGCATTATTGATGGCAAAAGGTGAAGTAGCGATGAGATGGGGAAGAAGACTGACCCCTTCCCAGCAGGAATGTCTGAAAGATCTCATATATTGTGATGAAGAACTCGAGACATACGCTTAACTATTTATTACCTAAGACAAGAAGGCCCAGAGATATTTGGCAGCAGTTGACAGTGAAACCCTGCAGCAGCTAGCACCTAACCTGCTATCCCCAAAGTTATGATAGAGGGAAGTACCCCAAATCTGTGTGCACACAGTCAGAGCACCCGATGTCGAGGTGCGGTCCTCAACTGGACTTAGTAATAACCAACATAAAAGAGCAATCGTTGCACCACCACATGAACGGTATAACAAATTACAAGGTCTGTGTTCAAAGTTTGTTCTTCAAGTACTCTTTTTTATTTAATGAACATATCATGCAACATGTAGGGTAGACCAGCCAATGTGTTTCGTCCAATACAATGTACTTCTTCAGGGCATATGCGAAGTCATCATACAGAAGGAGCTATTGTATCTGTTGCAAATGCAGTTTATCAGCGTATAATCATGTAATTGTAGACTGGACAGATGGATCACTCTGTGTATGGTTTAAAATAATTGTATGCAGCTATGTTCTAGTCTTAGATGCCAGAATTATATGGTGCATTATAAATTAGTAAACCGCCGGGTCACACGCCATTGAGGTGTCCCAAAGCAGATAGAACCGTCAGCTCAGCACCATAATACGCGCCGAAACCAAGCGCAAGAGGGAGTCTCCTTCCGGTAAATAGTTGGAAAAACTGAGCTGACGATTCTATTGGCATATCAAGATGCGAAGGCTTCACATTGATGTCTCATTTCTGGTCCATTCAGTGGTACTGTTTGTGATGGTCCGTCTAGAGGCCATATCAAATGGTAAAGAACAAATAAATTGGAACATGCAATGGAAATCAAAAAGGGGCCAGTTTAAGAGATAGCGAGCAGAGGGCTCTTGACAATAACATATGTGTATGTGACATATTCCATTGGGGATAACGGAGATAAATGGCCTTTCTGAAGGGGGGCAGAGAAATAGCAAAACCACAGATGAAGGGTTTCAGTGAAAGGGTAGGAAGAAGGAGAAGGACCTGAACCCTGAGAAATGCCAGGAGCATGTGATTGAGTTAGTTCCTGCATGCTTTTCTACACAATAGTGACCTAGCTGCGGCTAAGTATGGTCAAGTGCTCGCTGGCCCAACCATAAACATCTTAACACATTGACACCATTTGGGTTGCATGACAAATTAGAAATGTCGTGTTTTTCATAAAGACAGATTTATGTGGAATGTGGAATCTTCATGTACTGTTTGGTTGTGGATTTGAAGAACCGCATATGGGGCATTCTTTAACACAAGTGTACATGAAGGACTTATGAGTCCATACATCACTAGTTCAGTCACGTCAGTCTTTTTGTCTTGATCGGCATAGGAATGTCAGATACTTTTGCACTGAGCACTTCTTTCACATTTCAACCATGCGATCTGGAAGTCTCGCTTCCACTTTCATTACCAAAACGTCACGTACACGTCTTACGGGAACTGGACGTACTTAATAGCGTTTCCTCACTGAAGAGTTGTGAATGGAGGTACATCGGTAATTGGAATACAGCCAGCTGGTGGCACATTCTTAGGATTCATAAAAGGACTTAGAGTTACATTAGAGGGGGCAAGGAGACCGTTAGTTTTCTGCGGTGCTCACTAGACATCTTTTTACACAGCTTTGGACGTACATTTGGCACAGCTTCACATACCTCGTATGTTGAAGTTGAAGTTGAAAATATTTGTAGAGCGTACTGTGACCAAGCGGTTTCCTGGCGCTGAGAGATTACAAGTGGCAGGGGGAAGGCATTGGAGATCAGTGAGAGGGGAATGCTTGGGCAAACAAGTGGGTCTTGAGCGCCTTCCGGAAGTGTAGATAGTCAGTGATAGATCTAATGGTAAATGGAAGACTGTTCCAAAACCGAGGGGCAAGAGTGGAAAACCTAGTGCCACCTGCTCTAGACTTACGGAAGCGGGGAACAGTAAGAAGAGCCTGACTAGAGGAACGGAGATTACGACTGGGGAGGTAGTGAGTGACCATCGAGTTGATGAAGAGAGGGGCCGTACGGGCGCGGGCCATGAAGACTATGCATCCCATTTTGAAAAGGGTATGGTAAAGAATAGGGAGCCAGTGAAGGGATTTAAGAAGGGGAGAGGTGTGGTGAAATTTAGGGAGTCGATGGATAAGGCAAGCAGCCTGATTCTGAATGGTCTGGAGACGCCGTAGCTCGTAGGCGGGAACGCCCACATACAAGCAGTTCCCGTAGTCCAGGTGGGAAAGAACCATGGCTAAAATAATAATTTTAAGGGCGTCGAGGGAAAAAAACGGGAGATCTTACGGATGATCCGGAGAGATAGAAAGCAGGATAAGACAACGGAGCTGATCTGAGGGCGCATAGAGAGGTCCTGGCTGATTTTAATGCCGAGGGTTCTAACTGAGGCAGAGGGGGCCGGGGGGGAGCCAAAGCTGGGAGGCCAGAAGGCAGAAGACCAGGGGCTGGAGGAACCACCAGTCAAGACCAACTCTGTTTTGTCCGGATTGAATTTGAGATGGTTTAAGCTCATCCAATCAGAAATAAAAACAAGTGTAGTTTGGAATTTAAGAAGGGAATTAGTGGAGGAAGAAAGATCAAATATTAGCTGAAGGTCGTTGGCGTAGTTGTACACGGAGACCTCCATTCTAAGCAAGGAAACAATGAGAGGGTGAATATAAAGGTTGAAAAGAAGAGGGGAAAGGGAGGAACCCTGGGGGACCCCACAGAACACCGTGCGAGACGGGGCAGAGAAACCAGAGAGCCGGACAGCCTGTGACCGGCCATGGAGGAATGACGCGAGCCAAGAGAAAGCGGTGCCCTGGATGCCCGCTGCCCTGACACGGTCGAGGAGGATGGAATGGTCGACCGTGTCAAAGGCAGCGGACAAATTAAGGAGCACCAAGGCTTGGGGCAGTTGGAATCCGCCTTGCTCTTAAGCTCGTCCAGGACAGATAGGACCACCGTTTCGGTCGAGTGAACCGGGCGGAAGCCCGCTTGATGGGAAGCCAAAAGACGGTTGTCCTCGATGTAGGTCGACAGGCAGGAAGTAATATGGCTCTCTAGGATCTTGCCTAAATACGGAAGCAAAGAGATGGGCCTAAAATTGACAGGGAGGGTTGGGTCAGAACCAGGCTTTTTTTAGAATAGGGATGACAATGGCCGATTTGAATTGAGGCGGAACTGTTCCCTGAGAGATAGATGAGTTGAGGAGGGACAAAGGGGGATCAGGGCAACCAGCAAATAGCTCCCTTAAGATGCGGGCCGGTCCACAATCGGCAGGGGAGCAGATTTGACCTTCCTAAGCAAAGCCAGAAAGGATTCTTTCGAAATGGGGGGGAAGTGAGTGAGAGAAGAAGACAAAGGGGGGAAAGAAAAAGGAGGGAGGTGCGAGGATGGTAAGGAGATATTCTGTTTGATATTAGCAATCTTCTCAAAGAAATAATCGTTGAGGGAAAGACAGAGGGCATGGGAAGGAATAGGATTGGGATTGACTCTATCGGATACGGCCAGATTATGAACGATAGAGAAAATCTCCTTAGATTTATTAGCCGCTGATAAGATTTTGCCAGAGAAATATTCTAATTTGGCCGAAAGAATAGCTCTCTTATAGTTGTTTAAGAGAGACCTATATTGATCCCTCAAGGAGGGGCAGTAATTGCACCTCCACTGACGCTCTGACTGGCAGAGAGCCAGTTTAAGGGCTTTAAGGGCGCTAGTAAACCATTTATTGGCTTCATGGGGACGACAGGCTTTAACCGTCCTGAGGGGAGCGATCAGGTCACAAGAGGTAGATAGCCAGGTGTTAATGGCGTCCACTTGAAGGTCGAGGGGAAGGGCCGATAAATCCGGGGAGGAGGTCGTCAGAGAGGAAAGGAGAAAATTGAAATCTACCCGATTCCAGTTCCGTGCAAAGACGTTCTTGGGTAGGGGAGACTTGTCTATGACTGCCAGATCAATGGAGAAGGAAATGAGCGAATGGTCCGACCAAGTACAGGGTAGAATGGTGGTCGGGGAGAGGGCCCGATTGGCCGACCACATCTGATCGAGAATGTGACCATGAACATAGGTGGGGGCGTGAATGTGGGGAGTAAAGTTGAGACAGCGAAGAGTGTCAGAAAAGTCTTTGGAGGCCTGATCTTCCTTGGGGTCGCCAGGCCAATAATTAAAATCGTTCAGTAGAAGAACTGACGAATTATTGATCACAAGAGTGGCTAAGAGTTCTTGCAGAACAGGTAAAAAGTGAGGCATAGTTTGAGGAGGACGATATACAAGAACTATAGTGAGGGGGGCAGAGAGATTCACCGAACGGGCCACTACAAAATCAATTTTAGATATGGGAGGGAAGGACAGGGGCTGAAACTGAAGAGTGGACCGAATGATCAATGCCACACCCCCACCGACTTTCCCATCAGGGCGATCAGCCCGAAGTATGTAGTACGAGTCGGGGAGTGCAGATAGAACATCAGGCTGGGAATCAACGGAGAACCAGGTTTCCGTCAGAAACAAGAAATCAGGTAACTCGGTGTCAAGGAGGTTGTAAAGTTCCAGCTGATGCCTGCCCGCTGAGCGGGTGTTAAGAAGGTAAGCAGAGGCCACAGTCGGAGGACGGGGGGGGGGAAGGGAAAGTACACAGGGCAAGCGGTACGTTGCTGACTAGGCAAGGAGACGGCGGGGGAGGGGAGGGGCGGCAATGTTCAGGGCCTGAATGCGATTACGCGTGAAAGGGTTGAGGGACCAAGTACCTTGATATGTGAGGAGCTGCCCGGAGGTGTACCTTAAAGCAGGGGCAGGATTTGTGGCCCCTGGTCCTGGCCGGTTGCGGACAGGCGCAGACGGGCTTTCCTTTGGCGCGCCTTTGGCGTGCCGCCGGCGCGCCCGCTGCGCTCGCCCGTGGCGCCGTCGGGGAGCAGTGTTCATTTTATAGAAAGAGAGAAGGGCAGGAGGCAGCCGCGACTAGAGCGCTACCCCTGCCTTCTCCCAAAATGGCGGCCACCCTCGGCTCGACCCAGCACCAGATCCGCCGAGCGAGGGATGAAGCCGAGGCAGGAGCAGGACGACAAGCAGAAATCTCTGGAAGTACCAGGTACAAAGTACAAAGAAAGTACAGTTTTAAAAATAAGAAGGCGATCGCACGCAAATTAATACGGGGCTGACAGTAGCACAGCACACAGCGCTAAAATTAAAAACAAGCGTTTACACACTCACAGCCCCCGGCTTCCGCCTCAGGGGTAACACGAAAGTAATCTGGAATCACCGCAGCAGTAAGTGACGCTGTGGCTGATTCTTGAGGTTTACTGTTGTAGTATTTTGGTTTTGAATGAGCTATGTTTACATGTATACTCTTGTTTCTACAGTAACTCCACTCACACAGACGGTCCATTCTCATTCATTACGGACCGGATAGGTGTGAGTATATTGGTGTTTATAGGGATTTACCACTTTCACTAGGAAAGAGGGTTGTGACAGCAGAATACTTTATTATGTACAATGGAGTTGCCTGTGAGGCACAGGTTTCATTGGTCACCATAGGTGTGGAGCAACACTATTTGGATCTCTTATAGTTGTCGGGTTGTCTTTCACTCGTGAACTGCACTGGCTTGTGGGCAACAGCTTTAATGTATACTTTGTTTCAGAATATGGGTCTTTTGTCCTGAAAAGCTCATTAGATTTACTTTTTTATCGTATTAAATCATGATTTTGAATGGAGTATTATTTGCATTTGTATTGTTTCCCTGATGAAGGGTCTCACAAAATGCATTGGGAACAACAAAACTGAACACGCTTTGTGGAATATGATGTCAAAATGAATTGTACAATAAATGTTATATTAATTGCATACTGACTGCAAATTAAATATTGCCAATTGTCATTTATATTTGCAACGTTGACGTATTGGTTAATTAGCCATCCGAATGGTAATGGCATGTACCATGTATGTTGTTAAACATGTTGAAAAAATGTGGATAACATTGCACTAATTGTGTTTATTAGCGAAGGATCAACCAAATGTAGAGCACCGTAAGGGCTTGAGTAGTGCACCTTGTTTATGTGACAGGATCTGTACACATTAGCTTTCAACCATAAACAGGACATTCTGCTTGGCATATGTCTACGTTCAAAATCAAGAGAGGAAGTAGGGGACAGAATGACTCTAACTTTGGTGTTTCAATGTGTATCATACACCTATGTCATGTGATGGCTATGAGTAGGGCATGTAGTCCTGCCTGCCCTTTCCTGCCCAGACTTCGCCATTATTTCAACTCTTTTCTCTGTTATGTCACTTTTGTTGCTAGAGTGTCTGCATTCTGCTGTTCTCAGTAGCTTCAAGACACAGGAGGAGGATTTACAGAAATGCTTTCTGAAGATGACATAGTTTAAAGTTCAAAGGTACACATTCCACTGGTGCATCATGCAGAAGACCACAGAAAAAAGGCTAACAATATTGTTGTGGTTGTAGAAAGTCATGCTGAGTTATGTTACATCTCACATCACCAACAAACAGTCTAGTTTATGGCTGCCAGTCATACTGTAGTGGTTAGGATGGATAGGGAAGATGTCATTCTTGGTGAAGCATACCACGTATGTTTATGCCCCCAGCGAACAACTATGGTCCTTTTGATTTAGAAACAGAAATTGTTGTTTTCCCTACACAAATACATAAATACATATACTATGTCCATTTTTGACATTCTTTCAGCCCCTCGAACAGTGAAAATGTGGCAGTGGGAAACTATATAAAATAGTATTAGATACAAAAGTAGAACAAATGTACTTATGATACTCACATCACTGGCCAAGTCATAGGCTTTCTTGGCATGTTGATAAGCCGGAGTGATCATAGCCGGGAAGCTGCCTTTTCCTCTCTTCTCTTCATAGTCCTCCATGTAGTCCTATTGAAGGTACAATGAGAAGTGGGTGAATGTTTTAAGACAGCCTCAATGAGTGAGTAGATGCCATCTATGAATGTCCACAGCATTGTTCCTCTCCCAAGGTCCTTAGTGACCAGGTTGGCTTACGCAATTTCATGAAGCAGAAGTGATGCCTTATTACTCCAAAAAGAAAATGTAGCAAATCCCATTAACACAAGCCATGACTAACAGAGATCCTGTAGCTACCACTGCTCATGCTTGTGTTTTTTCAGGGTGTTTGTATGTCCAGGATGGCTATGATTTTGCGTTCATACACTGATGTGTAGCACTCTCATTTCTGAATCAGGAAATGTCTAGTGTAAAGTTGCATCAATCATCCAAAGCAAAACCATCAGGTCCTTTTCCCCCCGTCTCATGATGTCATTTCCCGGACCCTGTTGCACTTTAGATTAGGCCTCAAGACAGCTTTAGTTGGTAGCCAACATCATGTTTTCAATAAAAATGTTAATTGATACATTACAATAGATATACATACATGCAGAAAGGGGATTTTGGACAGCCCGTGTTTGCTATGGGTTACTTGCAGTGTCAAACATGGGTCAGCCTCATACATTTAGGGGTTAATAACAAGTCTGGCAGTCCATGGACCACTAGACTCATGGGGGGGGCAGTCTTCTGACCGTCCTATTACAACTAGGGTGGTCGGGCTGCCCTGGGACCACTGCAACCGCCAGCGATCAGAGATCCCTGGCAGTGGTGCGGTGGTCTTGAGGCTGCAGTATGCTTGGGGAACTGCCGTGGTCCCACCAAGCGTATCACAAGTTTTCTCTCCGCCGCGGTTTTCATGGCAGTTCATCCATCATGAAATCATGTTGGAGTGGAAACAAAGGGGGCTGCACAGGGCCATCAGTAGCCTCTGGGCCATGGGGTGCATGCAGGGGGGCACATGCACCCCAGTACCTGCATGGCATGGACTGCAACAGTCCTTGCCATGCAGTTAATGATTTTGACGTTCCCATTGCGGTAACTTTTTAATAGGCACTGCCATGGAAACACCAAAGTACCGCCCGATAGGCCAGGCAAAAACTCCTAACCTGGCAGGCGCTTCACTCACGGGTTTGGTGGTGCACGATGCAGATGGTCCTGCTCCTGCACCGCTAAACTCTTAATCAGGCCCTTAGTGTGAAGTGGGTGTGTTCTTTGTAGCAACTGGTGTTTACTTGCATATCCTGTTTCAATGCAAAACTTTATTAGTTGTTGCCATTAAAGCCTACTTTGTGTGAAGGCATTTTGCCTGTATGCTTCTGTGAATAGCAAAATGTGCTCTTGCCTGCAGTGTGGGAGACTATTTTCTTGTGATGCAGTATGTGCTTATTTATTTATTTATTTATTTTAAAGCATTTATTCATATATTTACTGCAATATTGACAATGGTTAAGGCACTTTCAATGCTATTTTTTCTAGTTTGTACGTTTGTATGTATCTGGTATTTCTATAGCGCGAACATAGCCGAAAGGCAGAGGAGTGCTGTACATGGTCAGAGCCAAGCTTAAAGTTGGAAAGTAATAGGAGAGGAAGCTGAGTTGTGGACAGTGAATGCATTGTGATGTAGTGTTGTTTAAAGAGGCGAGTCTTCAACTGTTTTCTAAATTGGAGAAGAGTTGGGGTGGTCCTGATGGATATAGTGATGTTATTCCAGATCCCGGGTGCATAGATGGAAAAGGTCTGTTGTCTTTTTTTTTTTTTACACTTTCTAGTTTGCAATCTGATGGTTTACTGACTGCGGGTGTGCTGAGAACCACCAGCTCTAGAGTTAACATTGCTTTTTGTAAACTATGTATTTGCGTACCATCCTGGGGAGCATTAATACAATTGTTCTTACTTTTATTGTTGTTGCTGAGTTTTTTTCTGCAAGTAGGATTTTCTTATAGTGAGCAGTTTTTTGTGCTTCAACTAGTGGGGATGTTACATACGCATAAGTGTTACTGTGCTTATTTTTTTTAAACCAATGTTTGCGCGCTTTGTTTATGTTGCTGCCCGTATGCTTTACAGTTTTCTTTCTATTATGTATATGCCTTATTGAGATGTTAAGTGTTAGCACTGTCATTCCTGAGCTTAGGTCCTCGTTATGATGTTGATCGGACTGCAATCAATGGCCTGTCTGACTGATATCTGCTGCCGCAGTCCGACAGCCGCATTAAGATGTGCTGCAGTCGGAGGCAGGGCGGAGGGACTGACCAATGGTTCCGACGGGCTCAAGGAGCCCATCCGACCATCGGTCAGAATGCAATTCCCTACAATGAGAGCAGTGCCTGCTCAGGCACCGCCATAGGGATTATGATGTCCCTTTCAGACAGCTCTGACCGCCATTGAAAGGCTGTCGGATTTAGACTTTGGGGGCCCTTAGCAAGGCCTCCGTCCCTTCGCGGCCTCAGGTATGAGGCTTGGCAGGCACCTGTGGTGCCCCCTAAACATCCATGCATTGTGTGGTAGGCACCGCATGGTGCCTGCCACACAGTGCATGGATGTTTGTAAACCCTTTACCATTGTGGGTTGTGCTGAGGCTCTTTTCCGACTGCCAGCACATGCCGAAATAGTAATGGGTATGTTTCTGACCGCCGTGGTGGCGGTTGCATCTTAATACGGTGGCTGGGACATCCTACTCCTTATTGGTCGGTCCCTTTCCTGCTACGATGTCTGCCGGAGCATCCGACCGGCATCGTAATCAGACCCTCCTGACAAGTGATATCACTCTTTCTGGATTTGTTTTAGTGGCAGTATTTTAAGCCAATGAGATAACGACTTTTGATGCACATTCTGTTTTTTAATCGACACAGGAGATAAATCATTTTTAATATGGACAAAGCAGATTGTTATTTGGTGCGTGCGTTATGACATTTAAGGAGGTGATTGTAACAGAGGGTGTTGATGAACAAAATATTTATATGAATAAGCTTAGAAGCGTGGCTAGGTTACACCTTGCGCAAAACCAATATTTGAGTAACAGTATGGTCAAGATTCTCTCAAGGTTGCTCTAGGGGACAAATTGGAAACGGCCACCCACGTCCAAAAATTCCTCTGTGACCAAAGGAACACAGCGGATATACAGTAAACAGAATATCGTCCCCGAGCAAAAAACAAATAAGCATTCAAAAATGAACTATATCAAATCGTCAGTCCAATAAGATGTCCAGATTCAGTATGTTCTCAAATAATTTTCTTCTGTTTATTTTCTTGTTTTCCTTTGTCCTTTGTCATAAGCGTAGTTATATTATACAAAAATTCACAGTGGATAAGTTGGTGTAGATGACATCACCAAATGTAGCCGGTAGCCAACACGTGTTTTGTCACGGGGAAATTCACCCGACGACTTCCTCAGGGCAAACGCAAGTCTCTGGGAGCAAAATCAACACATTCCAGGTGTGTGTGGTTCCATATAATATGGGTCAGAAAAAGGAGAGTACACCCGTCATCATCATGGGTTCAAGCGTCTGACGCTTGAACCCATAATGATGTCACGGGGGGGAATTTCCCCGTGACGAAACACGTGTTGACTACCGGCTACATTTGGTGATGTCATCTACACCAACTTATCCACTGTGAATTTTTGTATAATATAACTACACTTATGACAAAGGACAAAGGAAAACAAGAAAATAAAGAGAAGACATTTTTTTGAGAACATACTGAATCTGGACATATTATTGGACTGACGATTTGATATAGTTCAATTTTGAATGCTTATTTGTTTTTTGCTCGGGGACGAAATTCTGTTTACAAAATATTGATATGTTCTTATGTCCAAAACTGCTTTGGACAAATATTGTTTCATTATTCATTAGTGTCACTAATGAGTATCCACAATATTCTTTTAAAAGTTCGTGTCACTGAAAAGTGATCAGATGATGTTTATTAGACAATGTTTGGTTAATGCCTACAGTACATATATTCCTGTTAACTGACAGGTTTTCATACACTTGTGGCTCTCTTTTATGTGAGCCCTTTCATATATAGATTTTTCTGCTTGCATAGAACGCTTCACCACAACAGCACATAAAAACTATTATTTTACTTGACTCCCATCATTACTTCTTCCGTTTCTAAGCAGTATACACAACTATCCGCCGCTCCTAATACCTATATTATGGACAGCGGTCGCATTTAGATTCTTTAGCAGTGCTTCTCCAGCATAAGTATATTCCTATGCTTAGTGAGAATATTATATATTATTGAATTTTCACACGTCTTAAAAGTACATGCATTTACATTTATGGTTCAGTATCTACCAATGGGGTTTACAAGTGATAAAGCAGTTGGTGTCATATGTCTCGGCCTCTTCTCCTCTATGAATGTTTTCTTACGTTTAGCATCCGTACTATTGTATTTTTGGGAGAGTCAGCCAAAGCCTGCAGTGCATATATTTGTATTTATCTATAGTGTTGCATACAGGATTTATTTTTAGTTTTCCTTTGTATCTGCATCTTCGGCAATAGATATTCCTTTATGCATATATTTTCAGAATAAATGTAATATTAACGTGTTCTATTATATGGCACTGCATACAACACTTTTAACTTTTGCAGGAACTGTAAACAACAGGTGCCACGTTTAAATAATAGCAGTTATATTTAATTAAAGGTGGTACTTTAAGTTTTAATCATGCATTTTACAGCTACCCAGATTCACTTTATTTTACAAATGTTTACAAAACAGTACCAAGAAAAACCTGAACAATGATAAGGCCAGACCTATTGCCTTTGTCAATGTTTGTTAAATTGTCGCTTGTTTTCCTTCAGATCCTGTCGAGGGGCATCAGCTGAGTTTACAAAGCACTGGCTCCACTACTCCTAGATAGTTGGAGGTGGACAGCATCCCACGAGACAAGGGTTCAGGATTGCTAGGGCATGCTGGCAAAATGCATCTGTTAGCATCGACATTAGGAGTCCTGGCTGACAAGCAGCAGGGCCATATTCGACTTTTTTACTATGATTCATGTCGATATCGTTCTGCTATTAACATTAATGTCAACATCAACGTCCTTGGTTTCTGCACTTTCTACATCTTACAATAGTGGCTGCAACAGTTTTCCGCTTTCTCCACCAGTCATGTTAAGGTGATTTTAATGAGGATCACTGACGCAACGCCTGGCCGTGGTCCCTATTTTACAGAATGTAAATCATTAGTTGCATCACATGTACTTTAACCCTGGGATGGCACAAATAGAAGTGACGTTGCATGCTCTTTGGCCTGGATAACTTTCTTTCAAACTTCTGTTTTTGAAAACCTAGGGGTGTAGCTAGGGAGGCTAGACTTCCCAGATTTCCCAGGACAGTCCCTGTTTTCACAGATCTGTCCCGGCGTCCAGACGATTTTTGCAGTATTAAGTACTTGTCCTGGTTTTGCTGAGTCGCAGCATTGAAATGTTGAAGTCACACCTTGGACAGCCGCCTTTAAAGTCCGAAATAGCTTAAGTATTTAATCTATTTTTTGCAGTTTAATAGCCCGACTCGACCCGCAGGTATTGGAGCGATTTACATGATATCCAATTGCATGGCACATGGTCACAGGAGGTCAGCTGGAGCCTTATTTCCTGCTCCCAGCACAGAGAGGAAGGGGGCTGTGGGGCGTGGATGGGGTCACGCCACGCTGGCATCGCTTCTGCTTTAAAAATGTAGTCTTCTTGCAAAATAATACTTCAAATGAACAAGAGCCTAAAACCTTCAGAAGGAGTCTGTGCTGGCATCATTATCCCGGAAACACCAGGGTCATAATACTTATCAGGTACCAAGTGTACTCTATCATTAAAAGTAGGTTAAATATATCTGTTCTGGTACATCTGTACAAGTAGCACGAGGTTAGTATGGAAAAATTGTTTTAAACTGCAACCTTCAGAACAATTTTCAGAGTGCATGAAGGTCAGATCCGAAAGAGAGAGAGAGGGAATGTGTGTGCACTCTCAATCTTATATGCAAGTCCACTTTGATAGCCACCTTCTAGTCCTACTTCTATGTTTGGCCTGTGGGTTTTTCCTTTTGAAACTCTGGTCACCCTAGCTAAAGATGGCTAAAAAAAAGCTTTGGTTGGAAACAGACTCGAACATCTGGCCTCTAAAATTAGCAACAACTATAGTTAGGCTTACTTGTTAAAGTCCAGTGATATCATTTATTAAAACACAGGCATCGCAAAAGTTCAGAGGAGTTGAAAACTGCAACATCTGGGTGGCCACTGCTATCTTTGTTATCCATGAACATCTACGTCACTGCAAAGGTGTGCTGTGGAATCGTTTACTGGCAACAGAGAGCTGTGGTGGCACAAAGAACAAGTCGTACTTATCCCAGCCATCAAACATTCTAAAAGAGTGTAGTAACAGAAGTGTGGGGTCAAGGGGCAAGTTAAACTCCTGTACAGAATTCCCTAAATATTTCAGAGGGTTCTGGAATATGCTAGCACCCCTGTATATGTCAATATGTAGCTCGAAGCCAGTCACCCTCTGCTCCTTCCAGTGTCTCGGGAGCTACCCGACTTCAGAGAGGGGGGGGGGGGGGGGCATCGTGCAAAAGGCCCTCCCGAGCCGCGGGCTTTTTTCCTTAATGAATCTAATGGGCTGACTCTGTGCGTCTCATAACCGAGGGGAATTCTTCTTTCATGTCACACTTCAAACTCTCCACGTTTCAGAACCTGCGCAGTGTTTGCTTGTGGTTTGTTGTGTTTTTTATCTCTCGTCCCAGCTTCTCGTGACCTTGACTTCCCCGGCCTGCCTTTGAATATTAATAAAGCTCTTGAAAGGGGGACGGCGCGTGCCGCCTGCTATTATTAACATGCAAATAAGCGCAAAGGGCGTAATCCGCTTTTCAAGCACTTTCCTTGCTTTGAGCGCGTCCTCTTTCATGTGGCGAAGGAAAGTTTTCGGAAGGGGGCGGACGTCCTCGGCACAGAGCGCGGGGAATGATAATGACGCGGCATCATGCATTTTTAATGGCGGGCTTTACGGGGTACCTGAAGCGTCGCCTTGTTGCTACGTACCTGGCTGTACTGATCTGTGGTTTGTTTTCCAAAGGCGGCGTCTGTTCCGAATGTCTGGCTGGCTTTGCCCTTCATCTCTTTTTGATATCGCTGATGGTACTTCACCTGATGCAGACAGGGAGACAGGGCGGGAAAGCACACAGTGTTAGGCGCCTAATCACGCGCAGCGCTGTGCCCCACTTTCTCCTCATGCTCTGCCTGCTTCCTGGTGTCCTATCATGCACATTCGTACCCCTCTCAACCCAAACTCAATTAGAGGCGCCAACCCCCTTGCACCCATCTTCGAACTCCAAATGAGTGAAATGCCTCCAGTAGACTTCAACGACGACCCCCTCCATGGTAACCTAGCTCCTAATCCATCATATGTTCATCCCCTTTGATTTCACTGTGCTCACATTTCAAAACCCCACCTCCATTGGGGGCTAAACAGGTTGGGATCTATATATTCTTAATGGTGATTACCGGGCTGCGTACGTAGGGTACTCACTGAGTCACTTAGAAGTAATTGGATTCCTAGATATGGTGACAGACGTGGACCAGGAAGTTATTCCCTCGCTACAGTTAAGCTGTACACTATAGCACCAGCAGTATGCAACACTCCCCACCCCACCACAATAGCATGCATGTTCTACGCATAAATAAAACACACCACACAATTTTTGTTTTGGTAAACACTGCTGCAGGTTTATTACATACACCGTTATGTAATATGATGGGTTATTTTACGGGTGATCCAAGGGCAGGCAACCATCTGGGCCGCCTGCCCGCCTGATGAGCCAAGCAGCACTGGGGCGAACCCCATCTGTGCAGCCCCTTCGGTGATCCTCTTCCCGGATCACGGTCCCTTATTACTCACACCCCTTTCAGGGCAGAGCGTAGCAAGGCAAGCCCCCGGTTGTTCAGGCCCACAACCGCCCAAAGGACTAACGGGGCGCCAACACGGTTTTCCAGGAACCTCCCATGAGGCTCCTGGGCTCTGGCACCCCCTATGGTGCCGCTCAGAGGTACCCTTCGGTACCCATTTGCTTCCAGATCGCCCTGTAACTCCGCCACAGCTCTGGAGGCGGCCACTGTCGCCGCCAGAGCCCCCCACCAAAACAGCTATAGTCTTGCCCGCTAACTCTCCTGTCTAGAGCCTCCTGCAAATCTAGATGAAAGAGAACATCCCTACTGGTTATCGATGCCCCATCTATATTCCAATAGCCGTAGACGTTAGCTTGGATCAGCTAGTGTCTGATGAAACAAAACGCCCTTTATACCTGTGAAGTTGTGCCAAGCACTATTCACCTCACGCCGCAAAGTTCCACTGCGTCACATGGATCAGCCCCGTCCCACTCTGGGCGGGACAGTTTCAGACACCCTGGCACACGATGCCCCACCTATTTGCTGATCACACTGGCAGCCGCCCATCTAGCACCGTGTGTGACTGGACACATGTGTCTCCCATCTCTGGGACAACAGCTCACATGTTAAAAGACCGTTCCTACCCCCGCTTACCAGCTTAGGCTATACGGGCGAGTGGGATTATGCTTAACCCTGGCACGGTCCCTTTACTTGCTAAATCCATGCACACAGGAATGACCATAACAGGCATATGAGACAATGAGCACGGCTGCCCTCCAGCACTTGCCCTGCATCCCTTATTCCTTCTGGAAATTTCGAACGCTCAGCTCCCTCTGGTGAAGCCCCCTAGGCATACCCGCTCAGAGAATCTGTCTGATTCGATACAGGGCGCACTGTCTGTAATCCAGTGCCTAACACTTGATGTGGGAGATGCCACACACTGCCTAGGTCATGGGAACCTTAAGGAGCACCATTTTTCCCGGGGCGTGCCACTAAATGGGACTGGCTCCACCCAGCTGTAACGCTCCTACTGGGCTGAGTAAATGCGGCCCAGGATGACCCTTAAACAATCCGCGTGGTGTGCTGCCACAAACCGTAGATGGCGTGTCCAGGGCGCAAAAGAGGAAGGCCAGTGGGGGGGGAGGCCTATATACCCCCCCGTTCCTTGCGCCCCAGAAATGATGCGCCCTGCGCGCCGCAGCACCCTGGCTGCCACGATAGGGGGACTCATCCCCGAGGGGTCCCCACACCGAGAAGAGGGGGGGGGTGGGCTGGTGCCTTGCTGGCACTAGAGGCCAGCCCTCCTTAGGGCACCCTGCGGGCGCCTCGGGTAGCCGCATTCTCAGTTCCTGAGTGCCGTCCAAAATTGTAACTCGAGCACAGATTTCTGAAGCTGAGTGATGATTACTTTGACAGTCGCTTGCGTTTTTTCACCCAACCATTCATTTTGCCAGGTAATACTTGGAAAAAAAGCATGATTCAAAGTTTTATAGCAGAAAGAGCAAACCGACTGCTATTACACATATGGTACCCATTGCGAAATTGTGAAAATATATTTCTCTCCTTTCCAGGATGTCTATTTCAAGATATATAAGCTTGAGAGTGCCAATGTTTAAAAGGGAAAGTACAGGCAAAGGCAAAACACCAACACGCACCTTTAATGGCTTTGCCAGTGCTTGTTATAGAGCTTCTGCCACTTGTATGACCTCATAGCATTGCGTATTTTCCCAGTGAATTGAATGTAAAAACAAGGCATGCTGTATAGAATTTACATCAAGTTTTATGCACGTGTTTGTAGCACTGAAATGAAGTGTACACTTTTTTTGCACTTCTTGATTCTGGTGCAAAATCGTGAAGCAGGAATCCTAGAACCATGAAGCTAATTATAGCTGGAACACCCAGTTCCAATCAGGTCATTTAGTATGCAACATTCCCCACACAAAGCACCCCTTGAATAACCGCTGTGCCTATAATTAGAAATGGAATATTTTTCATGGCATCTCATTTCATAATGTTGACAATGGAAGGGGCAGCTGGCTGTGCATCAGAAGGATAGGAGTCCCAACTGGTAGGACTGTGGGAACAGCCTGTGCTCCAGGAGTATCCGTGTCTGAAACTGACAACTCAGATCCACGCTGTGTGCCCAGTCACCAGCAATACAGGGATCACTTCAAGGTCAGAGTGCAAGTACGGAGAAGGATCAGACACAGGACATTTCTGGGTGCTGAGACTGTTATGTAATATGGAAGAAGATCATATTTCCCAAATGGCAGGTGTAATGCAAATAGAAAAAGAATGAGACCCTGATAAAATTAATCAGCTAATAATGCAATTATCAACAGGGCATTACCTCTTGCATATATAAAAACCTGCAACAAAGGTTGTAGGTGGAAATGAGCGAGTTTTAACCATGTCTGTAAATGAGCGCATTGGGGTAAATTCTAGTCAGTTTTCTGGTAGAGAACATCACACGTGCCCTTAACAAAATACTCTGCTCTTGGACAGTGTTTATTGGTCAGGTAAGGTCAGGAGTCACATGATAAAAGTACATTCTTTTGATATTTGTGAAAAAATTGAAGGGGTGAAGCTTGCCGCAGTTCTGGTAGAAGATGGTTCCAAATGCTGGTGATCTGAAGAAATGTTTCTTTGCCCAGCAAATTTAGATATGCCCCAGGGGGAGACAGAACATTCAGATCCTGCGGTCTTCAACATCTATGAAGAACACATTTAATTATCCTTTTTTGCGTTACTAAGGGCAGTGTGATGAATTACATTTAGAAGTTATGCAATTCAATCTAAAACATATCATCCCTTTTACTAGAAATCAATGGAAGGATTTAAAAGCCAAAGTGTTATGCTCCCTTGCCAGAGCCCACAGGCCAAGAAGTACATTGCTATTTCCTCTGTATTCGGCCAACGGATAGAAACATTAGGAAGACTACAGAAAGGCAGAAGTGGCAGTGAATCCTGACATTTATGTGTGTTGAGCTTTAATTACTAACACGGGAGACGATTGTAGACCGAGTCCTCTCCAGATGCAGTTATTCACCATTTGGGCCAGACAAGTGTCACATTTAACTCTGAGCGCCATAATATGCTGATTAATCATTCTCACAAAGAGGAAGCAAACTATAACATGCTAAGCAAATATTTAAGCTCACAGTTAGAGTTTCATATAATGCTATCAAAGATCCTAGCACACATTAAGAGCATGATTACATGTGCATTTGCTCATTGTAAGAGCCTCATCACATGGCATCCAAATGTTATGTCTCCCTATAAAGGCCCTTTTTTTGCTAGCTAAGTAAAATCTTGGCTCAAGGAAACAGTGTCATTGCATGCTGACAATAGCCTGAATAAGCACACAGCAAGAATACATAATCATGACTTTAAAAATTCTTACTTGTAATTAGTGCACTATGACATGCTAATTATTCTAGCTCACAAAAGAGACTTCCATAACAAGCTGCCCAAAAATTCTGGCTCACATTAAGAGCAGTGTTACGTGTTGGCCAAATACTCTGACACATATTAAGTGCGCTGTCACATATGGACCAAATACATTTGCTGTCTGTAAGACCTCCATCTCATGGCAACCAGATTTTATGTCTCCTTATTACAGCACCTTGCTTACTAAATATAAACTTGCCTCAAGGAAACAGTGCCAATGCATGCTGCCAATAGCCTAAGTAAGCACAGAGTAAGAATGCACACATTTGCTTCAAAGGTCCTCTATCAGAGAGAGAGTACGACAGATTGTGAAAATTATCAATGCCCCATGATTTACATGTTGCGTGAATGGTACTGACAACACCAAACGCCCATCAAATATCAAACAAAACTCAATCCAACAGTGTGATAACTACTACAAGATGATCAACATGTCTAAGTTCAGTGAAAGGCCCATGCCGTTAAATATTCTTGCTTGTAGGCAATGTACTTTGACATGCTAACTATTGTATCATCAAAAAGAAGCCTAATGTAATTGCAAGAAGTGTCATTTGCAGTACAAGAAGTCTATCAGGCCATATTTTGCAGCTAACCGAGGGATGTATGACGTAACAACGCGAGTCATTACAACGCATGCAGTTACATCGCAATCGTTACAACGACTGCGATGTTACTACGCTATGCCATTACAACGCAAGTCTTTACATTGACTTGCGCTAGATGGCGTGCTAACATTAGAAAAGCGTACTTTACTATTCCAATTCCAGTCCACATAACAGTAGGGAAGGTGTTGGGATAGTAAACTACACTATGTGTAATGTTAGCACGCCATCTAGCGCAAGTCGATGTAAAGACTTGCGTTGTAATGACATCGCGTGGTTACATCGCGTTCGTTGTAACGACCGCGATGTAACAGCATCGCGGCGTACTGACTGCGATGTTAACGATGGTTCCCCTAACCGAGATGTAATCTTCAAATATTAATTATTGTAGCTCTAAGAAATTGCGCCATACAATGCTATATATTCAAGCTCGCAGCAAGAGCACCTAGACCTGAAAAATATTGTAGCTGGCAGAAGGTTAGCTTCATGTGAAAAGCACTGATGTTTGCATTATTTCACAAGTCCAATATGTTAAATAGAATAGCTCACAGTAAAGTATTTGTTAAATATGGAAGCTTACAGGAAAAGCACCAAGAATTCTAAACATCGTGGCTCACAGTAAGTGCACACCAATGTGCTAAATATTGAAACTCACAATAAAAAGGCCATTGTATTTCAAAAGATGAAGAACCAGGTGAAGGCACTGTGACGTGCAACAAGAATACGAGTTCACATCAAAAGTTACATTTTATGGCTCACAATAAGAGCACCATAATATCCAAAATATGTATTAGCCGAGAGAAAAAGTGTTGTGGTCTGCCAAATATTATACCACAAAATATATTAATCTCCACTAAGTTCAACTAGTCCACGTTCTTCTTCCTCCAGATAGGTAATCAATGTCATAGTCAATCGGTATATTCTGCTTTGTCAACTTACATCACTGGCCAGCTCATTTGCCTTCTTGGCAATTTGGTAGGCAGGGGTAATTAAAGCAGGAAAACTTCCTTTTCCTTTCTTCTGCTCGTAATAGTCTTCTGTGTACTTCAGCTAAAACAACAGGGAATTGCAAATTTGTGAATTAGATTGTTAATGAACACAATTTCTACACTACTATAGACATAACTAATTTGTTCCCATTTATTCCCACCCTTTTCGCTATTACTTTAAATGCCCGAAAACGCGTATCCCTATTGTGTTAGATTTTATTTAATATACAAAATAGCAGCATAGATCTGCCTACCACTGAAAGTGAAAACATCAAACCGCCTTTGAGATTTTACCTAGTTCATGAGAAAAGCAATGGCTGTATTCCTTCCATCATTTTCTGTTTTGTCAAACATGTTTTTATTGACTATTTTGTTCAAAAATGCAATGCATTACATCAAAACCGTCATCGGCATGTGTGATTACAATAATGCAGTAAAAGAAGAAAAAAAAAAAAAGTCGAGGCAGGGGTGCAACACAAAGTTCATGTCCCCATCATTTTCTGTTTTAATAGTATTTTTTTAATACCTACAACTTGCATTAAGCTTTTGAAATGGTTTGCTAGTGCAATATTAGGTGCTTTTTCATGAAACTCTATATTTAATGTTGATGTATCTACACATAGTTTTCATAAGTCTATGAAGTTGTCTTTAATGCTAGTTGTACCTACTTAACTGGAGGCTTAATCTATCGTGCATCAGATGCAAATGTTCTAGCGAGAAAACCTTTAACTCTCAAGTGTCTTGCCCTTCTTCTGACCCACTTCTTGTAGTTTGACAAACCTCATCCTGTACCTATACCTTACTCTCCATGTACTAACTCTAAGATGCACCTGGGACGGGGCTCGCTTGTCCCTTGTATGCATCCAGGGTGTGTCTTAATTGTAGGCAAAGAAAGAACTGGGATTGTATGCAGCTGGTATTGAGTCATTATTTGTTCGAAGGTGAACATGTGGTTGTGCTCCCAAATTTCCCCCAATTTAGATATTCTAATTTTATCCCATTCCTCAAACCCCCATGATTGGGAGACCTCCCTAAACTAGAAGCCACATCGGGATATACTTTGTCAGTTTACGACACCACTCCATCCACTTTAGGGCCATGTGTCTCCTTTCAAACTTTTAAGTTTCAATTACATCACTCAAGCAGATACTCTCATAAACCAGCATGTTTTAGCATCAGCTGGCAAGGGTAAAAAGGAACCTAGAATTCCATTATCATAAAACACGACCACACCAACGGCTATTCTGTGCATAAATCTCCCCTAGCCGTGTAAACCCTGTTATGGTACTGTCCAATATCTGTGCACAAATCTCACTTGACTGAATGACCCGTTCTATGATCCTGGCCCAGGCCCCTTCTGTCTTCTCACAATGTCCACCACTTTGACTGCTCTGTGATGCACAATTTCAATGTAATTCAACATCAGCTGTTCAAACAGAGTCCCCCTTACCTAACTCCTCACTCCAGGTAAGCTCTGAGAGCGCAGCAGCAAGAGGTGCGATGGAGATCAAATACATGACCAAGCAGCTCAAACAGGTGAGAAGGCAAGCATATGACCAAAAGAAGAGCGAGAATGTCCACAAGAACCTCGAACCTTCATCAAGAGGGAGCCTAAAGTGCACACTAAATAGCTAATACATTCCACTTGGAATGCTCCGTTGAGACGACAGTGGTATATGGCACTCTTGGTGTGTGGAGAAGTCGAACAAAACGAATAAACTACAAACTTTTATCATTACTGTTTGTCCGGATGAGAATTCTTGACCACTGTGGAATTACTTTTAAAATGTACCCGTATCATTTTTGTTCATCTTTTGTTAATTACGTCACATTGTAAACATCAAGCTACAATAGAAGCCATTTATTGTCTTCTAGGAAGCCTTACCGAATGACCTAACGTCTCTTTCATACTTGAAGAGTAGATCAAGTTGATTCCCTGTGACTCTTTAAAACACACTCAAGCTCCTGACCTCTTGTTAAAGGACTGATTGCAATTTTCCTTAAGCATGGAATCTTCAGTAAAGTCAGAAGCAATGTAGAGTGACCCTTGTTAATCAGGCTAAAACCTTCCACTAGCTCTAAACGTTTCAGAATAGACCTTTAAGAATAGCATTGAGACCACGGAAGGGCTCATGTTACTGCCAGCAGGGGCTTGCTTGGGTGGCCCATTTCCCAGGCTGACTTTAGAGGCTTTGTTTATTGTGCAGAGGAGCCAAAAATATGGCCATACATGCTTGACAGACAACAACAAACCATCCCTCCCTTTCAAGCATTTAAGATTAGTTAACATGGCTGGATACATACAGTTCCATATCATAAAGTCTGACAGGATATAAGAGGCTTACTGTGAGGGATGATGAACCTTGGACTGCCCTCCATCCAGACCCTCAATTGACATAAATCACTGCAAACACAGCAACAACGAAAGGCTCTTGCTGCCTGGAAACTGTTTCTGACTTCATTAAGGGACTTTACAAATGTCAAAGTCAAAAGAGTACTTTACTGAACACTGATAATAACATGAGGGTTGGGGGTAAGAGGAAGAATCTATCTTAACAATTTGATTTTGACCCTGGTCAAGCAAGTACCTGTCTGATGGCACCCAACAAGAAAGACATGGAAGCACAACCTAACATGAGAAACCACTGTGATACTAAAGGAAGTGATCAGGGGCGTAGCTTCAGGGAGGGTGTTTGGGGTGTAACAACGCCCTAAAAAATTAATCAGTAGTAAATAGTTAGGTAACGAGAAGTTTCTGTTGGATTTCACCTAGGATTTTTACTTTCCCACATTGCTGTAAATAAAAAATGCACTCTCATCTATGTTTTAAAGGCCTTAAGTACCCCTAATAATCTGCACTCCTCTCTCTTTCCATTGACCCTTTAAGCCCCACCTCATGTTCTGCTTCTCATATATTGTGTTTTAACAAGATGTCGCAGTGTGATTGTTGGGAAATCTGAAGCTCACACCCCCCAGTCATACTAACAAAGCTACGCTCCTAGAAGTGATCTCACATAACCTTTGATGACACGCATGCACTGCTCTCAGACCACCTCTCTTTTGATATACAATATTTATAGTATGGTGAACAGTGTGGCAAATTAATAAGCATTATCTGATTATAGGAAAAAACAACCTGTTAAGGACTTACACAGCAGTCCATCTGTTTCGAAAGTATCATAGAGGTATTCATTGCTACCTACAACTCTCCCAAAGTAAGGCCAGGCGCTCCCCTCACTACTGAGACAGTCTAAGGTCTTATTTAGAGCTTAGTGCATAGGATACACCATCAAAACATGGCAGATATCCTGTACACCATTTTACAAGTGTAATAGATTATAATGCACTTTTAATATGGAGGAGGGGACATCTGCCATGTTTGTGACAGAGTATCTTGTCCGCCAAACACTAAGGGCCTCATTTCGATGTTGGGCGGAAAGCCATCCGACAGCTCGTCGAGGCTTTCCACCCGACATCAGAGGTTTCCATCCGATGGCCGTATTACCATACTGGCAGTTGGAGGGAAAGCCGTCGGGGCAGAGGCCGGATAGTAATCCCCAAAATAGAGGCAGTGCCTGCTCAGACACCGCTGTGGGGATTACGATGCACGTTTCCCACAGCCTTTCAATGGCGGTCCGACTGCCATAGAAAGGCTGTCAGAAATGGACTTTGGGGACCCCTAGCAGGGCCCCCTTCCCCCATGGCCTTCACTATGAGGCCTGGGGGCACCTGTGGTACCCCCCTAAGAAATTCATGCACTGTGTGTCAGGCACTGCATGGTGCCTGGCACAAGGTGCATGGATTTTAGAAAACATCCATTTCTCTATTGCAGCTTGTGCTGCAGCCCTTTTCGGGCCAGTGTACAAGCTGCATTGGAGAAATGAATGTTTGCAACCGCCCTCAGGGCGGTCGCATCCTAATTCGGAGGGTGGAAAAGCTGACTAATAGTCAGGCAGATTCCATCCTGCTTGGGTGTCGGTCAGACACTTGTCCGACCGACATCGTAAAAGGCTCCACTATAAGTCCCAATTCATGTGTCAGGGTAAATCAGCCAACCATAAGACTACATTGTTGATTTAAAAATAAATTCCTTAAATAACTAAAAGAAAGAAATATAGAATAAGAACATTTTGTAAAAAAAAAAGCTATTAAGAGACGAACACAAAAGTTACAGCGAGATTGGCTGCATTTCAGAAGGTTTAGTTCTAACCATTCTCTGATTTAGAATTAAAGGGATATGATTACAAATTGTGAAAAATTACATATTTGAGAATCATTAAGGTTCCTTTTTGAAGTTTTTGGTCTGAACATGAAGTACCAAGGCAATGTGGATATGGTATTTTATTCTTCTCGGTGTGTCACCATTATCTAAAGATATGTCTTAGTAATCATAGAGCCTTTCAGACAAGTCACTGCTCAGGATTTGTTCGTGTTTTAAGAACAAAATAATTGTGGTTGTATGGCTGCTTGGAATTTTAATAACGTTACAACAAACAAATGATGGACGGAATGCTGACAATGCAGACATTCTCCCCCAGTCAAGAGATCTGGGTTAAATCCATCGTTCTTTTGCCCACTACACCACCCCAGTTTAGACATGGCCATATGCAAATCAGTCTTGACCCTGTGCCTCATGGGAACAGTCCAGCCCGAACTGCCAAGCCATGTCTTCCCTGGACCGGAATCAAGCATCCTAGGACCGGTTTCTGGCTATCAGCCGTCATCAGCCAGGATAGCTTGACTCCAGTGACGTAGTGAGCACGGGTCCCACGTCTGGGAATACCCATCCCACTTAGGGCGAAAAGCGTTACAACAAACAAATGATGGACGGAATGCTGACAATGCAGACATTCTCCCCCAGTCAAGAGATCTGGGTTAAATCCATCGTTCTTTTGCCCACTACACCACCCCAGTTTAGACATGGCCATATGCAAATCAGTCTTGACCCTGTGCCTCATGGGAACAGTCCAGCCCGAACTGCCAAGCCATGTCTTCGCTGGACCGGAATCAAGCATCCTAGGACCGGTTTCTGGCTATCAGCCGTCATCAGCCAGGATGGCTTGACTCCAGTGACGTAGTGAGCACGGGTCCCACGTCTGGGAATACCCATCCCACTTAGGGCGAAAAGCGTTACAACAAACAAATGATGGACGGAATGCTGACAATGCAGACATTCTCCCCCAGTCAAGAGATCTGGGTTATTTGCCCACTACACCACCCCAGTTTAGACATGGCCATATGCAAATCAGTCTTGACCCTGTGCCTCATGGGAACAGTCCAGCCCGAACTGCCAAGCCATGTCTTCCCTGGACCGGAATCAAGCATCCTAGGACCGGTTTCTGGCTAATTTTAATAACGTCATGATGTTCCAGAAAAATAAATTGCCTCATTAGTATGTTTTTCTAGATTATTACTAAGGTCTTGCCTTTACATTGGAGTGTATTGTAATGAGATTTCTGACTTTGTGGAAGATTATGTGCAGGAAAACTAGTACATCACAAGAGCGAGTATTAGAAAAGGCTTTACTCCTTGTTTGGTTTGGCTTGTCTCTGAAGCTACGTGGTCAATTCGAACTGCCGTTCCACCGAAATTCGGGAACAATTAAATATGCAATTTAATATATAAGGACAATACTGTTCAACTGGGTCAGTCTTCGATTAGCCTAAAGATGATTAACATGCCTGGACTAATGGATCTAGTGGTAATTTTATAGGAAACAAATACTCGTGTTTTCTTTACTCTCAATCTACTAATTATAAATCAAATTTAGGAAAATTCATCATCAACAAGACAAAGTGTTATACTTTGTTGGGCATGGCTTTGATTTTCCATGTGTTTTGGAAAAACATGTACCAGGGCTAAAATCAAAGTTGATTTCCACGAGTTCAGGCTCTGTAAGGTACTATCAGGCCCATAGCCTCATTAGCCAAGTTCATATCTATTACTGTAAGTGGATCGGTTCTACCAAGTGGAAAGTAAAGAAAACCTATGATTCAATATTATGTAATGCTTGGAGCAGGAGTTTTGTGCTGCCTACCTCTACTAGACATTCTCAAATTGTCCTAGTTACCAGGCAAAGGGTATTTCCTTGCCTGTAAGCAATTTACCATGGAATCCAGCAACTCACTAAAGATCTTAATCTGGGTGGAATTTAATTCTACTGTGAAATTAAATCCAAGGTTAATGCACAAAAATATTCTACAAATAAAAGACAATGTAAATAGCCTTAATACAATAAAAATGGGCATTGCCAAATTCAAAAGTAAGGTTGTGACAAATCCCTGTACTTTTCTTTTGTGTTATAGAATTTGTTTGAAAAATTATGCACATGTATGTGAAATTTAAATTCAGCATTTAATGTTATATTTCACTGTGAAATACATCCTGAAGTCCATGTTGGACACAAGGATGCCATTTGAATAAAAAAAAGTGCAAAAAACACACATGACACAAACAACAGCTGCTCACGGTCTGGTTGTTTGTATTGTTCCCGTGCTCTCACAATAGGATTCTTTCATCTAAGCCCCTCTAATAATGTGACTAGGCGCAATTTTAAGAATTTCGTATAGCAAGCATAACGTGACATGCTGGAAATTACATGAGATTACACCAGCATTGAAAATGTCGAACAAGTCTATGTAAAAGCACTCACACATTAACTGATTATATGCCCTATTTTTATTATTAATCTTGAGTCATTAAAATATACAAGAACTTAAAAATATCTTATGTCAAGTTACAGTTTGGTAACTGCATAAAGATATGTTGTGAGTAGCGTAACAGTTGAAACCCGTTATCAGTATTTACCTTTTTCACTTGCTACTATTTACAATTAAAGAATTCTCTGGTCCATGGATAATTAATCAGCGATCAGTTGGATGTAGGCGGTGTGATTATCACAAGAAACATTTTACAGACATAATTTGTATCTGCTCAGGTTTACTTGCGGAAAGAAAATCCTTTTTAAGGGCATATTTCATATTTTGAAAAATCTGCCCTAAGAAAGAAGCAATATCATTTTGCTTCGGTAGCCAAACTAATGTAATTTGCAGCAGAGCGGTGCAGTGCATGTAACAGGTAAAGTGGAAATTCCGAAAACTAAATGATTGCATGTAAACTTTCAAAATGATAATTTTCAAAATGATAATCATTTTGTTGTGTCTGTATTTAGTTATTTTTCAGTAGCTCTCTAACAATATGTCTAATCGTGAGTAACTGTTTTTTAGGGTTTTTTTTTTATTCAGGGCCAATCGATATCGTTCACGCTTATGTACTATTGATTTAAGTGCATGCCATTTTAATCAAATCTTTTTTTTATTGTATATCAATGGTTATTAATCATATCAGTAAAGTATGTATTATCATACATTCCCTCTGCCTTACAGAACAACCTTGGCCAGCTCTGTCAGCAAGGATTAGGGTAAAGATTAGCCTTTAGATCACGTTTCAATCTTTTAAAGCACACCGGGCCATATGTAGGTACAACGTGTTTTGCGATTCTCTAATTGCAATTTTTAGGGAATCGCAATTAGAGAATTGCAAAACGGAATGTAGGTAGGATTAGCAAAATATTTTGCGATTCCTACCTATTGCTTATTTGCGAATCCCAAATTGAGATTCGCAAATAAGGAATACCTTGCCATTCATTCCTATGGGCTAGAAGGCCCATAGGAATGAATAGGAAGACATTCTCAATTTGCGATTCTCAATTAGAGAATCGCAAATTGAGAATGCAATTGCAAGGTTGCAAGGGTGTCAATAGGACACCCTTTTGCACCCCTGAAATAAACATGTGTGCACATGTGGCGCACATACATGCGCTAAGGGCATGTATGTGCGCCACATGGCACTTTCAAAAATGCAAAAAAGTGCATTTTTCAAGGAAATCGCAAATTACCACCAACCTGAGGTTGGTTGTAATATGCGATTCCTTAAGCCAAAATTGCACAACTTGGGTGCTTCCTACATTGCATTTAAGGAATCGCAATGTGGGATTCCTTAAATGCATTAGCAAAATAAGGAATCGCAAATTTTGCGATTCCTTATTTTGCATGTGGGTTTTTGTGTGCTACATAGCACACTGCCCAAATTGCGATCGCAAATGCCGAAATTCGGCGAATTTCAGCATTTGCGATCGCAATTTGCCTTCCTACATATGGCCCACCATCTTTAATTAAGAATGTTATTATAGTTGACAGCTTTAAAATATTGGGAAAGGTATGAAGATTGCCAAGCCGGCAAAAGATTTTAGGACTGCCAAAATTGGTATGAAAAATCTCTCCTTTTAAATAGGGAGGAATAAAGCACCTGATATACAAAGCCTATTTGTTTTCGCAAAGCCTGCGATTCATAAAATCACAGGGTTCGCAACCACAAAATAGCGTTTGGTAGGTACTAAATCCATTTTCTGATTTGGTAACATGCATACACCTGAGGGTGCACGGTTCAAACAGCTTTATTATTTCCTCTGAGGGTTATAATGACTCTTAATTGCCCTCACAATCTCTATACACTCTTAGTTTTGGTTATACGTATAAGTAACTGCAAGATTCGCAATGAACAGCAAGTACCATACGAAGCCTTACAAAGAGGGCAATAATGCTTGTTTAATGGCTATTCATTCATATCGCTTACATCACTCAGTAGCTGCCCTCCAGCCTTGGCATGTAATATACTTGGTGTGTCGGCCACACTGGTGTACTTGGAGATCCTCTCTTCGTGTCCACGTTTGTATTCCACCTGTCAAGAGACAAACATAGATCTGATTTACAGGTGCACTTACTGGATCTCCTTGCAGGAACATGCTTCAATAAAATTATGCTTTCACTATTTATGATAGGGCAAATCTTAGTAAAGTGGATGTTGACAGCAAATATACAGCTCAAGGCCTGGTCAACGCCATTTCTCTTATAATCTAGGTGCTTTGCCAGGAGGTTGATGGCATGCATAAGAAGTATCAAGGATGGGTGAGAGAGTGCAAAGTCCCTGCAAAAAATACATGTGCACCTACTTTGGTTGTTTTGCTGGGTCCAATGAGTTTGATTTAGGAGAAAGGAGCTATCTTATGACTAAGGGTAGTGGGATCTTAGTCTTGTGTATAGTGAGAGTTTTCAGCTTCCTTGCATGGCTTTTAGAGGTGGGAGGTGGTACTCTGCATAAATAAGAATGAATAAAGGAATTGGTGCAAATTTGTAGGATGTGAGGTCAGTGAAGAACACGCCAAGGCAGGGACCTCGTCTCTGGGTCCCTAGGCCGGCTTAGCCACCATCCCCCACCACGAATTGGAACAACAAGTGCCAAGAGGGTCACAACTGATCCCGGGGGGTAGAACTGACACTATTTTCTCACAATAAACCCAACAAATGGTACATTTTCTTTAGAATCTATTTTCCGGACAATACATTCAGACACAAATAGCACGTCTCAGCTAAGTAAGGGCTTCTATGCTGCTAGCTCTCATACAAAGATACTCAATGAGACCCACATGCTCCCTATCGAGACAAAGTTTACATTTTAAATTGTATGCCCTGAATTTATAGCCATCTACCTTAACCACCTATCTTATTTCTTCAGACTTCTTACTAGCTTTGGAGGCCAGAATGGTCTAAGGACTCAAGCCACACTAAACCTTGAAACATCCATGTTCAAAATATCCAAAGCTCTTAACCAAAATCCCCCTGAAGCTGGCTCATTTCTTTGGCAATCCTTTCCGGTAGAGACCCAAACTAAATCCTTCTAACATTCAGGAAGTAACAAAAACTGGACTCTTTTATGTCCACCTCAACAGCCCTACACAAACGTCCTGAACACTTTTAACCTGCTGTTTTTCTCTGGACCTGTTGAGGATGTGTGTGCATTTATATTTTTGTGCAACACACTTGATTACACGTGTACACACTGATATAGTACTGTTGCTTTGGAAAAAAATTCTATATGATGTGTAGGAGAGTGCTTTTCTGATCCTTGTTGACAAGGCCTTAATTTAGGTGTAAACGCCATTTTGTCCAAGATGGCAGTCACCCTTGTCACTCATGTCTTTTCCCCCTATCCGTCTTCACAATTTCTGACAAGCTGAGATGTAGTTGTTAATTACCACTGTCATTGTTTATGCTGCTCTCGATGAACTTTCCCTGACTCAGTCACAAATTGCAACTATAACCTCATGGGCCTTTCGCAGGTTCACTGTACCCTATTCATTCATATAACACGTTATTGTTAGTGTATCTAGTTTGCTCTACGAACTCCAGATGGCATTAGCATAGAAGGGGTAAAATTATTATTCATGTAGTGGGACAGAGTTTAGGTGTTAAGCCAATATGACTTTAAAAAAAAATTAATTGTGCTCTGATTTGCTGATGAAATCATACACTTCCTTACACCACCGTGATTCTGCAGTTCTGTTAATTTTGTATGCAATTTTTGTTTATAAAAAACCCTCAACTTTGGGTGTAAGTCAGACTACTTTTGTACTCTACTAGAGAAACTGTCCATTATTTACTTCCTGCCCGCTAGGCTGACTAGCATGTAGGGCAGCAACAAAGGACCTCCACTTCTGTCAGTCTGTCTTGGGTAAGTTTCTGTACGGTGCCCCAGCTGTAATTCAGGGTTTCCACAGTCACCTCCAGGTGTTCTTTGGCCTAGATGTCTTCCATTTGCATTCTGGGGCCCACTGGAGAGCTGTTCTTGTGTCAGAGTATTGTTCTCTTCTGACGGTATGTCCTATCCATCTCCATCTTTTTCTCATAATGATAGTGTCCATGTTCTCACAGACGCACCTCCACTTTTTAATGCAGTTGCATTTCGTTGTTGCATCTTAAAGTACACTGATGCCTCAGATTGAAGGATCTCATCGAAAAACCGATAATTAAGTATATGCCAACATTTGTCATGAATTTTCAACACTAGGCAAAAGTGCCCATGACTCAATGTAAGTACTGTATCCCGATAGGTTTTAGGGTGGAAAAGGGCACCACATCAGATAGGGACACATCAAACATACTTAGAAGTTACTCAACTCTTGACCTATTCACACAGCCACCAAGCAACCTACTTCAGGCAATCAGATTAGTACTATTTCATTAAGTCTCATTATCAAGCTGTATATGCCACCCTACCTTCATGTCCAGCCATTTTTGTTGGATCCCATGTCTTGGATTTTCTCTAATCCTCACACAGAATGGGGCCACTTCTGCAAAATCTTGCTCTAGGTGGTCATGAAACCCTACAGCATTATTAATCCCCATTACAGTGGATGTTGCAGCTGATCACCTTGGCCCATCTGTGATAGCGGATAGGGCTCCAGATTCATTTCCTGTCTTTTGGTCTTGGCTCTCCTTTGCATTGAGAGATCCCTTCTCAATTGGACACCCAGATATTCTCAGTGGATACAACGGGGTCAATAGCATATCCTAGATCCATTCGAAAGTTAACATAACCCTATCAAATCTCATTCGCTTGTCTGTCCGAGAAGCCCATCAACCAATTTTTCCCTCTCCTATGACCATGAGCATTTGTGTGTAGTGTCACACTAACTTTTAAGTGACACATCACTAAAAGAGCAGGAATAATTGCCCAAAAGCTCAGGTTAAATAGGGTCAAAAATCTTTACGAGGTGGCTTCTACTTTGCACAGTAGTGAAGGGAAGGGGTAAATTCTCTCAACGATCAGTAGCCCGGCACATTCTGCCTTTCACAACAATGATATGTTAACACTTTTCAGACCTAACTACTATAGACCCCAAATGACTCATAGTAACTTTCTGAACCAGATAAAAATTTTAACAGCCTCAAACACACCAACTAATTATTTGGAGCACATGCTCTCTATGACCAAAATGGTCATAGAAGTTATATTCAGTTGAAGTAATATACAGTGTTCCCATGTTGGTCCAACCATGGACTTGTTTCTTCTATAGAAGAAGGGGAGTGGCACAACTCCCAGAATACCAGTTTGTCTTTGGTTTACTTCACCAAGAGTCCAGGTAGCCTTTTGTTTCAACCTAACAGCAAGGTCAGCGGGAGACCACTTATACACACTCAGAGGTTACGTGAACATAGATCCACAGCTCATAGCAACCTGTGAACTGTAAACAACATCACTTTATCCACCAGCACTTTGAAGGGACATGCTCTTTGTTTTAAAAGTAAAAAGCTGGAAAGCAGACAGTCTGCAATATATCAATGCACGGCTGAGGTCTGGTGTTTCCTGTTTAATTTAAAACATGTCTCCACTTGATGCATTTAATAAAGTAATACCAATTGGGCCAAGCGACTGTATGGGCTGCCCTCACATCCTACATAGTATAGATATGACTTCCCAGGCATATTTTAATGGATGTTACTGATAGTTTAGGTATTGCAAAGTTAAGGTTCATGGTCACCAACCAAATCAAGAAATAAAGGCTGTGCTTATCCTTTGTGTGGTGCGTGAAAACCTGGTAATGGGATCAGGTGCAGATACTGAACCAAGAGATGTTCAACACTACTACAGGGTGGCCACCCATGCACACATTGACCTCTGTGGTAATATATATGCAAAAGCACTGTCCTAGTGAAAAAGAAGCACTCAGTAGACGCCCAGTTTACAATATGTGAAATACAGAAATGCATTTCACAATTTGTTAGTAACACTCCAGGGCAATGTCTTCATCCCTTGATGGAGATGCTTGACTAGATGGACTCGCTGTACACACCTCCGTGCTATTTTCATGAAAGCATGTGGACGTTCATGATTATACCCTAAAACCTGTCTGATTTGTCAGTGGAACCAGTGAACTGGTTCTTACTATGATCTAAACAGAATGTGACCTTATCAGTAGGTTACATTTATTGGCTCATTTGCATAGGCCTGCTATAGTTCACTAACCCTTAATATCAAGATACGCCGAGCCACAGCATAAAGCATTTGTGGTAAGTGGGTTGCTCATAGCAACGGGGTAGCTTGGTGTCACCGCAAGCTCAGTGACATGGGTGATGTAAATTCCTCTGGAATCCTGTTGGCTGGAGATTCCTGAGAGGAAGGTTGGGACGAGCGATGGCGAAGCTGGAAGGAGCTTGGTGGCTGGGGTGTTTCTTCTTGTGTAAGCCTAATAAATGTGTACAACGTTATCATCACCGTGTCTGCACAATTGTATTATACTAGCCACGATCTGGCGGACCTCAAGTGTGAGAGGAAGGAAGGAGACCAACACCAGAAAGTGGATACTCTGTGCTACGCTGATCTTCAGAGCTGCCCGCAGCTTCCGCTTGGGAGTTACTGCTTCACACCGTGATTCTACAAGTGGACAAGTTCTTGTCTATCTCCGTACTGAATGAAACAATGAGTACCCTGTGCACCCTCGCGCCCAACATTCAGTTTTTTTACCTTGAGAGAGTGCGGAGTCCCCGTTTTCTGCGTGAGTGGAACGTTTTGCAAGACTTCTTAATTACGCTCAAGCACGGACTGTGTGGTGGGTGTTCTCGCACTTGTTGAGGGCGCGTCATTGGTGCATCAAAGTGTAGCTCTGATCCACTGTGGAAACTTTTGTTTATACTCTTGAGCCGATGGGCTATTTGTTTATCGCCTGCCTGCAATCTCCTACTGAAAGTCACGTTTGGCCATGTCGTTGGCGGCCATTTTGAAGTGCCGGGCTAATCTTCTTGTGTTTGCCTGAACTCTGTGTCAATTGCAAGCGGTCACTAATACATGCACGGTTCGGACATTTCGTTTCGCGAATTGGATTAAGCGTCAGCGATAGGCAAGCTTGATCGAATGCTTGCTTGTCACTTCCTGGTTACACGCTTTCTACATTAACTTGCAGGTGTCAACTTATGCATCGTTCTCCACTGCACCAAACGGTTCAGCAATTGTGCTGTTTTTATTTTTCTTTAGTTCCTAAAATGTTGGGTTGAGTTCTCTGTAAAGGGAGGGAGGTGTGTGGTAACTGGGTTGCTCATAGCAATGGGGTTGCTTGGTGTCACCGCGACCTCAGTGAAATGGGTGATGTATATTTCTCTGGAATCCTGGTGACTGGAGATTCCTGAGAGGAAGGTTGGAACGAGCGATGGCGAAGCTGGAAGGAGCTTGGTGGCTGGGGTGTTTCTTCTTGTGTAAGTTAAATAAATGTGTACAATGTTATCATCACTGTGTCTGCACAACTTTATTATAGCATTCTCCTCAAACCCTCAAATGAACGCCGACTGGGGAAAAGGATCATCTGCTGGGAACTGAATCCTGCTGTTTCAGACACCCTCCCACACCTCCGCCCCACCAAAATACTGGAAAGGTCACTTATCCCTAATGTGCCGGACTAAGCTTCTGGTCTGGAATTGCCAAGAGGCCTGTAGCTCACAATGTACTTTCTAATTTACTGCGCATGGTGTGTGAAAAGAATTCAGATTTTACCATTTGGAATTCGCCACTTCCGTTTCTAAGTCTTTCATTTAATTTCCTCCTCTTTGAATGTGTTGGGGGAGGGGGGCTCACTGACAGCTACTGAAAGGCCTTCTTCAATGGTTGCCTTTCATCCCTTTATGAAGGGATGTGGGGCCTGATGCATCAAAGGACCCATTCTTCGTCTACGAGGATATGCGTTGATACATTATATAATACCTTGCACAGCTGTTCCTTTCAGCCAGTCTGTTCTACACTTTCCAACCTCCCAACTTCTGCAGGTAAAAAAAAAACTTTTCTATGTTGGACAGGAGGACATTGCCCTTTCATCAGGACCTTCTAAAAATATAGCACCTTGAGGGAGCAATGAGCTTGATGAGACAGTGACCCAGTCGTGGCAATGAGAACTGCTGTCAGGTGATCGAATACCTACATTGCTCGCGAGTTCATTCGCCTTCCTGGCTATCTGGAAAGCAGGAGTGATCATTGCAGGAAAGCTCCCTTTTCCCTTCTGCTGCTCGTATTCTTCTGTGTACTTTAACTAGGGGAACAAAGGAATGTTCAGGGTTAAAATGTGTATTAGTACTAATTCTAAAATACTGCACTCTATTCTGCAGTAGATCCTTGAGTAGAAAGTGACATGGCAAAATAATCATCACAATGGAAATATTAGCAATTATAGTGCTGAGTAATCAAGGATGTGGGCAACATCCCACTGGTGTTCCTTAATTCAAATGAGGTTTACTGTGGCACGTCATGAAATGTACACTGTGGGCTTGATTCATAAACGTAAACTTACACTTTTGTGTAAGTTTACAATTGTTTGCTATTCACATGTGTATTTTCCTAGTAGCATCTTTGAGACAGCGGAGTCTCCGCACATAAAACCATAGGACTATCCCATTGTATGTATTTGTATTTGTATTTTGTACTTATACCGCGCAACTATCACCCAACGGGTATCTTGGCGCTCAGACTGTGATGGAGAGAAACTTCTGAACTAACAAAGTGTGTAGCAGCATTGACAGAGAAAACGAAGGAAGATAGAAAACAAATACCGATCAAAGAGTGGGAGAATTAGGAAGCCATATGCCCCGCCCTGGGAAAGAGCCAAGTCTTCAAGCTTCGCCTGAAATCCATCAGGCAGTTAGCCTGTCTAATACTCAGGGGGAGTTCATTCCAAAGTCGCGGGGCCACTATACTAAAGGCCCTACCTCCCATCCTGGCCTTCTTGATCCTACCAGTGTTTAGCAAGAAGGCATTTGATGAGCGTAGAGTCCTTTGAGGCTTGTACCAGGATATTTTCTCCTGTAGAGTGATAGGGCCAAGACCGTGTGCCGCTCTGTAGACAATGCACAGGGATTTAAATTTAGCCCTTTCCATCATGGGAAGCCAATGAAGTTCTTGAAGCGCCAGCGTGGTTGAGGAGCCACGTTTCCTATTAAGCGCCAGTTTGGCTGCCATAGACTGGACCCTCTGCAAACTCTGGTAGATGTAAAGAGGAGCTCCTAGATATAGAGAGTTGCAGTAGTCCAGCCTACTTAATATGATACTACGAACCACCACAGGTCTTTTCTCCACAGGCAGGAGAGTTAAAATCTTCCGTAGGGCTTTCATGAGAGCACAGCACACCCCCACTGTTTTTTTAGCCTGAGAGGCCATCTGTAGATCATTATCGAACATGACCCCCAGATTCCGCACCGTTGTCACTGGGACAGTGGGTTCCACATCTGGGGCCATTCTGAGCTCAAAAGGCAGATCTCTTACTCCCGCTGGGGGGCAGTAGAGCACCTCAGTTTTGCCTCCGTTAAATTGCAGTGAATTAGCCCTGAGCCAGTCCGAGGTCTGACGCATACACTTTTGGAAATCTTCCATATTCAAAGCTCCTTTGCCCTCCAGTGAGAACACTAGTTGGGTATCGTCCGTGTAGTTAATAAGATCGATCCCATACGCTTTGATAATGGGGATTAATGGCTGCAAATAAATGTTGAAAAGGATCGGGCTGATAGCCGATCCCTGAAGGACCCCATGTTCCATCAAGGTCTTACGGGAGGTAAAAGGGGGCAGAGAGACCACCTGTTGTCTCCCTGTGAGATAGGATTGTATCCATCTCAAGGCACATCCCTTCACTCCCAAATGCTCCAGCCTATTCAACAGAATTTGGTGGTTTACCGTATCGAATGCGGCTGACATGTCTAAGAGGACCAGAACTGACGAAAGGCCTCTGTCAGCCCGCATCCGAAGGTTATCTAATACCGTGACCAGGGCTGTCTCCGTTCCGTGACCTGGTCTAAAGCCAAACTGGCTCTTATCCAGGAGATGGAACTCCTCCAGATACCCAGAAAGAGATCTGCTCACTACCTTTTCAATAATCTTTAAAGGAAAAGGCAGCAGAGAGATGGGTCTAAAACTAGCAGGATCTCCTGGGTCCAGAGAGGGCTTCTTTAGCAGTGGTCTAACCACTGCCAGCTTCCAGGTTTCAGGCACCACCCCTTCCTCCAAAGATTGGCAACATATCTGCCACAGCCGAGGGAGCAGAGCCGAAGCATGCTCTTTCCAGATCTTATTGGGTAGGGGGTCTAATGGGGACCCTGACCTCACATTCTGTGCATAGTTGTTAAACAACTCATTAGTGAGAGGTATAAAATGCTCCAGTGAGGTTACCATCCCTTGTTCTTCCGGAGACATGTGTCCATTATCATTTAGAGGAGAGGGGCTGCACATATTTAGCCCCCCTACAATTTTTGCGATTTTCTCCTCAAAATGAGATGCGATTCTGTCGCATAGCGCCTGTGACGTGACCACTTTATTTCCCACACTAGTGGGATTAGAGAGGTCTCTAATGATCTTAAAAAGGGCTCTGGTGCTGTTTGGTGCTGACAGAATGGAGTTGATGAAAAAGTCCGTCTTAGCCTTAGCCATTAGCTCTTTATACTGAGCTTGTACCTTTTTAAAGGCCCCTTTATCCTGCTCAGCATAATGCCTGCGCCATTTCCTTTCCGCCTGTCGACAGGATCGACGTATTATGCTCAGCTCTTCAGTGTACCATGGTGCAGAATGTTTTACTCTGGCCTTCAGGCGTTTCAGAGGTACGTGCTGATCTAGTACACCGAGGATATAATTCTGATACCGATGATAATTCACGGCCACTGACTCATGAGGATCGAAAGAAGGCAAATTTTGAAAAAGTGGCTCAGCCCTGCTCCTCATAAGTTTTGCCCAGTCTCTCCCCATACGATGAGTAACAGGTGGCGGTCTGGTGGTTTTTCCGTCAGGTATACAGATCCGAAACTGGATCAGCGAATGATCGGTCCAGGTCTGAGGTAGAATATTAACCACCTCAGTTTCGTTGAGATCAGCAAACAGGAGATCCAGAATGTGCCCTCCTTGATGGGTAGGTTGCCGGATCAACTGATGCAGGCTAAGACTCTCACAGGTTTCCCTGAGATCTCTTAGGTGGCCGTCTAAGGCACCATTCTCCCACATGTTGAAATCCCCCAGGAGCAGCATTCTTGAGTGAGTCAGTGACTGGGCCGCAATGACATCCAGGAGCGCTTGGTACTGTGTGTTGGAACTTGGGGGTCTGTAGCTGACCATCCCTGTAAGGAGCCTCCCTCTCTGTTCTTGTAGGGAGAAACCCAGTAGCTCGATACCCGCCACCTCATCAACCTCAGACGGGGCAAAGCCCCAGATGTCCTTAAACATCACCCCAACCCCTCCACCCCATCCAGTAGCTCTGTCCAGTCCAGTAGCTATGTGCAGAGAATCTGCAGTCATAAAGACACTATAAGTAAAATACCTTTGTGAATACAGTGGCTGCTGGTATTTGAGGGAGGTGAGTCGCGGGGAAGGGGGGAATGACATTTTTTTTTTTAAATACACGCTTACCTGTCTGCCGCAGCCCTCCGCCGTCACCACCGCCGCCTCCTCTCGGTCCTCTTACCCACTTCAAGGCAGGAAGCAGGATGCACCCGGCTTCCAGTCTCCCGATAGCCAATCACAATATTGCAATGCAGGGGTGTGATTAGCCTGGATCGGCACTCAGCCAGAGAATTGGAGGCTGACCATGTTCTCCATGCAGGCTGTAATGCAGCCTGCATGGAGAACATGCAAAGTGCAAAGTGCGCATTAATGTTTGGCCGGCCCCTGTGGGCAGGCCAAACATTCATGCGCACTTTAGGGAGTGCAAATCACTCCTCCCTTCCCCTGCTCTGTCAGCAGAGCAGCACTGCCCCGTCCCACCCACAAAGCTGCCGCAACAAGGAAAAAATAAAATGATAATAACTTAGAGTTTTTTTTTTTCCTTAAGTGACACCGCTTAAAAGCAGTGGGGCAACACTCCTGTGCATTAGCAGAGGAGCCGCCACTGTGTGAATAGCAAACAATCGTAAACTTAGACAAAAGTGTAAGTTTACCCTTGTGAATCACGCCCAGAAGGTCCGCGAAAACTGCTCCTGATTTATGATCAACTTAGTTAGTACATACAACAAGTTTTATTTAGAACAGCAATTACTTTGGACACAGTTGACAAATCTACACGAAACGTTCCAAAAACATTGCTTATTTCCCTTAGAAATTTTCTATAAAATGTCCTGCAGTTTGTTCATATTCTGTTCTACAACAAAAACCATAGCACAGATTTACATAAAACTTGGCACGAAATTAATACACCCAGTTTCGCCCCTTTTGTTGATTTATGTACTTCTCATAAGTCGTTTTTGAAAAAAATTAAAAAAGGAGTATTTAGTGATATCTGGGCAGAGCCCAAAATTTCAAATCTAACACTGAAAAAGCTGGGAAATGCCCTGCCAGCCATTAAGTGTTGCGAGTAGTTCAAGAAATGCATCACAAAAAAATGCGCAGGGACAGGAAGACTGTTGTAATCTCTTTGTATTTGTTTTCCCTCTTTGTGGTACATTCCATTCCCCCCTCCACTTTCCTGTTCCTTAGAATCTTCCCTGAGAGCTCAAGATAGAATGTTGTGAACTGTGACTGAGCAGAGTGGATGATCAGAATAAAGGTGCTTGTTCTTACCTGATTTGGAGTCTGCTTGTTCGTCTTGGACTACAATAAAGACTAAGCTGTAATGTTGTCACGTGTAAAGAAACATTTTTTGAGGTGGTGTTATTACTTTGGTCCTTTATGAAAACTCTATAGGAAACTTCACAGAATAAAGAACGAAAACGTAATATTTATTTAGGGGAAGCAAGTTCTAAGGTGGTCCCAAAAATTGCAGTTTTTATTGAAATTCCAATAGGGGATCAACAGGGGCGTAGCTTGATCAGTAAAACTGGAGGGGGGGGGGGCACAGGGGGAGCTGAATATTTCCCAACAGTCACGCTGACATATCTTATAAAAATACATTATATGAGCAGCAGCAGGGCATATGAGGGGCTTAAGGGGCAGTGGAAAGGGAGAGGAGTGCGGATTGTTAGGGTGTTAGGAGTACTTAAAACACAATATTTGTCAAACTAAAAAGAATGTGTGTGTGTGTTTTTGTCTGTGTGCATTTAAAAAATTCAGGGTGAAATCCGTCAGACACCTCACCATACCGGACTGGAAGCATATGTATCCAAATATTCATTACAGAATTAAAATGTTACCCAACCTCCATCAAAGCTATGCCCCAGGGAATCACTAAAATGCCAAAACACAAAAAAAAAATCCTAGGGACAATGCAAATAATTATTTGGAGCAGGCGCGGCCGAGAAAGGTAAGAGCGGTGGGTCGGAGGCAAGGTGTGGGGTTGGGAGTCAACAGATGACGGGATAGGTAAAATTAAATATAAAAATAAATAAAACCACTTACCGACTTGGCGATGCGGCGAGCGCAAGGTGAGTGGTTTTACTTATTTTTTTTTTATTTTACCTATCCTGTCGACTTCCCCCCATCCTGCTCTACCCCCGCCCCACTCCGCCACTCTTACCAGTACCAGCCCCTGATTTGGAGCAGGGGAATACACCCCGGGCATGGCTCAATTTCACCCCTGTGATAAGTGACCAAAGGCCATGCTCAGCTGGTACTAGGGATAGTGTGACACAGTGCATGCAAGGAGAAAATGCTATATTCAGCAGCCAGTACTTCTGGTCAGCCTTGCACCGCAGGCTCTTGGGGCGATAAGTGTGATGAGACCAAAAGACCACAGCTGCAACCAGAACCTTGGGCCATGTCATGTAGGTTCTGGAGGCAAACAAGCTGAGTGCAGGACATGACTAAAGATCTTATCCTTTGAGCCCTAGATTCAGGGGTCTGGGTGAAGACACGGCTAAAAGCAACACCCAGTGCACTGCTGCCTCTGAGAAATAGTGGGCACAGGGCCAAAGACAATAAAACATACCACCCAAAATCACAAGAGATGTGATAAAAGGAAGATATGACTGTTTGCTCGGAGGACAAATAACTTCAAATGGAAAAACATTTACAAATTCCCCTAAAACGTCGATTGAAGGAACATAATACTTGTAATGCAAAACCTTAAAACTACTAATGCCATTCCAAAATGACAACATCAATGACAGAACAGGTGACATCGCAAGTAACATCACCAGTGACATCATCAATGACATTAACTTATCAAAAGTAGCTAGACTCAAATGATAAAAGGGAAAATAAGAAATTGCAGGATAATTCAGTGCAAGGAATTGTTTAGGTAAAAGGGTCGGGATAATTTTAATATGTATTTTTTGCTATTCATTTTTTATTGTAATGTACGTAGTCTACTTTTCAAGACTATGGGCCACGCAAGGAAAAGGCTCATTTGTTTTCAAATTAAGGATCCCATTTTGTACCCCTGTCCAGTGAGTGTGCCATTGTCAACAGGCGTGGAGTGTGCTCACCTCACGCCTGTGGTTTCAGTTTTTCCGGGGGGGTCACCAATAATCTACCCACTCCGGCACTGACAGCATGCCTGCAGTAATAGAATGTATTCTATCCTGGGAACCAATCAGACTGTACATTTCCCTGGAGTCTGAAACAACCTGGAAATGCCAATGCAAGGAAATTCTCCTATGAGAAAGGAGGATCCTTTCAAATTCAAAACCAGTCCTCGAATAGTCTAAGTCGGAGGGCCATTCAAGGTCCAACTATACAAAAGATGAACCTCTCAAAGTTCACCTGTCACCTTTTAAAAAGTGAATATCTCAATTATCAATGTGACGTGGTCAAGCTTGGTGTAGTGTCTCTAAGCAGTTGTTCCTGCATAAATAACATATATACAGTTGTTACTCCTAGTCTGAAATGCGCTCCCATTCCGTTTTCACGGTAGGAATGCTTCCCACTAATACAGGACCAGCTCCATTTCAATCTCTGAGCAAAACGAGGGTTTGTGGAGCCTTGCTGGCCGCTTCCTGGAGTTTTAAAGCCCCGTAAATACTATCAGTCTCTGTTCAGCTGCCGGTCCACACTTATGTTCTCAAATCCCGCAGGTCAAGAGACGGAGGCTCTCAACTGGAAATAGAAGCAACTTCTCTCAGGTTACACAAACATTTGGAGCTGGTGCCTCAACCCACTGAACTTAACGTCCTGGGAAATTGGGAAAGGCAAGTGTGTTTAATGACTATAAGGTCTGACCAGAGTTCCCAAGAAACAAAGCCGAACTCTACACAAGAAGGTTTGGGAATGTTTTCCAACTGTTTACATAAGAGAAGGAGTGCTGAAAACAGGGAGTAGAAAGGATGCTCCTAGGTGGCAGTCTGGGCTGGAGGAACAGGTGGGGAGGGGAGACTCCCCAGGTTGGTGGGGGGGGCACCCACCAAACTTAGAGAACACGGCCGCAACTCTGCTCTCTGCAGACGCTGCAGCAGCACTTACATCAAAACTGAGATGACAGCTCACTGTCACATCCTGATGGCAGGCTAGAATTATTTTTTTATTTTGCAGAAATAAAACAAAGAGGAGGTCTATTCTGCTAAACAAAAAGCGAACAGCGCTTGTTCAAAAGGAGTTTTCATCCTTCACATAGAGGTGATTTGATGACATTCCCTGCACCGGTCAGCCACACCTGGGGGGCGAAATCAGATAGGAAAAATCTTCATTTGGAGGCGCGCCCTTAGACGTCGACCTTCCATTGCATTAAAAGGAATCTATGACAGTATTCCGCAGCCTTTTTCCCCGCAGGGAATCACAATGCGGTCGTTACAATGACCGCGTTGTGATTCCGCATACCATTACTCCACAAGTCGGAACAACGACTTGCGGAGGGGGGGCGCTGGATGTTGGAATTGTATAATTTATTATTCCAACTCCAGTCTGTAAACACATGGGATGGTGTTGGATTTTAAATCCAACCCCTCCCCCCTTCTCCGCAAGTCGTTGTTCCGACTTGCTGGGTAATGGTATGCGGAATCACAACCCGGTCGTTGTAACGTCCGTGTTGTGATTCCCTGCGTTGAAAAAGTTGCGGGGTAAACGTTGTTTACCCATTAAAAGTGGTGCGTCTGTGGTGGTCACCAGCCCTCTGGTGGAAGCTCCACCTGCAATCAATCATCAGTCCCGCCAACTCTAAATGGGCTGGGAAGCTGGATTTGTCCAGGCGGGAGACTCGCCAGGTGGCACTGAGCTCCCTATTCAACCAAACTTGAATATTTGACAGGGGTCATGAGGTGCATTTTAATTTCTTGTTTGAAGAGCACGTGTTTCGTCACAAGGTGTAGGCTGTTTTTCCTGGTTCTAATACATGTTCTCGGTCTAGAACCATCTGGCTTTTGTCTTCAATTTAGAATCAACAGTAACGTGAATGCGAATCATTGCAAAGACTTAAAACTGTTCTTTTTGACTGCTCTGTGAGTGCTTTGGTACTAAGGTTTTTCATGTTCTGGAAGTAGGGTGCCATTGTACCATTACAGCATCAACCAGATAAAATTAGCTATTTTCTAACAATTTTTGCACTTAACATAAGATGTTGGGTCGACAAGACCACTACTACCTGTTGTAATCATTTATATTCAGTGTAGAGTTCAATGGTGATTGCAAATCTACTGTATGATGATCGATTCATTTCAAATCAATTACTCGCCAGTAAGAATTATTTTCGAATAATGTGGTTTAATTAAACCTGTCAGATCACTGCCCACACTTTTTGAAGCCCGAACCATACTTACATCACTGAGGGTCTTCTGCGCCTGGGCCACTCGCACCATCTCAGGGTCTGGGACCGCCGGTGAGTACCAACATTTCTCCTCTTCATATGCAGCCTGGTACGCATTCTGAAAATGATACATTCAGTATACATATTATTTCACAAGCAATATGACTGTAAATTAAATCATTAAACTGAAAAGGCCTTGCTGTACTACGTGAAACACTGTTTATTCTTGTTTTAAGTAGAAGCACAGAGTCACAACAAAACACACAGCACAACACGAAAACATTACGTGTCTTGAAGCCCTTGCTTCTAATGCACACACCTTAAGTCCCACACAGAGGATAGCTGTAAGGCTGGGCACTGAGAGCCCAATTTACAATCATTTACCATAGGCAAGTGAAACGTACGTATGGAAGTGTAGTAATATATGCATTCGAAAACGTCATGAAATTCACAAAGGAAAGGAGAAACCCAATCTGCCTGTATAAGTATGTTTCACGTGTTAATAATATATGTAATACAAGTACATATTACACACACACACATACATGAACAACTGGGCGCTCCTAGGGAAGAGTCAGAGGAGTGACCCAAGAGCATGAACACGCAAGGTTGTGCATTTCTGTGTATTTTCAAAGGTTTGGAAATGCACTTTATACAAAAAACTAATCACCTAATTCACAACACAAGCGTAAGGTAAATAGAGAGTACACTTAGTTTCTCCAATACAAGCAGGTGTAACAAGATATCCGTGGGAATAGGTGTCATTTATGAAAGGAATGGGAAGGAAGTGGAAATATTCTTAGCACTGGTGCATTTTTTAAGGGGATCAAGGCATCAGCTAGTAAAAAAGCAACAAGGCACTAAAGTGTGCGAATAGCAAAGCCCAGTAAAAGCGTGAGTAGCACTTGTATGTATGCGCGTTAACAATTTGTAAATCACACAAACGCATCATTGTGCTGTGTATGCGCTCTTGACAGTGTCATCTTAAATAGTTCGGGGACCCTGGGCACGACAAACTGTAGAGTGCCCTGTCCAGAACAGGCTTGTATTTTATTGCCCACTTGATGCCAATTTAAGCTGCGCGACGTAAAACATTATTGAATAATATATTAAAGGTTGAGATAGAAAAATAGACAGATGTGGGATGGAAAGTTCACATTCCCAAGGGAGATCCTTGGAAGGTGGGGCCCTGGGCAATTGCCCACTTTACCTATGCCTTAAAACGTCTTCCTCTTGTGTGCCTCTGGGGCGTTCGGTGTGCCTCTCTGTGTTTCTGCATCTGCCCGTGTGTCGATGGCTGCCACCGTGTGTGTGTTTGTAATGAACGATACTAGCTCACTGTGGGCTTGTGAAAACCCAGCAACACGTGCCTTACAGTGGCATTGTGGAAAATGAGAAATTCTGTGAATTGCGGCAATATTGAGGGAACTGAGCATCTCCACTCCTTTAGTATTGTAGAATCCTGGCAAAGACCTGATGATACAATTTTCTAGAAATTGTACCGAACGGTCCATTGCAGCAGTACAGTCAGATCTGGACAGACATTTAAATTACAGCAGACTTCCAGAAAATTGGCTCAATTTAGAGTGATAAAGTTTTGAAGAAACTAGTCAAAAAAGTGCTCACTACTGACGTTCTGTGGAAAATTAGCATAAATGTACATAGCTGAACCTTTGTGTGAATGGAAAATATGCCTATTTCTCCAGCGTAGCGAAAACTACGCAAAATATTAATGACGACACAACGGAAATTGGTCCAAATTGTGCATTACCAAATTATTGTAGAAATGTAGCTAATGAGCACGTCAAGCTGGGGTATATATAAAATATTTTATTACTACGAAATATGTGTATTATTGTGTCATTGCGGAAATTAGACAAAAATATCCCTTACAGGGCCCAGTAGTAACGTGCTGACATGGGATGTGATGCGTAGGATATGTTTCATGTATTTGCCTGTTTAAGCATAACTGTTACCCCATTCAACCCTAATACTGGCCACAGGATGAATCAGTGTCTGATATTAGGGTGTGCTGCATTTTGTCACTCATGTCAAATTGTGAATCCGCTTGCTCAGGTGACAAACGTTTCCAATTGTGTGTAGGCTATTTCCTCGGTTCTCATGAGTTCAGCTAGGAACATGTGTGTAGTCTTTGTGAGATACTAGAGGCTCAAGAATATTCGGGAATAAATTTGAGATTTACCAATCTTCAGAGTTTACCCCCACCAATCATTTTCGGGGGATCCCTTGGTGTTTGATACCATGATTCACAGATAACTAGCTTTTCCTTTGTCAATAAACATTTCACACTCAAACAAAACCTGAAGTGTTCTTTGACCAAATGTTTTAGCCCAGGGTCTGTTATAAGCCCTAAATTGCCTGGGCGAGCGTTGTGCCGGCATCTGGGTCCGCAGTGCTGTGCTGACCATACGCAACAACTGCATTCTTAATGAGGGGCTACTGTCTGTGTGTCAGCCATTTTGTGGCTTGGGGTTATTATGTGCTGATATCAACACTGTGCGCTATTGGCACTTGAACATCATCATATTGATGCTTAACACCTAATACAGTTTTAAATCACCAATATTCCCATAAATATTCATATAACATAATTGTGTCATTCTATTTTTAACATATTATGCAGGTTCAACCAGGAAAATCCTCAACCCCCAGCCAAATTGTCCTTTAAAGCTACCCAGAGACGACCCGTGCCACTGATTCAGGGCAGGTAAAAAATGCACAAAGTGCCAATAAGTTGCTTAAAAAATACTTGGGATAGAAAACTCAGACACCCATGAAAAAATGTCTCTAAATCACATTAGGGAAACTATAGCGATGGTGCCTTACGACTGACGTAAACTGCTTGTTTTAATCTGAGTGCTCCCTCCTGATGCAATGTTCATAATTAGACATGATGCTCAGTGTATGTACTTGACATTAAGTGCATAACTCCTCTAGACACTTTTTTTGATATCACCAATAATCTCCCGGAGATATTTGTAATATTTGCATACCTTTCTTTGCATAATAGATATACGTGCGCAACTGGCCAATTAAATACAAGTGTTGAGCACTATTCCCCTGGGTGAGTCTCAAGATCCCCTACAATTGTCCATAATTCCAATCCAGTCAATGCTGCAGCTATAGAGAGTTTTACCAGGTACCATTTACAAAATCTTTGTCTAAATTGTTCACGGACGAACCCTGATCTTCTGCATGAGCTGATTAACTCATCCTGTTTTTACAAAACAATAAACCAGCTGTGATATATTTTTCTACAGCATCCATGGAGACAGCACTCAGAGAGCCAGAGTACGAAGTATCGTCCACGGTAAAATGCATTATGGCATGTACAGAAGGCAAAATGCGACTCGATAACTTGTTACCGAATCGCATTTTGCTTTTGCGATTCGGTATTAGGAAGGGGCGTGTTTAGGGCATCCCTTACTAATACCGAATAGAATTGGCATGTATGAATGCTTTGCGAGCAGGATTGTGGTTGCAAAACATTTGCAGTTATCACCAACCTCAATTTGGTGGTAACCCATTCGCAAACACCTTTGTGAATGTGGGCGGCAGCATTTTTTAAAAGCAGACACTCCTGCTCTTAAAAAATGAAAAGATAGTTTTTCATTTATATTTTTGAAACGCATCCTGTTTTCCTTTAAGGAAAATGGGTTGTAATACAATAAAAAAGTGTTTTATTGAAAGAGCAGTCACAGACATGGTGGTCTGCTGACCCCGGTAGGCCACCATCCCCATGAGTGCTAGCCGTTCCCAATAGGTCACGAATTGCGACCTGCCTCATGAATATTAATGAGGCATGTCCTTTGCGAAACATTGGGAATCGCAAACAGTGTAAAATCAGTGGTCAGAGTGGGCGGGATCGGCAGGGCACTTCATGCCCCATCTTTTTTAATTTAATACAATCCGTTCCCCAACTTTTTTATTTTAAAAAATGTGTCCCAGGACAGCAGAAACAGCCAAGGTCTATAGATAAAGCTCAGCCGTTCGTGGCCATTCGGGGACGGGCAGGGTGGGCAGAGACGGAAAAGGACTTTTCCTTCTTGCCCAGAGAAGACAAGGACAGTGTCCACTTCTACTGCTCAGCTACTGGCAGCTGCTCCCATCTTTCTCTCTCTCTCTCTCTCTCTCTCTCTCTCTCTCTCTCTCTCTCTCTCTCTTTCTCTCTTCCTTTTCTTCTTATTCTCTCTCTTTCTGTCTCTGTCTTGCTCTTCCTCACCTGCTGAAAACAGTGATTTCAAGAAACGGTTCATAACCTCTCTTTTCTCTCCTTTCCTTCATTCGTTCCCCTGTGAAAGGGATCCAAAAAAATAAGAAAAACTTCTGCTGGAAATTATGTCTCCTTCTGACATTTTTCTATTCCAAAGTGCAGCCTCAGGACAGAGAGGAAAAAAAGGTTCAATTATGAAAAATAACTAAATAAAACAAGACAGAGTGGTTGCAAAGTGGCCAGATTGGTTTTATTCACCCCCAAACATATTAGCGCGACTTTACAGAGTTTGCCACTGAAACTTTACTTTCATTTTCTTGTTTTTCTTTGAACAGCATTATTTTCCCCGGTGAGGAAGTGCATGTTACAGGAAGTACTGCAATAACTTGTTGATGTGTAGAGTGGAAAACATTTAGGGGCCTATTAGGATACCCACCCTAGTGGTGCTGGGACCGGCCGCCAGTGGTGCGGCGGTCCCGCACCGGCAAGAGGATGCCACCGCCACCACACCTCTGACTCCGCCCACTGACCCAATCATCGGGTTATTCCTGCCCGCTGATTCTCAACCTACAGTTCCCCTACTTTTTTTCCCCACTTTGAACACTGTGTAAAACACACTGCTGTGCATAGCTGTTTGCGATTTCCTAATAGCGAATCACAAGAATTCGCTATAAGGAAATCGTGAAAGGTAGTCTATGTATATCTGGCTCAAAATGCCTACCCTGTTCAAAACCAATACATTTTTCACCAATTTCAGTGATGTCAGTGGCTGAGTTAATTCCACAAGGCCCAATTTGCCACTAATTAGCAACAAAATTGGAGGGATAGTATCAAATTCACATCTGCCTTGCAGCCATTTGTGGTCTATGTTCCTACACAAAAATACCATTTGCCAAACATTTTTCCAACCATGTTGCCCTCTCTTCCCAGGGCTCATATTATAACAATGTTATAGCTATGAAAGTGAGCAATATATAGTCTGGTTCCCATGAACACTTATCCCCATGTTACTTTGGTTTTATTTTGACATGTAATGCATTCATACCTGGCTGATTGGTTTGATGAAACATTCTTACCTGACTTGACAGTTTCCCCACTTTCCGCACATGTTCCAAATCTCTGGACTTCACATCCCAATGAAAAACAGATTTGTAGCGTTCCCCTTCTTCTCTGTATTTGATCTGCAAAATCAAACCCAATCAGTGTTAACTCTCAGCCTTGCTTCTCATAATTCCAAAGAGGTCCAAACTCAAGTGGAGTAAATGTCAGCTCACCTGCTGCCATACCATTCTTCTGCAAATTACTCAACCATCCACCAAAGAAGACATGGGGAGTCAAAGACTCATTTGACAAACATTATTTTTAATATAACCGTGCACCAAACTAGAAGCAATGCACATGTCTCCAATGTGGGTTTGTATCAGACAAATATTATGCACAGTCCAGTTAGTACCCGAAGAAAAATGGGATTCAAAACATTGACAAATCTTTGGTTAAAGAATTGGAGACCCAACAGCTAAACTGAATGTAAAGGTACCAAAGAATTTGTAGGATTAACCAAAATTCAGTAGTGTCACAGTTGATACTTTGAGCATCCTGTAAAATTCTTATTGTTTTGAGACTGTACTGTGCTCCCCTGCCTTTTGGCTAGGTTTGTGCTATTGAAAGTTGGCCTGTGAGTCCAATATTTATGCCTGGTGCTAGCCTTTGATGTGGAGGAAACTTCTAAGCTACCCCCATATCTCTTGTGACTTAAAATCCATTATAGAGGATTTTACATTACCATTTTTTAGAGACCAAAACACAAAATGTCTACTTGTTCCCAATCAAATGTTAGCACTTATTAAATGTAATAAGGTAATCCGATTGTATCCTATATGAAAGGTAGGTCTCACCATATTGAAAAATGAATTTGGGAGTTTTTCACTACTTAAAAACATATGTGCTAACTTTTAAATACAATAACCATGTCCTATTGGCTGTTTAGGGCCTACCATAGGGGTTTCTTATATAAAGTGTTCATGCCTGGCAAAGGTTTATTTTGCCAGGTCGAATTGACAGTTTAAAACTGCACACAGGCTGCAAGAGGAGACTTGAGACATGTTTTAAAGGGTTAGTTAAGTGGGTGGCACAATATGTGTTGCGGGCCCACTAGTAGCATTTAATTTATGGACCCTGGGTTCATGTAGTACCACTTAAAAGGTGCTAATTGGGTGTAAGCTAATTTTACCATGTTTAAAACAGAGAACACAAGCACTTTAGCATTAGTTAGCAGTGGTAAAGTGTATGGAGTTGTAATGTCAACAAAACAAAATCAAGACAACAGGAGGGGAGAGGTCAAGAAGTCTGGATGAAGACCACACCAAAGACTGTTAGGTCTATCAATTTGAAATAGGTGTTTTTGCTGTATTGGAAACTAAACAATACAGAAAGTCCCTATATCATAATGTATAAGAGGAAGAATACCTCTATCTGGGCCAAATATTTTGTACAGATGATAAATAATTCTGAATGTATTTTTCTCCTTAGTAGGTGCCTCTATCTAAAAAACCTTACACTAATTATTGTCTACAATAACACAGTACAGCTTACAGTTTCACAAAGATACTATTCAATTCAATCATGAATATATTAAAAAAACAGTTTATTACATAAAAAACAATATTATATTACATATTCAATCATATATCATTTATGGCCTTCCTCCCACTATAGGTTACAATCTAATAATATAAAACCTTTAAAAACATTTAAAAAGTCCACGCAGCGTTTCGGTGTTTGCTCGAAGCTTCTAGTCACATCTGCTCACTGTCTTAAATAAATCATGTTGTAAATAAAGTATCAATAATGGGAAAAAATAAACTCCTAATCATGGTTTTGATCTACCTCAAATACATTCAGACAAAAGTGCACATGACATATGTCAAATTTGGAGGCTATTTATGGCAAGATGTATCATTGGACAGATTGCAAATAGTACATACAAATTGCATTTTTTGGATGCAACTGATGTAATCATTTGTCACATTGCAAAACCTCCTGCATTATGATTATTAATGAGGAAGGCAGGCTATTTTTGCTACCCTCTTCTAATGGCTGTAAACGCAAGGAAGGAGTCCTGCAGGGGACAGGAGACCTCAATAACTCCGTTCGCATTCCCACCATGTGAACAATTTTTTTAAAGTACCCTGTATCCCCTGAAGAGACAGGTGCTGCATTTAAAACCTGTTTATATGCGGGAGGAGCCTAGCGCTTGACCAAGATGGCCGCGTGAGCCCTGAGCTCCCGCTACCCTCGCGCCCTCCGGCACTTATCCTGTCCTAAATCCTGATTTTCATGCACGGAATCTTGCAGATGAGTCACAGCTGGGGCGACTGACGCTGTCCGGGCGAGGATCGCCCACCGGGGACCGAAGTTGTGCATGGCAGAAGACTGCGGCCTACCTCCGAAGGATGCCAGGGGCTTGCGTTGGCAGGATGCCCGGCCACTAATTGAACAACAGCGGCCCTAGGAGGTGTGAACCGACGGACGGATGCCGCTGCACTTTCGCTTTCGCTTTCTCGCCCTTTGTTTGCTCTGGCTTGGGAGCGCTTCACGCACATCCTCCTCTGTCTGGAGGACTTCCACTTGGTCCTGATTGACTGTGGTAGTCCTATTTGACCCTGTTTCCTCTAGCTGCGTGATGGACGGCCTTTGGCACTTGATTGTCCTGCTGTTCGGGATGTCGACCAAATCGGAGGCGGACAGGTCGATGTCTAAGACTACCCGGCGGGGAGGCTATACCCAATCCAACAATATGGATCGTTATGCCCAGCAGAAGGGGTCGCCCGGTGGATCGGGACAGTCGCTGGAAGCGCAGAAGGCCGATTCATCCCCTGCCTCGGAGCTATCGCTGCAGGATATCAAAGGGGCGATAGATGGGATGCAATCTTCGATTGGGCGACAGTTTGAGACCCTGGCGCACAAGGTGGACATGATTCTGATTGATGTCAACTTGATTCGCGCGGACCTGGGCAAAACCAACGAGCGGGTCAAGTCCCTGAACCTCAAGACCACTGGTCTAGCGGACGATGTCTCGGAACTTCAGGCTGAGGTTCGTAAGTTACGAACCGCGAGTGACCTCTCCGCCCGCCGGCTCGAGGACTTCGAAGGTCGGGCCCGGCGCAATAATATGCGCCTTATTGGGGTCCCGGAAACCTCAGAGGATCTCTCTGTGGATTTACTCGTCGAGGATTTGGTGGTGAATCATCTCGCGCCTAAAGGCCTCAGCAAGTTCTTTGCGGTGGAGCGGGCTCACCGAGTGCCTGGAGGACGGCCTAAGGTGGGAGCCCCCCCGAGACCGATTGTAGCCCGGATCTTTAATTTTCGGGATCGAGACACTATCCTGCAAGCATCAAGGGTGACAGGCCCGGTCCCTTTTCAGAACGCCTCTGTGAGTTTTTATCCTGACTTCACCCAGATGGTGCAGAAACAGAGGCAGAGTTTCCTGGGGGTGAAGCGGCGGCACAGGGATATGGACCTGAAGTATGCCATGCTTTTCCCCGCCAGGTTACGTGTGGTGTATGAGGACCGGACTTTCTTCTTCGAATCACCGGACATGGCAGGGGACTGGTTGGATGCGCTCCCTCGGCGGCAGCCCGGCCGGGACAGCGTGGACGGAGCGGAAGGCAATCGTGATGGACAGAAGTGATACCTCCGGTGTTGGCACGTATTGACTCAGCCCCGGACAGTGACTCGCACCTTCCTGCAGTAATGGGAGGGCGGCGGGGGGAAGATAGGAGCTCTTTCCTCCCTTGGGGTACTTTTTGTAGAGTTGTTTTTGATAGGGCGACAGGCACACTGCAAGTTGGGGGGGCTTTGTAAGCTGACGCAGGGGTGCAGGGAGGGGGGGGGATTTGGGATGTTGGGGTTGTTGTTGGGGGGTGTGTTTCTTTTCTTGCAAGGCGTAGCAATTGTTGTCAGCATTGTCCGATCATGGTTCTCCGGGGGGGTGGAGGTCTCTTTGTGTTCGGGGATGGGGGATAGGGGCTTAAGCATAATCTGCTGGAATGTTAATGGCTTAGGGGACCGTATTAAACGGGGGATAGTCCTGCAATTCTTGAAACGGACCTCGCCAGATGTGGTCCACCTGCAGGAGACCCATCTTATAGGGAATACGTGTTATGCACTCAACAGAAAGGGCTATAAATTCATTGCTCACTCGGGGTTCTCCTCGGGCTCCAGGGGTGCGGGCATACTTGTTAGAGCTTCCCTACCATTCGAGGTTGATTCCACCATTGCTGATGACAGGGGGCGCTTTGTGGCTGTGGCGGGGAGATGGGAGGGCAGAACGTTGGTATTGGTTTCTGTTTATGTCCCTCCTGCCCTGCAGGCCTCCACGTTTGCTGATCTGGGCAAGGCCTTGTTGGAACTCCCCGAAGGGATGCTGGTGGTGGGAGGAGACTTCAATGCGGTTGGTTCTGGAATGCTTGATAGGTGTCCGCCCAGGGACACCGAGGGTGCTCAGACGTGGCTTCCCGATTTTATAGACACTTTTGGTCTGGTAGACTGTTGGAGGCTACGGCACCCCACTCAGAGACAATATACCTTCCATTCCGGGGCCCACGGGAGTCTCTCCCGGATTGATTACTTGCTCACTCTGGCTGCGCACGCCTCTTTGGTATCTGAGGCTAGGCACCTGGCACGGGGCATTTCTGATCATTCACTGGTGTGAGTCCGCTTGAATATTGGCCGGGTGGCGGGGGGCAGGGTGGCTCCCATTAACCCCTGGTATTTTCGTGACCCCAAGCTGCGCAGTGCGTTGCTGAAGTCAGTTGACCGTTATTTTCAAGAGAATCAGGGTTCAGTCGAATCTGCGGTGTCCTTGTGGGAAGCTTTTAAGACTGTGTTAAGAGGGGAGGCCCTTTCCCTGGTAGTGGCCGCCAAGCGGCGGAAAGATGCCGAGGTGACGCAAGTAGAGGACGAGATAGCGGCTTTGGAAGTGGCCTTGGAAGAGGATGTTACACCGGCCACACTGAATAATTTGAGTTTGAAGCAACGGGAATATAGGGATCTGGTGACGAACGCTGCTCAGACCCTTCATAGGGAGCAGCAGGGTCGACTGTATGATGTCGGCGATAAGGCCGGGAAATTGCTGGCGTGGCTGGACAAAAAAGAGCGTGTCAATCGAGTGGTGCCGGAGCTGTCTACGGATGGGGGAGAGGTTGTTCCTGACCCTGACGGTATAGTTCAGTGTTTCTCGGACCATTTTCGCACGGTATACACCTCGGTCTCGGATAGGCCGACTGAGGATTCGTCTGATCTGTTGCGGGATATCGCTCTGCCCTGCCTTTCTGCCATTGATAGGGATGACCTCGATGGTGATATAACTGTCGACGAAGTGGCGGGTGCCATCCGCGCGTTGCGCTCCGGTAAGGCCTCGGGCCCAAATGGTTTGCCGGTTGAGCTGTATAAGCTTCATCCGGACAAGTTGGCTCCTCACCTGCGCGCCATGTTCGTGGAGGCGCGGGTGAATGGGTTTCTTCCGCTTGACCAACGGCTGGCGACGATCGTGGTAATACATAAAGATGGTAGGCCCCGTGACAAGTGTGGCTCCTATCGGCCGATATCACTTCTCAATGCCGAGCCGAAAATCCTTGCTAAGCTCCTTGTTAACCGCCTGGTCCGGGTGCTTGGCGACTTGATCCACCCGGATCAGTCGGGCTTTATCCCGCACCGTAACACTGCACTGAATCTTAGACGCCTTCATGGTGTGATTGCCAGGACGGGCACGATGCGGGAGCCGGCTGTGGTGGCGTCCCTCGATGCCACGATGGCCTTTGATACGGTGGAGTGGGCGTATCTGTGGGCTGTGCTAGCCAAGTTCGGCTTTGGGCCTGGATTTGTGGGCTGGGTGAGGTTGCTCTATGAGGGACCTCTCGCCAGCGTCGTGGTGAACGGGCGGGCGTCGGCATCGTTTGAGCTCGGGAGAGGCACCCGGCAGGGTTGTCCCCTGTCGCCGTTATTGTTCGCTCTTGCTCTTGAGCCGCTGGCGGCGTGGATACGATGGCACCCGGACATACGTGGGATTCGCTGGTCACCTGACCACGAAGACCGTATTTCACTTTACGCCGACGACATTCTGCTATACCTCGCCTCGCCTAAGAAATCTCTGATAGTGGTTTGTGACGTCTTGACTTCTTTTGGTAGAAACTCTGGTCTTGTCATTAATTGGGGGAAGTCCTACTTGTATGTCCTGTGTGGTGATGTCCCGCCTGTCCCGCGCAACTGCCCGCTCCAGATAGCCCTGCAGGGCTTTTTGTATTTGGGGATCTATATTTCCATCGATCCCATTTTGCGATACGAGAAGAACTTGCTCCCTCCCTTGGCGCGTCTGCGGCGGGACGTGGCGGGCTGGCGGCGGTTGCCGCTTTCCCTCCTTGGCCGTGCCGCTCTGTTCAAGATGATGTCTCTTCCCCGTTTCCTCTATGCCCTGCAGAATACTCTTGACTGGGTCCCGGCCAGTTACTTCCGTGAGGTTGAAAGCCACCAGCGCGCGTTATTGTGGGAAGGGCGTCCGCGTATAGCGATCGCTAAGTTGGCGCTTCCGTGGTACGACGGGGGTATTGCGCTTCCGGACATCCGACGTTATTATTGGGCCACCCAGTTGAGTGCGATTAACCATGGTGTATATGGTCCGGCGCTGAGCCCTGGTTTCGCCATGGACCGATGGTTGCTACGTGGGGGTAACTACTCCAGAGCGCTGTATTCGAAGTCGTTAGACTTAACCCTAACAGGGCCCACCAGGGTGGCTGTGCATGTATGGAAGGTTGCGACGGATTCACTGGGCTGGAAGGGTAAGCTTACCCTCGCCACCCCTCTATTTGACTCCGATATTCTGGGTAAGCTTTGGCACACAAAAGGGTTTGAGAAATGGGACCTGATCGGCATATCCAGGGTTGGAGACCTCTTGGTTAAGGGTAGGATAAAATCATTCGAGGAGCTGCAGAAGGAGTATGAGCTGCGGAGCAAGGAGTTCTTCCGATACGCTCAAGTGTTCCACGCCTTGCGGTCAGTTCTTGTAGACGGGGAGAAGGTGCCCGAGTCCGAGTCCTCTCCGTTGGAGGACCGGATCCTGGATGGCCATATGCCAGAGAGCACGATCTCGCTCATTTATAAGAAACTTAATAATGTTCGGGCAGATCTTCTTCTTGGGTTACGTGCTCAATGGACCAGGGATGGCCTTGAACTAGATGACGAGGACTGGCAGTACGCAGTTTCCTCTCCCAAAGAGGTCGCGATCCCCACGCGCCTGCGGTTGGTGCAGCTTAAAATACTCCATAGGGTCTACGTGATGGGGCCCAGGCTGGTCCATATGGGTTTTTCTGAGGAGGGCTTATGTAAGAGAGGCTGCGGTATGGTGGGCACCTTCCTACACATTATTTGGGAATGCGGTGCGATTATGGAGTTTTGGAGGCGCATCCACGAGGTGATGGGGGAGGTGACGGGCATCGTCATGCAGCCTGAGGCGCGGTGTTGTCTTCTGAATGTTTGGGGTCCTACTGACCACGACGCGGCACAGACTCAGTGGGTGACCCTGGGTAACATGATTGCCAAGCGTGACATCGCTCGTCTGTGGGGCTCTAATGGGCCTCCTACATTGACAGCATGGATGGAAAACATGGATTGGAGCATGTTTAGGGAGAAGACAGTGTATTGTGCTCGAGGGCGCCCTCGGAAATGGCATTCTGTATGGGGGCGCTGGAACCAGTACAGAGGGGGCATATGCCTGCCCCCGGACCCGGATCCGCCCGAGGAGCAGCTTTCCCCTTAGCTTTCTTTCCGGCTTTGAAATTTTTGCTGATATGTGTATGTTTTCTTGAGTCTCTGACTTCCCCTCCCTTCCCTTACTACAGACCTGTGCCTGTTAGACGAAATGGGGCTCGCCTCCCCTGATGAGAACCCTTTCTGGTGCTTACGGTACTCATCGCCTTGCTTGTGTTTAGGTTTGGATTTGTGTTTATTTAAAACAGAACCTTCGATTCTTCTGTCATTGGAATGTTGACGCCAGCATGTGTTGTGTTTTTAAAGCTGCCGTACCTCCGGGTTGTCGGCTGAATAGCTGTGTCAATGATTTTACAGAATAAAGGTTTTAAAAAAAACAACAAAAAAAAAAACCTGTTTATATGATGGGAAGACATCGGGAGCACATGCAGTGAGGTCCTGGACCACTGTCTACGCCCCAAAGCTGCTATCTCCAATTCACAAATGGAAAGCTGTCCTTCAAGGAGGTATGCCTACTAAACTGCACCAGATGCAGGTGTCCAAGCAAAGTACTGAGAATGTTGTGACAATTTCCACAGGTTCCTATTTCCGCAGTGCAGAATTCTACATAGTGCAGAATTCCACACAGTCACAATAGAGATTCTGTTGTGCAAATGCACTTTTTTTCCCATTGGTAAGACATTTTCCCCCCTAAGGAGAAGGGCCTTCCTCTTAACCTCCTTGGAAGTCTGAAAACATCCACAAACGTGTGTGGGCATTATGGAACTCTGATTTGATCCATTCCACGCTGCAGCTGGCCAGTAGTTTATCCAGCATAGTTTGGAAGCAAAATTGATTGATTGCCCCTCCCATCAAAATAATAGCTTTCCTCCAAAATGGTCTTCTTATAACTTTACAGATGATGTGGCAGAAATGACCTAGATGGCATCACTGGTGAGATTGCATATTACTTAACTTTTGGCATTGATACAGTATAACTTATTTGTATACGTGCTATTATTTAATGAGGTTTTGGATTTAAGTCCATTTGTTTATATAAATTTTGTGAGTTCAGAAAAAGACAATTTAGGACAGAGTGTGAGTTATGATTTGTGCAGCATGTCATACTGGAAACTTTCAAGGAAATGTAGGTTTTGATGTGGAACAATAATGTCAATCTAACTGTGCTTGTTTACTGATTTATTTCACAAATGAATGCTACAGTTTGCACTAATTGGACTATAAAATTATTTGAAATGTGTGTATTTTGAGTGAATATGGGTCATTAATTTAAAAGGAAATTTAGAAGCTGGGAACAGGGTCACTGTTCATGCTGCAGCCTCTGCCAAGCATGGCTGAAAGGTTGGACGAAGGCCAGGGCCCTTTATCCACCAACCCACCCACCAACTCCCTCCATGCCCATGCATTTAGTCATGCATGGCAGGATTTGGATGTCTGCAGTCATCCCTTGCCCTGAACAGCCTTCAGTAATGCATTGCGGAGGTTTGATCTGGGCCTGACCTGCTGCAAGGCCCTACACCCAGCTCTCCTGAGTCCAGTCTCCACTGAACATAACAGTTGACAAGTTAAACTCTAATCTGCTATCTCAACCTTCATGCAAATCTGTCAAATGCCACCAAAAGTATTAGCAAATCAAACCAGCTTTGACTCCACCCTTTAACTTTGTCTCTGCACTGGACTACACTTGCCATACTAACAGAAAACTAAAAATGTCAATTCCTGCCCATAATTTGCGAGGATTTGTCAAAAGAAGTGAAAGTGACTAGCAAAATTATTCTTTATTTACCCCCCCCTTTAACCGTGTCATCTCTTGCCCAATCTGCACGAAACTCAACATACCAGGAGTAAGTTACACATGCCGAGTGCCTGCCACATTTTGTGCATCTCGGTGAAATAGAACCAAAGCTATTAGTAAATTAAAGATTTTATGATCTCCCCCTTAGATCTGGTTGACACCTGAGATCATACTTGCACTAGGCTGACTTGCTAACAGCCTGCAAACTTTAATGTCAATTTATAAAATAAAGCCAAAGCTAAAAGCAAATGAACACTATTTCACCCCCTTTTTAACGGTGGGTCTCGTGATAAATACGCATGAAACCAAAACTATTGTCAGTAAGCTCAACCTGGCATATACATTGGGTATGGTGTGCCAGTTATGATTTGCATAGTTGTTGCACAAGTTATGAATAGCAGCCCTAGTTTAACCTGCGAATATTAGTGTTTTTTGGTTTCAATTTGTAACCATAGCTGCACCTTAACTATATTTTTTCAGCAAACCTCTGAGTTTACATTCTATACATTAAGCTAACCATAACATCACGTTAATGGTATTGTTTTTTTTTTAATAAATTCATTTTGTTATCATATACCATAACCAACTATTTCCTGCATCCAACCCGCTGCAAGTGACATACCCTCCTGTGCCCAGCATTCGGTGCAGCAGGGATTAGCCGGAGGCCCTGGCTAAGCTAGGTTTGCGGACTTCCACCGATTAAAGGTCCACATATCCCTATCATTTTTAACCATTTCAAGTCCACTAAAATAAAATTGCTAATTTATCGAAAACTGTTCAAAAGATGTACACTAAACCAAGCAAAGACACTTCCTGGAGTTAAGTTCTACTTTTATGCCAAGTTGGGTGTTATTCTTTTCAGCATTTTCTTTGTATCAGTAAACAGAGTATCCTACGATAATTAAAATGGGAAATATCAATTTGTTTACCCCTCTCTTTTTGGCCCTCGTTTAAGGGATCTGAATGAAACTTGCCATGCCAAACCCAAATCTGATTAATTTTATTAGTGAAAACCTTTGTGCAAATTCTACAAACGGTGCCAAAGGTATTAAGAAATCAAAAAATGCCTTTTTCAATTTCATTAGAAACTCTGACCTAACCATAGCTACACACTTACTGTGGCCTCTAACATATATGTGTTCTATTATTATTATTATTATTATTAAAATTATTATAATAATAATTATTATTATTATTTTTATAGATAAGACAAGCAAAAAATAGTTCCTTTAAGATCCACCAACAAAACTCAATAGGAGCCCTTAACTCCACAGAACCTGGCCTTTGCTGTGACCTGTGAGTGTTGTCCACCTACAGAAAGTTGAATGAAGCATATCATAACAAAAAAATGAAATTTACTGAAAAAGAACACAGTTAAAGTGAAGTTATGGCTAGGACTAGCTATAATACACTACTGTATGTTTACAAAACACACCTGGAATTCATTTAAAACACTTATACAGTTATGGTTACAAATTAAATCCAAGTTAGACGGAAATTCTTCACAAACCGTAACTTGCACATCAGCTATGGAAACTGAAACCTGCACACAACATACAATTCTTATAATCTCACCATATGTATATTGTCGTATGACGGAACCATGCATGCCTTTACAATGCAGTCACTACCCCGACTGCGGCGTTACCACGTGTTACTTTACCAACTCCAGTCTACACAACAGTAGGGAAGGTGTTGGACTTAAAATCCAACACCAGTCCAACAACACGCCCCCTAAAGGAAGTCGTTGTAATGACTTGAGAGTTAAAGTAACGTGTAGTAACGTCGCACTAGGGGTAGTGACTGTGTTGTAAAGGCAGGTCGTTGTTGTGACTGTGGGGTAATGGATGTTTCCCAATGTATACCAATAACAGTGCCTGTAAGCACTACATTGTTAAATACAACATATAGTCAAAACAATAACTGATACTAAATGGATAGCCATCTTATTGATAGTGTTAATGCTAATGTGAAAATGTATGTGACATTTCAGACCAATTGTGAAATTTATAATAGAACATGTCACATCAAGGGTTGGTCATGAGCAATGCATTTGGCAGCAACAGATGAGAATCACTAGATTTCTGTTCAAACAGTCATGAATAGCACTTAGTAAATTCCGCTTCCTATACAATTACCTGTGCAGAAAGCCCACTAATCTCGAGGGTACCCCTGTCAACAGTCCCAGGGATTCCTCTTTAGGTGATTTGAGTCTAGCTGAGATCCTGACACTGCAATTGGTCCTTTAGAAAGGTAAGAGCTGAGGCAGAAGAGAAGGCCAGAGAGTTTGAGAGGGAGAGAAGATGGGAAATCAGGCCAAGGGGAGAGGCAAAGTAGGAGACAGGGGGCAAGGGCCCAAGAGAAACAGAGAAAAAAAGAGAGCAAGAGGGAAAAACATAGAAAGGATCAAGCAAGGGAAAGACTGGAAAAGAAAAAATAGAGCAAATCAGAGACATCAAATAGTCTTAGAGAAGGGGACACTCAGCAGCTGAAAAGGCTACCATGGAGAAAAATGACTCTCCCTCCCACTCTGAGGGACTCTAAGCCAAGGTTCTTAAGTAGCTTCCAATATTTTCAGCTTGTTTGTGAGCAATGAGATTGATTTTAAAGCTCTGAGATTAAATGAGGAGTCCAGAGTGGTGGCTTTACTGACTCGATTTCCTACTGAGTGAACTAAAGTCAATGATTGAATGCCTGAAACTGACAAAATGAAATATAGGGAAATGAAGGAAGATCTTATCAGATGCTGTGGGCTGACGCCAGCTCAGTACCTTCAGAAATTCCTAAGAACAAGGAAGTGGATGGTGTATCATTAGGGCTTACATTTATCGCCATTTTAGTGTCCTTTTGGTTATGGCAGGGACACTGCTGCAATTTCATGAGAATGCAGACATCCTAATTTGCTATGGAGGGGTCTCACTCCTGACCAATGCCTTTGCCCATAGATATCATGGGTAGTCACTGTTACTTTTGAAGACCTCAAGAAAGAAGCTGGCACCAAAATTCTGACGAAGCACAAATACCCTAGAGGGAAATATTTCCTTTGGGTCAAAAGTACAGTGAATTGTGTGTGTGCTTAGATTTTGGCTTTTCTTCTACAAGACATGGCAATAATTAGTTGGCAAAAAACTAAATTATTTAGCTTGGTAGGACCAAGAAATACATTAGTTGGAAAATCGATGGCTGAGATATGAAACAGGTAATCCACTATAATTACCTTGGCATAACAGTGGATCACAAACCAGCTTGAACATATCTCAAATAAGGAAAAGAAGGCAAATATAGTTTCAAATTCTTTAGTCGCGTTTCACAACCCTAGCCAGCTCAGGGAGCCATGCCAAAGGGTTGGGGACAGAGGGCAGCCTCCAGTGTCTAAGTATGCACACCATAGTGCTACAAAAGTGGTCACCAGCCCCCACTGGGTATGTTTATTGGGTATCACACAGTCTGTCATGTCGTGCAGGAGGACATTGTGCTACGATGGGTTAAGTTGTAGACCACGAGCACCCAGAGTTGTCCATACAGCAGTCCAGTATGACCGGAGCACCCTACAATGCCAGAGGATATGTAGAATATGGCAACCTGCAGCACCACATCTCCAGCACAGTGCATGAGACAGAAGCCCTGCCCCGTGTAGTCTCTGAGGAATCCAATACCAATTATGCAGCACCTTAAAATAATGGAATTTAAATGTGCCCTTCTGGAGGAATTTCTCATGCGTGGAGAGGAGGGCTGGTCATTTGTCGACTCTATGGTCTAAAATGAGAGGCCATCTCTTTCTAGCAGTTTCCCGAGTCAGAGAAAGGCATCTATGAGGAAGTTGCACAAGCCTGATACTACTCACCTTTACATGCCCCAGAGCTCCAGGCATCCATGCACGGCAGAGAGGGGGAATGAGACTTCACCATTACTTAAAGATCCTCTGAAACAGTGTATCAGTTAGACGTGTGATAAGTACTGAGAGAGGGAGAGACCAAACTCTGAGTGGAGGGTGTGGAAGATTTGAAGGCTGTGCCATCAAGCAGCTGGTCAAGATGCAAGATCCCTGTGGATTTCCACAATGGCCATTAAATGAGCACATATACGTATCCCTTGGTTGCCTGAGAGGAGGGCAAAAGCATGCAGACACTGACGCTGTTGCAGTGCACCATGTACTGACTTCCATATCAGCAGCATAGTATTGATGATTGGATTGTCAGTCAGTGGGGAATGTGCTTTGTAGTTATAAAAGTATGTTGAAGAAACTATCACTCTTTATGATGTAAGATTGCACGGCTGTCCACGTGGGTGGGTCAGGGGTGTGGGCCATCCAATAGGTCATTACAAAAAGGGGTGTGCTGTATAATAGAAGGCCATGAGAGGGAGGCGCAGGCCTTCCCATTCAGTATAGAACTTGTCCTACTTCATAAAGGGGGAGCCCTATTGGCGACAAATACATGAGGTACTGAGCAAAGTGCTCACGACAACTCTCCGCCCAGAAGCACGTCGATGCCTCCTAAATATCTGGGAGCCCACTGAACTAAATACCTGTCACACACAATGGGTCACATTAGGATTAATGGTGGCAAAGAGGAAAATTGCGCAATTGTGGGGAGCTTCACATCCTCCCTCTCTAGAGGCTTGGGAGAGGGACCTTGACTGGTGCATGTTTAGGGAAAAGACTGTCTCCATTGCCCGGGGATGCCCCCGAAAATGGTCTCGAATTTGGAGCCTATGGAATTCCTACAGGGGTGAAAATTGTAACCCTCCACGTAGCATTGATCATGAAGACTCCCCAGACCGTAATTGATTTATTTTGCTCTATTGTATTGAACTGTCGCACACTGTAATTGCCAATACTGCAGGTTTCTTTTTGCATCCTCTGTATTGCACAATTCTACTGTCGATGAATGTTAAATAAAAAGCATAAAAAATTAAAAAAAAAGGAAGCTAAAAAGCTAGAAAGAGCCTGGAGGAAAATGCATGATGGGCAAGTCCAGCATCATACAAGAAAGTAATTAAAAGACACCAATACGCAATAAGAGAGGCAAGAGTCTCCAATTTCAGCGTTAAAATAGAAAATGTCCCCAATTCATCATGAGATATTCAACTGGTAAACAGCCTAATGAAACCAGCCAAATGGGCCTCCCTCCCTCAGAGGAATGCTCCAATATGCTTGCAAACTTTTTCTTAGGAAAAGTGAATAACATTCGTCTCTCACTACCCAAAGATGCTAAACATAGCTCTGCTGCAGCAAATCAGGCAAAAATCAAACTTCTGATCTTCCCAACGAAAAACAATGAGGCTGCTGAGGAGACTGTTAAGTAAGGGTCACCGCTCGACTCAGCCCCCCCATATATATATGCAGGAAAGGAGGTCATACGATCCTGTCTAGACTGATGGAAATTTTTAACTGCTCATTGGACAGCATTACTGTCCCTTCTGCATGAAAACACCCAGCGATTAACCTCTTCTGAAAAAGTCACCAGCGAGTATCCTGTGTAAGAGATCAGCAAATGTGACAATAGAATCATCCAGTAGCGATCGGAAAGGGAAATGGACCGCAGCAGAAGTACGCATGAATGGGGGAATGTACGTAATAGCTGGATATTAGGGTCCCAATCTGGATGACCCCACCGCAATACATGCCTTGGATACATAGCTTTTGGGTGTCTCAGCACAAGTTATAATTGGTGGTGACTTTAACTTGGTTTTAGACCCTAGGAAAGATAGGCTACCAGTTAGGAACACCGTAACCCCGCCCGGAAGGAGGAGCTGGTTAAAGCTCTACCTAGAAGACCTAGGATTGGTAGATATCTGGCGAGAAAAGGGAGTTAAGTCTAAAACATTTACATTTAAGAACCAAAAATTGGGTCACTCATCAAGAATTGACTGCTTTTTGGTACACAAGACACTATGTAGCAATGTAATTAGGGTAGAGCATCTCCCGGTGCACCTTACTGACCATTCAGCAGTGCAGTTGGAGGTGTGCCTCCAGATGGCACACAATATTCCCAGATGGACTTTGGACAGAACCCTGCTTCTCGACCCTGAGGTAGTAGAAAACTTGAGAGTTAAAACCAAGTCTTTCTTTTTAATAAACACAAACGAGACTTCATGGCAGGTGCAGTGGGATGAATACAAGGCCATTATGAGGGGAAAACTAACCAGCATAGGTGCTTACCGGCATATGAGTTTCAAGAATAAGATCAGTGAGTTGGAAAAGGGTATACTAGCTTTAGAAAAGAGTATGGAAGAAGAGAGCATCGCACATAAAATGGAAAATCTTGGAATGAAAAGGAATGAGTTGAAGGGTGAACTTACTGACATACTAGAAGCCAAAATTAAAGAGCATTGGGAGGCTAGCAAACTCGCTCACTATCACTACGGGGACGGCTGTGGTAAAATGTTAGCATGGAAAACTAAGACAGAGCAAAGCCGCAACAAGATCTTATGCATACAGGAGGACAAGCAAGATGATCCTAGTATGGAAGAAGCAGTGATTAGGAGGGTGTTTAATAGCTTTTTTAAAATCTTTATACTGAGGATATAAGGGCCAGCGAACAGCAGATAGAAGACTTAAGATTTGGATGAAGCAGGTCCTATCAGAAAATCATAGGGGCAAGCTAAACTCTAAAGTCACAGAAGAAGAAGTCTTGGGGGTGGTAAAAGAGTTAAAAAAAGCAAAAGCAGCAGGTCCTGACACTTTGACAAACGAGTTATACAAATCCTTAAAAGAAGAGCTTATGACTCAGCTGACCGAGCTATTTAACAAGTTATTTGTAAAGGGACAGGATCTACCGATATCATGAGAAGAGGCAACAATTTGCATCCTATTAAAACCAGGGAAGGACGCAAAAGGGTGCGAGTCTTACAGACCACTATCTATGTTAAATAGTGACTGCATGATATATACCCAAATACTGGCAATAAGATTGAGGCTGGGAGTCAGTAGTTTGATTCGCGAGGATCAAAAAGCTTTTATAAGGGGCAGACAGATACAGGAGCTAACACACAAATTGGTGGGAGCAATAGATGTGGCTACTCAGGAAAGAATCCCCTTATCTACAATCACCTTCGACGCCGCAAAGGCGTTCGACAGGGTCAGCTGGGTCTATTTTCACAAAGTATTAGAAACGTTTAACTTAGGAATCAGCTTTGTAGGGGCAGTAAACCCGACTGCGCATATATTAGTAAATGGAGCCCCTACAGAGAAGATAAATATTGGGAGGGGCACTAGACAGGGATACCCACTCTCCCCTTTGTTGTTTAATCTGTACATAGAGCCTCTAGCAAATGCCTTAAGATACAATCAGCAGATAACCCCTTTCAGGTATAAAACATGGGTTAAGAAGGTTGCACTTTATGCAGATGACCTAATGCTATTTACAGATGACCTAGCAGGCTCACTCCCATGAACAACAGAGGCACCCGAGCAATTTGGGAAAATATCAGGTTATCTGATAAACCAACAGAAAACCGAAATCATGGCGTGTAACACTCAGTGTAATATCCCTAAGGTCAAGCGACAGATAAGGTATCTGGGCTTCCAGGTAGAGGGGGAGATTGAGAAAATTGCTCAAGTAAATTTTAACAAAGTCCTAGCAGAATCTAAGAAACGCTTCAACGCATGGAAAAGCCTACCCTTATCTTTCCTGGGCCGTTCCAATATAGTAAAGATGATGATACTCCCCAAATTCACTTATATCTTCAACACCATACCTCTAGAATTCAGGAGAGAGTGGTTCAATAAAACGCAGGGAGATATTAGCAGCTTCATCTGGGCTACAAGAGGAGTTAGAATTGCCTGGAAAAAGATCAGGAGGAAGAAGGAACACAGAGGGATTGCTAGTCCGGACTTGTTCCAGTATTACAGGGCTTTTTTCTGTTTAAGAACATCAGAGTGCTATTTAAAGAACAGCGTTTATACCCACCCTACTTGCAAGCAATGGCAACAACCTCAGAAGGAAGTTATTTCCTATACAAATTTGGCAATCCACATTTTTTTTAAAAAGTGAAACTAAAGATATTAGTGTCCGCCGCCAAATTATGGCATCAAGCTAGACGCTCATGGAAAATTCCGTACTATAGTGACAAGGCCCCAATCTGGAATTCGCCAGGAACGCCAGAATGTTTAGGAGATATGTTATCATCTCCATTAAGAATAGGGGGAGTAACAAAGTGGGGTCCGATAATAACAGGAAATTCATTCGTTGGGTGGGATCAACTATCAGCACTGACTAATGGGTCACTCTCTAAATTCAAATTTTACCAACTGTCGAGCTGGACACAGTCTCTAGGGAAGGATGGCACAAGAAACAGGGAATTAGAGATGAAAATCCAAGGGGACGTAATGAAGAAAGAAGTAGCACAGTGGTACTGATCATTCATATCAGCAGGAGAGGAAGAATTCAGCCTACCCACAGACATCTGGGGGAAAGACCTGCCGATGCTGAATGTCCTGAACCTATGGCAAGTATCAATGTCTACATGCTGACACATAATCAAGTCTGCGTCCTTCAAAAATAATCATTTGTTCACATTACATAGAGCCTACTGGACAGCGAAGAAACTGTCCAAGCAAAGAAGGGGAGAGGCAAAAAAGTGTCCCAAATGTGTAGAGGAGAGAGCGGATGATTTCCACATGTTCCGGAGGTGCCCCCAATTACAGGTCTTTTGGGGAGATGTGGGTAAGATCCTCTCAGAAGTACTACATCAGGAGATAGAGGTAAGCACGGGGTTAGTCATGTTTGGGGTGAGGAGCACCAATGCTAACAGGGAAGATCTAATTTTAAGTAAAAAACAGAACCATTTACTCTTCCTTTTGATATTACTAGCTAGGCTGGAAATATGCATTAAATGGATTTACTACAATCCGCCAACTTTTGCGGAATGGTTGGGTTCAGTTCACAGGACAAATAAACTAGAGCGGGTGGGAACACAAAGCAAGAGGCAAGGGTTTTGGGATATATGGGAAAGATACGGGGAAAGTCTCACTGCTAGAACACATAGATAATAAGGAAACATCAATTCATTAAAAAAAAAAAGTCCAATGATTAGGTAAAACAGCAAAATGAGCAAATGGGAACTGCTGACGCAGGTATCACTCCCAAAGTGGAAGAGTGGTAAGAGGTGTGGCAGGGGGGTCTGTGAGGCCGGAGGGATACCCACATACACTAAAACTCTTCAATTGAAGGTGTATGTCTGGGGATAAGGCCTGGGCGACACAGAATGGACACCAAGGCTGAATGAGGACAAAAAAAAAAAAGTCACCAGCAGATCCCCTTCTTGTGGACAACTATCAACCCATCTCTCTCCTTCCGAGGTTTAACAAGGCTCTCGAGAAGTATGTTAAGAATCACCTGTCCTATTTTTGGAGGCACATGCCATCCTTCACCCAACTCAAACAGGGTTTAGACCTGGCAGCAGCACAAAATTTGCTTTATTAGCTGCCACTTAAGAACTAAAAGTAATTTTCGACCAAGACGGCCCAGTAGCCATGATTCTGAAGGATCTGAGCATGACACCATGTCACACCCTGTCCTAATTCAAAGGCTGGAATAGATAGGATTCACAGGAGCCACACCTTAAATTGCTCACCACATTTCATGAAAACAGGAGATTTCAGGTTCATGAGGAATCTTTATTCTCTACAACCTACCCCCTTTTTTTTCTTTTTTTTTTTAGAGTTTTATATAGCGTGAACTAGACTCGAGACATCGGGTATCAGAACACTTTACATAGCACCACTTTCGTTACGGAAAGACACATTCATTTTTGTTAGGCATGGGGAGATTAAGTGATTTGCCCCGAATCACAGGATGTCGAGCTGTCCTTGTCGAGACTCGAACCCGGTTCTTCAGCTTTGAGGTCAAACGCTTGAGCCGTAAGGCTACATCCTCTCCCCCAAAGGGTGGAGTGCCACAAGGCCTGTTCCTGAGCCCCATGCTTTTCAACCAATGTGTACTACCTCTGGCAAAGATAGTACGAGCATTGGTCTCATACACAGATGACACACAGATAGCTATCTCACTCACTTTGGACACTAACAAAACCCCCAATTCAATTAAACGCCTGTCTGAAACAGGTAACAAACTGGATGTCTGCCAGCTGTTTGAAACTGAACGGGGAAAACAGAGGTTCTAGTTGTAGGTAACAGCTCCTACAGCTGGATGGAACTCAACTGGCCTGATTCTGGGTTCCTCACAAAATTCCTGCTGCGCCAGCATTAGCAGACTTGCACAGTTTACCAATTCAGTTGAAAATCCAGTTTAAAAACTCTCTGGGCCTAATTATGAGTTTCGGCCATGCTCCCGCACCGCCAAGACTGACCGCCGTCTGCCTATCAGATTACAACGTAAAAGTGGTCTGGTGGGCAGTAGTCCTAACTTTACTACTACTAAATGCCTTCTGTGAATACCAACAGTAGTAAATTTAGGATTTTGTCTTAGTTGGAAGTAGCAAAGTTAGTAGTCCTAACTTTACTACTACTAAATGCCTTCTGTGAATACCAAAAGTAGTAAGTTTAGGATTTTGGCTCAGATTAGTTCTGTGAATTAGCCCCAAAGTCTTTAGGTTTGAAGGCAGGCAGGTCCTCCGGGGTTTTCGAGGTTGCTGGCTGCACGACTCACTGGGATTTCACAGGAGCAGGTTCGAGGTGGAGACAGGCCGGTAGGGCTGAGGCAAAGTCCGTGGGCTTCTTTCTCTTGTTAGCTGCTGCACGGCTGTTCGGTCCTTCTTCTTCTTCGTGCCTTAGGAAGCAAGGTTCAAGGGTGCCACTAAATACTAGATTTAGAGGCATTACAGGTAGGTAAAAGGCAGTGACCAATGGGTCCCTTCCCTGGGGTGGGTGCACCCCCTATTATGCCACCCTCCAGTGGGAGGGGGGCATGAGCCTGTCCCTGGTTGGCTAAGTCCCCCCATCTGCAAGATGATATGGACTGAGAGTTGTGCTTCACCTCGCCTCCCCCACCTGAGGGGTGGGGTTGGCAGAGGTGGGCACACCTCCCTTCCTCACAAGTTTTTACCGCCGGTTCTCCCGCCCAAAGTGGGGGTTAGAACCAGTGGGGACCAGTTGCTGAAAGCAGCAAGTGGCCTGGGGAAGCTCACAAAGGCGACAAGCCTTTGAAGCTTCCCCTTCGTGATCCCTGCCCATCCTGCGGGAGGAGGCTTGGCACCTACTCCTAGGATGTGCATTGATTCAGGCCCCAGAGAGCAGCAGGCTCTCGACCCAGGGGTCCAGAAACATGTCTGGTGGGGGCAGCTGAAAGCAGCCACTTAGCCTGGACACTAGTGGTAGGTTTGTTTTCAGGGGGCATCTCTAAGATGCCCTCTGTGTGCATTTTTTTATTAAATCCAACACTGGCATCAGTGTGGGTTTAATGTGCTGAGAAGTTTAATACCAAAGTTCTCAGTTTCCAGTGTAGCCATTATGGTGCTGTGGACTTCGTAATGACAAGCTCCCAGCACCATATACTCTTAATGGCAGCACTGCACTTGCAATGTCTAAGAATGGCCTTAGACACTGTAAGGGTACAGGGCTCATGCACCTGTACCCTCACCAATGGTATAGTTCACCCAGGTAGAGGGGTGACTGATCTATGCCAGGGCATTGGGTTGTAGGCATGGCACACAGAGATGTGTGCCATGTCGACTCTTCACTTTGTTCTGCACCAAAACACTCAGCCTGCAAAGGCAGTATGTGAGTGTAAGGGTGCAGGACCTCTAAGGGTGGCACAATAAGTGCTTCAGCCCTTAGAGGCCTTCCCTGATCACAGTGCCCTGGGTACCTGTGGTACCATTTACCAACTGTGGCCAGAGATGTCAATTGGGTTTAGGCTTCCATGCAGTTTTAGGGAAAGAACATAGGCCCTGGGTACACTCAGTCAAAGTACATCAGCAATTCAGCAAAAAGTGGGGGCAACCATGCAGAAAGAGGGCCCTTTCTCACACAACCACCCCCCCCCCCCCCCCCAGGAAAAAGGATGAGACTATCCCGAGAGAGTCTTCATTGTTTAGGTGGAAACAGCTAGAAAGTCCATCGGTATTGGCATGAGCAGTCCCAGGTCTATGTTCCACTACAAAGTCCATTCCCTGTAGGGAGATGGACCACCTCAACAGTTTAGGATTTTCACCTTTCATTTGCATTAGCCATCTGAGAGGTCTGTGATCAGTTTGAACTAGGAAGTGAGCACCAAACAAGTATGGTCTCAGCTTCTTCAGGGACCAAACCACAGCAAAGGCCTCCTTCTCAATGGCACTCCAACACTGCTCCCTGGGGAGAAGCCTTCTGCTTATAAAAGCAACAGGTTGGTCTTGGCCTTCATCATTGGTCTGGGATAGGACCGCTCCTATCCCTAGCTCAGAGGCATCAGTCTGCACAATGAACTGCTTGGCATAGTCTGGAGCTTTGAGAATTGGTACTGAGCACATAGCCTCTTTCAGGGTGTCAAAAGCCTTTTGACGACTAACTGTCCAGTTTACTTTTTTGGGCATCTTCTTGGTGGGGAGGTCTGTGAGGGGAGGCACAATGGACCCATATCCCTTCACACACCTCTTGTAGTACCCAGTCAAGCCAAGGAATGCCCTGACTTGGACTTGGGTTGTTGAAGCTGCCCAGTCCAGGAAGGCCTGGATCTTGGGCTGTAAGGTTGTACCTGGCCTCCACCAACAATGTGGCCCAAGAACACCACAGTTCGCTGCCCTATCTGTCATTTGGAAGCCTTGATAGTTAAGCCTGCAGTTTGCAGGGCATTTAAAACTTCCCCAAGGTGGATCAGGTGATCCTGCCAGGTGGAGCTAAAGACAACAATATCATCTAGATAAGCTGCACTAAAGGACTCCACTCCAGGAAGGACTTGATTCCCCAACCTCTGGAAGGTGGCAGGGGCATTCTTTTAAAAAAAGGGCATAACAGTAAACTGATAATGCCCATCAAGTGTGGAGAATGCTGTCTTATATTTTGCTCCTGGGGCCATGCCAATTTGCCAGTACCCTGCAGTTAAGTCAAAGGTACTTAGAAATGTGGCTGCACCCAATTTGTCTATCAACTCATTTGCTCTTGGGATAGGGTGGACATCTATCTTGGTGACAGAGTTGAGCCGTCTATAGTCCACACAGAACCTCATTTCTCTCTTTCCACCCTGTGGATGAGGTTTGGGGACTAGAACCACTGGGCTGGTCCAGGGACTCTCAGAGGGTTCAATAACCCCCAACTCCAGCATCTTTCTGACTTCAGCTCTGATGATTCCCTTGACTTGATCAGACTGTCGATAGATTTTGTTTTTGACAGGTGAACTGTCACCAGTGTTCACATCATGTGTACACCAGTTTGTCTGACCAGGGGTCAAGGATGAGGGCTTTGTATACTGCAGCAAGACTTGCTTGCAATCAGTCTACTGTTGGGCAGGAAGGGTGTCTGAAAAGACAACTCCATCCACTGACTCATCTTTTGGACTTTATGAATGGAGGTCAAGGAGAGGTTCACTCTCTGGCTCCTGATCCTCATCAGTCACCATTAGCATTAGCATGTCATGGAAGAGCTTAAGGTGGTTCACATGGATAACCCATTTGGGTGTCCTGCTTGTGTCCAGGTCAACCAAGTACGTGACCTCACTCTTCTTTTTTATGATAGGGTAAGGGCCACTTCATTTGTCCTGGAGTGCCCTTGGTGCCACTGGCTCCAAATTCCACACCTTTTGCCCAGGTTGAAATTCAACCAGTGCAGCTTTTTGAGGAGAGGAGTTGGCCTAACGGCTAGGGCGGCTGACCTTGAACCCGGGGAACTGGGTTCGAGTCTCGGCAGTGATGCTGAACATCCTGTGATTCTGGGCAAATCACTTAATCTCCCCATGCCTAACAAAAAAACAACAACAAAAAAAGGAATGTGTCCTCGTGTAATGCAACTGGTGCTATGTAAAATGCTCTGATACCTGATTCGGGCAAAGTTCGCGCTATATAAAACTCTGAAGAAAAAAAAATACCAGTGCTTCTGAAGCTCCCGGCTGGCCTCAAGATTTGTTTTAGATGCCTTTTCCATGTACTCAGCCATTCTGGACCTTAGGCCAAGCACAAAGTCCACAATATCTTGTTTGGATTCTTGGAGAGGCTTCTCCAAACCCTCTTTTACAACACACAGGGGTCCCCTCACAGGATGGCCAAACGGGAGTTCAAAGGGGGAAAACCCTTCTCCCTTCCGTGGCACCTCTCTGTAAGCGAAAAGCAGTTATGGTAAGAGGACATCCCATCTCCTTTTGAGTTTTTCAGGGAGCCCCATAATCATGCCTTTCAATATCTTGTTGAATCTCTCCACAAGGTCATTGGTTTGTGGGTGATAGGGTGTAGTCCACACTCTTTCCACATGTGTTTTAGGCAAGCAGACATGAAGTTGGAACCTCTGTCTGAAACCACCTCCTTAGGAAATCCTACCCTGGTGAAGACACCAATGAGGGCCGTGGCTACTGCGGGAGCTGTAGTAGTCCTAAGGGGAATTGCCTCAGGGTACCTAGTGGCATGATCCACTACCACTAGAATGGATTTGTTCCCTGGTGCTGTGGGAGGTTCAAGTGGACCCACTATGTCCACACCTACCCTTTCAAAGGGAACCCCCACAACAGGTAGTGGTATCAGGGGGGCTTTTGAGGGGCCACCTGTCTTGCCACTGGCTTGACACGTGACACAGGAGCTGACAAACTCCTTTACTTTTTGGAGCATCTGGGGGCAGTAAAAGTGGCTTGCTAGCCTTTCCCAAATCTTGGTTTGGCCCAGATGTCCAGCTAGGGGGATGTCATGAGCTAAAGTTAGGAAAAACTCCCTGTACTTCTGAGGCACTACCACTCTCCTAGTGGCTCCAGGTTTGGGGTCTCTGGCCTCAGTGTACAGTAGTCCCTCTTCCCAATAAACTCTGTGGGTACCACTGACATCTCCCTTTTCCTGTGCAGCAGCTTGCTGCCTCAGGCTTTCAAGGGTTGGACAGGCCTGCTGTCCAAGACACAGCTCTTCCTTAGAGGGTCCCTCTGGGCCCAAGATTTCAACCTATTAAGGGTCAAGCTCCATGGGCTCAGTTCCCTCTGGGGTGTCCAAGTGCTCTCCCTGAGGAGAGGGGTCCTGATCCTTTTGCTGTACAGAAGCTGGTTCCCCAGTCTTCTTATCTTTTCTCTTGGAAGTTTGGGCCATACTTTCAGGCTCCAGCACGTCTTTTTCACACTGTTTTCTGCTCTGCGCTCTTGTTTTTTACACACACCAATTCAGGGATATCCAGCATTGATGCATAGGTTTTTAGTCCAACCTCAGCCCAGGCTGAGGTTTCCAGGTCATTGCCAAGAAGACATGCAGCTGGTAGCTTTGGAGAGACCACTACCTGTTTCAGGCCTGTAACCCCCCTCCCCCAGTCTAATGTCACCATATCCATTGCATGGTTAGTGGTAACTCTAAAAGCATTGGTGACTGGGTAAGTTCTCCCAATCAAGTATTTCTCAGGGGAAACCAGTGTGTCTCTCACCATAGTGACATTGGCACCTGTATCCCTCAGAGCTTCTATTCTAGTTCCTTTAATTCAAAGGTACCGTAAGTACTTTTTCAAGTTGGGTGGCCACACAGCTACAGTGGTAAACTCAACTTCCCCTTCTGAAACTAGAACTGCTTCAGTGTGCAACCCGATTTGCTCTTGGCACACTGTTGATCCCATCTGGAGACTTGCTACCCCAGGAGTAGCTATAGTAGGACTAGGGGCCTTCTTGTTTGGGCAAGCAGCATCTCCAGTTAAGTGTCCCAACTTCTTACAGTTGTTACACAAAGGCCTTTAAAGGATCAAAGTTCTTTCCCCTGTACCTATTATTGGACTGGGAAGAGTTTTGGGACCCAAACCCCTGTGCAGGTTTTTGGGGCCCTTTAGAAGACTCAGGCTTTTTATCTTGTGGATTCTCCCCACCTTTCCCCTGGGGAGGTTTTGTAACTCCTTTATTTTGGTCACGCCCCCGTGGTTGTTTTTGTCACCCTTGTCTTGACCCAGTGGTCTCGCTTCTTTCCCAATTCTTGGGGAGAAATTAGACATAGGTCTACCAAATGCTGATGTAACTTTTCATTAGTGCAATTACTTAAAATATGTTCTTTCATAAACAGATTGTAAAGTCCATTGAAATCATGCACATTGTGTCCAGTTAACCAACCATCTCGTTTTTTAATGGAGTAGTCTACAAAGTCAATCCAGGATTGATTTTGGGTTTTGTGAGCCCCCCTGAATCTAATTCTATATTCCTCAGTTGTGAGTCCAAATCCCCCAATCAGAGTTCTCTTCATGAGATCATTAGACCCAACATCTGCCCCAGAAAGGGTCAGGAGTCTATCTCTGCAGTTACCAGAGAACAGTTCCTAATGGAGTGTCCCCCAGTGTGACTCTTCACTTTTCTCATTTCACAAGCCCTCTCAAAGGCTGTGGACCATTTTGTGATATCATCACTCTCTTCATATTTAGGGACAATCTCTTTGGGGATTTTAGGATCATAAGATTGCTCCTTACTCTTATTAAGTAAATTGATGCCACCATGGATGGGTGCTAGGCTCATCTCTGTTCTCTCTCTTTCTAGAGCCAGCAACCTGGTCTCTAGATCCAGTCTTTTGGTCAGCCTTGCTAAAAGGCTGTCCTCCTCATTGAGGTTATCCTCAATGTCCTCAGTGGTACCTGATCCACCTGTGTGGGGTCTAGGTACTGAGAGGTATGATTCTTGGAGGCAAGGGTACTTGGACCCTTTTCTCCCTAGGAAGTGGAGGGGGTTGATCTACCAGGTCATCCCCTTCCCCTACTTCCTCATCTGACTGGTCTTCACCATTTTCAGATGGGTGGTCCGTAGCATACCCAGCCAACAGCTCCTGGAGCTTTTGTTTGGTGGGATGGGACCCCATGGCTATGTTTTAATCTTACATAGGGACCTACCTTCTTGAAAGACAAGTGAAGGTAAAGGGTGAGGTTGAGCTCCTCAACCAGGTCCTCTATGGCATTGTGGTTATTTTCACTAACAGCTGGGTTCTTGTTTTGAGACATTGTAAAAAAAGCTTCTAACCCCTCTAACCCTAGCTAAAGTGACTTTTAGTTTCCTAAAATTCTAAAGGGACTTAACCAAGGCCCCAACAAGACTTTTAGTAATTTTGCAAAAAATTGCCAATTTGAAAAATCTGAATTCTAAAGACAATTTAAGAGTTCTGTTGTGTCATCAGATGGTAACCAAGGAACCCAACAAATGCAAAGTTGTATATCTCACCGCTGATCTATCAATGTAGGAAGCTGGCTCTGTATATACTATACCAAAGTGAGGTATAGTGTGCACTGAGTCCAGTGAAACCCCAAAGGTAGGCAGAGGTAAGGTTAGATAGTACCTCACTCTCTATTTGTGGTAGTGTGGTCGAGCAGTAAGGCAGTATCAGAGGACAGTGTTAAGCATTTGTTGTACACACTCAGTCAGCAAATGAATTCACACACTCAAAGACTGAACTTCAGGCCAATTGTTTTTGTATGAAAATATTATTTTAGTTATTTTATTTTCTAGAACTAAGCAAGCCTGGCACAGGTAAGCAATAAACACTTTGCAGTAGTAATGCAGTTTGTAAACACTTTGAATTGAAATTGTATAAGCACTCTGTTTTGACTTACAGTATGGTTTCAGATAAATGCAATACTTTGTAAATACAGTACATAGACTTGAATGGGCTTTTCAGTAAAATTACAGGTAAGTTACTTTTGAGATTACTTTTCTTACTGAATGTGGTATACCCAGATAATACTCTGGGACATTTCCTGTAAACAGGTAAGTAAAATCGTTTTTGTTGGTTAATGCAATTTTAAATAATTTCTTTAGGTTTTCAAACTCCACACTTAGAAACTTTTCCAAGAAAAACAGTCAATGTTATCCTTTGGAGGAAAATAGTGTTATCGGATTTGAGGTAAGTATTTGGGAGTTGGAGTCGAGGTTCTGGTGGTAGACTCTAGGGGTCCCCCCTGGGTCAAGGATGCACTCTAGTTACACCCTCAGTGGCACTAGGGCGGCCGGGTACAGAGTGATGTGGCCCAATGTTATCCAATGGGGGATAGGGGGCCTCCGGTTGGTGGCTGCTGGTAAGCAGGCCACTTGGTTGTGGGAGCAAAGCCCATGGACTTTAGCTCAGGGCAAATGGGGAAACAAAGTAGCAGTGAAGGTGCACCCACAACGGCACTAGGGCGGCCGGGTGCAGGGTGCTGTTTCGACGTCGGACGCCCTGTTGTTTGCAATGGGGAACCTCCGGTTTGCAAAGGCACTGCAGGCTTGGAGACGAAGGTCTTCTGGGTGACACCACCACTTTGAGAGGTAAGTTGGGAAGTTAGGGGTTGGTTAGGCACCATGGGTTTGGGCACCCAAGACCGTGGGACATCTGGTGCAGGTGTGCCTTTTGGGGTCAGATCTTCCTACTACCTCCTAGTTGCGGTTGGGGGGACCCTCCGGATTTAGGCTGCAGGCATCAGCTGGAGGCTTGAGGTAGGTCAGGGTACGCCGGATCTCAGGTCAGGATCGCTGGGGTGACCTCCCCGTGGTGTTTGCCCACTGGAGCTCGGGCTGTGGACGGTGGGTGCAGAGTGGGGCGGATTCACGGTGTCCAGCCAGAGGTTGCACATGAACAAATCCGGGGTTCAGGGAAGACAAAGTCTTTGGGGTTGAAGGCAGGCACGTCCACCGGGATTTTTGAGGTTGCTGGCTGCAGGACACACCGGGATTTTGCAGTAGCAGGTTCGAGGTGTCCAGGAGGGCTAGGGCCAAGTCAGTGGGTGTCTTCCTCTTGTTAGCTGCTGCATCGCTGTTCAGTCCTTCTTCTTCTTCTCCTTGTAGCTTCTTCCTGTCTGAGGAGCCAAGTTTCAAGGGTTCACCTAAATACTAGATTTAGGGGCGTTACAGGTAGGTAAAAGGCAGGGGCCAAAGGGTCCCTTCCCTGGGGAGGGTACACCCCCTATTATGCCACCCTCCAGTGGGATGGGGACATCAGCCTGTCCCTGGTTGGCAATGTCCCCCCATCTGCAAGATGGTGGGGACTGAGAGTTGTGCTTCACCTCGTCTCCCCTACCTGAGGGGTGGAGTTGGCAGAGGTGGGCACACCTCTCTTCCTCACGTGTTTTTCCCGCCGGTTCTCCTGCCCACTGTGGGGGTCAGAATCAGTGGGGACCTGTTGCTGAAAGCAGCAAGTGGTCTGGGGAAGCTCACAAAGGCAGCAAGCCTTTGAATCTTCCCCTTTGTGAACCCTGCCCATCCTGGGTAAGGAGGCTTGGCACCTCGTCCCAGGATGTGCATTGTTTCAGGCCCCAGAGAGCAGCAGGCTCTCAACCCTGGGGTCTAGAAACATGTCTAGTGGTGGCAGGTGAAAGCAGCCACGCAGCCTGGGCACTAGTGGTAGGTTAGTTTTCAGGGGGCATCTCTAAGATGCCCTTTGTGTGCATTTTTCATTAAATCCCACACCGGCATCAGTGTGGGTTTAATGTGCCAAACTTCTCAGTTTTCTGTGAAGCCATTATGGTACTGTGGAGTTCGCAATGACAAACTCCCAGCTCCATATACTCTTAATGGCAGCACGGCACTTACAATGTCTAAGAATGGCCTTAGACACTGTGGGGTACAGGGCTCATGCACCTGTATCCTCACCACTGATATAGTGCAACCAGCTAGAGGGTGACTGATCTATGCGAGGGCAGTGGGTTGTAGGCATGGCAAACAGAGATGTGTGCCACGTCGACTCTTTACTTTGTCCTGCACCAACACAGGCAGTGTGTGAGTGTAAGGGTGCAGGACCGCTAAGGGTGGCACAATAAGTGCTGCAGCCCTTAGAGGCCTTCTCTGGTCACAGTGCCCTGGGTAACTGTGGTACCATTTACCAGGGGCTGACCTGTGGTCAGAGATGCCAATTGGGTTTAGGTTTCAATGCAGTTTTAGGGAAAGAGCATAGGCCCTGGGTACCTGATTAGCAGGGTACCAGGGCACACTCAGTCAAAGCACATCAGCAATTGAGCAAAAAGTGGGGGCAGCCATTCAGAAAGAGGGCACATTCTCACAATGCCACATCACCCCTCTTTTATATTTGCAGAAAGCCTCTAGTGACGTCACAATGTTAATTGTGGACATTGGGTACTGAACATACCTAGCGAGGGTAGTACTTAAGGATGTGTTACTTTGAGCCTTACTATAGTGCCAACATAATGTAGATGAACATCAGAGCGCTTTACATAGAAAGCGATTGAGTCAGATATGGTGGGACAACAGAGCCTTACAATTATAGAAATAAAATCTTTTCATTTTAAATAAGTTTCGTTTCAAGCAGTATGCTACGATAGTAGTACCAGGTGAGTAATAGTCCAACATAAGTAGTCTTTAACAAAAAATTGTTACTTTGGTGCAAGAAATAATAAAATGCGCCTACAGCTATATCTTTCATAATGGTAAATGAAGCCTTTTGGTGAAACACGTAAAACTCGCCTGCAGGGGAAATTCTGCATGCAGAACTGATTTGTAAGCTTTTTGCAGATTTTCTCCAGAGTCTTAGAATTTGGGAGCTTTTCTCCCTCCCTACCTCCACATGAACTGGTGAACCACTAAAACCACCGTGAAACAATACAAACTCTCATTATTTCGCAGATGGTGGGAAAAAAAACATGTTTATTGCATTTTCCCAATTCCGCACTTTACGGTAAAGAAGAGAAAAAAAAACAGGCCTACTCTTGCGGTTGGCTCAGGACCACGCAGTGGTGCTGGTCACAGCAACCTGGTGGGTGCTATTGGTTGGCTCCAGTGCAGGTTTCATCCTTAAGCGCATCATGTCTGTGTGGTGGCTTGACCAGTGCACGTTGGGCCTGTCTGACATGATTTTGAATGGACGGGGTTCTTTGTAACACTGTCCTCGCATGGTTTCAGGCGATGAGACTGGTAACTCCTCCTCGATTTCTACCTCTGATTGAGCCCAACACTCTCACGTTACTGACTACTTGTGGGCTCAAGGGACTGGCTATTACATGTTGTTCAATGCATACATGGTAGGGAACTTGGCAGCCTGGTTGCTTCTCAGTCTTCCCCTGAGAACACATATGTCCTCTCATCTGAAGGCCCTCCATTGGCTTCCCATAAACAAGCATTTGCAATGCAATAGATATCGAAATCGCGATCTTTTGAGCTATTGACATTGTAAATGACAATGCCTTTTATTTATGTTTTAAAAAACCTTCAATAATGAAAGACATTGTTATTTACAATACCAATAAGTCAAAGTTTTGAAAATGCGAGACCCATTGCATTGCATTTGCTTGTTTCCTTTGGAAGCTTTTATAGGGGAATTTTTTTCTAAGAGGTGTGACCATACCCGGGGACCATATCAACTCCTGCTTCTTTGTATAGTGTTGGTTCTGCTGAGCTGCTGACACATGAGAGCTGTGCTTCTCTGGATAAGTTTGTCGTGTGCCGGAATGCAGTCAAACAGGACATGTTTAGTCTCTGTTTGCTCAGTGTCCCCACATTTTCAGTGCAGACCCTGTGCACTTTCTGAACCAAGTCTTAGCACTTTCGCTGCATACTGGAGTGAGACTTGACTGCTCGCTATTAAAACTTTTGGAAGGCCAGTTTAAAAAACTGTACAACTCTGATATCCAAATGGAATTAAATCATCTTATGTTCTCAACAATGGTACATTTCACTGTCCGTGCATGCTGCTAAGTAACCGCCTGCCACCAAAGGATCCATAGATAAGGTTGTGAATGATATCAAAATGTTTCATACAACCACCAATAAGGTAGGCAAGCTTCTGGGGTGGGCAGACAAAACTAGATGTGGGCAAGTGGTGTTCCTTTTAGCCATCTGACTAGGATACGGCATCTCATCTCGGCCTGACCACTCCCCCTAAGTATGTTGGGAATAAAAGCTGCATTGGAAAGCTGGGGGTGTATAAGAACAAACTCAGAAATAGGCGTACAGACTTAGTTCTGGATCAGCTTCTGAGGCTTGCCGTCTCAGACACAGTTTCTACTAATAGAAGACATGAAATATAAAAAAAAGTTGGTAGTATACATGTCACTAACATCTACTTTTCGCAACAAGTTAAATCTCTGCTGCATTGTGCCTGTGTTGAATATCAGGTTATTGAGCATTGCCATGTAATTCCTATTGAGATTGCTACTGTGACTGATAATAAAAATGTATTAACAAAATATCAATAGAATGTGTTTTTAAAGTGTGCATATCTTTGAAAGTTCACCCAAGGGTATTCATATCTACCTCTTTTGTTTGGAAAGCTCTCCCTTGTAACCTTGCACTTGGGCTTCCATATAAATCTCCTTTTGAAAAACAGTAAACTCTAGTATGGTTTTGAAAAGGGAATCATTTTTTGTTATTCTAATATTCTGGCCTCGCCCTCTGCCTAGGCCCCGCCTCAGTCCAACCCCATCGGCACGCCCATGAGTGCCGCCCTCGGCCACACACCACACCCTACTTTAGGCCCCCGAGAAAAGGATTGTGAGTACCCAGGCTCTAACTGAACAGCGACTGGAAGCAGCGGGCGCTACTGTTCTTTCACCGCCAATACAAGCAGGAGCACCCTGGCCGTACATTATACAGGGCACACATGCCCCGCCTCAGTCCAACCCCATCCGCACGCCCATGAGTGCAGCCCTCGGCCACACACCACACCCTACTTTAGGCCCCCGCGAAAAGGATTGTGAGTACCCAGGCTCTAACTGAACAGCGACTGGAAGCAGCGGGCGCTACTGTTCTTTCACCGCCAATACAAGCAGGAGCACCCTGGCCGTACATTATACAGGGCACACATGCACAGATAGACTGCATAAACTCATCTTACCGGGAACACATTTGTCCAGTTCTGGCTTGCCAGCTAAAACACCGTGCATGCCGGGGCTAAGTAATTTCAAATTTCCATTCTAAGATATGAGCACAGGAGTCCTGGCATGCGAAATATATAGGCCAAATGGTCAGCAATGTATAGTGCTCTTGAAAACACGACACAAATACGCAGACGCAAATTTACAATGACACGCCGTCAAAGGAAACTTCCCGCAGAGAAGCAGGGATTCGAAGGCATGAAGTGTCGTGTCACGGGGACATAAATAGAGCCATCCCAAACACTGCGCTCATTCCAGACATGCTCAGTCACACACGGGGACAGGCTCAGTGGTGTGTCACAAGACTTCAGAAATAGTGCGGTGTTATTTGGGAGCTGTGCGCTGCCTTGGGATGTCATCAGAATGATGGAAACACAGTTATGAGTAGGCGGCTTTGTTACACCTCAACTCTCACAACTGAACTTCCGCTCCTAGATGATGAATGACTCGCATTGAAAGCGCACACTACTTTCGGAATGCCTTTAAGCGCTAGTATGAAGGCCGAGTTCATCACTGGTGCTGGAAGGACAGCACAGAAACCATATGGCACTGCCGTGCAAGCTGTTCTGGGAATATAGCTCTGTTGGTTAAGGCACCTGGTGAGGTCAGTAACTACACGCAGTTTCACCGGTATGGAAGTGTCTCTACTTTGAATATACGTTATTATAATTACATGCGGCAGTAAACCCCAATTCCTTCGCAAGAGGCGCCTTTCGAATTGTTCTCAAGTGATGTTCCACTAACGCTCCCCTCTGTCAGTGCCAGGAAATTCGAAATCACATCAGTTACTTTTCCATCTCCACTTCTGTTTCTGCTCGTGGAAGACACTTGCATGCAGTCACTGCCTTTCCTGCGGCACAAACGTGGGATTGCACCGGATACCCAGGGTCCGGGTGCAGATAACTATTACCAGCTGTGAGGAAAATTGCTTGACTTTTCATCTTTGATTTGGACATTCCCTTACCCCACTGAAGTAACTCTAAGGTGGCAAAGGGGCATTAGAGCAAAAAATCACAATTTTCTTCATTCTCGGGCCGGTTTATCGTAATTGTGCCTTTTCATTGCTTGCGCCGGTGGCACCTTTAAATAAGGGCCCGGGGATCAAACAGTAAAAAAATGCACCCTATTAGCATGAATGCGCTGCCCCCAGGGCAGACTCGAACTCGTGCTGCACTGGGGCAGCGGATTCACCTGAAATACAGAGCAGCTGCTTTACAGCCGCTACGTGTTTTCACAGTGCAGGCGGCAACCCGTATGCACTTTTGAAGGGGATTAGAGATCCCCTTAGGTGGGTACAGTCAGTGACTACACCTGCCTTCAAAGGGATGTCTGGGGGTCTATAAGACCCACTTTCTCCCCTCCGAGGGCTGCCATCAGGGGATGCACTGAGAGTGCACCACCTTTTAGATGGCACACTCTCAGTGTGCCTTCTGAGGGCTTCTTTGCTACTGTCGGTAATACGCCACGGGCCCAGAGGCAAAGATATCCCCTCATTTGCATGGGGCATGCCCTCATGCAAATGTGGGAACGCCCCCTTGAAGACAGAGCTGACGCTTTATGTGCGCCTGTGCTATTGGTGTTCCAGATGGGCCCACACTAGCGTCTGCAGACCCTACTGTAATACCAAAGTGCCCCAGGGGCGTGCAAAGCTGGCACAAACGCCCGTTGCGCCCTCGGGGCACTTTATGGAATACGGCCCCTGGCATTCATTCTGCTTTCCTTGTTGTTATGTCAGTTATTATCACCATGAAGTTGAGTTGCCCATACCATGTCAGCTTTGTAACAAAACTTTAAATATGTAAAGAAAACTCTTGAATGTGACGCCAATACATCCTTGAGATAAAATTGCTTTACTTTATAGGTTACAGCACCCAGGTGTGTTTAGATCTGGCTTGACAGCACAGTTGTACATAGCTTGCTCTTTGGCTCCTCTCACCTGAATATAATTCTCTCACCTAAAGTTTTTGGCTGTTCGGTGTATCATTCCACCTTACAGGAAATGCTTCCATTGGGAAACATAAGGGACTATTTTACATCTGAACAATACAATCATCACGCAGCTTGTGAATGCCTGCTTTCATGTGCCTGGGCATATGAAAGCCGACCTACTGACTTTGACAATGCTTTTTTTAAGCAACAATTAGGGAATAAAACTTTACAACTTGGCACTATCGTTTAGTAGACGCATCTGCAGTTTGCTTGGATTTAAGCCTATCTACTCGTATTTTAACGTTGCTGTACTCATTCCTGATGAGTGAGCCGGGACAGAGGTATAAGCAAACCTCAAGAGAGCAACCTCACACTTCCAGTATAATACTAACACAGGTAACTTCTTTTATATGTTGCTTCATGCCACACTTCCGCTGTTTGTAAGCGCTGTAATAACAAGTGTCACTATTATCCAATTTAACAGTACTTCATTTACATTTGCTATTGTTTAGCAGCGAACACATAGCCCATTGACCCAACTTTAGACCAAGGTTGGAATTTGAACGCTAAAATAGAGTATTGAAACCATTTCATCATAAGTGTTACGAGTAGTGACATAAAGAGTCGACACAATGTCCGATGCACCAAACCTAATTCATCCTAGTGCTCTCATAATTTTTGTGGAGAGCAATCTATTGATATATTAGATATATTGCTAAGTATGGCTGGTTCACGCACAAACTGATACATTTTTGTATTGCAATAGACAATGTTTTTAAAAACTAATTTATTGGAGTTTTAAGAAAAATGTTATTGTAAATAATTGATAACATGGCAAACTGCTACACAATACCTATTAAGATAAGCAGTTTGAACAGATTTGCATAAATGTAATATTGACTCAAGCAACCTTTTGCATTGCGTATAACAATTTCAATATAGTCATATATTTTGCTAACATGTTTTTATGTGTCAACGAAATTAACAAAACCTATTTTCTATTTATGGGGTGAGAAAGTTTGATTTGAGAAGGGAGAAAACTCTGTGAGAACAGCAAGTGAAATACTAAATTGAAAAAGCTACCAAAACAGTGGCTATTGATCAAGAAGTTGCCTTTCTTGAGTGGATGTGCTGTTCCAGGATTTTTATTATGTAAGTGGTCCAGTACTTTAATTGTGATATATCAGCCATCTTGGTTTTTACTTGGAAAGGAAACGTGGTCAAGAGGCTAATTTATTATCTTGGAACCAGGAGTCTACAGTTCTAAACTTGACTTCCTGGCTTCACCAAATTGTATGGTCTTGGTTCAAACTTCATTTTATTGTCTCGCAAAACAAGACCTTTAAATGCGCTAAAGGCGATACAATATAAAATCCTGCACTGGGATACAATGGGAAAGAATGATGGATTGCTAGAAATGGGGGCTTAGTTAATGTTTTGTGTGTTTTTAATGGAACACTTTGCTGTTAATGGGAAACGCATGGAAATAAATTATTTTTCTTAATAATTATTTGCCAATTTCCAGCAGGTGTAATTAATGTCACATTGATATTGCGACAATGTCCAAAGAATGTATTGTAGATGTTAGATTTATACAACATGCTATTTTTTTGCCGACTGAAGACATTTTGCGATTTGTGATGGCTTTCTAGAAACACAACTCAAATTTTTCTAGAAACACAACTCAAATTATACTCCCTCAACAACAAAAACATACCAGAAACAAATATGTGTTTACTACATTCGCAGCTGCAGTACCAACAAAGCAAGAGCAAAGGCAAAACGGATTTCCTTACACATAGCTCATAACATTCAGATGTAACTTGTTTGTTCATTTCTTCAATTAAGAATGTTTTAGAATTAATTTGCATAGGGAATGGCTGTGGCAAGGCACACATGTTGACACTTTAAGAAATTACTTCCAAATGACAGCTACAGCAGCACTCAGCAAAATACACCAGACTGCTCTGTTTGGGAGGTGGGAAACTTATTGGCCACGCCCCCAGCCACTTGCAAAATGGCCCTATTATAGGAAGTTGTACATGTGGTTACCACCTCCCTGACAAATTAAGAAACTGACAAAGATAGTAAGTCAATAGTTCAGGATGATTATTATCAATAATCCAATTCCCTGCACCAAGAATACAAACTTGGAAAGTCATGTGATACCTGGTTAAATCAAGACTAAAATGGAAACACAGGACTAAGTGGTAGGTGTAAATCAGGGGACAAATAAGTATTAATAGTCAAAAAAGTTGTTGTAACGTTGGAGAAACAATCTTGCAGGTTTTTAAAAAACACAACACAAGCAGTGCTTTCGTAGTTGAGTTCTTAATTAATACTTGACTCCAGTGAGAGGTCACAGGGTATGAGAAGTGGGCAAGGTACAGTAAATATTGCAAATAACAGCTTGAATTACCTCGCTCGCTGCTTCAGATTGCTTCTTTGCATTCACATTCAGTGGAGTTTCAAATACGCTGGTAAAGGTATTGTTTTTGGGATTATGTCTGTATGAAAAAACAAAGAGCTATGTATCAGAAATATTGATTTTGAAATGCAGGTGATAACAATTAAGTCGGGCTGATTAATATAGGGTTGCATCATCTATCCCAGGGTTCTCCAAAAGTAGCCCTGGAGGGCTGGATCCATGCCAGATTTTTGGCATATCCCCTTTTAGATAAATGCAGTTATCTAAAAAACCTGGCACGGATCCAACCCTCTAGGAATGACTTTGGAGAACGCTGATCTGTCCATTTAGGTTAAATGTCCGAGTCCTTCTTGAATTCCAAATTTCTTCTTTGACTCTCTTTCTGTGGGTTACCCAAACAAGACATCTAGCATCCACGTGCAGAGACCTAGCTTTGCTGTCTTCTCTACCACGTTTATATCCTATCTAGCAACACCTCACCCAAAGTAGTCATTTCTGATACCACCCCGTGCTCTGAGGCAAACTTCACACAGCATGACTTGGAAGCCCCACATATCCGTGAACTCATGCAATATGTGTGATAATGAAACATCAATAAAGTACAACACAGCTTGAACTTTTCATGTCCATATTTTTAGATCAATTTAGTGCTGCGATCTGTCATTCATGTTGTACGGTTTTCGTTCTTTCCATTAAAAACTTACATTTTGAAGTTTAACACGAATATCTGCATGATTCTGTTGCAGGATCTGTATCAGTAACATTATTTCTTACCTTGATTATAGCAGTTTGATCATAAAGGAGCATATTTGAGAAATTATTTATCAAATCATCACCGCCATTTCGATGATTCTCTGCTCACTCACCCTTGAAAGATTAGGAGTGTGGCTGGGCCGCGGGCCTGCACAAGGATGTCCATAAAGGCCCACAAAAGTGATCACATGAAGTGAGCACCAGGCTCCCACAAGTCAAACCAGGACAGCGTTTCAAAAAAAGATAACGAAAAGAAGGTTCAAAAGAGTTACCAAAATTAGAAGAAGGGACGTGGATCCCATGACACCCAATGAAATATAGAGCATGGTTTTCGGGGAAAAGCAACCCCTTTGAGGGGAAAAGTGAGGTGTACTGTGATTGTTTCAACCCAGAGGAAAAATGACACACATTCACAAAGAAGCCTAAACTGGTAGGCAGCCCTGGGACATAGCTAGTGTGGGGGTTATGATGGAAAAATAGCCCCTACAGCAGTGGTCTTCAAACTTTTTCATTCCGCGCCGCCCCAGTGTAGAAAAAAAAAATCACCGGGCCCCCCCTCAACATTTTTCACAATTATTCTATTTAACTGGCAATGTTTAAATATTTATAGACTTATTTAAACATTGCAGCTAAGTTCTGTCACTGTTTTAGAAATGCAAACAAATACAGGATTTCCAAACATACTATTCTGGTGAGGCATTCCTTACTAATGTGTAATAGTATCCACAGTGTGATTATTCGAAATGGTAGTGGGGGTTTCGGAGAAAATTTGGAGTCTCTTTCCTCTTGACACCTTCTCCCAGACAGGATTTAAATGACAAAGGATGTTAATGATGGCCCATTACAGACGAGCTTACTGCAGCTCATTTTATTGGGCTGAAAATAAAGCATAATGTTTCTTCTGGCCAGAGACTGGCGCCCCCCCTGGGATCACTTGAGGCCCCCCTAGGGGGGCCAGCCCCCCAGTTTGAAGACCTCTGCCCTACAGAAATGGCAGGGATACCGAAGGTTTCAATCGTGATTGGAAGATGATCCTGAAGTTCTGGCTAGTCTGCCTGCTAACACTACTAGGTACCTCCAAATCGCTCCCATCTACGGGATTCCTCTAACTGTACTGAGATGTTGATGCCAGGATAACTCGGGTAGGTCACTGACAGGTGCCTCCGGAGCAGTATGTGCAAAGTGAAGTCCTCTGAATCACATATGTCCACAATGAGGTTCAATACTAAAGCACTGCGATGTAACCCAGGAGTTGGTGGGAGTCACTTCCCAAAAGAAGGTAGGTGCCAGTCCTGCCCTGCTAGTGAATTGTCTGTTAGCAAACAACCTTCAGAAATCAGAATGGCTTCTGTTGAAAGACAGACAGATGGTGTCATGTTATGAATGCCAGAGATTTCTGATGTGAATACTAGAGCCCAGAGAGAGAAAAATAAAAAAAGAGATGGGTGTAATGCTTGAAATATTCTTAGTCACAGCTAATTACCCTGTGACACCTTCCAATAAATTGTTTTTTGCTTACTGTGCCATTGCAGATTGGGACTAACCATATACAAATCAGCCTTGGTCGAGTTCCATTTTCAGCAGTCCAGCCCAAATGGCTAGGCCATGTGGCCTAGCAATTTGGGCTGGACTGCTGAAAAGCCCATTTGGGCTGGACTGCTCGGTACAGGATTACAAGAAACCCCAAACCGGTTTCAGCTTTGTTGGGATTGATCAGCAAGATGTATACCGAGTCCGGTGGCCCAACAAGCACAAGCTTTACATCTAGAGATAAACTTTAACCTAGAGAACAAGCAACATTTCAAGGCAGTTCTGAAGATCTTGATCCTGGAACTATGGTGAAGCCACTCTAGAAAAAGAGAAGGCTTTCCCTGCCCAGTAAAAGTGAAAGGCCCAAAAGACAGGAGGAACCATACTTTGCTGGGGAGGCCCCTGAGTTTGAGGGGGTGACCTGTCAGTCCTGGAAAACCTACCTGAGCTCACAGCAGGGGCCCACACAGGCAGATTTCAGGGAAGCTCAAAAAAAGTCTCTACTCTTGAAACCTCTACTCTTGAAGGCCTTTGTTGTGAAGCTGTGACACAAGCAAAAGGAGAAACAGGTGAGCTGTTTAACATCTATTGGGATAACTGAGCCCTTTACAGTGAGTCAAAGGGCCTTGAACCTGAAGTCTCAATGGGATCAGGAGTTTCTTTATAGTGTTTACTCTTCGCATCCCTCCTGCTGGACACATAGATGTGACCAAGCCCCAGGACAGGCTGGTGAGCCATTTTACTGTGCATGGAAGATAATAAATAATGGCAAATTATGACTCTCTTCCATGACGTGATAAGTTTGGCGCAAGTTGGTATGGAAGCGTAAGGTTGGTAGGGAAGAGTAATGCTTCCCTAATTCCACTGCCACTTGTGAGTCATATGCACTGCGTCACCTGGAGTCCTTGAATTCTCCATTGACCAGAAACATCCAAACCCTCCTCAACCACTGATTGAAACTGTCTCACTAGAGTTTCGCTGTATTAGAGCAGCAGACTCAGCACACGCAATTCCAACTTTACTATTCAGTTTGTCCCATATCCATCATCCTTGAGCCTTCGTAACAATTTACAACTTGTGATAAACTCAGCGCTTCAACGAGTGAGACAGTGCAGTAGGACCTGTCGGTTTGAATTTAAACTAAACTACAACTCTAACTTAACTTGAACTGATTGCCTCATTTTTATTTTTGATTCTTTGTGATGATTTAGCAACATTCCTATTAGATCATATTTATCCATTTTTCCTAGTCTGTGACTCGACTTGTTTACTGGGTTTGGAACTTTACATTTGCTATCATTTAACTGTATTGTTGTTTCACCTGTTGTGGTACACACACCGCAATCCCTTTTTTAATGAGGGCCTTGCTACTTGAGCCAAGGCACTAAAGGTGAGCCTTCCTTGTTTGAGGTCAGTCACACTTAACATTAGGAGTGCAATTTCTGTGCTTCATATCTTAACTTTTCAGTTCCTTACACTGATGACAAATCAGCAACGGATTTGGAATATAATCTTTCTTCTGTGACTGCTTCATCAAAGAGCTGGTTTGTCAAGGTGCATCATCCAGAAATGGTTCTGTACTCAGTAGCTAGTGATACTTTTTATTTGACCGAAGATGCAATACTATGTTAGCTGTTGAACCCAAAAAGTCCCAGGTCTTTCTTGTAATCCCAGCTGTACAAATATTGATATCCCTAAAATCAATGTTTCTACACCAATCTAGTGTAGGGGTCAGGGTGTGTCATAGAGTGGAAGGTTACCCACTTAAAAAAAATAAAAAAAAGATTGAGACCTTTTATTCTATCTCACTCTTTTTCAGCTCACTTCTCTTTACAGACTCCATCAAGATTGGTACTATTTCCGTGTTTTCTTGTAGTAATACATTTTTACACCAACAACATAGACAGATGAAAGCTTTAAGCAATTTATTTTTACATATGTACGGTGGGGAAATCAGAATAACTGAGGCACACAAATTGTGGTGTGCAATATTGAATTAAAAATCAAATAAAGCAAAAGCTGAGAGCGCAGTTCTAGATTCTTGATCTGCACCACCACACGAAAGCTGTTTATGTATTAATGAGATCGGTACAACAGCAGCGTATGTAAGACTAATTTAGAAGACATTGCTAGCTCCATGTTGCTACTCGTAATTTTTTGGGTAGAGCGAATCTGAACAGTGGTCTATTAAAAGTCGGTATTTGTGGAGCATTTGCTATGATTAATTGCGGGTAGTCATGGTCCATGTTCATAGTGTTAGTCATGGTCCACTGTTCGGTGAAATACTGCAACCCCAAGTCTTCAATAAAGATTGTTTTTATAAATGAACCCGTCATATTCGGGAAAACTTCCTGTGATATCATCAGAGTAAAAGTGTATGTGATGCCACTATAGCTATGTCTGTGATTTTAAAGAAATTCAGCCACCATAAAATGACTCAACGAAGCAAGACCACTTCTGAATATACTTTCCTGTTTTCTTACTTACTAGCCGACGCCGCTTTACTCACACCACACTTCCACCCAACAAGCTCCAGACAGACAAGGGAGTAAAGGACTCTCCCTCGAAAGGATTCACCATCTCATGCCCTATCCTATGTGAGGCGTTGATGTATATCTCTCAATGTGTAGGGTAATGACTGAACCAGGGGCAGACTGGAAACCACAACCAGCCCTGGCACAGATGCTCAAGACATTCCCACACTGCTGGAGTCTGCAACTAAAATGGGGTGACGGTGGCTTTTCTGTATCCTGGCAGCCCCTTCTTCTCTGAAGCCAGCAGCCTACTGGGAAAATGCCAGTGGAGAACATACAGCACAGTCCTGGATTTAACACGCTCCTCAGTCAGCAAAATAAGTGTCACAGCAGTACAGTAACTTGGATTTATAATTAAGTGCCCACACCTGTGTTACAGAACCTATCACACATTCCACCTCCTGAACATCTCATGGTCCCCTGAACCCCACGGCTCACACACAGAGATGGAGGCCATTTTCTGTGGCAGGAGTTTGCTATTGTAAGATTTGCCATTTTCACTCTGAACTGCCATGACATTTTACATTAAAAGTAAAGGGAAACCAGCAACAAAAATAACGCAAACCAAAGTACTGAGCACACTCACGCTTGGCAGTAGGGTTTTTTCTGGTAGCTAACAAAGTTATTTACAGTCAGGATCATCTTGCAGACCTCGCAATGGAAGCAGGATTTGTGCCATGTCTAGAAAAAGAACCAGAAAACAGGTTACTTATCTTTCAGGGCCTGATCGGGAGCACATTTAAAAAAACACACCATATCCAGCAGATTAATGAATTCTCAGAACAGTAGAAAAAGGAAACTTAGATCAAGAATGCACTGTTGTGCCATACTAGTGGAAAGAAGGAAAGGATATGCCAATGACATCATCTAGCTGCATTTTCTATTGCGTGATGACCTACTCACCTGGATAAATGTTTATTCAGGACCCAGCATTGCGCTCAAAATGCACGATTTTAACAAAATACAGGCATGAACCTGTCTTGAATATCAGTATATTTCCTTCCACCCCTCCCTCACAACTGATTATATACATCGAGTTTACTTTACACTCCTTCTTGACACTTTATATTGTATTTCCTCTTCTGGTTTCTGCTCATAGAAAAGTAATACATAATGACATGTTTATCCTGTGAATTCCTTTCTTCCTTAATGCTGTTGCTAATGTGGTATTTTACTTTGAGACTTGGGAGGTGACCCTCACACTGACCTGATCGATGCAGTTAATCTTCTCGGCAGGATAGACGTCGAAGCCGCACCGCGTGCAGGGTTTCACGTTCATGTTGAGACGTAGGCCCAACCCGAGGGCAACACTCCAGAAATTGGGAAAGTGGCGGAAAGTGGACGGAGCACCCGCTCCCAGCTCTAGCACTTGAATTCAGTGTCGTTGACTGCTGTCGTCGTCTAATGCCCTTGTCACCACTGGTCCCTCACCCCTGCCCCGCCCGGAGACGCCTTCTGATTGGCGGGCAGCAGAGACCTGACTTAGGACGCTGCCAGTCAGCGAGAGGTGCTATTTTGGCCGACGTGAGCGCGCGCTGGGTGAAAGGGAGAAGGAGCTCGTCGGTGATGGCTGTCTCGAAATAGAAGGGTGAACTCACGCTCAGATTCACGTTCACGAGAAAGGCCGCATATGCTCACTGTGTATTTATGTATTGACGCATAAAACGTCGCTTGTCACGACCCCCAGGATGGCACCCCTATCAGGGGCTAAGTCTCGCGCAGCATGTTGTCATGTACGTCAGAACAGCGTTGTAAAGAGCTGTGACTGGCTTAAAATTCCCTTCTGGAGGAGATGCCAAGTGATCCATGTCTCTGCTGTCTGACTTGGAAATATATGTGGTTGTATGTAAGGGCCTAGTACTATGGTTCCACAACCATGGCGCCATGCATACTATACTATATGTTGTTCATCGCAATTAAAATAATATAATACATATTTCATAACTTTAAAGATCGTAGCTTCATTTTCACTGCATCGCACTATTAATTCTCGTTTATATACTACTTCTAAGTTGTATGACTTTTCTTAATACTGTTCATTCACCCTCAAATAGTTTGAGATTCCCCACTTTTTCCTCACCTTAACCTGTGCAAAGTTTTGTTTATTCCACATAGCGATCCCAGCCAAGCAGAACACAATGGTGTTAATGCTACTTCCGTATTTGAGAAGATTCCTTTCGGGAAAATATATGCAGATTTTTTTTATCTCCAGGTTAAATTTCTCAGAACTTGTCGGTGCACAATGGCAGGGAAGCACATGCGAATACTCGGGCTCAAAATCCCAGTTGGGCCATTACTGAATGCAAAAGTGTTGCATCTAGTAATACCCATACCATAGGGTAATTCCTTATTTCCCAAATGCGGTTATGCTTTGGAATTGCATCTCACGATGTTGCTATTTCTTGGTGTAGAATTCGCACCTGGGTCTTTCGAATGCAACTTTACGAGGTACAAAACTACTGCATCCAAGGATACTGTGCATGCCTGGAAAATGCTGGATTTGCATTTTACAGGCAATAAATCACCATAAAGTATCTCAGGTGCAAGTATACACCTCCCACAGAAGCATAACAGACTAAACCCGGTCAGATTATGCAAGAGCCAGAATCAGGCAGCCATTCTATAGACTCTGGACTCCAGGAGCAACAGCAGACAACATCCACTCCCATCCTCCTTCTACAGCTGCCATTTGATTGACAGTCGAGTGAGTCAACTGCATTCCCCAAGAGGGAACTAGTAGTGCTGGCAGAAGATGTGAAGAAGGGAAGCCCTTTCTCATGGGTCACCTCATATCCAAAACCAGCCCCAAGTAGTGTGCCAAGTTCTAGCAAGAATCCATCAACTATGTGAAGTAGTGTTCTACTCCTCCCACGATGTTGAGGACATAAAGTAAAGGAAAGGTCCAGTGATTTAAAACGGAGCATAACCTATCGAATGAATTTCATGGAGGCAAATTCACCTCTAAGAAAATCAGAACTGTTCAATGTCTAAAATTCCTTTTGAGCCACTCCAATGAAACACAACTTAGAACAGGAGGTTGCCCTTGCTCATATTTTAAATCTAGAACATATTTTTAACAAATAAAGTTAAACATATTGCCGCTCCATTACAACAATGGAAAAATAATGACAGAGGCCCAATATGATGTCAGTGGGACCGACACCGAAGTGTCGTGGGTTCCACCGACATCTCTAACAGCGGTCAGACCGCCGCATTAGGATGCGGTCTGTCGGACCGCATTGCCCAAGGGACCGACCAACAGCTTCCGACGGGCTCAAGGTGACCGTCAGGTGGTCGGAAAGTCCTCATAATCCCTTAAGGACGGCGTTTTCGCGGTCAGGGATGTCGGTTTCTGACAGCCAATCCATGTTGACCATTCCGACATTTATTGGCTATCGGAAACTGACTTTGAGGAACAGTGGCAGAACCTCCTTCCCCCTATGCCCTCTGCATTTGGGCCTAGAGGGTACCTATTGTGCCCCCCTAAACATCATAAGGTGTTCAGTTTAGCTCCTCTTTCCAGAACTCCTCTCAATAATAAATTAATATAATGGTGCCCACCGAGCTAAAACTATATATGGACATTCAGGCCCGTCAGAGGGGGAAAGGACAGATGATTCATAATTCCCCAGGCCCTGCCCATTTTAGGGCACTGTTCTTCTGCACAAAGCCATTTACAGATGTTAAAGGAAAGCTGCCCTACTTTCTGTAGACGAGGCAACTAACACATCAAGAGGGCAACAGATGCTGGATTGCCGTATTTTCTATTTCCCAGCTGGACAGCTTTTCAGCTTTGAAAAAGACCCTCACTTTATGAAGAGTCCCACATTAGTTTGCTGGCCAGGACTCCACAAAACATTTGACGTCCTGCACTAAGACGTACAAAAATCTCACAGCACCCCGATGAGGTACTTGTTCATACATGGTGAGGCGCTGCATATACGTATAGAAACTTCCAGATACAGAACTGACACATTAGTTAATTTAAGCCCGCCATCCACTCCGAAGTGTGAAAAGACATAAAGACATACAAACACACAATGCAGAGTGGCATTGCCTGCAATGAAGATTCAAGATAAATACACAAAAAACCAACTCTAAATGTGGTTGCTCGTGCCGTGGGTGCGTGGCGGAGGGTCCCACAGGCACTCATTTAAGAGGACCAGGCATCTTATGATGCATGAAAAACTGTTTTAATAGCACATTTGTATTGTTTACATAGTGCGAGATTGGTGCTGCCCTGTTTGCACAACCCTAATGGAATTGTCTCCCTGCAGGGAGAGGGGGAAAAGGCAAACAAAGACAGAAAGAGAAAAGGAGTGAAAAAAGAGAAGTAAGAGAACATGAGTGTGAATTTGAGTGAGAATTTAAAAGTAGCCTTTGATTTGGGCTCATTCTGGGCCCTGTCTATCAGGTCCCTAACTGCACACGCCAACACAATGATGTCATTGTGCACAAAGAGTGCAGGAACCCTTACAGTAATAGAAGTTAGTGATGCGTTCACTGTTACATTTCACTTTTTCTTCATGTTCCCTATTTCCTAAGAGTGGATTTCCCCCCCCCCCCCCCCAGCTTTTGTGCTTCTGCAGCTTTGACTTCATGTAATATAGGAACCTTGCATAGCACATGCTGCAAATGAAGTCGCCTTTAGGTGCCAGGGTGAGCCAGGAAGTGGATGGGTGTTCATGATGGCACACCTGAGATCTCTGGAGTTAAGGTTTAAGGCAGGGCAGGTTTCTGACAGTGCCAGTCAATGTGTCATTAAGATGTTCTTATTAAATGCTCGTATAATCCTTGGCATCTCTGCCGAGAGCACAAAGTGATGTTTTTATTCCCTAGGTATGTGGCGATGACGCAATATTGTAAAACAAGTGGAAACTCACAACACACATATCAATGACATTCCACAATTATTGGCTGCACACAAACATGCAAGTCTGACTGGGGGTAAATGGGCAAGTGTGAGCTGATGGCACTACTTAAATGAAATGTGCAACAGATACGTAACTGACAAAAGTATATGTTCCTCCTATAAGTAGACATAAAGGCTGCTCTATCGAGATGTGCCTATACAGAGTTGTACCGTACCTCCTTTGTGCAAAACAGCATCTTAGAAGGGGACGTGTCAACATACGGAGTTACTAAGGCCTATTACATAGCTTCTTTGGTACACTTATACAATTATAGACATATTACACAAGACGGGTAGTTCCAAAAAAAGTATAAGCGACGTCTCACTTACGTACAACACCAATTAAAATCCACAATTCTATGCAGCCTCGCCTGAAACACAGCTGTTTTAATGGGTATGTTGGTGTTGCCTACGATTGCAACTTGCAATGATGCCCTTATGCCTAGTCCTGCATCATTAACCATGTTGTTCACTTTTCCTTACCACACGTGAAGCAATATCATGGTGGCACATTTAGTTGTGGTGGTACCAGGACACGTCAGAGTGGGTCATCCATCTGAAAGTCTTGTTTGAATTCCTGGGTGATAGGATTCTTGGGGTTGTTTCATTATTTCCAGACCATTGTGGCTTTAAGCATAGTGAGCAGCTTATGCTGTCAGCGGGTGGTGTTTGGTGTGAATGCATTCACTGCATATGATGGTAGTTGTGTGTTGGATAAATAATTGCATGACTGAGAAGTAGGTGTTTTGTGTCTGCTGATCAGAGACGTCTACTTCAATTTTTCCAATATGATGCTGGTGATGTTAATAATTTTAATGATATGCAGATTAATAATTTAGAATTTTAAAATGTATTTAGTTATATTAATATTTTGATACATGTGAATTTAAAATTAATATAATTAAATATAAGTGGTATTAAATGAAACACATTTAAATAAAAAATGAACGGTTTTAAAATGTAACAATATATGACACATTTTTTTAACCAAGCAAAGTATTCGACATATTTTAAATTGTATTAATCATTTTAATTTTTGGTTTTTAAAATTGCAATTTTATAATAACAATATATTTATATATTTTTTTAAATGTAAAATGTTTGTAAATATTTTTTGGGGTGATTGTTAATTTGGGGTTATGATTTTAGGATTTAAAGTTTAGGAATGGTAGTAAATATTTTTAAAAATATATTATTTATTAGTTGCAAGAAAATGTTTTACAAATATATTATTATATTTTAATATTTAAATATGTGTATAGAGGTTTGTCTAGTCTTTTCGCTAGTTTGTTTTAGATAACATTTTATTTAATTTTATAGTAAAAACAAATGTGTGTGAGTATGGAGTATTGTGTATTTGAAGCATTTAATTTGTATTACCTTGTTTAAAATGCTTTACATTGAAGTGGGTATTCTAAATTATAACTATTTAGCACCCTACACCTTCAAAATTGGGGTGTTGCCTCCCAGACCATCAATCAAATTCTTCCCTCTATTGTCTTTGATTCGACCTGTTATTTTTCAATCTTTCACCCAGGTTGTACTCTCCTATGTATCGCGCCTGTATGTGTGACTTTCACGTCATTTGTCTGAAATGAATCACTGAAGTCTTTCACGAATCATAGCATTTTTTTCTTTTTGCTTGTTTTTTTTAAAGAAGGACATTTTTTTTAAAGAAAACATACTATACATTTATTGACATAATAACAAGATACAAGACTTATAAGGAACATAACTAACATGACAACATTTCTTAGATACATGTAAAGGATTAATCCAAAAGACAATTAATATACAACAAAAATATTACCATATTTTAAGTACAGTTCATGAATTAGTTTCCTGGCATGCAACTGAACATATGCAGATGCCTGTCTAGTGTCCTGAAAAGTGTTATCATTGGGACCTCTGCCACTTGCATCCTCTTTATGTGTAGTGTTAAACACTACTGCTAGGCCCTATTGTAGTTGGGGTCAGAGCACGAGTCTATAACAGGATGGGATCCCAGATTCCATCTCTCAGAGTGCACTACTATTGTGCATGCAATGCATCAATTTTTTGGTCACTCTTGACCCCGTTTATATGTGCGCCGGCGCGTTTCGACCTTCAAAGTTGGGACTCTGGTTAATTTCGGGGAAGGTCTTCTTCAGGGCAGCTGTTTTTGTGGACATGTTCTGCTAGATGTTTTATCATCGCCTTGTGCGGTGTATCTAGCTGATTTCTTATTCTATGTTCAGGTCTAGTCATGGGGTCCTGTGTGATGGTTGGACCTTAAGGTTTGATGTGTTTGGACCCTTCATCAGGGGTGGTCCGGGAGCCTTAATGTTGGTCTTCGGTGCTCACTTCAACCAGAGTATTCCCTCGGCAGTGATTCTGCAACATCTTCCCCAAATTTGCTAGATTGGGGAGTGAATAGTAAATATCACCCCCCTAGAATCCAACCAACACCTTTCCCACATTGGTTTAGATTGGGGTGGAAATAGTAAATGTCACCCCTTTAATGTCCAACATTTTCCCTAAATTGGTTAGATTGGAGTGGGAATAGTAAATGGCACCCCTTTAGTGTCTAACACCTTTCCCCAATATGGGTAAATTGGAGTGGTAATAGTAAATGTCAAATTTTTTATGTCCAACACCGTCCCAAAATTGGTTAATATTGGAGAGGATATAGTAAACGTCTCCACTTTAGAGTTCAACACCTTCCCCCAATATGGTAATATTGGACTATGTATAGTAAATGTCATCCGTTTAGCGTCTAACAATAGTTTAAAAATGATTTATGTCAATACAAGGGGGCGTGGCTTGGACGCCGATTGGGATGGCCGCCTGAGTCCGGAGCTCTGCTGCGCCGAGACGGACTTCTTTTACTCACGGTGGTTTCATTATCTTTCCATCGAGCTTGCTGGCAGTTCTTGTGAGCGGAATATGACGCGCGACTGGTGAGACCAAAATGAGCGACTACTCTGCCTAAAATGCTTCATTTTCAATGCGATGTGTAAACGCCTCAGCGCATCCGCCATTTTATGACCTGCGCGACGCTCATGTGAGGCCAGCGCGTATACATGTCCTCTATCTCTCGCTACTCTACGAAGACTCACTAAAACCCGAAGGCTTTTCTCGCATACACAGTGTGTCCCTGTGTTACCCCACCTGTTGTGCCTCTCCACTTTTAACAGAACAGGCGCGCACCAGCCCAGACGACAATGCCAAGAGACAGATCAAAATCACAATTAGCCTGTTAGAGGAGTATTTATCTCAGAACCCTTAAGAAGTGAGCCACGAAGGGTTATTGAACCAAAGTAATACACAAAGAGTCCGATATTGCAGCAAAGCACTCCCTCACTGTAGCAAACGCGATGCGCTGCTAAGAATTCTCAGATTGCTCATCATCTGACACACTAAAAAAGTTAAAAGGATCTATACCTGCCGGTTCACGCCAAAGGGCGAAGTTGTGTCATTACCCAGCATAGTCAGTATAGATTGGCAGTTCTTGCGAATGCGTCAAAGGGGTATGTTCTTATGCATCATTCACTGCAATGTCCACGATAGCGGCAAACAAAACATATTGAGCAGCTGTGTATGGGATTGGCGAAAAGCCATTATAAATGTTAAAGTAAATTTCAAATTTCATTTTGGTACTAAGCAACTGAGGATTTGAGCGCAAGGTAACAAGTGGATCAGCGGTCTCTTAACCCATCACCAGAGGCGAGGCTTTGACGCCGACTGGGAAGACCACTTGAGCCTGGAGCTCTGCTGCTCCGTAGTACACTTTTATTGTTCACGGTGGTTTCTGCGCTTCTTCATCGAACACCTTGGTAGTTCCTGTGCTCGGAACACGACGCGCACCTGTACGTAGGTCTTCGTTCATCCCACTATCTGAACGCTCAGGTATCTATGGACAAATTACGCAACCCAAAATTCGTCTTTGTGCCCTCGAAGAGTTCTCCTACGGCCTCTTCTTCTTCTTCCTCAACAGCAGACTCTTCTTCTACCGCAGGCCAAATGGCGGCAGCAGCCCCCAACCGCACCTCTTCGTCGCAGCCAACTTTAAACAAAACTTCTCCCTCTACCACATCATCTAAACGCTTGAAACAGGACTCTCCCACCGCCAGATAAGTAGTCATCTCCTATATCCATGGAGTTACTGCTGGAGGAGATACGCGCTTTACGTCCGTTCGTAGAGGAGACCAACACTAAAATGCAGCTTTTTGAAGCGAAATGGTCAACTATGGAAAATCGAGTGACTTCCATGGAGCAGCAGGTTACAGAGATCCACATTAACTCTCAATGTATTTCCTCACTAGAAAAATCTGTTCTTGCCCTCCAACAACATACTGAAGATTTAGAAAACAGAAATAGGAGGAATAATCTACGTATTTATGGTCTGCCGGAGTCTTTGGAAGGTGATGACCCCGTCTCGTTTTTCTCCTCCTTCCTCCTGAAGCTTTTGGATATCCCCACTACCACTTCTCTAAGTATCCAAAGAGCTCACAGACTTGGTCCTCATTTATCATCTTCAACTAAGCCACGAGGAGTCATCATTCTTTTTCTGAAATTCACTGATCTCCTTCTAGTCCTTTCTGCAGCTAGATCTAAACGCCAAGTCTCCTGGTTGGGCCAGAGGGTATTTCTCTCTCAAGATGTTTCTAATGCTACCGCTTCAAGAAGGAAAGAGTTTTTGAATCTTCGTGCTCCTCTATGCTCTCTTGGTGCCAGATATGGTTTATTCCACCCCTGCATCTTCAAAGTTACCCACCAAAATCAAACTTGGACTTTTCAAGAACCTGCCGAACTCAAAAACTTTATTCATATTCAGACTAATTCTGGCATGGATACCTCCACTTCTGCTAATGGCTGATTGTTTAACTTTCCTTTTTTCTTGCAGGCTCATTCAGATAATGTTCTCGCATTAGCCTCTGTCTGTTATATTGTTGGTTTGCTTTTTGATTCGTTCCTAAGTCCACTCTTGTTATCACTTTCAATTGTTTGATGGATTGTATTTCCTCTTTCATGCATCTTTTTATGTGTTTCCTTCATTATAATTGTTTCTTTTCTTATCTTACTTACCTAGATCGACTGGTGTATTCCCCTTCATCTCATATGGTTCGTCTTCTTCATCTTCCGTCCTGGTGCGGCTTGGTCTCCTGACTCCGGGAGGTCAATCTTGTTGAGCCCTTCCATAGCCCCATTATCCTCTTTATGTCCCCCTCAGGTATGTTATTCTCAGTCATCCTTTTTGGATATGTACTGTCTCTTCTTGTACTTTTCTCTTCTCATCCTTCCCCTCTTTTCCTTTCCCTTTCGTTTCACTTGTTATTTATTTTTGTTTCTCCTCTGCTTGTACTATTATCCTATGTTTTTACTTGTTTTGTCTCAATCGTTTACTTTTTGTTTTTCCTTTCCTTTTCTCTTGACTCCTCCCTCTTTTCTTACTTCTTTTTTCTTTCACTTTTTGGCATTTTTTACTCTCCACTTGTCGCTGTAAGTTCTGTTTCTATTAATGTTCTCCAATTTTTAATTTCAGAGTAATCTCCTGGAATGTAAAAGGTTTAATTAATCCCATTAAACGTCAGAGGATTCTCTCCCACTTAGCTTCGTATACCCCTGATATAGTTCTCTTACAAGAGACTCATCTCACTGAAGCTGAGTCCCTTAAGTTAAAACGAGGATGGGTAGGTATGGTCTTATTCTCTCCTTCTACCAATAAGAAGAATGGTGTTGCTATCTTATGTCACAAGAGCTTAAAATGTAAAGTTGTGTTACAAGAAACAGATGCTGATGGTAGATGGATACTAGTTAAGTTGCTAATTAATTCTATACCCCTTACTGTGTTTAACCCCTTGTGTGCCACGCCCTTTCCCCGCCCTATGCCGGGCGTTGCATTAGCGGGCGGGGTTCATGACGAGCTGGACTCGTCATGGGCACAGCGCAACCGCGGCCCATAACGAGTCCAGCTCGTCATGGGCACAGAAGGGGTTAATGTTTATGGTCCTACACAACCCGATTTACTTTTCTGGCCCTCAATTACGAACAAATGCATTAAACATAGAAATGACCTCTTCATTCTCGGTGGTGATTGTAACCAGATTGTAGATCCTTTTCTTGATCTTAAGTCAACTGTTCGGTTCATACCTCACAAACCTCACAAACAATTTCTAGACACTATTTCTCAAGCGCATCTCACTGATTCTTGGAGACTTTCTCACCCTGACACCCTTGACTATTCCTTTTTCTCTCCTCCTCATGCATCTTTCTCTCGCCTTGATTACATTTTTCTTTCTCCCTCCTTATCTCAAAACCTATTATCTTCTTCTATTGAACCCATACTCATTTCGGACCATGCCCCTATTGTAACGGACCTTGACTTGCTTCTTCCGCATCCCAAGTCTTCTCGTTGGCGCTTTAATAATGCTCTTCTTACCGATCCTTTTTTCTCTTCTTCTTTTCGTTCTTTTGCTATCAATTTATTTTCGCTTAATGAAGATCCTAGCATCCCTCCCCATCTCCTCTGGGATTCTTTTAAAGCCACAGCACGCGGGTTTATTATTGACTTTGTTTCCAAGAAGAAAAGGCGTTTTCTTCAGAAGCAGAAAGCTATATTAGCTCGTATTAAATCTTTGGAGCATGAGTTCTATATTTCTCCTAATAATTCCGTCTCTCCGGAACTTATCCGAACCAAATTAGAATTCAATAAAACTACTACTGATAATGCTTCATCAATACTTCTTCGTAGTAGTGCTCGTTATTATGGCAGACGCAATAAGTCAGGGAAGCTTTTAGCTAATAACTTAAGTCGCGCAAAGAACGCTCCCTTATTGATTCTATTTACTCTTCCGACAATGTTTTATTGCATAAAGATCAGGACATTCTTGACCAATTTCAGTTATTTTATCGCGCTCTTTATACACCAGAAGCTTCTCCCACTCCTTCTCTTGTTCAAGCCTATTTTGAGAAACTTCCTAAACCCTTGACTTCTCATCTTAATTTTCCAGATCTTGAAGTTGGCCTTTCATTGCATGAACTCTCTACTGCTTTGAACATTCCCACTAAAGGTAAGACACCAGGCCCAGATGGTTTTTCAGTTGAATTTTATTTACATTTTTCTGATCTTTTACTTCCCAGACTCCTAACTCTCTTTCAATCGTTTTATTTATCGGGTAAGGCAGAGGGTACATTTCAGGAAGCCACCATTTGTCTCATTCCTAAGGATGGTCGCGACCCCAAATTTTGCAAGAATTATCGCCTGATCTCTTTAGTTAATGTAGATTATAAGTTATTTGCTAAAGTACTTGCTTTGCGCTTAGATCCCCTTATGCCCCACCTCATCGGTAAAGAGCAGTGTGGATTTATTAAAGGTCGGCTCACCTCTGATAATTCTCGCCTCTTCCTTAATGTCTTGAATAAGGTCTCTTCTCTTTCTATTCCTTTAGCTGCTATCTCTGTTGACGCAGAGAAAGCCTTTGACAGAGTTGATTGGTCTTTCTTATTTGCTTAACTGTGTTGGCATGGTTTTGGCCCCCATTTCATTTCTCTTATTTCTTTGTTGTATTCTGCTCCTAAAGCTTCGGTTCTGGTTAATGGTCAGGTCTCCTCGTATTTTCCTCTCCAACGAGGTGTTCGTCAAGGTTGTCCCTTATCTCCACTTCTTTTTGTTCTAGCCCTTGAGCCCTTTTTGTCCTCTATCCGTAACAACGATTCCATTTTAGGTTTTCCTTATGGGGATAGTCAATTGTAACTCTCTGCCTATGAAGATGATATTCTTTTATTCATCTCTGCTCCAGAAACTTTTATCCCTCCTTTATTGTCTGAATTTGACTCATTCTCACAGGTTTCAGGATACAAAATTAATTCAGATAAAACTGAAATTCTCCCTCTTACTACATGTTGCCTCCCCCATCTCTTTTCATCTACTGGGTTTGCTTGGAACAGCTCGAAAATTAAATACTTAGTAATCTGGTTTTCCAATTCTATTTCCTCTTCAATTAATCTGAACATGTCTGCGGTTTTATCTCGAATTGAACAATTATTATCTTCTTGGAACCCCCTTTTTCTCTCTTGGTGGGGGCGAATGGACTCCATCAAGATGATGATAGCCCCCATTTTAATATACATCTTCTCCATGTTGCCCGTTCATATCCCCGCAATTTATTTTAAACGAATTGACTCTTGTCTGTCAAAATTTCTTTGGAGTAACAAGAAATCTAGAATTTCTTTAACACTGCTTTGTAAGTCCAAACCTAATGGAGGTGTCAATTTCCCAGACTTTCGTCTTTATCACAAATCCTTTTCTCTCCGTCAGGCGTCTAGATGGCTCACGTCTGCCATTTCTCCTTTCACTCCTCTTTGGCTTCATATCGAACAGACATTGTTGTTGCCTTTTTCCTTTGGAGAAATCATACGCTTCTCTGCCAAGACTTCACACACGTCACTCCCTTTATTTAAACATACCTCTTCTCTTTTGAAACCTCTTCTCAGTCCTACACCTATTACTCGTGAATCCTTTTTGAACTCCCCTATCTGGTTTAATTCGCTTATCCTTATAAATAATAGACCCATCTTCTGGAAATCTTGGAGGTCCAAGGGCATCATATGGGTTAATCAGCTTTTCGATGGAATGTCTCCCTGCTCCTTTCCCCAATTTCAGATATCCTTTCATTGTCCTCGCTCCTTTTTGCAAAAGTTTGTTACTCTTATGACAGTTATTCTTGACCTTTTTTATTCTCTTCCCTCTTCCCCCTCATCTGTTTCCCAAACTCCTCTTCTCAAAATCCTTTCTATTCTTCCCAAGGCCTCTCTCATTTATAAATTCTTTTCATCTCCCAATCCAGAGCGTCTTAAATCTAAAGTGGGACTATCTTGGGAGGCGGACTTGCGATGTGTTTGGTCTGTTGCTCAATGGGACAAGCTTTGGTCTAGATCTTTGAAAATTTCTCGTTCTGCTTCTCTTACTCAATCTTTATTCTATTTGTATCACAGACTATATCTTTCTCCGCTTTCTCTAGCCCGTTTCTCTTCCTCTTCTGATTCTAATTGTTGGACATGTTCTTCTCCTAACGCTGACCTTCTTCATCTCTTGTTTCTCTGTCCTACTGTTTCTCAATTCTGGAATACTGTTTGGTTATATATCTCTCGTATTTTCGCACTCACATCTCCGTACTCTATACCTATTCTTTTTCTTGGCAGTTTATCTGATTCTTTAGATCTTCCTCTGCACTCTCATGGTCTCTTTGATCTTATGCTTGCTCTTGCTTTTCAACATATTACTTCTAATTGGAAATCCCTTACAAAGCTTTCCATACGCTGTTGGTGGAATTCTCTATGTCACTTTCACAGGTTAGACATTGCTTTCGCTTCCTCCTGTAACCCCACACATAATAGGGATCTCTTCTGGTTACCTCTTACCTCGTACTTAGATCGGTTGGCCAGGAAGAAAATATCACATATCACTTCGGAAAATCTTAAACCGCCTTGAGGAGACTACTCCTTTTTCTCCTATATTAGATTACAGGATCTCTATATTATTATAGTCTCTTTTCGAACCTGATTATTGATTACTGTTTTGTCTGCAGCACCCATTTTAATGAATAGTGTTATATTTTCATATTGCAATGTTAGAATTTCCCCCTTCTCCCCCTTTTATTTCTTTATTTGTTTCCACTCCCTTTTCTTTCCCTTTTCCCCCTTCCCTTAAAAATGTTAACAAAAATGCTTTTGCTCTTCTCTATAGGATATTAGCTTGTTCAATGTTATTTAATTCCTATCTTGTTTAACCCATTTGTATTTGCTGATATCTCTTGTATTTAAATATTCTTAATAAAGCTTTTCAAACAGAAAAAAATTATTTATGTTGGAGTGTGATTATATAATTTTATGATTTTAGTCTGAAATCTTTTATTTTAATTTGATTTGTATGTAGTATAAATAATTTGGGCCTGATTACGAGTTTAGCTGTCTTGGAACAGGCTGCCATATCAGCGCCTCGCTCTAAGACCGCCAAACCCGTATTCTGATTGGAATACAGGTCAGGCGGTCCTGCGGAGGTCCCATGTTACTGTCTTTCAAAGGCTCATATCTGAGCCTTAGAAAGGCACTGCAATGGGAGCGCCACAGCACATTCCTGCATGGCATGGACTGTTGAGTCCATACCATGCAGGAACTGGGGGTGCATGCATACAGGGGGCACAACATGTGCCCCCTGCATACATCCCCAGGCCCTGAGGTAACAGGGGGCGCTGTAGGACCCCCTCAGTTTCCTCACAGCCACACTTTTGATGGCAGACTCACCGCCATGAAAACTGTGGCGGTAAGGAAACTCGTAATATTCGTGTTGATACCGCAGCGGCACCACCAGCATATTACAAGCCTCAGACCACTGCCTGACCACCGTCTGGCAGTAGCAGTGGTCCAATGGCAATCCGACCTCCCAACTTATGATTTGGCAGTTGGACCGCCTGAGGGGGTCGCAGCAAGTTTGGCGGTCCATCGGAATGCCAAAAATCTAATCGGCCCCTTTGTCTTATTTAATTAGTATTGTTGGTGATTACAAATATAGTAAAAAAATAATTAGTTGTATGTTTGTAACCAATAATATCAATTCCATTTTTCATAGAATAAAGACATCACACATTTTTCTCACTTAATTTATGTTTTCAAAGTTATTTATTGTATATTTAAAATGTTTTAATCATATATATTTTAATTTAAACATTTATATAAAGTTAAGTAAATAAACATTGTTTAATATGTTTTAGAATTAGAAAAATGTAAATTCTATTTAGATACTATTGTATGTTGTACATTATCAACTTTTAGTTTTCATTGTTTAACAGTTTTGTTAATATTCTTTTAATTGTTTTATATATATATATATATATATATATATATATATATATATATATATATATATATATATATATATAACTGCTACGAAAAAATCAGCATGAAAATCTACAATACTTCAAAGGAATCCCTGAAGAAAATGTTACATGCCTATAAAAGGCAGGGATTAATTTCAAGCCATGAATTCAATTTTCTTTTCAATGAGTTTCCGATTATTCCCACGTTTCGCCTGATACCAAAAATCCACAAAGTAGTGAAGCCTGTACCAGGCAGACCCATTATTTCATCTATTGGGAGCATCAGTGAAAATGCGAGTAAGTATGTGGATTATTTTTTACAGCCATTAGTCCGTGATTTACCAACTTACGTTAAGGACACTGGTGACTTCATCAGGAAACTAGCTAGAATTCAATGGCGTGAGGATTTCTTGTTGGTGACTCTAGATATAGAGTCCTTGTATACCAGCATAGAACACGATACAGGAATTGCTGCCATTAAACATTACTTGGACTGCAGACCCATCAAATTTTATAGTCATAATGCCATGCTTTTAGAACTTATTCACTGGGCATTGAACAACAACTATTTTATGTTTGAAAATGAATTGTATTCCCAAAAGAGGGGAGTCGCCATGGGAGCTTGCTTCTCCCCCAGCTATGCCTGCTTGCATGTTGGCTGGTGGGAGGAGCAGGTCCTCATGGGAACCCATGCTAATGTGTTTAGATCCAAGATTGTAGAGTGGTTCAGATACATTGACGATGTTTTTATGGTTTGGAAAGGTGATCGTGAAAGTGTGATAAATTTTATTGAGGTTTTAAACAATAATACTTTTAACCTCAAATTCACTTTTAACATAGAGAATACATCAGTTGAATTTTTAGACACCAAAATCACGATTGTTGAGAACCAAATAGAAACATGTCTGTATAGAAAACCCACCGCTGGCAACTCTATCTTACACGCTAGCAGTGCCCATCCACCACACTTCATAAAAAGCATCCCCTATGGGGAACTCCTCCGCATTAAACGTATTTGCAGTATACCGGAGGAGAGAGCTAAATGTTCAGAAGAGGCAATGAGTAGGATGAGGCAAAGAGGTTACTCTGAGGGGATCCTCAGGGAAGCCTATGAGAAAGTGGAATCTATTCCCAGGGACACATTGCTTAAAGATAAATCGGTCAACACGAGCGAACACAATTCAGTTGATACACCTGATAACGCAATCTCCAATGTACCCCGTTTGATCACAACATTTAACAAACAGCATCACAAGATCAGGGCCATTGTCAATAAAAATTGGCCGATTGTGTTAACTGATGGTGTTTTGGCACCAACGCTACCCCCCAAACCAGTACTGACGTTTAGAAGGGCCAGAACCATGAAAGGGGAGCTCATGAGACCAAACATTCTAAGCCATGTTAGTTGTTCTTGGTTAAAACCCAAAAATGTTTTTTTCAAATGCACCAGTTGTAGAGCGTGCACATTTGGTCAAAATACTACTCAATATTCAGTCCCGTTCAGTGCTAACCCCAGACAAATCAAGGGCCACTTTACTTGTAGATCTGAATTCGTGGTTTACGTCCTTTTCTGTACATGTGGCTTGAATTACATAGGGAGCACCAAATTACAAGCCCATGTCAGAATTTTACAACATTTAAGGGCAATCGTGAATAACGACTCTAGCTACCCAGTAGCACGTCATTTCAGAAAACAACATAATAATGATCTCAGTTGCCTGAAATACTTTGTTGTCGACAGTGTCCCCGCACAGCGAAGAGGGGGCAACAGAGAGAAAGCTCTTAGACAACTCGAAACTAAATACATACTCGAGTTCGACAGCAAAGCACCCACAGGGTTAAATAACACTGAGGATTTACATAATTATATTTGACTATTTGCATGCCATACAGTACAAAATATTCTTTTAATATTCTTTTGATATTTGATTAAGATCTGCAGCGTATACATTGGCAATCCTTCTGACTGAAGCCATCTCACTGACCAGTCCATTCATTTAACCTGTATCCTCACCAATTTTACCAATACTGTTTACCAATATTGTTTGAGAGTAGACTTCTTAGCCAGCCGTCTGAATTAATTTGTTCCTTCTATGTCTTTGCTTTTGTCTTTCGAATTCAAAGGGGTATAGTTCAGGAAAGAGAAAAAAAGAAAAAAAAGAAAATACAAATTCCTTCCCCGAATGTTGGTGTGTTCCAGTTCTCCATATCTGATGAATCTGTCAGTCAGGCTCCTTTCATCCTTTTGTGAATTACAATTTAGGTGAAAGCAGCCCCATTGGACATGCCCAAACATCAAACTGTAGATCCATTATTCGAAAGATTAGGTGGTTTGCTGAACTCAATATGTATATGTCAATATGAAAACTCATACATACGATAAGTGTTTTAATTCCTTTTTTCCCTTTTTCTCGCTTTCTTTTCCCGCTTGTTTTGCTATCCTATCATTATTTGCACTTTCTTCACTTTTTGACCAGCTTTCATGATTTTTACATAGGCAAATGATTTTAAAGCAATTTTGGGTTTTATGAAATGATTTTGTCAATAGACACAATTTTAACATTTGTTGAAAAATTGTAAAGAATTCAGACCGTGTATTATTTAACTGTATGAATTAGGTTTATAATATAGCTGCTATGTGTGTATATATAATGCATTTGTTTGCATTTTGCACCACTGATGCGTATTTTGCACCTTTGCATTCTTGCACTTTGAAGGCACATTTTGCACTTTAAAAATCAGGATTTGCACTAAAAATCTGCGTATTTGCACAATCAATATTTGCACCTTAGATCTATGGAATCTACTGTGTGTTTACATGGTCTGGACATTTTTTCAATAAGTCAAAGAAGTTCTAAACAGACATCATCCAATAATATTACTATGTAATTTTATAGACCCATGTTGCTATAATTACTAATGTATTTGTACATATTGCATTTTTGCATTTGCCATGTAGACTAGTGTATTTCTTCTATGTTTATCATCACTAGCATCACGAGGTCATAGAGTGCTCCAAAATATAAAGGCTAATGAAGCGGCAGTTACTTTATGTGATCAAGGCCATCTGGTGGCCGAAACGCGTAATGGCGTGCTGTGTGGGTGCTGATTTTCATTAAAAACCTGTGAAGCACGAGTTGGTGTCCGTGTGCTTCTTCCTCGCCGTCAGGAAGTGGGAGACAGCCTTTTGGAACTCATATATATATATATATATATATATATATATATATATATATATATATATATATGGTTTCCAAAGTCCTTCAGAATGCCCAATGATGCAAGCAGCAGGAACAGACCACTCCGTGGCTATCAGGTAAAGTGCTTTATTTTTCGTACAACAGCATGACGCGTTTCGACCGGAGAACCGGTCTTGATATATATAATTATTTTAACATACATTTTTTCAGTATAAATGAAATAATTGTATATATTTTATGCTTTTATTTTATATATACTTTACAATTTGTAAACATTTTAACAACATTTTTACATGTTTAGTAATGTTTCATAATTTTTATTTTTAATTATACATTTAGTCAACATTTTTAATATATTTCGCAATCATTTCTATGGGGAGATAATCTTTTTTTAGTTTCATTTAGCGGCCATTTTTTATTTTTTTTATCGCTATCTTCTACTTTGTAATCTGTTTGTGTTATTTTTTATCTATTTTCCTGGAACTAGGTTGCGGTAAGGTGCTGCTGTTCATATGAACAGGAATGTCCTTTTTTTGGGATTTCTAAAGGGTCTTCGGAGTGGAGGGGTTTAGAGGGAAGGTCTAGAAGTTAGTTATAGTCTTGTGTAGGAAGCTGGCTTCTTACATGGTATACCAAAAGGAGGTATACCATGTATAGAGTCCAGGCAAATCCAGAAGGAATTATAAAGGAACAAATAACACCCCTAATGCTCTCTTTCGTGATAATGTGAGTGAACAGTTAGCCATATCAGAGGGTAGTGCTCATCTTTATTACCCACACAAAGGCAGTAAGTGAGACCACACTCTATAAAGAAATCCGGCCCCAATTTATAAAAAATAACATATACTCTTATATAAATTTAGATACCAAGACCATTGGAATTGGGTAAGTACTTTTTGAGTTATGAATTTTTACAATTTTCACAAATGGACACTGCATTTTCAGGATTGGCAATGTTATCCTAAGCAGAAAAAACATGTGCTGCATTCAGACACTTGTCAGCGACTTACTGAACTGTTCTTCTGGACTTAAGGTGAGTATGGGGCAAGGTCCAAGGCCACATCAACAGGTCACCCCTGGGAGCAGAGCTCTGGGGCATACGGGTGCAGGGGTGTGTCAAAGCGTCGGGTGTCCCATTCACTTAAATGGGAGAACAGTCCGGTTACAAAGAGGCTGCAAGTTGGGACTGGGGGACCAGTACAGGGCAGCCCACAGGGAGGCTTGATCCTTGAGATCCTCAGGCATACAGGAATACCCTTGGTCCCCTTCTTCTAGGGTTGTGGGGCTCGGGTGCAGTGGTGTCTTTTAGCGTCATATCTGGTGCTGGAGTTTCTTGTGGTTGAAGGAGACCTGCAGAAAGAGGCTGCAGGCAGCAACTGAAAGTCCAGTCTGAGCAACTCTAAGTGTGGGCTAAGCTCTTGTGGGTCTCGGGACCCCTATGGCACTGTCACGTTCCTCGAACTTGGGCTCTGGAGCGCAGGTGCATTGGTGCTTTGAGGTGGCTGGCAGCGGACACAGACTCACATCTTGGTGTTTGTTTTGCAGAAGAGGGGCAGACAGGACAGCTGGGCCACTCACAAAGTAGGTCTCACTGTCTCTTAAGTCCCTTGACGTGCAGGTCGGTCTTCCTTGTCATGGGTGTCCGGATTGGGCACAACAAGCCTTAGCTGCTGCAAGGGGTCTGTTACCCAGATATAGGTCCTTTGTAGCTCCGGTTGGTCCTGGTGTCCTCCCTCTTGGTGGGGAGACAGATCTGACTTTCAAGAGCACAGGATCCACTTCCTGGGGAGCTGCTGCATCGGGCTGGCCTGGGAGCGGCAACTCCGTGGACCACACCTTGCATCTTTGGTGCCTGTGGCTGGAAGAGCCATAAGCCAGACTTGTAAACCAAAAGGCACCCTTGTTTGGAATGCTAGGTTTACCAGCCTTCCTGGAGGAGGAAGTGATAACACCTTTAACTAGAGCAGGCATTCTTCCTGATGTATTGAGAGTGAAGGCTCTCGCCCCTGGGGCTCAGAATCTCATTGGTGGAACAAGGCTGGACTGAACCAATCAGCTAGCAAACTAGAGTGCTGGTAGGTTTCAGGGGTACCTCTGAGGTACCCACAGGGTTCATGTTTTAATAAATCCATCACTGGAATCAGTGTGTGTTTACTAATAGGAGATGTTTGATACCAAACACCACATGTTTCAGTGAAGCCATTATGTAGCTTGGGATTCGAATTGACCAGTGCCCAGTACATACCTTAAGATGAATTCACTGCTCACTTGCAATATTTAGTAATAGAACTAGACATCATGGGCATATCTGCTCATGCAGATATGTCTTCACATAAAATATAATGCACCCTGCCTTAGCTCTCAAAGGCCTGCTGTAGGGCTGACTTTCGTATATATCAGACGCAGTGACTTTGGCATCAGACATAGGAGTATGTCATGTTGTATTTTCACTCATGGTTTGCACCATGCCACGCAGGCTGCACCAGCAGTCTGTGTGGAATGTTTATGTGAGTCCTTTAAGTAAGCATAAGATATGCTGCTGCCCTTAGGGTACCTCTTTAGTAGCCCTGCCCTAGGTACATGGAGAACCATTTACTAGATATTTACAGGGTTTTTAAAGTCCTAAGCCAATTCTAGCACAATTAGACTTCACCTCATTTTAGGGAAGGAGAACTGGCCCTGAGGGTTGGTTGGCAGGCCTCAGTGCACTGTTGAAAGTGAGCATCAAGTACCTAAAAAGAGGGCAAAAGTGTGGGGGAGTTAACTGCAACAAGAGGCCAGTTCCCTACATGCTGTTTGTAAGTTCTTTGTATATTTAGATGTATTAGTGTTAGTGTTTTTCACTAGTTTGTAGTTTTGGCTTTTCCCACACTATTTTTGTAATATATCACTATGTTATGATAAATTGTGTTATGTTCATTATATTTTGATAATTGACTGTGATGTATATGTATTTTTAGGAACGTAATGTGCTTTGCGTGTGGGTTTTCTAATTTACCTTACAGGATTTTGTCTATGAACGTGTCCTATGGGCATTGGGAGTTTATGTTTTTTTTGGGTTTTTTTTTTAAAGGAAATCATTTTTTGGTTTATAAAAACCCAATGCTTTTTACTTTGATTTCCTGTTTTTTAGGCTTTACTGGGGTGTTTCTTTAAAAAAAATACTTTTTCTGTTTTTTATGGTTCCAAGATACTTTGAATTGCATCAAGAGATTTCTATTAGAGTTGTCTTTTCTTACCCTTTTTGGGGGCTTTTTGACAATATTTTTCCCATTTTTGGTGGATTATTATTTTTGATTACATTGGTACTGAGAAAGATCTGCAGCTACAAAAGAGTATGGGGCTTATTACGATGCCAGTCAGACTGGCTTCCGTGGTCCTGTTGGAGGTGGTCAGACCTCCGCGCAATCTTAGGTGGTGGCGCTCTGACTGAGGGATTAGGATCCATTTAAATATTTGTTCCTGCTGTTGAGACCTGCGACGTTCCATGCCAAACATCTAATTATATCCATTATATGTGCATACTGCAGCTCCCTGCATATTCTTTTGCAAACCCACATATCGTCTAAAAGAAAAACCTAGAAAACAGAGATAATCCCTCTCGTCCTGATCATTTAAATTTAAACACTTTCTCCCCCCACCCAACATACCCCCTTGAACCCTGAGGACCAACCCAGGGAGGTTCAGACTGAACCCCCACCCCCACCCCCCAAGAGGAGGAGGACCTCTTATACCCTACCGCCGCCGCTAGAAGGGCAGCTAAGAGGAGCAGCAGCACGAATGATCAGCCTGCTGTAAGCAATACATTTATTTATTCGTTAGCTCCAAGAAGAGAAAGAAAAAAAAAGAAAAGGGGAAAAAAAAGAAAAGGGGGAAAAAACCCCTCCACATGTTCAGAGACACCCTTCAGTGCCGTCAGAAATATAATACTTATGTCATCAATTTAGTAGGTAAGTAGGTATCCACATCTATAGTCCCAAAATCTGTGCACGCTTTAGCCTATCCCCCTTCTATTTTATTTTATTTCTATTTAGTTATCCAATTCCAATTCAATTCTTTATTTCGGTTATAATAACCATAAAAGAGTACCGTACAATAAAAACAATCATTATGACAAAATGCAGCATTTCTGGTGGGAACAAATAATCCATACATAAATACAATATACAATATAAAAAATTTTAAATATCAATTTATACACAATGTTTTAAAATAGGGATAAAAAAGGGGTTTTTTTTTTTAAAAAAATTTTGTTAAGAACCAGGCTTAATGATGATACCATTACATTTTTTGACCATTCCTTTTCCTAATTATCGCAACACTAAATAAAAAACGACTCAGGCTAAATACTATCCTCTGTGATGAGTCGCCCTTAAATATTCTTTCCCCATCCTGGATACGACGAAGACCCAAGTTTAAACAAATAGGTTTGATCTATTTTATCCTTGGCCGCATATATGCAGGGCATATGAAAAGAACATGGGTCTCATCCTCCTTAACGTCCATATCGCACAATTTGCACAGGTCTGATTTATTATTATTATTATTGGGCGCCCATTTTGATGTTCTGGAGCTGAGTTGCAAAATACCATAGCGATACTTTAAATACAGTGATTTAGCCAGAGGGGGTTCAATTTCATCCATAAAGTTTTCGAATTTGCTTCCACATTTAAAATTTAAAAATTTAAGGGTCAGTGGTCCAAGTTTGGGGTTATATAATACAGAGTTATTAATATAGTCCCAATATGTGACCTTCAGCAATTTTTTAGAAGAATTGGTTAGTGAATCCGGATCTGTCCAAAAGTTGCGTAAGCCCAGCTTTGTGAACCAGTTTTCAATATACGCTAACCAAACCAACTGAGTAGCATTCTTTATTTGGATTATTTCCTTCAGTGCGTCTCTATAGTCTGCAAGCTCATCAGTTGACCACAGGCGCACCCAGTACAGTAGTGGGCGTAAATGAGCTTGATCGTCCAAGTGACGTATATTCAAATCCCAAAATAGCGGGACAAGAGGGGTACAGCCCGGAATCGCTAAGAGTTGCCTCAAAAAACTATTTTCTTGGACTGAAAAAGAATCTCGTGGTACATGGCCCCATAGTTCTGCCCCATATAGGGTGGCTGATTGAACTTTATATTTAAAAAGTTCAATTGCAGGTGATATTGCTTTAATAGGGCTACTTTTAAACTTCCTAATTATAGGGGCTTTATTTAGTTATCATAACTTAGCTTTTCCTTGCCTTGCCCCTTCTAAGATGTTAATTTAGAAAGCACCTGTTCTGCCTCTTTCTCATCAGTAAATGTATATGTACGCCCCCCATTGATAACCTTTAAACGGGCCGGTTCTTGTAGGAAAGCCTGACCTCCCAGAGCCTTAAAGGGGTCTATGAGCTGGCGCAGCCGCCAACGCCTATCCATGGTGCTTTTACTTAAATCAGACCTTACAAAGAAAGACAGAGAATCTATCAAAACCGGAGAATTTGGTCTGGCCTTAAGTGAGACCGCCTGTCTAAGCAAAAAGTTGCCAAAATAAATCAGAAAAGGACGAGGGAATTTACTGCCCTTATTCAATACATAGGGTGGGAGTCTATGAACTCTCTGGAGCTGAGAGTCCCAATCCCAATCCGAGAGGTCAGGAAAGGCCTTCTGGAATAGTGACACCATATAGGCCCTCGGATCAATCCCTCGGGTATACCAAAGAGTCTGAGATTGAGCCGCCTTTGCCTGTTTTCCATGTCCTCCAGCTTATTTTGTAATTGTCCAATTTGCTCTTGTTGTCTGTCGGCAACACCTTGACTGGAAGCGCATGTTTCCTCAACCGATGAGAGCCTTTGCTGTAAGGTTTCCAGATCCTGAACAACCCCTCCAAGTTTATTATTTAGTTCCTGCATAGAGTTCTGAATCTTAGTATTATCTTCCCTCAATTGGAGGAAATGTTGTTGAGTTTCCTTATGCTGATCAAGGAGAGTCTGTAGAATGATGTTAGAAGATTGATGTTGTTTTTCGAGACTATTATGATTCAGAGCGGGGGTAATCCTTGAAGGATCTAAAACAGGAACTGAGTCAGCTGAGTCAGCTGAGACAGCTGGAGATAACTGGAGAGTTTGATCATTGCATGAAAGTATTTGCCCCTCGGTGGGCTCAATCATAGAAGGAGCCCTAGTCGATGGATTGAGAGCTGCTGACAGAGGATAGACAGGAGCATCAATGGAAGAAGATATAAGCGGTGTCATTGTATCCGCTGTATCCGCTTGTGCTATGGGTTGGATTAGGGATGTATCTTTTGTCTGATCTCCCAGTGTTGTGATATTACCAGAGAGACGTAGAGCCATTTTCTTAACTCTCCCGCTAGCCTGGATCCATTTATGGAGCGGGCTTTTATCTGTGACAGTGTGTCCGTGTAGGTCTGGGATACTTGCACTGAGTTTGGATAAAGCAGGGGATTTGCCCTTCTTAGTCTTGCTCTTGGTCTTAGGTTTCCCTTTTATTTTAAATATATTTTCCTTAACCGAGTCTACTGGCAGACTCAGGGGGTCTGGCATCTCCTCGTTAGATTCCCACTCCTCATTATTACAGTTTGTGGCATTGTTATCCATACCAGAGGCATTGTTATCCATACCAGAGGCATTATCAACATCCACTACATCACCGTCGGAGGGTTCACTGGCCCGTAACAAGAGAGTGGTGGGGGTAAGAACAACAGAGTCAGTCACGTCATCTTCATTAATTACATCAATTAAGCCAGAGCCCGGAATCTCCGAGTGAAGGGTGCCAGTTATCTCCTCTAATACATGTTCATGCCCAGCTGCATCCAAGTCTCCATTTTTGAACGCAGACCCCCCCGGGGCACATCCTGCCATAGCTACCTCTCCTGTACTTCTAGTGTTTCCACAGGTATTTCCACAGGTATTTCCACAAGTAACAACAGCCGGATCATCGGGGCCAGAGGGGAGCCCCCCTGAATCAGCAAGATCGCCGTTATGCATAAAAGACCCATCTTCATTACCCCCCTGAATGGCATTTATGGGAACCAAGAGAGGAGGTCGAATCAGAGGCTTACCCGCACTCGATAGACGCAGTCTCTGGCTGCCTCCGGCTATGTCCTCAGCCTTGTTCATCCTGTTTGTTAGCGAGGCGGAGGCACATGCCGCCCGAGAACTGGCCGTTGAGTTGATTGCTTGAGCCGGAGCCGGCACCTGGTTGCTCCGTCCTGCGCGACCCCCCCGGGCACTTATTTTGGGGGCCATGTTAGCAAGGTGCGTGTATCTATCGCCCCCTGTTCGCTCCCCTGCTCTCAACAGCAGGAACAAAAGACGACTTGTTACTGAAGAATTAAAAATGTATAAACCACAGTTGGCTTTGTTATCTGAGACTCATATTACTTATGCTGACCGCAAGCTTCTTCAACAACTAGTGTATGAAGTGGTAGTCTGCTCAGAATGTAGCACTCCTATTAGAGGGGTGGCAATCTTAAAACAGAAGGGTTTAAATTTAGTAATAATTAATACCAAGGTGGATAAAGCTGGACGATGGGCTAGTGCCCAAATAGAGTGGTATGGCAATACATATACCTTCTGTGTATTATATGGCTCAAACATAGATGATCCTTCTATCATAGATAGGTTAAATATTTAACTGCTTGAAAGTAGAGGAGAACTTATTTTAATGGGCGACTTTAATCTTATTATGGATTATAATATTGATACTACTCGCCATCAATCATTTCGAAGAATGCGTCGATCTAGAGCGGCTATTATGGAACTTGGGCGCATTCATAACATTAAAGATGCGTGGCGAACACTGTACCCTTCTGTGGCTGGTTTCACTTACTATTCAGCACCACACCAACTCTGCTCAAGAATAGATATGGCCTGGGTTTCAGATAATATACTATTAAACTGCTCTATGGAAATCTGTCCGAGAGTCGCTTCGGATCATAATCCTATAATATTAACATTTACTAACCAACAGAGCTATCAAAAACCAAGGCCATTTACATTCCCACGGCATCTTTTGTCTAATAAGGACTACATTTTACAGTTAAAAGCACATTTAGTGGAGTTTATTTCATTTAATATAAATTCTGCTACATCCAGTACAGTGTGGGATACGATTAAAGCAAGTATTCGAGGTTTTACACAGCATTATGTCCTCAACCAGAACTCACAATATAAACTTAGCTTGGATGTTCTGGTTAATGCAGTAAGTACATTAGAAAAACAACTCTCATTGGCTCTGACTCAAGGTTCATCAAACATAGTAGATATATGCCAAAAATTAGCCAGTTCTAAGCTTAATATTAAAACAAGGCTTATGGAAAAAAATGTGGTTAGCTTACATAAGTACCATCTCTCTCAGTATGAGAGCGGTGATAGGGTAGGTAAAATTCTTGCGTATAAAGTGGCAGATGGCAAGTCTAGAACTCTTGTAAAAGAAATCAAGGGCCAAAATAATATAGTATATACTCAACCAGAGCAGGTCCTTGAACAATTTGTTATATTTTATCGAGCACTATATACCCCAGAGGACTGTCCAACTACGAATCAGATTCAAGAATATCTAGATACGAATTTAGGTAAGGACCAACGGTATGAAGGATTCGAGTCGCTCTCTGCTAATATCTCCGAGCTAGAAATCAGCCTGGCCATTAATTCACTTCCACCTGGTAAAGCTACTGGGGAGGACACTATCCCACTTGAAATATATAAACTATGTTCAGAGGAACTCATACCCTTACTATCTACCGTGGTAAATCTTATAGGTAGCACTGGGAAAGCTCCTGAATCTTGGAACACAACTAGGATTGTTTTTTTTCTAAAAAAAGGTAAACCAGGAGACCAATGTGGGTCATACCGACCCATTTCTTTAATTAACGCAGACGCTAAAATCTTTGCCAAGGTATTGGCCACACGATTAGCTCCATTCATACCACCTTTGGTGACTCCCTTTCAACATGGCTTTGTTATGGGAAGAGATACTACTTCCCATATCAATACAGCTATCACGGCATTTGACGTGGCCGGGATTAGCTCAACCCCACTCGGTATGATACTCTTGGACGCTGAAAAGGCGTTTGACCGAGTGGGGTGGGACTATCTTTGGTCCACACTGATTACTATGGGTTTTACCGGACAATACCTTAAATGGCTACAGGCTTTATACGATTCCCCAAAGGCTAAGCTTAGCTATGCGGGGTTAACTTCGCTTAGCTTTCCAATCTCTCGTGGAACACGGCAAGGGTGTCCACTTTCACCCTTGCTCTTCGCGCTATCTCTGGAACCTTTTTTAACAGCTTTACAAGCTCACCCCAAAATTATTCCTTTTACATATGGCCAGACTATGCTAAAAATTACGGCATATGCCGATGATATAGCGGTCTATTCCTCTAATGCATCTGAAGCCTTAGTTGGCATTATTGATGAGGCTAATAAATTCGGGTCTGTGTCCGGCTATAAACTTAACATGCATAAGACACAGGTTATCTTGAACTATAAACCGCCTACTCCGATCTTAGGTACTTCTCAAATAGCTACTTATCTTGGTATTAAAATGTCTTCTAATATCAATGATATAGTTACTTTGAATTATGATGATCTTCTTAAAGAAACGGCTACAACATTAAAAAGATGGCATAAGGTACCCCTTAATATCATAGGTCGAATTAACCTAATTAAAATGAACATACTACCCAAATTTCTATATTTATTTAGGTCCATACCTCTTTATGTAAATATCTCTTACTTTGACAGATTGGATGGGATTCTTAGCAGATACATTTGGGGATACAAAAGGGCTCGCAGGTCAATTAACCTACTTAAACTGCCCTATGACAAAGGCGGTCTTAATTGCCCTGATTTTAGATTATACTTTTTTTCAGCTTTTCTTAGTCGTCTGCGTAGTCTGTTTATCCGCAATAAGAACACATATTTTTGTTATCAACTATCGTTAGGTGAGGATTCTAATATGTTCTTAGCCAAAATGAACGATCCAAACTACTTTAAACGAGTTAAATTTAAGACTTCCAAAGACAGTTATAAAATCTGGCAACTGATTTTGACTAAATGTAATACGACGCTCTATCATCCTCAATTATCTTTATGGGTAAACCCAGGTCTCCCAGGAATATTTCACGATGGGTCATTTAAAATCTGGGAAAATGTTGGAATAAAAACACTTGGTGACTTATATGGCAATGATGGTCTTCTGACCTTTGAGACTCTTAGCAGACTTTACAAACTACCTGAAACATCACGCTTTAAATATATACAGATTCATGACTTTCTTATTCGTAAAATGAAGCTTTTGAATATCCTCGACTCTGATATCTGGGAATGTCTCTACTCCAGCAAGGATAGGTCACTTATTAGCGTTGGATACGGTGTCTTAACCCTATATAAACCTGATGATTGTGGGAAAATAGCAGCGAAATGGAGCTCTCGACTAGGCCTAAATATTACAGCTAATCAAATCTCTACATCTATCTGTAATACAAATCGTATAATTCACTCTTCCAGCTTGAGGTTACAGTATTATAGAACTATTTGTCAGTTATACTATACTCCTGAAAGACTTTTTAAGTGGTATAGTAATAGTACTGATAACCAACGGACTAGCTGCCCTAAGTGTGACCTTCCCGCTGCAAGTTTAGAACATATGCTGTTTACTTGCCCTAGACTTGCGGAATTCTGGACTAAGGTTAAACAAGGAATGGTTTCGATTTTGTCTAGACCAGTAATACTTAACTTAACTAATGTACTGCTTGGTATTCAGAATTACAATAATCCACCAGTAGATTCACATTCAGATCTCTTCAATATCTTAATTGGTTGTGCTAGACTGACTCTAGCTCGAACTTGGATCGCAAGTAACCCACCACAAGTGATGGACTGGTGGATTTTGGTTAAAGAAATATATATTATGGAATCCTCTCTAGCTAAAATCAGAGGAGCAAAATCCTTACAGAAGCTAGAAAGTATCTGGGGGTCCTCATTTATCTGAACTCCTCCGAAAGTTATACATATACATATATTTATATATATATGTATATAGGTATATATATAATTTTTTTTTTTTTTTCTTTTTTTTTTTTTTCTCCTCCTCTTTTCTTTCTTTTTGGCTTTACTCTCTCTTGCTGTCTGTTATACCTGCTATCTGAATTAAATTAAATTAAAATGACCTTTTCATTTATGAAATCTACTCTGTCATTTATATTTGTCCTGCAAGTCATACGGATATGAATATGTAAAACATTTTTGTTTTTTTTTCTGTTTGTACTTCTAAATGTACTGTTGATTTGACCTCTTATCCTGATCTCAATAAAAAAGATTTAAAAAAAAAAAAAGGATCCATTTAAATATGTGGATTTCCAACTGCCGCAGTTTCTATGACTCCGACAGGAAATACAACCGTGATGGTGTCGGAAAGGATCAGTAAAGCCAATCGGAGAGCCTACCTTCCTACGAACCGCATGCTCAGTTATGATGCACATTTCCGACAAGCCGTCTCTGGCGGTCCAACCATCTCATCAGAGTTGGAGGAAAGGGAGTGAAATAAGGCCAAACCTCACCTCTACACAGCTTCACACTTCCAGTGCAGACATGGAGCCCAAAGCACACATTTTGCTGCTGCTCTACCTCCTCATCTGCATCCAAAATCGAAACCGTCGTAGAGGCAACCACCGGTAAGTGGAACACCTATCCATAGACATTAAGTCAACAGCAAGTTGATGCTCCGCAATTGCAAATGTGGTCAGCAGCATGGTCAGCATGACTGCGGGGATCTTAGTATTGGGTGACCAGAGTTGAAAAGTCAAAAACAGGGACAGGACCAACATAAAGGTAGGACTAAAAGTGTGTATATGCACATAAATATGAATATATATGGACTGTTAGATCTTCACTGCTATACGTGTCACATGTTTTAGCTATATAATACACACACACACACAGTGTGTGCCACTGATACGAATACACCAGCACCAGACATCCTCCCTGCCTCCAATACACGCCTCACTCCTGCTGGGAGCAAGAACTGAGGCTCCAGCTGAGCTCCGGCTGTGCTGCTTGAAGGAGGCTGTTACTGTGCCACATCAGGATGAAATTATATATCTTGAGAAGTAGGACATGAGGGTGCAGGAAGGGGCAGTGTAAGGAATGAGCACTGACAGATGTGTGGCAGTCTATGAAGTGATCTGAGGCATGCTAGTGGATAGCATCGGCATGTGGAAAATGCAATTGCATAGAAGGGTTAGACCGATTCTCCATTTAGGGCCGCACCCTCAGGGTGAGTCAGAAAGTTTACTTTGCTGCAGTATCACCTACCACTGCCCCAGATTTAACAGCAGAGATACTCGTATGACTCCATTCACACTCTCCTCATGTCTGAACTGAAACAACTACAAACACCTATGCAAGAAAGCCACAGTTGCTGCTGCAAAATGATTTGCAACTAACAACCATTGGCAAGAACAAGACATTTGGCATCTTAGGTGCAATGTAATGTGTCCTATCACAAATCTGGATGTTGTGCAATGTCAGAAGTAGTGACATACCATACGTGCCTGACAACATGCCAATCACAGATATGTGGCTTATATGTCTGTAAGAGACGCCCTCATGGTCATCAGACACGCCCCTATGAGAACCCCCGCCCCCCAGTTAACTTAACCCACTCAATCTCAGGTTGTGGTGAACAAGACAAATACTTTCAAACACAAAGATCACACCACTGGTCTAGTCCACTTCAACACAGAAGACAGAGTGTGTGTATGTGTCAGTATTTGCAGGTGATACATCTCAGCTGAACATATACACACACTCCACATCACCTGACTCAAAACACTCCTAGGCCACTATGTCCCACACGTTACAACATTCATGGGCTTGTGACACTACATACACCCCCGCCCCCCCCCCCCAGAGGCAGCATATTATCCCTGGTCCTAAATATCTTGTGGGTCCGAATGTATGTTCCTATTACATCTGCATGATGCCTTCTATGTCCAGGTCACTGACAATATATGGGCACACTCTTACATACTCTAAATGTGACTAAATCTCAGAAGCTGCTGTACAGCTGTGTGCAAATAGTGTCATCAAACAGCACCTCCACATGATTGGCATAGCAATCAGCTTCTGTGACACACATACATTGTCCACAAACTAGGTCCTGTTGTGACTTCCAACATATTTCAGTATGGAACTTTCTGGTAAGAAAACACAGCTTCACTCATAAAGCACTGTAATGGCCCCACACTTCACCCACATGAAAAAGGCAAGTCAGGTAAAATAGTTCCCACTAACCAAGATGTAAAACTACAGAAGCCAACACAGTAAAGATTCACTGCATAAATGGGATCCCAAAACCAGGGGAAGTCCTGGAAGCCAACAGGGCCAGGACACAGTTCATATAGCACCTGCTTCCAAGTCTCCATGTGGGCAGGACCTGTGGAATTAGTCTAATCTGGGAGGAACGAAATTGGTCACAAAGTGGCATGCACATGTGGCAAATGTGTCATTGCAAGTTCATAACAATGAACACAGCAGCAACAGCAGTTGTCACATATCTAGTAAAAGAAATGTGTAAAAAGACACATGAAATCGGGTACATGTGCATCCAAAATACCTATTAAGTATGACAACACAACACCCACCCCCACATGAGTGCAGAAACAAATACCTACTTTGTACACTTTAAACACATATGCATCCTACATCTCACGCCGACAGACGTGGCCACTGGCCAAAGAAAGCTGTAATCCTTTAATAGCGTAGACTAGACAATGCAATGTCTTCCCCAGTTGGAACTCATCTCACATATACAGCCAGTAAACATTGACACTCGGCCTCTGTAACTCCATAACTTTCCCCAATGTCAGAATATACCTACCTAATGAAAAAGGATCGGTTATCATGATGAAACCAACACAACTGTAGTTACACATCCCATATTACACAAGAACAACATTTAGTATTGGTAGCAATGGCTAGACAAAGGAGTTCAAAACCAAGTAAGTACTTTATTACATGGAACAAATGGATTTTGTAAAACGAAGGCCAATGGCCAGTCCAAGTACCAGTCTTGTGGGCCAGCATGCGGCTGTGCCATCCAAACTTGCCTTCCAAAACACTGCCAGGGATACCTCCCCAGGAAGGGCATCTAGTGGGCAGGCCAGGCATCAACGTAACTAGGGTGGGATGGGTTGGTCCTTGGAAGGGCTTGGTTCAGGATTGGGAGGGTCGGCTGGGTCTGTGGGAGGGCTAGCTTTCAACATTTTAGGTATTTTGTAGCCATGAAGGGTAGAGAAGGGTATTGGGAGGGGGGCTGGTTTTCCTTTTTTTCCTTCCCTTTTGAGGAGCTGGGGTGGGGAAGAGGACCTTTGGGAATTCGGAGGGGGTGGGGCGGTGTCAGGATGGATACTATTTCTTTTTTTATGGCCTTGTGGGGTAGTTTAGGCTTTAGTAGGGGGTTGGGCTTGTATTTTTGGGGTAGACTTGGAAGGGTATGGTAGGGGTGCCAAAGTACTGTTTTTGGATTTGGCAGAGGGTGGGTCAAGTGGGGTAGGGAAGGAGTCAAGGGCAATCATGCAGAGTTTTGGGGCAGGTTGGGGAGGAGGTGAGACAAAGGGTAGGGTTTTGGAGGTAGAGGGATGTGGTGTCTGTGATGTGTCTGTGACTGCTGGTGTGGTGTCTGTGAGTTTGGTGTCTGTAGTGACTTTATCTGCTGGTGTGATGTCTGTGAGTTTGGTTACTGTAGTGGCTGTGTCTGCTGTGTGGTGTCTGTAAGTTGGGTGTCTGCAGTGGCTGTGTCTGCTGGTGTTTCTGCCTGTATGTCTGTAGTGGAGGTATGTGGTGCAGTGGGTGTGGTGTTTTCATGTATGTCAACGGATGTGGCAGTGAGTTTTTTTTTTAATGCTGAGTGTGTGTGTGCCTGTCTTTTGTCTTATGCTTTTGTGTTTGTGTGCTGCGTGTGGATGTTGAGGTGAATGCGTGCTGATGTTTGCTTAGGCTTTGGGTAGGTAGGGGAATAGGGAATGTGGATGGGAAACAGGTAGGAGGGTGGGTGAAAAGCTAGAATTGGAGGAAGGCTGCCATGAGTGTGGAAGCTAGAGCCTGAAATGATTTCCGTAGGGAAGACATGTCAGAGTGAATGCCCAGGTACGACACCATCTGCGTTTGCTGATGGCTTTGCACCTGGAGTGCATTCAGCACTACTGTCTGATCCCCAGAGATGTACCTCAGGATGTCTATGGCCTCAACACTCAGGGCAGCAGGAGAGAGAGAGAGGCAGGGGATGAGGTGCCTGGCGGAAAGGAGATTCCTCCCCTCTTAGGGGAGCAGCAGGCAGGGTGGCGGTGGTAGGGGTGGTAGCCTTGGATGTTGGAGACATGGGTACAGGGGACACAGCCACCTCCTCGGAGTGTTCACTGAAGGTCTATACAGATAAAGATGACAATGCAGTCATGTCGGTCTGCTCCTCAGTGGCACTCCCATCACCCTCTAGACCACTGGGTTCCTCTTGGTCACTGCCAGCAAGAGGAACCACTGTGGCTAGCTGCTTTCCCAACGGTCTTGGCCCTGCCGTGAGGTGTGGCTGAAAAGCATTGTACAAATAGGTTAACTGCTATTGCATTCACATACTGGCCAAACAGATCATAACACAACTCATTACACAACTGCATAGATCACAATATGTACTGGGATGACTACATTAGTTCCAACATTGGCATGTGCATATGCATGGAAGTTAAATGACCTGTGCACAGTCATCTATAATGGTATCATAAGCACAGTCTGGTACAACTGCATGTGTAACCTACTTTCACATCTAGTCTCATGTGTGTAGCAGGAGCGATCATCACCCTGGCAACCTATGCCATTGTAGCATACCATACTTACCTAATGTCATCAAAGGGATTTCCACATGGAATGCATAACTACCTGTCCATGCAAGGCCCTGCAATCAGCAGATGGCCAGGTGACCCTAACCCACAACATTTTAAACTGCTGGCAACCTGCTACAGCTAAGTTAGTGTAAAATGTAACTACCAACATGAAGGTGAATAGCCCATTCCACACTGTTCACACTTAACAAATGGCACTTACACATCTGTGCACTGACAGATGATGTACTTGAAAGTTGCACATGAGTAGCTTAGCTAGGTGTCACATATAGTATAGAAGAGCAGAAGGGACAAAATGTGGAACCGAGTGGTGTGCGATTTCAGCACAGAGAACCACTGTACATGAGTCTACCTATTAATATACCTATTAATATACACAGTCAACATTGGTGCATGTGAGCACACCTTATTCACTTAGCCAATGTTATTTAATCCAGAACACTGAAAGGACATGCGGCTTAGAATACATCCAGTCCATAAAGAGCCCTTAAATGTGTCCATAGCAGAAGGGGGATAATGGTACCGTACACCTTATGGTAACACTAATTACAAGATAATACTGACTGCTGATACACACACATGACCCCCAACATATCAGCATATTCCTCCCTGATGCATATAGTACCATCCACATATTGACCCTCCATAGATGCACATATGCATCCTACCTGACAAGATACACACTTCTCAGTGGTATGCTAAGTCACACATCCAGAAAGTTCAGTAAGTGTTTAACCTAATTATGTTTTGGCTTCAACAGGTTGACCTGGCTAATGACACCCATCAATGCCATTGGGTATGTGTGACTCTCCTACCCATGTCTACACACCCCTATTTATGGTAACACCTACTCTGTATGTCAATCAAAGACATAAATTGTCATGTACACATTGGCCAACACATGCAAATATGATGGTTTCAGATAGGATACTTGTAGACCCTCCGACAATGTATGGAACAGTTGTACATGTGACAGTACAACACCTTAGTTCACACATGCCAGCATCTACTCAGCGCAAGAGATGGCGCCAGTGGTGTAAGCTTTCTAATTATATTGAATATTCCCTACTTACCAAGGGGATATATTGCACAGTGTCTGCATTGTATGTCATGTCTCAAGCAAGTGGTCCAGCATCACATGACACACAGAAATGAGGGGACGCCAATCCAGAGAGCAGGATGACAAATGGCCTGTTTTGGACCACTGTCACACATGACATCTACAGATAATATTTGTCATCTGAGACATTATGCAGCCATGTGATTGTTCAACTATGGAAACGCACATTTGAAAGTACCTTGCTTAGTTCCTGCGTACAAGGACCATTGTCAATGGTCATTACCATGCACCTACTACCATACCTACACAAACAACAATTCCCCCATTGTGTGGGACCAGAGTCATCTTAAAGCTTGAAGTAACAATAACTGACTGAAACAAAAGAAACATGGTCATGCATAATGTTCCACTCAGGCCTATACTCACCCCCTCCTTGCTGCTGTTGGGCTCTCAACTGCCCCTCAAGGTCTGGGTAGGCCTCTGCCAGTATGCAAGCCATTAGGGGGGTCAAGGTCCTGCATGTGCCCCATCTCCCTGGGGATGACAGGACCAGCCAGACCTCTACGATCTTCCGGGTCCAGCCTCTCAGGTCCTGCCAACGTTTCCTGCAATGGACACTGCGCTGACGAGTGACCCACAGGGTCTGCCCCTTCTGGGTAATGGTCTTCCACAGGAACACCTTCTGATGGCAGTTGATCTGTACGGATGCAATAGATGAAGAGACTTAGTGGACATGCAATATGTAAGTCATCTGCTAGGGTAACACAGAACTAGTACACAGCTAGCATAGACATCTTACAAGATTGCAGACATTACTTGTTTGGAGTGCACACGCTAACCAATTCAAAAAGCATTCCAGCTAAATGTTACAGTCCTTTGAGTACCACCCTCAATCCTGACCTTGCCAATATTGAGTATGCCAGGCCATTTACATCACGTAGGCTGGGACCACACCCTATATGCTCTGTAAGGTGTCATTAGGTAACACATGAATACCATTGTGGCTTCCTGACAGCTACAGAAGCAATGCAACCATAGAGAGACACCTACATTTTCTTGACAAATGACTTGATCCACACTGTCTGACATCACTGCTACTATGTTTTTCAGTACTAGCAAAATTTGGGGTGACAATCAAAGGGCTGCCATGTGTGTAACTTGAAAATCCCACTCTGAGGATTTCTGGCTATGGCTTGACAAATTTGAACATCAGACTACGTCTGCATATGTTAGTGTTTGGAAATCCTGATATCAAGGAATACACCGTACACCATATGTGGCATCGTGAATGGGACAACATCAACATACCATTGTATAATATGCTTGATGTCACATTATGACACAGAAGATGATGCACTTAGGAACTGCTCTGCAAATGTTACAAAGTATCTGCTGCTTACATGTTTCACGATAAATGTCCCTATACAATGGTAGCATCACTCATATCACATTCAGACTGCAAACAGGTGTAAGTAAGGTGCCTGTCCTTTGGCAATGACACACATTGATAATATGAGTCCATGGACAGAACTCCTGGTTTTGGCCCTCACATCATATACCTGTAGAAATGTTGCTACACCAGGAGCATTCAGGCAAAATCATAGTCCTGTGAAACTTAATAAGGACACAACTGAGAATCAGCAGATCTACAGAGGGAGTACTCTGTGCATTAGTACCATAGGCAAAATAACTGTGCTACAGTCTGGGTCGTGGACCATACACTGCACAAATCATTGTCAGAGTTTGCTCTCTGCATGCTAAGCCTACTGTTCAGACATGACCACCATATGGCCACATTTTCCATACCTACCTGTACATCTGGTGGCCATCCCTCATCAGACATGACTGTTGATGATCAATGTGAATGGGTCTGTGAGGTGTTGGTATATCCCTGCCATCAGGTTAGTATTGCCTCATGTATGTTCAGTGATTGGTGAGACTGTACACATATCTCACATATCCCTCACATGCACCTCACAGAAAACATTCACAATTTGGGTATAAAGGCCTATCAATGGTCCAGCACATCTTGCATCAAATTATTTGCCTATCCAACTTTGGCAACAATAACTTTTTACATGCATTGAAATGTAGGCTATAGGAAGGTAGGCACATCACAAGTATGATGTGTAGTCCATAAAAGTACCGTACCACATACACCAGAATATGTGAAGTTTTATTTTATCAGACACACTATCTGACATGCATCTGGCCCATGTCTGGGTTTCATTGCCACAATCAATCTGGGCCATGTGTATGGATAGTTGGAATGAAGATGAGTACATACTGCATAAATAGTACTCATCTGTTCCTCTGGAGTGCCATAGACCTGCCTATACAGGGAAAGGACTGCGTCGACCAGGGTTTCCAGCTCCTTCGGAGTGAAGTCAGGGGCCCTGTTCCCTGGACAGTGTGTCATGGCAGCACCCAGACAAGCAGCTGACGGATGGGGAGGTGTAAAAAGCAGCAGTTTCTGGAAGCAAGTGACGTGATTTCCAACTTGCAACATATAAGTAGCTGAAGTTATGCAAACAGCAGTGTGGGCAATAGGGGCTTCACCAGTGTATTTAATACTCATATATGTATAGTAGAGATGCTCAACTTTCCGTGACCCCACAGCTAAGAAGTCACAAATATAAGAGAACATTCTTTCTATCAGACCCTAAAAACATATAAGTGGATGTATGACGTTACAACGCACACTTTTACAACGCATGCACTTACAACGCATTTTTTACAACGCATAATCCATTACAACGCATGACATTACAACGCATGACACTACAACGCATTTTTAAAAAATACCTTTACAACGCATTGCCATTACAACGCATACTACCTTTACAACGCATACCATTACAACACATTATATTAAATTACATTTAAGGTAAGTATTAGATAGTATAGGGGTAAAAATTACTATTCTAACTCCAGGGGGTGCAACAGTAGGGTAAGTGTTGGATAGTACAGGGGTAAAAATTACTATTCTAACTCCAGGGGGTGCATCAGTAGGGTAAGTGTTGGATAGTATAGGGGTAAAAATTACTATTCAAACTCCAGGGGGTGCAACAGTAGGGTAAGTGTTGGATAGTGTAGGGGTAAAAATTACTATTCTAACTCCAGGGGGTGCAACAGTAGGGTAAGTGTTGGATAGTATAGGGGTAAAAATTACTATTCTAACTCCAGGGGGTGCATCAGTAGGGTAAGTGTTGGATAGTATAGGGGTAAAAATTACTATTCTAACTCCAGGGGGTGCATCAGTAGGGTAAGTGTTGGATAGTATAGGGGTAAAAATTACTATTCTAACTCCAGGGGGTGCATCAGTAGGGTAAGTGTTGGATAGTATAGGGGTAAAAATGACTATTCTAACTCCAGGGGGTGCATCAGTAGGGTAAGTGTTGGATAGTATAGGGGTAAAAATTACTATTCTAACTCCAGGGGGTGCATCAGTAGGGTAAGTGTTGGATAGTATAGGGGTAACAATTACTATTCTAACTCCAGGGGGTGCATCAGTAGGGTAAGTGTTGGATAGTATAGGGGTAAAAATTACTATTCTAACTCCAGAGGGTGCATCAGTAGGGTAAGTGTTGGATAGTATAGGGGTAAAAATTACTATTCTAACTCCAGGGGGTGCATCAGTAGGGTAAGTGTTGGATAGTATAGGGGTAAAAATTACTATTCTAACTCCAGGGGGTGCATCAGTAGGGTAAGTGTTGGATAGTATAGGGGTAAAAATTACTATTCTAACTCCAGGGGGTGCAACAGTAGGGTAAGTGTTGGATAGTGTAGTGTAATATTATGCGTTGTAATGGTATGCGTTGTAATGGTAGTATGCGTTGTAATGGAATGCGTTGTAAAGGTAGTTTTTAAAAATGCGTTGTAATGGTATGCGTTGTAATGTCATGCGTTGTAATGGATTATGCGTTGTAAAAAATGCGTTGTAAAGGTAGTGCGTTGTAAAAGTTGCGTTGTAAAGGTTGTTCCCCCATATAAGTAGGAGGTCCTCTGTGTTGGCGGTCGCAAACATTGGTCTGCGTCGGTCGTATTTTTCAACTTTATCCAACGGCTGTGACTGCTGTGTGAAACTCCGCCCACTGCATGGTTAAAACTAGCCAGCAGTCAACAATCCTGCATGTTCTATTGGCAAGGGTAGGCTTCCACATCGGTCTCCTCTGGCGGACACATCGTTTGAAACCCAAACTTCACAATAACAACCATCAGCCAATGACTGTGTCCTGCGTGGTCGAAACCGCCTACTGCAACTTTATTTTGAAAGAGGCGTTGCGCCTGTATTTACCATTTACCATTGGTGAGGGCTAGAGATCCACCATTTCTAGATTCATATTCTATGCGTAAAATTAGCTTCTAAATGCATCTCCCCTACTACATTTATCTGTTGGAAGGTGTCATCTAGTGTATGACACCATGGCTCTGCATATCCCATTACAGACATGTCACTGCATACCAGCCAACTCGCACAGTGTGTCACAAGTTTTTGGCTCCCTTAGCACAGTCACCTCGCGAGAAGCCTAAATCACACGGTGGCATGTGAAACAAGCTCAACAGTCGGTTTTCAGCAAATTTTTGGAGGCTGTAAGCAGCCAATGGTTTAAGAGGTGTGAATACATCCAGGACATCGGCGATAGCCTCAATAAACCTTTTTGTTCTGGGTAAGGTGCAAGGGAAGAGGAGAGGGTTTGATGAGGGGCAGAGTGCCTCTTTGGCAGAGGCCCCATCCCCCTCAAGGCTCAGCCCCCTCCTCACACGATGCCATAAAACTGTAATTTGCCAAATATCTCACTTTTGTACATTAGTATGCATGTGCACATGTTTAACAATGTGCAGTGTACACCAGCAGTGACTTTTATCATATGTGCAATGCAGACTTCACACCATGACAGTGTCCACCATACATCAGTTGTATGTATGATGTGCACAGTGCAGTTACGGACACATGTGGATTAGAGAATGGGGCTCATAGGTGGAACTTACTGTAATTCCAATTGATCATATTCGTCCTGGAGAGCTCTGTATATATATGGAAAGTTAATGTGACTATTTAGGCTGTCTACCGTCTGGATTGGCCTCTCCTAAGCCTGTTGTCACTGGTGGGAATGCCTTCTACTGCCATTTGATTGCAGGCATGTCTTCAACTTTCTTCATACACAGAAATGCTATGTATGTCATGTATATATGATGTGAATTGCTGTGGTAACATCTGGTGGAATGTCACAACCTATGTTCAGCATGGTCCTTCATGGTGTTTTATCAGCATTCATTAGACACATGGACAGCTACATCCGATTCCCCAGGCATGAAGATTTAGCCAATGTAAAGGGTTGTTTAGCAGATTTGTACATCTCATGCGTCTGTGCCAGATTCCCAGGTTCAGCCCATGACTCCTACATACTGCGGAACAGCATCATACCCAGTTGATGTCACAACTACTGGCTTTTTTGGTGAGTATAATGTGTCCAGCCTTTGGATGTGTGTTTTCAGTGAACATATGGGCAAATGTTTGACTATTTATTGCACTCCTGTCTATCTTCCATGTCGGAGATTTAGGGTACCCCGACCGTCGATTGTTGTTGACATCATTGAGGAATCCAATAACACCAGGGGAAGTCCGCTTCAATGAGGCCCATGGAAGAACATGGCAGCCAATGGAGTGGGCTTTTGGGCTCTTGAAGGCCAGATTTTTCTGTCTGGACAAAACAGTTGGAGACCTCCTCTGCTCACCCGGGAAGGTGTGGCCGATTACCATGGCCTGCTGCATGCTCCACAACATTGCACTGCAATGGAACTCCCTCTCACTGCTGAGATGAATACCAGCAGGAGACACCAGGTGAGGATCCTGAAATGCCAAATGATGATGACAGTGGTGAAGAGGAAGGAGTTGACATGTGTCAACCACTCATTAACAACTTCTTTCATGAGTGTAAGTATGAAGTGAAATATCTTTACTTTGCCTGTTACAGTGATTGTTGTTGTGCAGCTGGGAGGACTATGTGCATGGATACAGGATAGTTCTGGACAGGTGTGTTAAACTCTGTGCACAGTTGTTTATGGAGTAAGGTCTTGACACTTATATCCACATTATTCATGTAGCTTTGCGTAGGTGTCATTTACCTATGTACTGTGTAGAGTAGATTTGACAGAGATTGTTGTCATGTGTATGCTTTCCATGCTAATCTGTTCTATTTTATATTTATGTTTTATGTACCTTCACCATATCATCCTCATCTGGACATTACAGAGTTGTGATAGCAGCAGGTATATGATGCTGTGTCTAAGTATGATGTGGCCATGGATTATTCCTGGGAATGTCTGTCACATACTTTGGGTGTACAAATCTGGTACAAAGCCTGCTTGCACAGCGATATGATGGAAGACGCTACAACTCCATTGGGCTTGTACCCTGTCGTGTTCTGGTCCTCCTGCAACATGTGTGACACATTGTGCTCCCACACAATGTGGTTGTGGGACCAAAATATGCTAATCTTCCTTCACATTGGCTAAGTCCTCCATGTGCATGAGCTGGATGTAGCAGTTGATTTGACTCATCATTGTATGCCACAGTGCTTGTGGCATAACACTGACATACGTTTGTGACATTCAACCAGATGAAAAAAGACTGGTTTGGAAATAACTTGTGTTCAGAAACTGTAGTACTGCCATGTTGCAGGATACCATTTGGGATATGGGGATGTTGCTCATGCTGGCGATGACATGAATCAATTGTCGTTTGCCTATTCTATCTGGCATTGTCGGATCGCCTACTCCTACCATGTTCTAGAAGTATTCACATGTCAGGTAGAATAACACAAAATATGTCTTGGTCTGTTCATCAGGGAACGCTGTTGGTTTACAAAAAATGCTTGTATGGAGCTAATGGAACTACAGGTGGTTGAAGAACATAAATAGAACTGGTAGTAGTCTGTGCTGGAGAGGGAAAAGCATATTGAGATGCCGCACCCTGAATTTCACCCCTTTAAGGAGAAAAAGTAGTTGTGTGATTAGATGTTACTAGAGCTCTCCAACTACCTGTCTCAGTTTTACTCTGATAGGACAAACCTGCCATTTCTCTCTGTATTGTCTCTTACTCCAGGGGTGTAACACAGGCCCCCACATCCCCTGCAGGGCGGGGGGGCCTCTAAGCTCCAGGGGCCCCCCTCAGCACTGCACTTCGGCCGGGGAGCTCCTGCTAGAGTCCGGAGGGGGCCCCTCCACGTTCCTTGCAGGAGGGCCCCCTCAAGTTTTGTTACGCCACTGTCTTACTCCTTATCCTGACTTTTAGCCCTAGAAGCTTTATTATAGGTCAAGGTGCTCAAAAAATCACAGGACGGTTTGGGTGGCTATGGCATCAAATGAAACCATTTCCTCATGGTCTTTAAAGGCTACACATAAAGGCTTTGTTTAATTATTTTCTGACCATGCTCAGAATCCACTTGAATAGACAGAGTAAGAAGAAATATCACAGAAGCACCAATAACCACAAGAAAGTCTCCCCCAACACATACTTAGAAGGGTTTAGTAGGCCTTACAGAACACAAATGAATATTATTTCTTTGATGACCATAATAGAGATAAAGGGCCTAATTTAGATCTTGGTGGATGGGATACTCCGTCACAAACGTGGCGGATAACTCGTCCACCTATTTCAAGCGCCATAGGATATAACGCACTTGTAATACGACGGACGGGATATACGTCACGTTTGTGACAGAGTATCCTATCCACGAAGACCTAAATCAGGCCCAAAGTCCTAAGTTCATTGTTCAACTGCAGGAAGGATGCCCAAACAGGTAGTTCAGCTGGAAAGCCAAACAAGGGCCCAGAAATACAAAAGGAATATGGAATAGGGTAACTCACAAATCCTTCCAGGTCCTATCAATGGGTAGAGGCACTATGTCTGCCTAATCAGCATATGATGGGAATGAGTTTGCGAACAGTAAGGCAGATGATTCCCAGAGGATTCTATTAGCATTTTATCATAATATATTCAGCATCTCAAAACACTATTTCAGACTAACCCTTCAAAAATGATACATTATTAGGGAATTTTTGACCTGATCTGTCAATGGGGAGGTCATAATAAGTGGGTCCAAATTGTTAACTGACTCTTTGCTACCTTACCAGTATTTTTAGCACTTCTGTATTCACAGAGGGTTGCACACCTCCTGCATCCTGAATATAAACGAGACTGTTTGCAAATTGTGACTGCATATGAATCGCTGCAAATGCAGAATAGAGGCCTTCGAAGTACCCCGTTGCACTCGCAAAATGAAGTGGGGCACCCCTTTCACATTTCCTATTATTTGCAATCTGGAAAGGGTAAAAAAAAAACTTTTGTGAGTCGGACTTCATTTTCCAACTTACAAAAGGATTTTACATAGCGAAATAGTATTTTATGTTGCAAAGCTTGTGTTTTTTCTATTTGCAAGCTTTGCAGAAATGTTTGCAATTGTGTTTTGTAAATGCAAGCTGAATAGGGGCCTCTACATTAACCAATGAGAACCCTGTAATCAGCAAAGGTTCATTTGTGATATATTGCTATAGATTTAATTACTCGCAAGCACATTCAGTTACATATGTATTGCAACCAAACAATAAGGGGCCGATTACGATGGCCATCTGCAGTTGCGGTCCAACCGACGCATTACAATGCGTGCGGTCGGAGGCAGCAGGCGGAAGTACCGTCCTACGCTTTCGGACGGGCTCAAGGAGTCCGTTGGTCCACATGAGACACTTCATAATCCCTTATAGACGGCAGCTCCACCTTCGGGATTATGATGTCGATTTCCGACAGCCAGTCTACACGGTGAAGGGATGTTTGAAAACATAATTTTTTTAATGGAAGCCTGTGTTGCGGGCCACTGCACAAGCTTCCATTTAAGAATGGATGTTACCGGCAGCCCTATGGGCGTTCGCATCCAAATACTCCGGTTGTAAATGCCGACCTAGGGTCTGGCGGTTCCCAATCCGCAAAACCAAAGGGGATGATGTACGGAGTGTTGAACAGTCCATCAACTGCTGTTTTTGCATTTTTCAACCCGAGTGGGAAGGGTATGCCCAGACATGGGTCCCGTGCTCTCCATGCCACTGGAATCAAGCTATCCTGGCTGAAGAGGGGTGAAACCCCGAAACCGGTCCTAGGATGCTTGTTTCCAGTCCAGGGAGGACCTGGCTTGGCAGTTCGGGCTGGACCTGTTCCCATGAGGCACAGGGTCAAGACTGATTTGCATAACATTTAAAATAAAGCATAAGCATTAAGTTTAGAATCGGACAAAAAAGAAGAATAAGTGTACCGAATTACTGTTCCTTTGAGAGAAGTCAAGCATTCGTCTGTTCAAAAGTTTGGCATACGGTGGAAGCACAGCGTGAGTTTACTTCGAAACTGTGCCATGCTGCTGAAAATGATTGAGGATTCAGCAGTGATTTCAAATAAATTAATTTCAAGAGAAGCACTGCATTTGGCAGTGTCTGTGCCTGGACCGTCAGTGTCCTAGCTGAAGGTTGAGGACAAGCACTTGTAATGATTAAAACCACTTAGGTCCTAATTACAACTTTGGCAGTGCGGTACCAGGTCCATCCCGGCAAATCCGCGGTGGGGCTGTCAGCTAGCTTACAAGTGTTTCTCGTGTCGGGCTTGCTTATTTTTTGACATTCCTGTAAAGTGCGTGCCGTGCAGGAACTGGTAGTCATGCATACATGTTGTGCCCCCCCCTCCCTGTGAACATCCACATGGCATCAAGCAACAGGGGGCCCTGTGGGGCCCCCACAGGGCCCCCTTTGTTTCCTCTCCACCTTGGTTTTGCCATGAAAATTGTGGCGGAGAGAAAACTTGTAATATGCTTTGGCTGGACCGCGGCGGTCCCACTAAGCATATTACTGCCTCTACACCACCGCACCACTGCCACAGAATGGCAGTTCCCTGGCACCTGTGGCGGGGCAATGGCGGCCCGACTGCCCTAATTGTAATGGGCGGTGGGGAGACCACCACTGCCAGGCCCCTGCGTATCTGGTGGTCTGTGGAGCTCTGAGTGTCAGCCTAGGGGGCTGCCATCTGTCAAGTCAATTGCATGTTAACTAGGGCAGCAGTGCACTGGAAAGGAAGGCCAAGTAGTTTAAATATTATTATAGGTACAGAGGCCTAGTTAGCAAGCCTCAGGTTTTACCAGTAGTCTGTTGGGACAAAGAACTCTTATGGATTGTCACCTGTGAAACCCTTCCCGATTCTGTTTGTTCGGACCAACACATTGATGTTTTGCACAGTGGCCTCACATCCTGCGACCACCTTAGTTTGATCCACAATGATCTCTTTGCTCCACAGCAGAAAGCTCAACTCACTGGGGTGAACCTACACCTAAAACAAATAAACACATTTTCTTCACAAGGCTATAGGGAGGGATGAACAAATTGCTGCAACTCATTGGTACGGAGATGCACAAGCCTTTTTTTGTACCCCTAGGAAAAGTGACCACTAACCCTCATAACAGCATCCATACTGTGTCTGGTATTTGGTGCTTTTCACTTGCCCTTATTGCATTTTTTTATTGCGCTTGCATATGGTGTGCATTAAGACCATTAATATTTTGCTAAGGCTCAATTTATGGAGCAAGTTGGGTTTAATATGAAGGTGGCCTGCAAGAAGGTTAAGGTCATTCAGGCTTTCCTGGCATTAAAGCACACCATAGGACCAGTGCTTTCATCTTTGTCTTCAGTCTACGGCTGTACCATACATACAGCCCTGAGACCTGCCTGAGAACGAAAAAGTGGCCTGAACTGACTTGGGCGCTGGGCAACTTTGTCTCTAAAGTGTCTTCTTTCATGAAATTGATATGCATGTGTTTGAGAAGTTTGATATTATGTATCCAGAATGAGAGCGTTGCATCTGATAGAAAATATGGGATTTTCAGAAACTGACAGTGTTTGGGGTTGAGATCATTGAATTTCATAAATATATTTAAAGTTGATTTTCAGTTGATACTTCAAGATTAGTACAGGATAGGTACTGCTGATGTGTTATTGGTGCAAGAGTGCACCAGCTATGCCGCTTAATGTCTTTTGTGTTGGAATTTCTTCAGTCATGCCAACACATATGTATGACCTCATCGCTTAAGGATTTGACATTTACTGATTTCTGTCTTCATATATAAAGTCGGTAACCTGAACAGTATAGTCCTGTAAGATTTACCTGGATATGTAATATAGAGCTTGTGATTGCAAGTAACCTATGTTTTCATCTTGCACTTCCCCCGTAGATTCTCAGTTGCAATACATGACTGAAAATGTACTAGGAAGGTGTAGGATGGAATGACCATGAATCAAAAGTAGAAAAGATTAAAGATTTGATGCTACATTTTTTAAAATGATAAATTGCATACTCAGAATTCTTAAATGTTTGTTTTATTCACAACAGTTAGGGAAATTATGCTACAATTAGTAAAGGATATGTGTAGGAAATTGGGTTATTAGTTATGTGGCCTTCACAAGTAAAAGGTCCACAATTGTCCTTTCTGGATCCAAGCACCCCATTTTAGTGCGTGATTGTCTCAGGGTAGTGAAGCAGAGCAGGTCATGGCCTACTCAGGGCAGGTGGTGTGGGTTAGTAATTACAGTTTGTTGATGCGCAATAACAACATTTAATAAATGATTGTCCAGTAAGTGTTTTTTCTATAAAAAAAAAAGAAGTACTTTTATTACACACACACACTAATAGATATTACACAGTAATTTACAAATATGTACATTAGCAGATGGTAAATACCATAGATGCCATTGCATAATCACCTTTGCAATGGCATCTATGGTCACACAAATATATAATGTACGTCTATTGGCTTGGTCAAAGTTTCAGGAGCAGCAAACCACATGTTAAAGACATCATTTTATGTTGTAAAAGTAGTCAGCAATGATAATAATCAGGTGCAAATACACTTATTGTTAATAAAGCGTATTCACTTTGATGAATATGCACTGTCATATTAAGCATTTAAAAGTAACAAAACATGTCTGTGTGTGTTTTTTTAATACCCTTTCCAACTTGAAAATGCAATCATAAAAACAACCCCTAGAGGGCATCACGTTCTGATTACATTACTTGCAACCATTGACTTAGCCCCTAGGGAGCACTTCAGTATATGTATCTCCTTTATACACCTTCAGGCCACAATAATTCCAACTATAAAGTAAGGCTCCAAAGGATGCAGAACTCCCAGCTGTAGAGCAGGAGCTCCAGACTTGGGAGTGTTTTAAAACTGTCAGATACCACAATTACTGAACGGAGAGTGACTAATCTGTGGCAACCAGGCCAGTAGGAGTGATGCATGATGCTTGTCCTTCCACACCCTCTGATGCTCAACCAAGCAAGTGGTACACAGTGCTCATTCTGGAGGAACACCGAAGAGAATGGGCCAAATAGCCAATCCTTGTATCACCCTTCAAGCTCATCTGTCATCTGCCTCTCAGTGTGTGAGTGCCTGAACAACAACAACAACAAATATTGAGTTGTTAAAAAAAACCTTTACAGTTTCATTCATTTACATTGTATCCCTCTATCTAGACTCAAAATACCTGTTGATTCGCATGAGATTCATTTAAAACATTAGTTCTTTCTCTTCCAGTATTTCTTCACTAGAATTAAACTAGTCTCTGGACTTGGTACAAGCTGTGCGGTTTCCTTAATGTCTCTGTCAGGTTAGTGCAGATTGCACCATTCACTGAGTAATACTTAAGTACCTTGTAAATAATCAAGTATCTTGCATTTTTGTCCACCAGGTTCTTTTACCAATAATCAATAATGATTTCTTTGTCTCAAATTCCTGAGGTGCCTGAGTGCATTAAGGAGGATAACCTTAAATGTACTCAGCTTTCTCCTGTCTCTTTTATCTCTTGCAGATCATCAAGAACTCCCTCCAGGAAGCTCAAGGTTCACAGAGAAAGATGATTTCCTGGACGTGAGTAAGCTGGGTAAATGGGAGAAATACAGGTGAAGTCTTTACTGGAACTCCGACCTAGCAAAGGGTGCTGTCCAAGCGAGTAGTATTTATATCCCTCTGAAATCAAATATGGCTGCCACCATCACATGGCGGTTTTCAGAACCTTCTGACTTGTTCCAGAACATTCTGGCTTGTTCCAGCTGGATTGTCATATGCTGTCAATGTTTGTTTACTGGATTGTTGCAGAAAACTTCTGGTTTGTTCCTGAAACTTCTGACTTGTCCCAGAACTTTCTGGATTGTTCCAGGTAGATTGCAATGTGCTTTCAAAGTATATTTATAAGCGATTAGTTGACAACATTGTTTACTTTTACCAACAGTGCTAAATTATGTTTGTTTGTTAAGGTCTATTACATTTTAACTCTTGAGACTCTGTAGTAATGAATGATTTATGCGCTCACAGCCACTGTTCTTTTCTTTAAAGAAATATTTCTCCTTTCCTTTTCTAGGATTCATCCATGAACCGTCTTCCAGTCAGCGCGCTAAAACGATGCTGTTCCCAATGTTAGCCACGCTCCATCAGTCACAGTTTGCTTCGCAAACCAAAAGTCTCACTTTCCTCAAATAAATTATTTTTCCACAGACTGCGCCGTCAGTACACTTCATAAATACCACACAGATTACGCTGTGGCGCTTGTAATCATTCCAGGAGTATACTGTGCTTACTTCAATTCTGTGGCGTCTCCGTCTCCGCAAAGTTCAAATTATTCCTCCACAACTTCAGAAAAACATCACCGTGAGTGCCTCCACATGAGCGCTCACCACGGTAGACAGCTCCCCTAGTGGCTTTTGAGGGTGGCTAATCGCATCTACCGTCCACGCTCCCTGCCACTCTGATGTCACTACATATGGCTGGCGTTCGTCGCTAAGAAATGTAGTAATGACACCGGACACCAAAGGCTTCAGGAACAGAAGTTTATTTGCAACAAACAGTTCCTCAGGGCGACATGCGAGGGTGTTCCACCAACGCCAGCCAAGGACCAACTGACAATCTTGGAACGGCACGGCACGGACATTCTAACCAACAGAATTGGGGGACTGGACGCAGCCAAGTCCAAAAAGGTAACTATGACATCACTACAGACTCCATTCTGCCTACAAAGATTTGGGAGCCATCTATTTGCAACTCCATGCACGTACTCAAAAGACCAGCCCCTTGAGATGTTCTGTGAAACACCTGACTCAGTACACTGGGTGAAAACAACAATTGATGGACAGAATGCAGAACAATGTCATACATTCACCCCAGTACAGAGATCTGGGCCTAAATCCATCGTTTTTTTGCTCACCATGCCATTCCAGTTTGAACCCAGCCATATGCAAATCAGTCTTGACCCTGTGCCCCATGGGAACAGTCCAGCCCGAACTGCCAAGCCAGGTCCTCCCTGGACTGGAAACAAGCATCCTAGGACCGGTTTCGGGCTTTCAGCCCTCGTCAGCCAGGATAGCTTGATTCCAGTGGCATGGAGAGCACGGGACTCACGTCTGAGCATACCCTTCCCACTCGGGGTGACAAATGCAAAAACAACAATTGATGGACAGAATGCAGAACAATGTCATACATTCACCCCAGTACAGAGATCTGGGCCTAAATCCATCGTTTTTTTGCTCACCATGCCATTCCAGTTTGAACCCAGCCATATGCAAATCAGTCTTGACCCTGTGCCCCATGGGAACAGTCCAGCCCGAACTGCCAAGCCAGGTCCTCCCTGGACTGGAAACAAGCATCCTAGGACCGGTTTCGGGCTTTCAGCCCTCGTCAGCCAGGATAGCTTGATTCCAGTGGCATGGAGAGCACGGGACTCACGTCTGAGCATACCCTTCCCACTCGGGGTGACAAATGCAAAAACAACAATTGATGGACAGAATGCAGAACAATGTCATACATTCACCCCAGTACAGAGATCTGGGCCTAAATCCATCGTTTTTTTGCTCACCATGCCATTCCAGTTTGAACCCAGCCATATGCAAATCAGTCTTGACCCTGTGCCCCATGGGAACAGTCCAGCCCGAACTGCCAAGCCAGGTCCTCCCTGGACTGGAAACAAGCATCCTAGGACCGGTTTCGGGCTTTCAGCCCTCGTCAGCCAGGATAGCTTGATTCCAGTGGCATGGAGAGCACGGGACTCACGTCTGAGCATACCCTTCCCACTCGGGGTGACAAATGCAAAAACAACAATTGATGGACAGAATGCAGAACAATGTCATACATTCACCCCAGTACAGAGATCTGGGCCTAAATCCATCGTTTTTTTGCTCACCATGCCATTCCAGTTTGAACCCAGCCATATGCAAATCAGTCTTGACCCTGTGCCCCATGGGAACAGTCCAGCCCGAACTGCCAAGCCAGGTCCTCCCTGGACTGGAAACAAGCATCCTAGGACCGGTTTCGGGCTTTCAGCCCTCGTCAGCCAGGATAGCTTGATTCCAGTGGCATGGAGAGCACGGGACTCACGTCTGAGCATACCCTTCCCACTCGGGGTGACAAATGCAAAAACAACAATTGATGGACAGAATGCAGAACAATGTCATACATTCACCCCAGTACAGAGATCTGGGCCTAAATCCATCGTTTTTTTGCTCACCATGCCATTCCAGTTTGAACCCAGCCATATGCAAATCAGTCTTGACCCTGTGCCCCATGGGAACAGTCCAGCCCGAACTGCCAAGCCAGGTCCTCCCTGGACTGGAAACAAGCATCCTAGGACCGGTTTCGGGCTTTCAGCCCTCGTCAGCCAGGATAGCTTGATTCCAGTGGCATGGAGAGCACGGGACTCACGTCTGAGCATACCCTTCCCACTCGGGGTGACAAATGCAAAAACAACAATTGATGGACAGAATGCAGAACAATGTCATACATTCACCCCAGTACAGAGATCTGGGCCTAAATCCATCGTTTTTTTGCTCACCATGCCATTCCAGTTTGAACCCAGCCATATGCAAATCAGTCTTGACCCTGTGCCCCATGGGAACAGTCCAGCCCGAACTGCCAAGCCAGGTCCTCCCTGGACTGGAAACAAGCATCCTAGGACCGGTTTCGGGCTTTCAGCCCTCGTCAGCCAGGATAGCTTGATTCCAGTGGCATGGAGAGCACGGGACTCACGTCTGAGCATACCCTTCCCACTCGGGGTGACAAATGCAAAAACAACAATTGATGGACAGAATGCAGAACAATGTCTGCATTGTCAGCATTCCGTCCATCATTTGTTTGTTGTAACGCTTTTCGCCCTAAGTGGGAAGGGTATTCCCAGACGTGGGACCCGTGCTCACTACGCCACTGGAGTCAAGCTATCCTGGCTGATGACGGCTGATAGCCAGAAACCGGTCCTAGGATGCTTGATTCCGGTCCAGGGAAGACATGGCTTGGCAGTTCGGGCTGGACTGTTCCCATGAGGCACAGGGTCAAGACTGATTTGCATATGGCCATGTCTAAACTGGGGTGGCGTAGTGGGCAAAAGAACGATGGATTTAACCCAGATCTCTTGACTGGGGGAGAATGTCTGCATTGTCAGCATTCCGTCCATCATTTGTTTGTTGTAACGCTTTTCGCCCTAAGTGGGAAGGGTATTCCCAGACGTGGGACCCGTGCTCACTACGCCACTGGAGTCAAGCTATCCTGGCTGATGACGGCTGATAGCCAGAAACCGGTCCTAGGATGCTTGATTCCGGTCCAGGGAAGACATGGCTTGGCAGTTCGGGCTGGACTGTTCCCATGAGGCACAGGGTCAAGACTGATTTGCATATGGCCATGTCTAAACTGGGGTGGCGTAGTGGGCAAAAGAACGATGGATTTAACCCAGATCTCTTGACTGGGGGAGAATGTCTGCATTGTCAGCATTCCGTCCATCATTTGTTTGTTGTAACGCTTTTCGCCCTAAGTGGGAAGGGTATTCCCAGACGTGGGACCCGTGCTCACTACGCCACTGGAGTCAAGCTATCCTGGCTGATGACGGCTGATAGCCAGAAACCGGTCCTAGGATGCTTGATTCCGGTCCAGGGAAGACATGGCTTGGCAGTTCGGGCTGGACTGTTCCCATGAGGCACAGGGTCAAGACTGATTTGCATATGGCCATGTCTAAACTGGGGTGGCGTAGTGGGCAAAAGAACGATGGATTTAACCCAGATCTCTTGACTGGGGGAGAATGTCTGCATTGTCAGCATTCCGTCCATCATTTGTTTGTTGTAACGCTTTTCGCCCTAAGTGGGAAGGGTATTCCCAGACGTGGGACCCGTGCTCACTACGCCACTGGAGTCAAGCTATCCTGGCTGATGACGGCTGATAGCCAGAAACCGGTCCTAGGATGCTTGATTCCGGTCCAGGGAAGACATGGCTTGGCAGTTCGGGCTGGACTGTTCCCATGAGGCACAGGGTCAAGACTGATTTGCATATGGCCATGTCTAAACTGGGGTGGCGTAGTGGGCAAAAGAACGATGGATTTAACCCAGATCTCTTGACTGGGGGAGAATGTCTGCATTGTCAGCATTCCGTCCATCATTTGTTTGTTGTAACGCTTTTCGCCCTAAGTGGGAAGGGTATTCCCAGACGTGGGACCCGTGCTCACTACGCCACTGGAGTCAAGCTATCCTGGCTGATGACGGCTGATAGCCAGAAACCGGTCCTAGGATGCTTGATTCCGGTCCAGGGAAGACATGGCTTGGCAGTTCGGGCTGGACTGTTCCCATGAGGCACAGGGTCAAGACTGATTTGCATATGGCCATGTCTAAACTGGGGTGGCGTAGTGGGCAAAAGAACGATGGATTTAACCCAGATCTCTTGACTGGGGGAGAATGTCTGCATTGTCAGCATTCCGTCCATCATTTGTTTGTTGTAACGCTTTTCGCCCTAAGTGGGAAGGGTATTCCCAGACGTGGGACCCGTGCTCACTACGCCACTGGAGTCAAGCTATCCTGGCTGATGACGGCTGATAGCCAGAAACCGGTCCTAGGATGCTTGATTCCGGTCCAGGGAAGACATGGCTTGGCAGTTCGGGCTGGACTGTTCCCATGAGGCACAGGGTCAAGACTGATTTGCATATGGCCATGTCTAAACTGGGGTGGCGTAGTGGGCAAAAGAACGATGGATTTAACCCAGATCTCTTGACTGGGGGAGAATGTCTGCATTGTCAGCATTCCGTCCATCATTTGTTTGTTGTAACGCTTTTCGCCCTAAGTGGGAAGGGTATTCCCAGACGTGGGACCCGTGCTCACTACGCCACTGGAGTCAAGCTATCCTGGCTGATGACGGCTGATAGCCAGAAACCGGTCCTAGGATGCTTGATTCCGGTCCAGGGAAGACATGGCTTGGCAGTTCGGGCTGGACTGTTCCCATGAGGCACAGGGTCAAGACTGATTTGCATATGGCCATGTCTAAACTGGGGTGGCGTAGTGGGCAAAAGAACGATGGATTTAACCCAGATCTCTTGACTGGGGGAGAATGTCTGCATTGTCAGCATTCCGTCCATCATTTGTTTGTTGTAACGCTTTTCGCCCTAAGTGGGAAGGGTATTCGCGGACGTGGGACCCGTGCTCACTACGCCACTGGAGTCAAGCTATCCTGGCTGATGACGGCTGATAGCCAGAAACCGGTCCTAGGATGCTTGATTCCGGTCCAGGGAAGACATGGCTTGGCAGTTCGGGCTGGACTGTTCCCATGAGGCACAGGGTCAAGACTGATTTGCATATGGCCATGTCTAAACTGGGGTGGCGTAGTGGGCAAAAGAACGATGGATTTAACCCAGATCTCTTGACTGGGGGAGAATGTCTGCATTGTCAGCATTCCGTCCATCATTTGTTTGTTGTAACGCTTTTCGCCCTAAGTGGGAAGGGTATTCCCAGACGTGGGACCCGTGCTCACTACGCCACTGGAGTCAAGCTATCCTGGCTGATGACGGCTGATAGCCAGAAACCGGTCCTAGGATGCTTGATTCCGGTCCAGGGAAGACATGGCTTGGCAGTTCGGGCTGGACTGTTCCCATGAGGCACAGGGTCAAGACTGATTTGCATATGGCCATGTCTAAACTGGGGTGGCGTAGTGGGCAAAAGAACGATGGATTTAACCCAGATCTCTTGACTGGGGGAGAATGTCTGCATTGTCAGCATTCCGTCCATCATTTGTTTGTTGTAACGCTTTTCGCCCTAAGTGGGAAGGGTATTCCCAGACGTGGGACCCGTGCTCACTACGCCACTGGAGTCAAGCTATCCTGGCTGATGACGGCTGATAGCCAGAAACCGGTCCTAGGATGCTTGATTCCGGTCCAGGGAAGACATGGCTTGGCAGTTCGGGCTGGACTGTTCCCATGAGGCACAGGGTCAAGACTGATTTGCATATGGCCATGTCTAAACTGGGGTGGCGTAGTGGGCAAAAGAACGATGGATTTAACCCAGATCTCTTGACTGGGGGAGAATGTCTGCATTGTCAGCATTCCGTCCATCATTTGTTTGTTGTAACGCTTTTCGCCCTAAGTGGGAAGGGTATTCCCAGACGTGGGACCCGTGCTCACTACGCCACTGGAGTCAAGCTATCCTGGCTGATGACGGCTGATAGCCAGAAACCGGTCCTAGGATGCTTGATTCCGGTCCAGGGAAGACATGGCTTGGCAGTTCGGGCTGGACTGTTCCCATGAGGCACAGGGTCAAGACTGATTTGCATATGGCCATGTCTAAACTGGGGTGGCGTAGTGGGCAAAAGAACGATGGATTTAACCCAGATCTCTTGACTGGGGGAGAATGTCTGCATTGTCAGCATTCCGTCCATCATTTGTTTGTTGTAACGCTTTTCGCCCTAAGTGGGAAGGGTATTCCCAGACGTGGGACCCGTGCTCACTACGCCACTGGAGTCAAGCTATCCTGGCTGATGACGGCTGATAGCCAGAAACCGGTCCTAGGATGCTTGATTCCGGTCCAGGGAAGACATGGCTTGGCAGTTCGGGCTGGACTGTTCCCATGAGGCACAGGGTCAAGACTGATTTGCATATGGCCATGTCTAAACTGGGGTGGCGTAGTGGGCAAAAGAACGATGGATTTAACCCAGATCTCTTGACTGGGGGAGAATGTCTGCATTGTCAGCATTCCGTCCATCATTTGTTTGTTGTAACGCTTTTCGCCCTAAGTGGGAAGGGTATTCGCGGACGTGGGACCCGTGCTCACTACGCCACTGGAGTCAAGCTATCCTGGCTGATGACGGCTGATAGCCAGAAACCGGTCCTAGGATGCTTGATTCCGGTCCAGGGAAGACATGGCTTGGCAGTTCGGGCTGGACTGTTCCCATGAGGCACAGGGTCAAGACTGATTTGCATATGGCCATGTCTAAACTGGGGTGGCGTAGTGGGCAAAAGAACGATGGATTTAACCCAGATCTCTTGACTGGGGGAGAATGTCTGCATTGTCAGCATTCCGTCCATCATTTGTTTGTTGTAACGCTTTTCGCCCTAAGTGGGAAGGGTATTCCCAGACGTGGGACCCGTGCTCACTACGCCACTGGAGTCAAGCTATCCTGGCTGATGACGGCTGATAGCCAGAAACCGGTCCTAGGATGCTTGATTCCGGTCCAGGGAAGACATGGCTTGGCAGTTCGGGCTGGACTGTTCCCATGAGGCACAGGGTCAAGACTGATTTGCATATGGCCATGTCTAAACTGGGGTGGCGTAGTGGGCAAAAGAACGATGGATTTAACCCAGATCTCTTGACTGGGGGAGAATGTCTGCATTGTCAGCATTCCGTCCATCATTTGTTTGTTGTAACGCTTTTCGCCCTAAGTGGGAAGGGTATTCCCAGACGTGGGACCCGTGCTCACTACGCCACTGGAGTCAAGCTATCCTGGCTGATGACGGCTGATAGCCAGAAACCGGTCCTAGGATGCTTGATTCCGGTCCAGGGAAGACATGGCTTGGCAGTTCGGGCTGGACTGTTCCCATGAGGCACAGGGTCAAGACTGATTTGCATATGGCCATGTCTAAACTGGGGTGGCGTAGTGGGCAAAAGAACGATGGATTTAACCCAGATCTCTTGACTGGGGGAGAATGTCTGCATTGTCAGCATTCCGTCCATCATTTGTTTGTTGTAACGCTTTTCGCCCTAAGTGGGAAGGGTATTCCCAGACGTGGGACCCGTGCTCACTACGCCACTGGAGTCAAGCTATCCTGGCTGATGACGGCTGATAGCCAGAAACCGGTCCTAGGATGCTTGATTCCGGTCCAGGGAAGACATGGCTTGGCAGTTCGGGCTGGACTGTTCCCATGAGGCACAGGGTCAAGACTGATTTGCATATGGCCATGTCTAAACTGGGGTGGCGTAGTGGGCAAAAGAACGATGGATTTAACCCAGATCTCTTGACTGGGGGAGAATGTCTGCATTGTCAGCATTCCGTCCATCATTTGTTTGTTGTAACGCTTTTCGCCCTAAGTGGGAAGGGTATTCCCAGACGTGGGACCCGTGCTCACTACGCCACTGGAGTCAAGCTATCCTGGCTGATGACGGCTGATAGCCAGAAACCGGTCCTAGGATGCTTGATTCCGGTCCAGGGAAGACATGGCTTGGCAGTTCGGGCTGGACTGTTCCCATGAGGCACAGGGTCAAGACTGATTTGCATATGGCCATGTCTAAACTGGGGTGGCGTAGTGGGCAAAAGAACGATGGATTTAACCCAGATCTCTTGACTGGGGGAGAATGTCTGCATTGTCAGCATTCCGTCCATCATTTGTTTGTTGTAACGCTTTTCGCCCTAAGTGGGAAGGGTATTCCCAGACGTGGGACCCGTGCTCACTACGCCACTGGAGTCAAGCTATCCTGGCTGATGACGGCTGATAGCCAGAAACCGGTCCTAGGATGCTTGATTCCGGTCCAGGGAAGACATGGCTTGGCAGTTCGGGCTGGACTGTTCCCATGAGGCACAGGGTCAAGACTGATTTGCATATGGCCATGTCTAAACTGGGGTGGCGTAGTGGGCAAAAGAACGATGGATTTAACCCAGATCTCTTGACTGGGGGAGAATGTCTGCATTGTCAGCATTCCGTCCATCATTTGTTTGTTGTAACGCTTTTCGCCCTAAGTGGGAAGGGTATTCCCAGACGTGGGACCCGTGCTCACTACGCCACTGGAGTCAAGCTATCCTGGCTGATGACGGCTGATAGCCAGAAACCGGTCCTAGGATGCTTGATTCCGGTCCAGGGAAGACATGGCTTGGCAGTTCGGGCTGGACTGTTCCCATGAGGCACAGGGTCAAGACTGATTTGCATATGGCCATGTCTAAACTGGGGTGGCGTAGTGGGCAAAAGAACGATGGATTTAACCCAGATCTCTTGACTGGGGGAGAATGTCTGCATTGTCAGCATTCCGTCCATCATTTGTTTGTTGTAACGCTTTTCGCCCTAAGTGGGAAGGGTATTCCCAGACGTGGGACCCGTGCTCACTACGCCACTGGAGTCAAGCTATCCTGGCTGATGACGGCTGATAGCCAGAAACCGGTCCTAGGATGCTTGATTCCGGTCCAGGGAAGACATGGCTTGGCAGTTCGGGCTGGACTGTTCCCATGAGGCACAGGGTCAAGACTGATTTGCATATGGCCATGTCTAAACTGGGGTGGCGTAGTGGGCAAAAGAACGATGGATTTAACCCAGATCTCTTGACTGGGGGAGAATGTCTGCATTGTCAGCATTCCGTCCATCATTTGTTTGTTGTAACGCTTTTCGCCCTAAGTGGGAAGGGTATTCCCAGACGTGGGACCCGTGCTCACTACGCCACTGGAGTCAAGCTATCCTGGCTGATGACGGCTGATAGCCAGAAACCGGTCCTAGGATGCTTGATTCCGGTCCAGGGAAGACATGGCTTGGCAGTTCGGGCTGGACTGTTCCCATGAGGCACAGGGTCAAGACTGATTTGCATATGGCCATGTCTAAACTGGGGTGGCGTAGTGGGCAAAAGAACGATGGATTTAACCCAGATCTCTTGACTGGGGGAGAATGTCTGCATTGTCAGCATTCCGTCCATCATTTGTTTGTTGTAACGCTTTTCGCCCTAAGTGGGAAGGGTATTCCCAGACGTGGGACCCGTGCTCACTACGCCACTGGAGTCAAGCTATCCTGGCTGATGACGGCTGATAGCCAGAAACCGGTCCTAGGATGCTTGATTCCGGTCCAGGGAAGACATGGCTTGGCAGTTCGGGCTGGACTGTTCCCATGAGGCACAGGGTCAAGACTGATTTGCATATGGCCATGTCTAAACTGGGGTGGCGTAGTGGGCAAAAGAACGATGGATTTAACCCAGATCTCTTGACTGGGGGAGAATGTCTGCATTGTCAGCATTCCGTCCATCATTTGTTTGTTGTAACGCTTTTCGCCCTAAGTGGGAAGGGTATTCCCAGACGTGGGACCCGTGCTCACTACGCCACTGGAGTCAAGCTATCCTGGCTGATGACGGCTGATAGCCAGAAACCGGTCCTAGGATGCTTGATTCCGGTCCAGGGAAGACATGGCTTGGCAGTTCGGGCTGGACTGTTCCCATGAGGCACAGGGTCAAGACTGATTTGCATATGGCCATGTCTAAACTGGGGTGGCGTAGTGGGCAAAAGAACGATGGATTTAACCCAGATCTCTTGACTGGGGGAGAATGTCTGCATTGTCAGCATTCCGTCCATCATTTGTTTGTTGTATCAGTACACTGGGTGGCCATAACAAAAACATTAAGGAAATAAAGGGGGTCCTGGATTCCTGGCCCCCCGTAGACATAGGATTCAGTCATGCTTAAACATTTTTAAGAAGGAAGCTGCTGCGCTCCTGCAGCACCCCCAGGCTTCTTTCATGATGTTGGGGTTCTCCTGCCACCCTGGGGCAATAACGAGGAGAGAAATACATATTGATTAAAGAGCTCACAGGGCATTATGAGGTGCCCCTCTGGGAGCGGTGAATAGTTTATGAGCTGCTCTCCCGCTGTGCCAGGGAGAGCCGATGCATTGTTTTTGCCACACAGCATTACACCGCACAGCTTTTTCACTGGTTATTTCTCTTTGTTTGAGGGTGCATGGTCCCATTCGGGCACCCCATGCCTCGGAAACATTGGGGGAAGCGAAGGAAGCCTATCCCTTGCTGCCCCGCAGGCTCCAATGCGTCCCGCGCCTCCATGTGCAGACGTTGAAGCCAGCAGCTTCACTGTCCCTGCCCACTCCTGCAGGCAGGATCTCTGTTGAGGCTGTGGCCTCCCACTCCCCCAGACTCGAGGAGCAGAGCAGGCTCACAGTTACGAGGGGAGCAACGGCACTACCCCTGTCCTCTTCTGCTTCGGGGTGGCGGAGAATTTGCCCTGGTACCCATTTCAATAAAAACCGCCTGGAATCAGGTCCCCGGGCCAGTAAAGAGTCCGGTATGGTGGCCCCATGCACACTCCCTGCCTTAGTAAATCATTAAATAATCCTGCACCGACCCCTGGGCCCTGGTACACCCTGGGGGTAAATGAAGAAACAGCTGTGGAGCCTCACAAGTACCATCGGATGAAAGGTCAGTGGTCACTAAACTTTAAAATGCCATATCTCAGGCCGCATTGGGACGATTTTGATGATCTTGGGCTCATGTTATTCCTGGTGGTGAGCTCTAGCCACCACCACCAGGGATAGTCACAGCAGGCCTTCTTACCTCCAAAGTGATGCAGTCTTCAGAGAGCTGGTTCTCCAGTCTTTCCCCAGCTGGTCCTCAGGGAGTGTAAGGGGTCCAGACTCACTGGCCCTTGGGGATACCCACTGGTCCTGGGGTCAACTGGGCAGAGTGCTTTGTCCTTTCTGGGCATCAGGGGGGTTCCTCCTTCCAGTGCTCTATGGCAGCCCCAGAGTCCAGCAGCGAAGTGCAGAGAAATCAGCAGGCAGGAGATAGTCTCCCCTTTGTGCAATAGTTTTTAAAGGAGAGAGGAAGGTTTCAGAAGCCAGGCATCCCTGCCCAATCGTAGGGGGCCACATCACCTCTCCAGCCCTGTCCCAACCCTCCTGCACACCATGCTGGGACATTTCAAAATAGCATCACCCAGGAGTCACAAGTCACATCTCCTCCTGGAGCCTCAGCTCTGCCCCTCGCTGACATCACTGCTAGGTCCTTTCTCACTACATTTTCAAAGGGCAGCCCCTCTGGTGTTGGCTGTAGGTGTCTGGCCTCCTTCCTTTGTTCAGTAGCCTATGGCAGGCCCCTCCCTGGTACAGTGTGACAGCTGATTGAGTGCTGCAGATCCCTTTCCTTCTCAGGAGCGGATTGAAGCACTGCTAATTGCTCCTTTTGTGTGGGGTGGCCTTTGTTCCTCCTGCTGGAGAGAAATGTAATTAACTTGGCACAGCAGGCTGACGAAAGGCCTGAGCTCTGATCCGGAGCTGCGATGACTCATAAATTGTGCAAATATCTTTCTGGAACTTGCAGAACTGATTTTCTCACACAGGTTATATCCCAATAACAATTTGTCATTGCTCTCTGTAGGCCAAAGAGAAGCTAAACTGCACTCTAAGGCAGTTTCTTCCTATGTGTCTAAGTGTCACTACAGACAAAACCGTAAATCACATTGACTTGCCCTATTAGTGTACACTAACATTATAAGGCCTAGCCCCAAGTCAATAGCTGATCCTGCAGAGTCCCCTTTGTGCCAGGCTAGCCATGTGCAGTTACCGGGCTGCACACGATGATAGTCTCCCACGCGCAGACCGCACACATGTACACATGTGTGTGTACACCTGTTCAGGTGCAACCAGTCAAGTGCTCCTTACTCTTGCTGCATCACAGCACCCTTATCTTAAAAGGCAGACACCAGCTGTAACCATGTGCAGTCAATTTGCCATGTGATTACCGTGGGTGAGACATATGTATTGAGACGCGCCCACAGCAAAAAGTCCAAAAACAAATTATTCAAAAAGCAAAAATAATCTGGGTGTACTGAATGGTCAGAACCCAATTGCAACAATATTATAATAATTTGACATTGTTTTTAGAGATGGTGCACCTACAACATCCCTAGGGAGGATGAGGCTTTTGTGACATACCCAGAAATATCGAAATAATTCTTGACTACTGTGAGGCCTTTTCGTTTGGACCTGCGGCAGCTGGTGCTAAAGGACCAGTGTCTTGTGTACGTATTGTTGCCCTAGAGGAGTAACAATAATGGTGCTCTCGAAAATGTGAAGCCAAGTTACTCTTTTTAGCGGTCTGATTTTCTCATGATAGTGGGGGAAGCAGGAAATACTTACTTGAGTATGCTGGAGCAGATTAGACTTTCAAATTGTTCAACACAATGTAAATTCTCACTACCAGCAATATCCAGTCATTGATTTATTTCACCAAAACGCAAACTCTGGAATATACTAGAAAATGTCATACTGGACCCTGGACATAAACCTGTACTCTAGGTGCCACAATGATACCAGTGCGCATTGAATAGAAAGTGCCAGCTACAAATATAATCTTTGCTCAGACTAAACAGTGCACTCAAAACATCCACCTTCAAAATAAATATGACTTGATGGTCCTGATGGGTGCTGTCCTAATGACCTGATGCCAGGTCACCAGCGTATGGTTGGAGATTAAAGTCAAGTCAAATAGAGTCAAGAGACCATTTAGGGACTCAACTGACCACCATGAATTTGATGAGGACTATTAAAAATACAGTGACAGCTCCCACCATAATATTCAAAAGGTGCTTTAAAATTTAGGGGTCAATATCTTGGAATCTACTACCGCTGTTCAGGATTTTTAATAGCAGGGACACCGACAGGAACATGGTCACCAACATTTGGCAGTGGTAGTACCGGACTCGTCAGTTTAAAGTTAGTCTCTACCATGGCCCCAACAGCCTATATCTCCAGAAGATTAAAAAGATGATTCCAATGGATTCAAAATAAGGACAACCTCCACTGTCAGTGAAACCAGGAGTGGGAAGAGGAAGTGCCTCCAAATTCCACTTGGGCTCATCACATGGTGATTAACGAATCTTACCACCCAAGGATTCTCCTGGATGGAGCACTTTACGAAACTGGATTATTATTTAGAGTGGTGAACACCCACCTCAAGGAACACGCACAACTCTTGTCGGGGTGTTATAGCAAAATTACTAAATTAACCACCTGGTAGTTTTAGCACAGAGCGGACAGGAATTAGAAAAAATGTCACCAAATTGACAAAAATCCAAAAAGGAGAACAGGAGATATGAATTTTTAAATGTTTAGGTAGGAAAGCACCAATTAACACAAAACCGTCAAAGACAGTCAATGATGGTCAAAGATTTTACCGTCTGACTGAGTCTTTTAAGTCCCATTCTACCACTTAACCCCTTCCATGCCCATGACGGAACGGTTCCGTCATGAGCATCGGTTGCGCTGTGCTCATGACGGAACCGTTCCGTCATGGCCCCGCCCGCGCTTGAACCCTTCAGCACCGCGGGGGAATTCCCGCCGCGCTGAAGGGGTTAAGGACACTTTTAAAGCCCCAGAGGACCTCAGGGGAGGCACTTAAGAGATTTCCATGATGTCAGGCAGAGGCCAACAGCAGGGACAAGTCCAGGTCCAGTTGCAACTAGTCATCTTGGCAGTTGCAGGAAACACCTCTTCTAGCTAGTTGTATCCCTGTGCTTTGAACAGCATTTTGATCCTTGTAGTCCATTTCTTTGTCCTGAGTACACGAGGGAGCAGATCTGCGCCTGCAGGGCTTTTCTCTGGTCACAGGGAGCAGGTCCAGTGCCCTTCTGTACTTTTTCTGGTCCAGGAGTATTCTCAAGTGGGTGCCTGTAGATGCCATATTTATGCGTGGAACCAGCAAATGGGTGTGAATGATTCCAGGATGTAGTACCCCCTGTGGACATATATAGGGCCACGAGAGATCATGTATACGAAGTATAGATGACAGGGTTTACGTATGAGTTAAGACACTGTCTGTGACATCGTACTGGGCCAGGGCCCCATTGAATATGCATATATGTCTCTTGAGCCTGTCTTTTTCTAATTGCCTTTTGTTTTCAAAGTGTACACAGTAGTGGCACATTATGAGACATCAAGTCGTTACTGATGCTCATACCTGTCATTTGTTTTCTTTCCTAGGTATTGATCAGGAGCCTTTTTCATCATGCAGCTGTAGCCATACTATAGGTATACAGGCGACTGCCCAGCCCTGATTGATTTAGAGGGTATTTTAACGGATTTTTCACGTGCACTTTACATTTTAATCTTTTGGTCCTGAAGAAGTGCCAACGACCCTTCTGGCGACGTAGGCGCGAAACATGTCGACCTTTGACCCTTGACTCTCGGGCATAGTGTGCCTGTGGGGCCAGATTTTATTTTGCAGTATATCCGCAAGGGGTATACAAGGTAAACATTCGCTGCATGTTTACCTTTTATTAATCTCTTTCATCACATTGCATGCACTCTTATCACCCTCATTTGGACCCTTACCCCACACACCCGCATGCCCCATCCGGCAGTCCTTTAAAAGATCTCCGATAAAGAAACCCTTCGGGGGACCCGTAGGGAATTGCAGCGCCGGCCCTACGAGGAGCAACTGCCCAATGATGAAGCATGACACCTCTTGGGGTGTGTGAGGGCATCAGAGGACTATAAGTGGCCTTCCATCTCACTAATGGGTCCTTTTTTCACTTAGGATGTCTTTTCTCTCTCTCTACTTTTTTCACCTTTTCTTCCTTTTTTATGCACGGGTGACTATTTGTACCCTTAAGCGTGGGTGACTTTTTTGCACCCTGCTGTAGGAATAGTGTCCCCTTTTCTGGTTTGATTCCAGGATATACCTTAACCAATGGGATAAACATTACCGGGCCAACCCTACTCACTTTGGGCATTTACAAAATGGCGAAAGTCTTTGGCCACATTAAAGTTGGGCCCTGAGGGCTGATGTGTGGGGGAGTGTACTATGGTAGAACATTAACCTTGCAGATATTGTGTCTCCTGAGGCGGAAGCCGGGAGCTCGTTTGCCGCATTTTAAGATTTGAGTGTCACTATTATTGTGTGTAATTTTAAAACCAAAGACTTCTCTTACCCGCATTTCACGCTCCTCTCATCACCCGCGCAGCGGATCTTAGCGCTGCCGCGGGAACGAAAACAACAAAACTCATTCCCGCCATTACCGGCGTGAACCACGGCCACGCCCCTTTTCTGAGGCCACGCCCTCCCTAGGCATCATCCTACCCCCATAAATATGTGCCTTTTCCAGACGCGCAGCGGGCGAGCGCCGATGGCGCGCCAAAGGCGCGCCTAAGGCAAGTCCGTCTGTGCCCGTCCGTGCCGCGGCCGGGACTAGGGCTAGCCACGTTGTTCAACCCTCGTCCACCATAGCGAACTTTTTGACTCTTACCAGGGAAGAGATTCTCTCCTTAAACTTCCTGTCTGAATACTGCCACAAATCCATAAATGTTGAAAACTGGCTAGGACCAATCTGCTGTTGCAAGTGTAGAACTTATCTTACCCCAGAACCATGGCCACCCAACACGGGGCAAAAAATCCTCCTTCAAGGAGGACTGATCAATGCCAGATCGATGTGCAAAAACGGGGCGCATATTCATGATTTAATTACGGATACTGATCTCGACATGCTTTTCGTGACAGAAACATGGCTCAATGCTTGGTGTAACCCGGTAATAGCCCTAACAGTTCCTCAAGGATATCTTATTCAAAGGGTGGACAGACAGGAACAGAGAGGGGGTGGTCTTGCCATCATTTACTGCGATTCCAATAAATGCACCATGTTCGAACTCTCGGATATTAAGGGGGCAGAAAGCATGGGCTTCTGCATCCAGATAAACGAGGAGACTACCTTTTCAGGAGCTTTAATTTATCGTCCACCGGGATCACAGAATGACTTCTTGGAAAGTCTTGGAGAAGCACTCAGCAACCTCACTCTCAAATTTGCTAATTTTACCTTACTAGGTGACTTAAATTTCCATCTTGATGAGGCTGAGGACCCCAACGCAGTATGGCTGAGAGATTTAACTAGTGTCCTGGAACTCACAATACTGACTAAAGAACCCACACACAAAGCGGGGCACATTTTAGACTGCATCTGCACCAATACCAAATCCATGAAAGCTGACTCCCCCCGTATCCAGACCTGGACTGACCATTTACTGGTCCCCTTTAAACTGACTGTAGAAAGGAAAGGGATCAAAACGGACCATATAAAAATCGAAGTCCACACAAAGAAAGACTGGGAAAAGATTAGGGACACTCCCAACCTGTACCTAATTGCCGAGGACAGTAAACCCCCTCTGACTGGAAACACGGAGACAGATTATAACAGCTTCTGTAAATGGGTCACAGGATTTTGCGGGCCTGAGGATTCCGGTAAAGTGAGCAAAAAGCGGAATAAAAGGTCCGCCCCCTGGTTCTCCCTCCCCTTAAAGGAAAATAAAAAGAGGTCAGAACCCTAGAAAGGAAATGGCGTCGTGCATATGAAAAGGAAGAACTCACAATCTATAAAACATCCAGAAGACAGTATCATGCAATGATTAAAAGTGCCCAAAAAAACTACTTTTTAGAAGCCATAAACTCCTCCAACAGCAAAGAAAAAGAAATCTTTAAAATAGTCGATGACTTCATGAACCCTAGGATTCTTAGACAAGAGATTCCCCCTTCGCTTCCATTATGTAACTCAATCGCTAATTACTTCGAACAGAAAATATCCGATCTCACCAAAGACTTCCCAGATCCACCAGCACCCCCCCTCGTAGAAGTCATAAGACTTAACAATGAGAAGATCCAGCTTAACAAATTCACCCATGTTAGTCTGGAAGAAACCCGTCAGGCTATTCTATCCAGCAAATCCGGTTCCCCATTTGATCCCTGCCCTCCCTTGCTGCTACATGCCCTTGTGGACACAGTAAACCCGAGCATAAATGCCATCATTAATTCATCCCAGGCTACTGCCGCCATTCCACCCGAATGGAAATTAGCCGCTGTCAAACCTCTGCAAAAGAAACCCCTAGTAGACCCCACGTCCTATTTCGCTGCTCCCAATTCTCTTCAAACTTACGGAAGCAGCAGTGAATAAGCAACTAACTAGGTACCTGGAGGAAAACGACATCTTGCATCCCAACCAAGCGGGGTTCAGGGCTAAACACTCCACAGAGTCAGCACTACTACACACGGTGGAGACCCTGAAGACGGCCATGGACCAAGGAAAAAAGGCTGTTCTGGTGCTGCTCGATCTATCGGCGGCCTTTGATACGGTCTCACACTCCGTATTAATTGGCCGCCTCGCTGAATCAGGAATAGCAGGAGTTGCTCTTGAATGGCTAAAAAACTTCCTCAGCCACAGGAAGCAAGTCACAGTAGTAGGGAAATACTGCTCAGAGGAGAAAGCATTAAAAACAGGGGTACCACAGGGCTCTAGTTTAAGCCCAGTACTATTTAACCTGTACATGACCCCCCTGATAGAGCTTATTACTTCTTTTAACATCAGCACTATATCTTATGCTGATGATACTCAGCTCATCCTCGTATTAGACAGCAATACAACAAAGGCAGAGGAAAATCTGAGAGATTGTCTTACCGCCACATTCGACTGGATGAGAAAACATCATCTCAAATGTAATTCGGGCAAGACCGAAATTTTACCATTCGGACAACAAAACCTTTTCTCCCCCAAATCATGGTGGCCACAAGATGCAGAAGTCCCCCCTAACACCATTACTACGGCCCGCAACCTTGGGATTAGGTTTGACGAGGCCCTGTCATTTAGGCAACAAGCAGGTGCTGTGGCAGGGTCCTGCTTTAGCATAATCAAAGGCCTCAGAAGATTCTTCGACCTTCTCCCACTGACAGCCAGAAAGACGGTGGCGGTGGCCCTTATTACATCTCGCCTGGACTACTGCAACAGTCTATATGCAGGCTCCAGTAAAGCAGTACTGCATAGACTGCAGATGGTCCAGAATGCCACCACCCGCCTCGTGCTGAGATGGCCCAGGAAGTCGTCTGCATCAGCAGCACTCAAGATCCTGCACTGGTTGCCCATCCACAAAAGGGTACTATTCAAAATCTTAGTAATCACCTTTAGGTCCTACCACCAGCTGGGTCCCACCTACCTGTCAAAAAGGGTTGGAAGATATGTGCCTTCTCGCTCACTCAGATCTTCCAACCTGAACCTGCTGGTGACTCCCAAATTTAGACTAGCCACGAAAGGAGGAAAATCCCTTGGAGTACTGGGTGCTAGGGCCTGGAATAAACTACCACTCCAACTACGCCAGATCCCGTCAGAGAACCTTTTCCGAAAGGCTCTAAAGACATGGATTTTTAAACTCAAAGACACAGCCTGTTTAGCCCTAGTCTAAACCCAATCCTCAGAGACACCAGATACTGTCTTACTGGTGCCTCACTAGCTCCCTGGCCAAACACCTCCTAGACATGAGTGGTCAGCGCCAAGATGCTCCGTGGAGTGTAAGTCGCGCTTTACAAAAATAAAATTACATTACATTACATTACTCTTGGACCTGTAGGCCACTACTCTTCCTGTGTGTGTATGGCTGATCTCTGTCCAGATGAGTACAATGAATCAAATACTAGCATAGGGTCTCAGTACTCGCGCTGGTGATCAGGGTGGACTGCCAGAACCATCCAGAGGTTCTGCCTAGTTTGAAAGATCATCTGCTCACCTAATCCTGTAGAAGCACCCTCTCCTACTGTAGGCCGTACTTCACCAGCTTCTGACCTCTGTCTAAAGTCAGCCCTGTTTGGACACATGAGGGTGTACTGTGTATTAACCTCTGACTGCAGGTCTGCATATGCGCCAAGGGAGAGGGCCATACCATGGAGAAAGTGTGATGTATGAGTTTCCCACAGGCATGAGACATGGGGACTATGTTGGATAACTCCCCCAATCCACCAAATGCATAGGCTTCAATTACATTGATTAGGAGAGTGTGCATGTAGGCTGGGTGTCACCAGCTCAACATAAAGGAAACCACTATTTTGTGTTCCACACACATGCAGTGTTCAATGGTCAGCACTCTTCTCTGGTGTACCCCACATCCCAAACATCCTAAATTCATATCCCAGAAATGATAAAGTTGAAAGACCCCAGTTTTGAGGAGTGAATAGACAACTACCAAGGACAGTCTGTGGGCAACCACAAGGGTACTGATAAGATGTCATTTGCTCTTAATCTGAAATCATGCTGCTCTCATCAGAAATCACTGCATAGCATGGGTTATGAGAGTGGTGCACTCCCCTCCAGAAACAAAGCACACTTTTGGGTACACGTAACACCACAGTAAACCTATGATATTGTAAAAAGAAAAACAAACAAGCATTGGCACCTTAGCCAAAGCCAGAGTTATTGGCTTTGCCAATGTCTGTAAGCAATGTTGCAGAACACTGTGGCTGCTGTGCTGAATGCTGAAAAGTTATAATAAAAAATGGTATAAGCATTTTTGTTACCTTGTATATAACCAAGAAGACATGTACAACTAAACAACCCCATTAGAAAAAGAATTAACATAAAAAATGTCTTCTGGTTTTTTGGTCCTTTTAATGCTGGCATCTTCTTCCTGCCAGATCTAATGCTTCTTTGTTATAGCTTTGTTTTTGTTTTTGAGGGGACATAAACAACGGGAGGGTAGAGGTTTGGAAATAGTACCTGCATTACAATACGAGCAATGGACAGATACTAGGGGAGAATCAATAGATGTCAGATTCTGAGGGCAAACTGAGGTGGTGCTGAGTGCTGCTGAGGTGGTGCTGGAAGATAGTATGCAGGTGTGAAAGTGATGCTCAGGTGATGCTCAGGTGATGCTCAGGTGATGCTGAAGGATACTCAGGTGCTGCTGAGTGATGCTGAGGTGGTGGTGTGCTGGTGCATAGGAGATGCTGCACCGATGCTGAAGTGGTGCCTCCTTGGTCCTGAAATGCTGCTGAGGTGGGGCTGCACTCGTGATAAGGAGATGCTACACTGGTGCTGAGGTGGGGCTGCGCTGGTGTTGGTGCACTGATGCGAGGTGGGGCTGCGCTGATGCTGAGATGGTGCTGTGCTGATGTTGAAGTGGTGCTACACTGGTTCAGAGGTGGTGCTGCGCTGGTGCTGAGGTGGTGCTGCTCTGATCCTGAGTTGGTGCTGTGCTGGTGTTGGTGCACTGATGAGGAGGTGGTGCTGTGCTGATGCTGAGATGGTACTGTGCTGATGCTGAGGTGATGCTGTGGTGGTGCTTAGGTGATGCTGGGTGATACTGAAGTGGTGCTGAGTGGTACTGAGTTGGTGCTGATTAATGCTGAGGTGGTGCTGAGTTATACCAAGGTACTGGGCTGGTGCTCAGGTCATGCTGAGTGATGCTGAGTTGGTGCAGTGCTGAGGTAATGTGCTGGTGCTGAGGTTGTGCTGCACTGAGGTGGTGCTTCGCTGATGCTGAGTTGGTGCTGCTCTGGTGGGGGTGCACTCATGGGGAGGTGGTACTGTGCTGATGCTGAGATGGTGCTGTGCTGATGCTGAGGTGGTGCTGTGGTGATGATCAGGTGGTGCTGCGCTGATGCTGAGGTGGTGGTGCTGCGCTGGTGTTGAGGTTGTGCTGTGCTGAGGTAGGGGTGTGCTGATGATGAGTTGGTGCTGTACTGAGGTGATGTTGCGCTGGTGCTTAGGTTGTGCTGCGCAGATGTGGTGTGGTGCTGTGCTGATGCTGAGTTGGTGCTGCAGTGGTGGTGGTGCATTGATGGGAAGATGGTGCTGTGCTGATGCTGAGGTGGTGCTGTGATGGTGCTCATGTGGTTCTGCGTTGATGCTGATGTGGTGCAGCGCTGGTGTTGATGTGGTGCTGCGCTGCGGCTGACGTGGTGCTGCGCTGGGGCTAAGTGATGCTGAGGTGGTGCTCTGCTAGTGTTGTGGTGGTGCTTAGGTGCTGCTGAGTGATGCTCAGGTGGTGCGGCGGTGGTGCTGCTGAAGTGCTGCTGAGTGACGCTGACTGCTGCTGAAGTGGTGCTGTGCTGATACTGAGATGGTGCTGCATTGGTGCTGAAGTGGTGTTGAACTTTCTACTTGCAGAATATATTAAGTAACCTGACATTACATGCCGCGTTTGCAGAGCACGAGGAAGCATCCCTTGATATTAGTTTTATTTCACCAACGAATGAAACCTAAAAGAAAGCATCAAAAGTTGTAATCGCGCAACTTAAAGCTGCTTTCATTTTCATATCAATAGCAGCATGTTTACCTCTGTAATTGTATCCAAATAATCACACTGTTGGCAAGAGCACAATGTACATAGGTTGATCCTACTGTCGGATGTCTGTTTAAACTACACTTTCTTTAAATAAGTATATTATTTAAGGTTTAGACAATTGAGCTAATGAAATCAAAAATATTATAGGAGGAAAAACACAGCCTCTGGTTGAAAACGCGCTTGTGAATCCAAAGACAGTGGAAAACAAAATAAGGATATGAATTGCAGCCCTCGGCTAAGCGCGTTCTGAAAGCCAAACAAGGCTGGTGCTGTTGAGGTAGGCTACCTTTCAGCAGGTACAATTTCCGAACGATCCCGGGTGTTTACAAACCCTCAAGTTACTAATATACATAAAAAGGCTTGCCTGAAGAGCCCACCAAGTCATTCTCTGGCTAAATTGCATATGTTTCCAAAGAGCATGATGAGAGTCGTTGGTTTGTTAATACAAAATGCTTCCTCCCTTGGGCGCTCCTAGCAGCAGTGAGGAAGAGATGTTTGTAAGCATTGTGTACAAATCAGGTTCGACCTTTGTATAATCCGGAGGTGTAGGCCCCCAAGCAGTTATGCTTGTTGGGTTAATGCACCTGCTGCAGAGATGTGTATGCTCAGGTTACATGTCCTCATCACAGAAAAAACAGCTGCTTCATAAGGTCTAATGTCAGCATGAAGCTCATAGGCTGCAATGCCTGTAGGAGAGGGCAGGTTTAATGCCCATGCTGCCCAAAGTAGTAACGTACAAGTGCCTACGTCCAGCACCAGCAAGACGGCTGAGAGGCTAAGGTCTCTGCACACTGCTGGGCCAACGCAGCCTTCCTCTCTTCCAAGGTCGACACAACACTCTTTTAATAGAAGTTACATGAAAAGAGAGGACAGACTCTCGGGCCTGTGGGTCCCCACTCAGTGACATTAGAACATTGGAGCTTGAAGTAGAAAGAAGTAAAATACAGATATGATTTTCAAATTCTAACACTGTCCTCTACTTAAAGAGGTGCAGAAGACAAATATAACCATCAATATAGTAGCTCTGTACTCTTCACCCGCACCAATAGGCTCTGTCCCTCTCTAACAGTCCCTTCTGTCTAACCCCGTCCCCCACACTCCCTCCATCCCCTCCCTGTCCCTCTAACAGCTGCTACTCCCTACACCCCCTACCCCTCATGCTCCCTCCAATCTTTTCCTTTCTCTTCTCTAGCAATATCTTATTCCTACAACCCTGGCTCTCTCTATCTTCCTCTCTACCCATTTTCTCAACAACCCCTCCACCCAATCTCGCTCTCTCTTTCTAACAATCCCTTCTCCCTACATCACTTCCCCTCCTGACCCCCTACTCCCTACACCCTCCCGATTCTTACACTCTCCACTCTATGTCTCTCTTTGGCAATCTCTTCTACTTACAGCCCTCCCAGGTTCCCTCCATCCTCCTCTGTCTGTTTCTAACAATCCCTTCTCCTTATACCCCTTCTCCGGCTCCCTTCGCCCCATTCATATAACACCACTCAGACGCCTGAAAAGCCCTAATAACCATTAGGCATCACACAATGAAGTTAGGTAACCGCTAAAAACGCCTCACGCCATAAATGAGCTGTGGTTTTATTTCCGATAAATCTGCAGTGAGCCCCACACTATTGTCCTGAACGAATGCGTCTTTCTAAAAAAATAAAAAACAGAACATGCGCCACCCATGTGTAATGTGGGAACACCGATGCAAGCGCAACTGGAAGCGGCCGTCACTGGGTTTGCACCTTTTTAGTGCAAAGGTCTCAGGTGCGTGCCCTGTTCCGTGGCGTAATGCAGGTGGGTTACTTTGTCAGTGCTTTTAGAGTGAGAGTTGAGCGGGCTGATCGTGCAGCGCACGCGCCGGTGGGATGCCTCTTACAATATTGTTTTTGACACTTTATGTTTTGCAAAATATCAACTCGTGTTACTTTTGCGCTGACCCTCTTGATCATCTATATATTCCTCATGGCTTTGAATCATCAAAAAAGTGCACAGTCAACAAGTAGGAGGAGTAATGAGTTGCTGACATCAGTTAGAACAGCCTGACAGTTACAGTCTAAGGCAGGTGCATGAGCAGCTACAGATTGTTCTGAGCATGTGCAAGGCTCTGGCTCAGTGCTGAAAGAGTTAACTATATCACATGACACAAGCAGAATACAAGGGCAGTCAACAGTGAAGAGGGAGAAAGCACATGGCGAGCACATGGCTAACTAAAATGGCTGGCACAAACAAAATGGCTTCAGCAGATGCTAACAGCTATTGCAGCTAGTTTTCCACAGATGGCTGTTTTAGCATCAGCTGAAGACATCCGTTATGATCTAGAAGGAATATAGGAAATATTTTGCACATTTATTCTCATAAATTCATTAATATTCTGATCCATTGCTAGGTGGGCATGTTCATTCCTAAACATTTCATTAATCGGGTATATATAAGGTATAAGCAGGAGTACAAAGGGAACAGAGCATTGGGTCATAATTAACACACAGTTATCAAGAGAACACATATCTAATACTTTTCCAATGTTCTTTTTATGAGGGCTAGAGTATCTCTTAATATGCTTAGGAAGAGGGCAAAGAAGAATTTATCGATTGTTTACCAAAATGTTTCTCTTGCAGAATAAACATTACTAATGCAAATATTAAAGAAAATACAAGGATCATTACAAAAATTATCCTGGATGCAGGGGACCAGGAGGATCAAACGGGGCCATGGGAATTGGGACGAGGAGCCGCAAAGGGCTGCTCCTCCTCAAAAATGGGACGACCAAAGGGGTACATTGCTAACAAAAAGAAGCCCTTGGGAAATTGAAGCCGCTGTACAACCAGCCAGAGGGGAGTCTTCTCCCTTTGAGCCTCACAGGCAGGCTCTTGTTGTTCCCACGGTGGAACTGCACAACTTGCAACTCAAAAAATCACGCCCCAGTTTCAAGGGAAAAGTTTCTTCTTTCAGGATATGGCAATCACCTTCCGGGGCAAATGCCCTCAGTGATCCTGTCCAGTGTCTCAGGCAGTGCACCAGTTTTCTTCACTTTAATCTAACAGGCACAAAAGGCACAGCACCTGTACCCGGAACTCAAGTCTTTCCCTAACTCCTGTATTGCTCCTTTGGCACACTGCTCTTTCGTTGGGGCCAAAGATTGTACCCAGTATGCCCAGGCATCTCTTGATCAACAAACAAAGGTGCAAACTTTCATTCACTTTACGGCCAGGATTCAGGGGCGTGATGCTGAAGTGCCTGAAGCAACCCTTATTTCAAAAAGGGTCACCTCAAGCAAATAGCCTCCTTGCCGTCCTTGTCGGTCTGTGACTCTCTCAGCTGGGCACCAAAAACTATATACACAAAGGATCAATTCTTCATTCTGATTTGTGACCCCATCTTTCGCCCAAGACAGTGGCAGAGGTACACACTTCACATCCCAGTGCTTCCGGCCTTCTACCTTCACTGAGGTCCTAATTGCCAGCAACGCCTGTGCTGGTTCCCTTCACCTTGCCTTCAAGCTGGACTGGTGCTCACTCCTCAGACTGGATCTGATGTCCGGACCCCTCTGGCAATGGTTGTAGGGCAGCAAATATCTTTTGGTGGACAGAACAAAAGGTCTTTAGACAAGGCATACAATTAATCTATCAACAGAGAGGATAGTCTCAGAATACCTTCTCAGTCTTGGGGCACCCCATACATTAGCAAGGCACCCAAGAACCACTTCATCTATCTAACATTGTACACTTAGGACCATGCTCTCATGTTATAGGCGCAGCGGGAAATTCTAAAACTGCTATTTTAACAGGGATTTTTTTTACATAAAGAACTAAAAAACTCAACATAGTGGGTACATAAATTTCTCCAGCAAAACATGTTGTAACAAACAAACTCCTATAAAACAACATTTTCCTTCAAAAATGTTTGCTGAGGATCACATGGGCGTCTTCCCTGACATTATAAACCTTATGCATTCTACTTTTCACGATGTGGACTATGCAACATCATTTTCAAAGTAAAACCCTATTCACCAGCTCTAATAAGGCCTGTCAGCTTATTTACACAAATTAACTAATAAAAGACTAGCAATGCCCTTGCAAAACTGTATGTAACATGAGAATAACATATGGTTTCCCCTTAAAGGTCAAATAAGGGAACAGCAATCTAGACTACTCATCCTTTCATATTTTCATCAGACAGGATGGGCAGTAACATGACGTATTTATTTATTCATTTTATTAATCTTAACAATTTTAAAACAGTATTACTGAATAGCCAATTAAATGTCTCTTGGCCGTTTCACAGACAGCATAGACAGGCTCAAAAGATAGTGAGACAAAGAGAGAGAAAACATAAATTTGCTTACCATTAATTTACCCAGGAGCTAACCTCCTTTCCCCCATTTCGACAGTAGGAAACCTGAAACAGGTGAACTTCTGTCGACACTATCTACCCCTATGTTTGGCAGCTGGGCACAAACAAACTTGTAGGAGGTAAATAGCACATTGAGCTAGCTAGAAAACATTAATAACCAACTACCAATTCCTTTGGCAATTGTACTAGTGTAACATGAGGGCGCATGAATGCAAACTGAATTTCATTGCCTCCTTATTGTAGCCCTTGCACAGTAATCTTTAAACTAAAAGCATTAGTGCTATATCCATGGCAGAGCTATTCTCTGCATATGACCTACAAACGCTGCTATCCCTTGATAATGTTATTCAATAGGATAAACCCCCCTGCATATCTCCTACACTTGTATTATGTCTCAAGAAAACAGTGATATGCCCATGTGCTCCTAACAGAATATGCAATATTTCCTGTAGCTAATGTTACCAAAAACAGATCTGTAGTGCTTTACCCTACAAAGTGAGAATCAGGACTGTCACAGTGGCTCCCTGCGTGGAAATTTCACGTTCAGTAGGGCTGGTCAGTTCTAAAAACAGACCTTGGCCTTTGACTCTTAATCCTGTTGTCCCCTGTCAGTAAGGCTATTCCATGCGGCTTTTCCAATTCAAAGCAACTCTGAAGAATCACAGCTGAAAGGTAGTCCTGTTCCGTACCTGTGGTCTAACAATTTTAAAGGTAGGATAATAACTTCTGCTGGTTTCTTTATACTTATTTTCATTTGTGTGCAGTGTGTGGTGTGCTGTCTAGCAGTTTAGAGGTCAGCTGCTTGTTCTATACTTGTTTGTGTGCATTACTGAAGCCTGAGATCAGTTTGAAAACTGCCCTGAGTGGAAGAACTGCTTTTAAAAAGTACATTTTGCCCAAATTCGACTTTTGTGGTAGGGGCACTTACAAATGGATAACCTACAATGTTGTAGCATATTAGGGACCCCCAGGGTCTTCCCTAGATATCCCAGGGGTGGGGGATCAGAAATGTATAAGGTACACCCTTAAAAATGAGTATTTATACGCCTGGGTAAAGTGAAATTTCACTCCCTACATTGTTGTTAAGTGCTACTTAAGTTCAACTTTGATGCTAGGAGCTTGTATTTTTCACAGTATGATTATTAGACATTACAAAGATCAAAAACCGATTTTAGTGCAATTGATTTAAATAATGTTTTTTTTCACATAGTCACATTTTATTATTTTTTCTAAATAATTATCACCGACCCAGCCTTATTCCTTTTCTTTTGCCTTTAAATGCATTTATTTATAACACTAAGCACAGAAGCTTTATTTAAACCTAAAATAGCTTTTGCCACTTTTTAAAGAGCAGTGATTATTTTACCATCAGATCCACAGATGTACTTATGTAAAAAGCAACAAGAAAGAAAAATCCCTCCTTTTAATCCTTTCACTGTTATCCAAAATAATGAAACTGTCTTTTGTTAACTTTTAAAAATCAGTCGTTGTTAACGCACGTGCCTTCATACAATGCTTCCCATGGCTTAATCTGTAACTTAGTGGCTAGAAATAGCCATGTGTTAGTTACTCAGCTGTGCTCTGACCAGCAGGCGTCAATTTCTACGCCTTTCTCAGGAGAAAACCCTTTTGCTGTATTGAAATGTCCTTAAAAAGTTCAATCTGCTTTTGTTGTGTCAGACAGCTTCTTCTCAGTGAGACAGCATAAACACAGCTGTTTGAAAGCTCTTTTCCTGGTGCAGGAAATTTTACCACGGTTCAATCTATCTAAAAGTCAGGCATTGCAAGCCATCAAAATCTATCGTTCTGAATGTTTGTACAAAAGAGGCGCTTTTATTTACCAGCAGCTAATTACTCAGATAATGTGAATTCCTTTTAATATCTAACACAATGTATCTACGGAGAATGCTGTAACATTTTATATTGAGTCCTAGGTGTGTAAAGCACACAATTTTGTTTTCTTCCTTTCTATGAGGCCTATTTTATTCTTATTGATTGTGAATTCTGATTTATCTTTACCATTGTGGCAATTTGTACATCCACTCTTTCTTACTATTTTACTTCCAATGTGCTATTTAGCATATGTTACACAATTCATTTCTTGAATTTTAAAATGTAATTCTTTCAATGACATTTGCATAACACAATGACAACAAAAACCCAATTGAGCTTATTCCAAACATTTTCAACAAGGGGGGTCATACACTCAGAACACACAACACTGCTTGTTTAAAGCAAGCTATTCTCACACAAAAAACATAGTCTGCTTACTGAAACAAGTACTTTCAAGCATGTCAGTCCACAACCACATACAACAACAAAAAATAACCCACAAATCAACACCTAGGACAAAGCAAGAGACAGCCCGCAGACTGTACTCGAACCAAACCATTTGTAAATACCAATTGTCATATTTACAAAAAGAGCTCTAAAAAAAAAAGAAACTGCAAGAAAACAGCCCAAAGACTGTTCCATGTTCAAGACGCCAAATACACCAAATTGCCAGTTTGGCTGACAGAACACTCCATATCACCACTTATGAATGTTACTAAGTGTGCAGATATGGATCCTTTGTATAGATATATTTGGTTCCATGGTGTACTAGTCACCAGGGAAGAAATACAATTTTTTTAATATACCTAAACCTATTTAGGTATCCCCTCTGGGAGGAGTCAGCTGAGTACTTTCAAGATTCACATTGGTACCTCCAAGAAAGCAGCACATTCTACGAAGTGCGCTTGAAACAGGCATGCCAAGAATATTGTAGCATATACAATATTATACATAAAGTGGCACTTAGCTCAAAGTGTGCGTTCAAGTTTTCACAGTTTTCTCATTACCTGCCTATATAAATTGCAATTCATATATACCCAGACAACTCACATGTTTTGCCAAACAAGCAAACAAATGTCGACGACCTTACCAAGCACACATCTCCAGTCTCTCACTGCCAAGTTCTGAATCGACCAAATGGTTGTTTTCAAATACTCTCGCCAAAGAAGGTCTCAGTCGGGAGCGGCTAACACCTGGAGGACCAGAGCAGGGAAACCAGAACCACATGGGTCTGCAAAGACAAAGAATCCGTGCGCAGGGTACCTCCTCAATAGATTCCTGTCCTCCTCAGTAGATTCCTGTCTCCTGTGAAGACCACTCCCTTGGATAGCCGCTTCTCCAATGAGGTCCACGTTCGGGCACCATTTGAAGAAATAAAAAACTTTTTAGGAGTTCACTGATCCTTTAACCCAACAAAGAAGAGATTGGCACGAAAGCTGTAATATCAAAAAGAAGTATTTATTAACCTCACATGAGGGAGACTGCGTCATACAGTACCCTCAGGCCACTGTAGGAGACAGTCTAAGGCGTGCAGAGAACAGTGGCCTTTTATACCCACACAGGGGCTCAAAAGGAGGCGGTACAAGTACACATGAGAAGAGTTACACACATAGATGGTCATACAGAAAATGCACAGTCAACAAGTAGGAAGAGTAATGAGTTGCTGACATCAGTTAGAACAGCCTGACAGTTACAGTCTAAGGCAGGTGCATGAGCAGCTACAGATTCTTCTGAGCATGTGCAAGGCTCTGGCTCAGTTCTGAAAGAGTTAACTATATCACAGGACACGAGCAGAATACAAGGGCAGCCAACAGTGAAGAGGGAGAAAGCACATGGCGAGCACATGGCTAACTAAAATGGCTGCCACAAACAAAATGGCTTCAGCAGATGCCAACAGCTATTGCAGCTAGTTTTCCACATCTTGAGAGACAGCACATGTGCTTCCTTGGTGAGACCTAAAAAGGATTTTGTGATTGCATATTTTACTGGGAGAAACCACAGAACTATCCAGAAAAATGTAAAACGACAGGATGGTACAACTTCACAAAGCCAGCAGAGGAATTCCATTTCAATAAGTGCTCCTTCAAAATAAATGGCTGTCTGTCAAAATTGTGCTGAAATGCACACTTTGGCACATATTTTCAAACTTTTCTTCAGAAAAGCACCCTGTAGACCTACCTGAAACTGCAAGGTTGCTATTGCGCAGTTTGCAATATGATGCAAGAATTTACGCTCACCAGTTTCAAAGTTCACTAACCACCACTATTGGCAAACTGCTGCTATGAAATCTGATGAGAGAGCAAGGTTTCATTATTGTTAATGGCAGATGTTACTGTAAAACTTATCAGAAGGGGGCAGGTTTGGCTTCTTAAATAAGACACTGCTAAGTGGCTCTGAATAATTTCTCTTTCAAGCTGCACATAGCTGCCAAGGTTTCAGATTGCTTATGAGTGACATTTTCATGATTTCAATGTAATTATGAGTGACAGTCAATGACTATGAGTGACACTTTTTTACTAGCAAAATCAAGCAATAAAGATGAGCGTAACATATAAGTATTTGAAATTACACCCATTTGGGCAACAAGAAACAGTTTTGAAGTTCTGTTACCAGGCAGCAGCAACAACAAATAGGGCCTGGGCTGGGGCTCTGGCAGGAAATGGACCATCGGACCTGCCACAGCCTAGTCGTACACCTGCTGCAGTGCGGGGAAAAAGATCCTGCCTTAGACCGCCTGCGCCAACCGGGCCTCAGTGGCTCCTCCCTGGCAAATAGTCAATCAAATTACTGGCATCCTTCATGACAAACAGAGTATGTCCAAGCTCTCTTACTGTCCCACATGGGACCCAACTACAGGATGCAAGAGGCTCCAGCACAGATCATGATCTCAGCTGCCTGATAGCTGAGCTCTGAGGCCGTGGCTGAGCTGTAACTTTACTTTAAGGTTTATGATGACGTGTCAGTCATTAGTTTTTAATAGTAAATTGGGAGGGGCTCCACCTTTCAGGAAGCACCCTCACACAGGCCAAGGTCTATGAGCATCTGTGGGCCTTTAATCATATTCTCTGGTGGACATCATTATGTGTTATATTTATGGCTCCCGGTTTTATGGTATTTATTTTTTTACCATTTCCATCTGTATTTATCCATATTTATTTTTTTACCGTTTTATCTGTATTTATCCCTATTTAATTTGTGTTTTGCGTATAAATGAAGTTGAAAAACTGTACAATTCCATATTTATTTAACTGATAGACGTGCACTCATACTTGATATCTGTCGTGTTTTAGCTATTTAAGCTGTCAAATATTACATAACAGAACATCCACTGGTAAATAATAGCATTATACCATGAATGTATGTTGATATATGCCATTATTTAAATACATTTCATACTGTTTTTTAATTTCACATGCTGTCCATATGCTCAGCTGCTGGCCTATAATTCATCAAAGACAGCATGGAGAGTCACTTTAAAGGAGCACAATTTTCTGTATTTATCCACTCTTAAAAATCAATGCAGACACAGTACACATTGTTTTCTGTCTATATTTATCTGTAAAAATCCGTAAAAACGGAAAACAGGGAGCCTTAGTTATATTATGGCCAAGTGCCTCATTTTATCTGCTGTAAACAAATGAGCTACCTCCACCTTAACACAATTGATCCCCGGACCTCTGAGACGTAACCAGTAACTACGTAACCTCCATGTTACCCCAACCCCAGTACTAAGGTTTGAGGTACTGACACTTTGTGTCTCTGTAGTTAGCAGCGCAATCACAGTACGAGTCAGCCCGCCGCAACGACTCCCTCCTCCATGGGCTCAGCTGCATGCAGTGGCTAAGGTCGAGGACTAGAGACCATTAAATGAAGGACTTGCGCCAATGCATTCTAAAATTATAGCTGCTCAGTGCAAGGTCGGACCGCCCAGGGGTAGTCACAGTGTCGTTCACAGCACAGTGGGCACAACAAACATGTGGAGCGAGCAGCGGCAGATGGGCTGCACTGACAAACACAAACTGTTTGCTGTGCCAGCTGCCCAGTCGCGCCGTGGCCAGCCTATGTTTGTGAGTGACACAGAGAGTTTGTGAGAAGCTCTCTCAGCAGTAGCTATTGGGCATTATGCGGACTGACTCACTCTGTGAAGACATGTCAGTGATTCGAATGCTGCAGGTGAATTAAGTTACTTGTTTCATTGTAGCTTGCCTAACTAAGCCAGCCCACAGCATGCTGACCCAGCCCCCCCACTACTGCCACAACTCAGACCACTAGCACCAGTCAGCTTTCTAACAGTGGTGGTGACAGCACTCCAGCTTGGCAGCTGAGGAGGTGCTATAATGCCTGACTTTGGATTTCAGTGCGGTGACGTGGACCTCCACACTGAAATGCGTTAGTGTAAAGCCTAATGCGTGGTACTTTGCAGGGCTGGCTGCAGATGTCACCACTGATCATCCATGTTCAAAAGGGAAATTGCTGCCTTAAACTAACTTTTCACTAGGGAGGCAAGAAATATCCCACAGTCTGTAAATCTCTCTCTAACTCCTGCAGATATGATATGTACATGTACTTTAAGTCGGGCCACTGGAGTTATGTGATTTGGGTGCTGCAATGTTCTGCGCTTAATTATGTATCTATCACACTCTCGTCATAATCTACCATTTGGTCCCTAATTTAGAGACTTCATGTAAAAATAGTTTGCTTCTACATCAAATGGTTCATAAGTTACATGACTGCTGCCATACAGTGGTTAACTCGTTGAACAGGTTAACTATTCAATTCTGCTGTTGATGATAAACTAGAACTAATGGAGTGGCGTTTTTGCCTGGACAGTATTAATAAGACAAATGCAGAGATTAATGTTGTTTGATTTAAGTACCCATCGCTGGTCAGATGTTCAACAGAGATCTTAGTGAAAGGGTAGTATGAGAATTAGCACTGAATGACCAAGCATTCTCAAATTTCGTAGAGTCTCTCCGGGACGGTAAGGAAAAAGCTCCCTTACAAGTATCACAGGGGTGAAGAAGATGTGGTGCTGTGGCCAGAGCTGCTGACTTGAGGGCTGGGTACCCCGTTTGAGTCTCGACGGTGCAACATCCTGTGATTCTGGGCAAATCACTTAATCTCTCTTGTGATAAACTGTGCTATATAAATCTCCTGCAAGACGAAAAAGCAGAAAGAGGCAAAACTTTAAGGAAAAATAGTTCCCAAAAAATTTAAGTTAGCAGTATTTCGGCTACAAGAAACTCATAAGAGAAGCAGACAAGGAACACGCATTGGTAAATGCAGGAAAATATGCTAACGGCCAAAAGAAATCAAGGAATGGTAAGTGGCAAGCACTGGAACCAATGAAAAGCCAGGAAGGAGAGGGGGCAGGATGTAAGCCCGCTTTAAGTTTATATTAAAAACAATAGACAGGCAAAAACTAAAAAGGACCTGTTGTGCAAGCAGTCAAAGGAAGCGGCTGAAGCAGGGCATCTCTGTGTATTGCATTATCTACAGAAAGTCGACAGTTGCCGACTGTTGTCACTGTGAGGGGACCTGCTCCTTTTCTCTTGCCATGGACTCGAGACAGAACTTGCTATTCATGTATTTCAGTCAAGACAGTCTGTTAGACTTAGCATCTTTTGGCGTGTTTCCCCTGAGTTTTTGCTTTCTGACCTCCCGGTTTTGACTCTGTTTTTGCTGGTGTAGTGATTCTGCGCACTTTTCTCACTGCTGAACAGTGGTAAAATGCAAGTGCTCCTGTGGTAAAATGTGTTATGGATTGGTGTTTCCATGATTGGCCTGTTTGATTTGTGTGTCAGTCCCTAGTAAAGTGCACTGCGTGTGCCACAGCCCATAAATCAAATGCTGTTGGTGGGCTGCAGCACTGGATTGTGCCACCCACGCAAACAGCCCGTAAAGTGTAACCCTGGCTTGCCATTGCAGAGCATGTGTGCAGTCTGGGACTGCCATGTCGACTTAGTAAGTGCACCCACTTGCCAGTCCCTAAACTTTCCCTTTTCTACATGTTAGTCACCCCTAAGGTAGGCCCAAGGTACCCCTGTGGGCAGGGTGCATTGTACGTGAAAGGTAGGGCATGCCCTGGTGTGTGTGGCATGTCCTGATACTGAATTACAGCCAATTTTGTTTTTCACTATTGCAAGGCTACCTGTTCCCATAGGCCCGAATGGGCAGTTTGATTATAACACCTTATAATCCTAATTGACCCAGGGAACATGGTGGAAATTCGAGTTTTGTATGCCTGAACTCAGAATGATAAAATACATCTTTTAGTGAAGTTGGTTTTAACATTCTGTGTTTGAAAATACCACTTTTAGAAAGTAGGTATTTTCCTACCTAACCATCCAGCCTGCCTCTGCTAGCTTGTGTATTGTCTGTCTAGTTTGTGAGTGACAGGGGCTGGGGAGACTCCGGGAAACAGGGTGAGTCAGCACAGGGCTGAATAGACCTATCTGCATGTAGAGTTGTGGGAGGAGTAGCACCTGGGTCTGAATAGGGCTGTGCCTGCCTTCCACAATGCCGGCTCCACCTCCTGTAGTGCGTCTGAGGACCCTGGCCCACACTGACAAAGGAAGAAGGTGCACACTGGCCGAATGCACCAAGAACTGGTTTGAACTAGGTACAGGACCCTCTGCCTTCAGAGGACAAAGGATTTGCTAGTATAAATATTTTGGCCCAAACCCCAGAATTTTAGAACTGTTTTGGATCAAGAAGACTGGCAAGAAGAGCCGGAGAAGCTGTGAGAAGGAACTACCACTTTGCTGTGTGCTTTGCTGTGTTGGCCTGCAGTGGCTGCTTCTGTCTTGGGCAATGAAAGGACTGGACTGAACGTTCTGCAATCTACTTTTGTGAGTTTCTCCAAGGGCTTGAGGTAGAGTTTGCCCCCTGTTCAAGAAGTCTCAGGAACTTCAAGACTTCAAGCTCTTCTGCCCTCAGCACTGGGAACTGTGTGTTTTGTGCTACAACAGAAGAAAAGCAACTCAACGACGTCGCCGCCGCCGCTGCCGACTCCGTGTCCTGATGGCACCGCAGAGGGCACCACCGCAACACCGCACCGCGACCATGGTCTCACCGATGACGCCTGCTGACACCGCCACCGAGCGCTGCTCGCACCGTGACCTGTGGGCACCGCACACCACACCACCTCGCTTCATGATGACGCCTTGGTATCCCCGACGACGCCGCTCCATGCCAGAATCCACGCCGCTGCTTGCACCATGATTCCAGGGCACCGCTTGTAAAGTTACACAACGCACCGCCCTCATTCCACACCGCAGTCTCGGCCTACTGACGCCGGTGCCATCGACTCCAGTTTGTCAGCCGACGACACTGCTTCAGCAACAACGACGTTGCTGCTTGCACTGTGACCTGCCAGCACTGTGATGAGCACCACCTTCATCTCACACCGCGACCCTGGTCTCCCCGATGACGCCATCTGACGCCGCCACCCAGCCGCTGATCGCACCGCAACCTAAGGGCACCGCACGCCACACCGCTGTACTTCGCACCGCAGCACCTGACACCTGCCGTCGCCAGCGCTCCTGACTTCAACAAAGAGGAATTCGATCTGCAACGCGTGTGACTTCGAGGACCCCGACGACTCCTGCACCGACCTCCGGAACCGACGCCTACAGACGCCGTGTTTTCGGAAGCTCAATGAGAGGTTATCGATGCCTTGCATTTCTAAAAGGTACTGTTTGCGGGTCTTTCCGACACCGTAGCTGGCCCGCGACACCACGGTCAGCCAGAACTGTTTGGAGTTGTTTGCTCACGGCGCCGTGATAGCCCCGGACGGAGATATTGACATCAAGGAACTGTTTTTCAAGGTTATTTTGATAACTGAAGATACTGTATTGTGGATTTTTATCGTTTTGGTCTTGTTTTAAGTATATAAAAATATTGGATATTGTTCTAAACGTGTGTGGTGTCCTTTTGTAGTGCTTAAACTGTATTACTGTTGGTTATGTGCAAATGCTTTACACACTGCCTCTAAGATAAGCCTGACTGCTCATGCCAAGCTACCAAGGAGGTGAGCAGGGGTTATTTTAGGAGTGTAACTCCCTTACCTTGACTAGGAAGAAGGGTCCCTACTTGGACAAAGGTGCAAGCCCTTGCCAACTTGAGACCCCCATTTCTAACATTGGTTGTCAGCTGTGAGGATAGGACTAGCGTTTGCACTTGACTTACAGTGATTGGTGTGCACTGCTACCATATCCCGGACCATTACGTGTAACCCTTGGCGTAGTTCGCATAGTAGCGCTATGCGTAGCTACGCGAAGTGCACTTCGCACTTCGCACTACGCAAGATACACGTCGCACTACGCGAACTGCGTAGTGCGCTGATCGCGATGATTGCGCAGTGCCGGATGCTTGTCCGCACTGTGCAATCATTGAAAATGTCATCTTGCACAGTGCAAGCTGTCGTTTTCTGCTGTTCGAATAGATGTTTACTCGAGCAGCAGCATTCTCAACGCGGACTGGTAGTTTCTCATCGCAACGGTCACGAGCATATGCGACCATTCGCAATAAGAAACCTGACCTCCCCGCGCTGAGAATCTCGCCGTGAGGTTTATTTTCCACGCTCGCGATCGGCAACTTGATGTTGCTGATCGCGAACGAGGAAAAAGTCTCACCGGGATGTCATTTTGCTCGCTCGCGGTCGCCAACTTAACGTTGAGGACCAGGAGCGAGCAAAAGATGGCAACTACGCTACGCTATGCGATTTTGCACTGTGCTACGTGCAATTCGCGTAGCGCGAAGTAGCACAAACTACGCAAACTTCGCGAGCGTAGCGTAGTTGTCCGCCCAGGATTAATTGCGTGCCACATACTGGTTCTTTTTCTTTTTGGCCTAATTTTGAGCTTGCCAGTTTAAACTTGCTACTTCATCATGCCTGAATCAAGAGCACCATCTGTTGCATCCCTGGAGATTTGAGGAGGATAGGTTGGAATCCTACAATGTGAAAGAATTAAAAGCGATTTGCAAGAACCTGAAAGTCCAAGTCAGAGGCCTCACTAGGAAGGACGAGCTACAAAAGGCGCTGAAGGACTGGGTAGCAGCCAGAAATGCCAGCGAGCAGTCTGGTGATCTCAGTGGAGAATGCGGAGGTGCCTACTTCTAGGGTGGATGTGCTTTTGGGAAGGGGGGAACCCTCCAGGCCAGGCAGCAGTAGCTTGTCCCCAGAGGAGCTGGAGAACAGGCGGGATGCAAGGAAGGTAGCAACCGAGTTAGAGAAGCTCAAGCTAGCAATGGAAGAGAAAAGAATGTTGTTAGATTATGAGATCAGAATGAAGTAGCTGGATCAAAGGAGTAGAACCAGTTCAGATGGTGGCAGCAATTAATCCGGACAGGCTGACAGAATCTTACACATCCCTAAGAATGTGGGCAGGGAGTTTAAAAAGGGGAATGACATACAGAGGTAGTTTCAGGGTTATGAGGCAGCAATACACATGAATGGGGTCCCTGAGAAGAATTGGGGAGCAGGATTGTGGCCTCTGTTTCCAGAGGAATCCAGGGATACTTTCACAGCTTTGGGTAAGGGGCCTAACCTCACCTATGCTGATATGAAGGAAGCCTTTCTCACTGGGTATGGTCTCACTCCTGAGGAGAAGTACAGGGATCAGTTTAGGTCCAGTAAGAAGTCTGAGGCCAACAATTGGTTGGAATGTGTGGATATGTTTTGCAGGTTGCTGGATGGCTGGGTGAAGGGCAGTAATGTGACATGTTTTCAGGGGCTCTACAATTTAATTGCGTGGGAGCACTTGTCTAGTATATGTTTTGCAGATCTGCTCCAGCACCTAGTTGATAGTAAACTGACTAACCCCAGGAAGCTTGCTATGGAGGCGGACCGCTGGGTGAGTACCAGGGTCCACAAGAAAGCGTTTGGGGGAGACACAGCCAAAAGTGGGCAGGGTCCCCAGCAGAAAAGTGGGGGGACAAGGGTAAAGCACAGGACTTCTCTAAAGGGCCCCAAACTATTACCCAGGGTAAAGGTTCCCATCCCCCAAGAGATAAGAAGAAAGGGGAAATCCTGCTGAGACCGGCCTCCGCAGGTGTTTTTCATGTGACCAGGTGAGTCAACTGAAGGGGAACTCCAGGTGCCCAAAGAGGACGCAGCCACCCACCGGTGGGCAGACCAAGGTGTTGGCTAGTGTAGCGCTTGGGGAGGAGGAGTACACACAGGAGGGTGGGGATCCCGCAGAAACGACCCTCGTCTCACTAGGGGACAGTGAGATGTTCCCAGGAAAGCAGGTGCCCCTTAACACAAAGAAATACAGCACCTGGGTGACCATCAATGGGAAAAGGGTAGAGGCTCTCAGAGATACTGGAGCCAGTGTGACCTCAGTCCGGTGGCACCTGGTCTCTGAGAAGCAGGTAGTCCCAGGCGCATTCCACCAAGTAGTTGCTGTGGACAACTCAGAGCGCCCGTGTATGGTGGCGCAGGTTCCCTTTGAGTGGGGGGTGGTCTTAATTCCCTTGAGGGTGGTTGTGAGCCCTACCATGCCTGTAGATTGTCTGCTAGGTAACGGCCTGGAGCAGTCCATATGGAAGGATGTTGAGCTCAGGTCTCACTTGGAGATGCTTGGGATGCCAGAGTGGGCATGCATGTCTATGGGGCAATGGCAGCCAGAAAGGGTGATCAAGAGGACTTGGAGCCTGAAACAGTGGCCCAAGTCCCTGCCAAGAGAAAGGGCAGGGGGCATGGGTAACCCGCCCCTGAAGTTCCCATGGACCGGGAGGAGGCTGACCTTGAGGGGGATGCCCCGGTGCCTACAGAGGAACAAGTAGCCGAGCTGGGGGACATCTCTGAGCTGACCCATTGGCAGCAAGAAGGGGGTCCAGCCAGGGAGGAATTCTGCAAGGAGCAGAAAAAATGCCCTACTCTGGAAGGTCTGCAGCGGCAGGCTGCAGACCAGGCAGCTGGTGATCAGTCCGGATCACATCTGGTCTACTGGAAGAATGGTCTCCAGTATAGTGAGCCTAAGGTTGCTGAGCCTGGGTCAGCCCGTGTGCTGGTGGTACCCCAGCGCTTCATGACCTTCCTATAGGGTCTGGCTCATGACATGCCTTTCAGAGGACATTTGGGGCAGGACAAGACCTTTGACAGGCTTTTCACCCACTTCTTTTGGCCCCAAATGCGAAGGCAGTCAGATGGACACTGCAGGTCTTGCAAACTTGCCAGGCAAGTGGCAAAACTGGGAGGAAGGTCAAAGCTCATCTCCAACCTTTCCCTGTTGTTGGAACACCCTTTGAAAGGGTAGGGATGGACATTGTGGGGCCACTGGATCCCAAGACAGCCATGGGCATCAGGTACATCCTGGTCTTGGTGGACCATGCCACCCGGTACCCGGAGGCAATCCCTCTCAGGACAACGACGGCGCCAGTGGTGGGCCAGGCGTTAATGGGGATCTTTTCCCATGTGGGGTTCCCCAGAGAGGTTGTTTCTGACAGGGGGACCAATTTCTTATCCAAGTATATGACACCTGTGTGGAAGGAGTGTGGTGTAACCTACAAGTTCACTACTCCTTACCACCCCCAAGGTAACGGTCTGGTAGAGAGATTCAACCAGCCCTTGAAGGGCATGATTAAGGGTCTAACAGAACCCATGAGGCGTAAGTGGGACATCCTCTTGTCATGCCTTCTCTTTGCATGCTGAGAGGTGCCTCAGAAGTCTCTTGGGTTCTGTCCCTTTGAGCTCCTGTATGTCCACCCTGTCAGAGGACCTCTGAGTTTGGTGAAGGAAGGCTGGGAGGCAGCTCCCAGGAAAACTCCCCTGGATGTGTTTAGTTACATGCTGGCCTTCAGAAATCAAACTGCCCGCTTCAGGAAACTTGCTCAGGTGTACCTAGCAGCAAGCCAGGAAGAAATGAAGAAGTGGTATGACCAGAATGCCACTCTGGTCGAATTTCAACCTAGGCAAAAAGTGTGAGTTATGGCCCCCGTGGAACCTTGTGCCTTGCAGGACAAGTGGACTGGACCATTTGAGGTGGTGGAGCGCAAAAGTGACGTCACCTACCTGATGGATTTGCGGACTCCAAGGAACCCTTTGCGGGTCCTCCACGTAAACCGCCTCAAGCCCCACTTCGAGAGGTCCAAAGTGAGCATGCTCTTGGCGACAGATGATGGGGTGGAAGAGGAGAGTGAGCCTCTCCCTGGCCTCCTGTCTACCAAGGAGCACGATGGGTCAGTGGAAGGTGTGATCCTCTCCCCTACACTGACCCCAGAGCAGCAGGGGGACTGTCGCCAGTTGTTGGGACAGTTAACCCCACTGTTCTCTCTGTCCCCAGGTGTTACTCACTGGTGTACCCATGACGTGGACACTGGTGACAGCCCTCCTGTGAAGCACAAGATTTACAGGTTGACTGACCAGGTCAGGGCCAGCATCAAGGATGAGGTCTCTAAGATGTTGGCGTTAGGGGTGATCGAGCCCTCCTAAAGTCCTTGGGCCAGCCCAGTGGTCTTGGTCCCAATGGCTGCTGCACCCGGTGCCACTCCAGAACTACGGTTTTGTGTGGACTACCGTGGGCTGATGCGCACCCAATCCCCAGAGCTAATGAGCTCATTGATCGGTTGGGAACTGCCTGGTTCCTCAGCATGTTTGATTTAACGTCTGGGTACTGGCAGATTGCCTAACTGATGGGGCTAAGGAGAGGTCAGCATTCTCAACCCCAGAAGGTAATTACCAGTTCTGGGTGTTGCCCTTTGGGTTGAAGAATGCCCCTGACACCTTTCAGAAGTTGGACAACCAGGTGTTGGCTGGACTGGAGGATTTCAGTGCCGCCTACCTGGATGACATTGCTGTGTTCAGTTCCAGCTGGGAAGAGCATACAGCACCTCGGTAAAGTGTTGAGGGCTCTGCAAGGAGCAGGCCTCACAATCAAGGCCAGTAAGTGCCAGATCGGGCAGGTTCTGTGGTGTACTTGGGACACCAGGTAGGAAGCGGCCAGGTGGCACCCCTACAACCCAAGATTGACACCAATCTGGCTTGGGAGCCCCCCAAGACCCAGACAGAGGTGACAGCCTTCTTAGGTCTCACTGGGTACTATTGGAGGTTTGTTAATGGGCTATGGCACCATGGTTGCCCCCTTAACAGAGCTGACTTCCAGGAAGCAGCCCAAGAAGGGGATCTGGTCTGAGTCCTGCCAGAAAGCTTTTGATGCCCTGAAGGCAGCCATGTGCACGGCGCCTGTGCTCAAGGCACCCGACTTCTCCAAGGAATTTGTCGTGCAGACTGACACTTTAGAGCATGGTGTGGGAGTGGTGCTTTCACAACTGAACGAAGAGGGCCTAGACCAGCCTGTAGTCTTCCTTAGCAGGAGACTACTCCCCAGGGAACAGAGGTGGAGTGCCATAGAAAGGGAAGCTTTTGCTTGGTCTGGGCACTGTAGAAGCTGGGCCCATACCTGTTTGGGACTCACTTCCGGGTTCAGACAGAACACAGGCCCCTCAGGTGGTTGATGCAAATGAGTGGTGAGAATTCAAAACTGCTGAGGTGGTCCATCTCCCTACAGGGAATGATCTTTACAGTGGAACACCTCCCTGGCACAGAACACGCCAACACAGATGATCTGTCCAGGTTCATCCGCCTTAGTGAAGAGAACTCCCAGGAGGTTGGGTAGTTCTCCCTACTTTCAGCTGGAGGGGACATGTGTTAGACTTGGCTTCTTTTGGCGTGTTTCCCCTGAGTTTTTGCTTTCTGACCTCCCGGTTTTGACTCTGTTTTTGCTGGTGTAATGATTCTGCGCACTTTTCTCACTGCTGACCAGTGTTAAAGTGCAAGTGCTCCTGTGGTAAAATGTGTTATGGATTGGTGTTTCCATGATTGACCTATTTGATTTATGTGTCAGTCTCTAGTAAAGTGCACTGCACGTGCCAGGGCCCATAAATCAAATGCTGTTGGTGGGCTGCGGTACAAAAGGGGGTGGTGATGGACGGGGCATCAGAACCAATCAAATACTCACACCCAGTCAACAGATCTGGGTTTGATCCATCACCGTTCTTTAGCCCACTCTACCACCCCAGTTCAGACATGCCCATATGCACATCAGTCTGACCCTGTGCCTCATGGGAACAGTCCAGCCCGAACTGTCAAGCCATGCCTTCCCTGGACCAGACACAAGCTTCCTAGGACCGGTTTCTGGCATTTCAGCCATCTTCAGCCAGGCTTGCTTGAATCCAGTGGCAAAGTGAGCAAGGGACTCGCGTCGGAGCATACCCTGCCAACTTATGGCGAACAAAGCGGTACAAAAGGGGGTGGTGATGGACGGAGCATCAGAACCAATCAAATACTCACACCCAGTCAACAGATCTGGGTTTGATCCATCACCGTTCTTTAGCCCACTCTGCCACCCCAGTTCAGACATGGCCATATGCAAATCAGTCTGACCCTGTGCCTCATGGGAACTTTCCAGCCCGAACTGTCAAGCCATGCCTTCCCTGGACCGGACACAAGCTTCCTAGGACCGGTTTCTGGCATTTCAGCCATCTTCAGCCAGGCTTGCTTGAATCCAGTGGCAAAGTGAGCAAGGGACTCACGTCTGAGCATACCCTGCCAACTTATGGCGAACAAAGCGGTACAAAAGGGGGTGGTGATGGACGGAGCATCAGAACCAATCAAATACTCACACCCAGTCAACAGATCTGGGTTTGATCCATCACCGTTCTTTAGCCCACTCTGCCACCCCAGTTCAGACATGGCCATATGCAAATCAGTCTGACCCTGTGCCTCATGGGAACAGTCTAGCCCGAACTGTCAAGCCAAGCCTTCCCTGGACCGGACACAAGCTTCCTAGGACCCGTTTCTGGCATTTCAGCCATCTTCAGCCAGGCTTGCTTGAATCCAGTGGCAAAGTGAGCAAGGGACTCACGTCTGAGCATACCCTGCCAACTTATGGTGAACAAAACGGTACAAAAGGTGGTGGTGGTGGGCTGCAGCACTGGATTGTGCCACCCATGCAAACAGCCCGTAAAGTGTAACCCTGGCCTGACATTGCAGAGCCAGTGTGCAGTCTGGGACTGCCATGTCGACTTGGCAAGTACACCCACTTGCCAGTCCCTAAACCTTTCCTTTTCTACATGTTAGTTACCCCTAAGGTAGGCCCAAGGTACCCCTGTGGGCAGGGTGCACTGTACAAGAAAGGTAGGACGCCCTGGTGTGTGTGGCATGTCCTTATAGTGAATTACAGCCAATTTCGTTTTTCACTATTGCAAGGCTACCTGTTCCCATTGGCCAGAATGAGCAGTTTGATTATAACACCTTATAATCCTATCTGACTCCGGGAACATGGTGGTAATTCGAGTTTAGTATGCCTGAACTCAGAAAGAAAAAATACATCTTTTAGTGAAGTTGGTTTTAACATTCTGGGTTTGAAAATACCACTTTAGAAAGTAGGTATTTTCTTACCTAACCATCAAGCCTGCCTCTGCTAGCTTGTGTATTGTCTGTCTGGTTTGTGAGTGACAGCGGCTGGGGAGACTCCAGGAGGCAGGGTGAGTCAGCACAGGGCTGAATAGACCTATCTGCATGTAGAGTGATGGGAGGAGTAGCACCTGGGTCTGAATAGGGCTGTGCCTGCCTTCCACAATGCCGGCTCCACCTCCTGTGGTGCGCCTGAGGACCCTCACCCACATTGACAAAGGAAGAAGGTGCACACTGGCCGAATGCACCCAGAACTGGGTTGTACAAGGTACAGGACCCTCTGCCTTCAGAGGACAAAGGATTTGCTAGTATAAATATTTTGACCCGAACCCCAGAATTTTAGAACTCTTTCGGATCAAGAAGACTGGCAAGAAGAAGAGCCGGAGAAGCTGTGAGGAGGAACTATCACTTTGCCGCCTTGGTTCACGTTGATGCCTTGGTATTCCCGACGATGCCGCTCCATGCCGGAATCGACGCCTCTGCTTGCACCGTGGTTCAAGGGCACCGCTCGTAAAGTTACACGATGCACCGCCCTCATCCCGCACCGCACCCTTGGCCAACCGACACTAGTGCCATTGACTCCAGTTCGTCAGCCGAAGACAGCGCTTCAGCAAAGACGACGCTGCTGCTTGCACTGTGACCTGCCAGCACGTGACGAGCACTGCCTTCATCTCACACATCAACCCTGGTCTCACTGACAACGCCATCTGACGCCGCCACCGAGCCGTTGCTCGCACTGCGACCTGAGGGCACCGCACGCCACACCGCTGCACTTCGCACCGCAGCACCCGATGCAGCGCTCCTGACTTCAACAAAGAGGAGTTCGATCTGCAACGCGTGTGACTACGAGGGCCCCGACGACTCCTGCACCGACCTACGGAACCGACACCTACAGACGCCGTGTTTTCGGAAGCTCAACGAGAGGTCATCGATGCCCTGCATTTCTGAAAGGTACTGTTTGCGGGTCTTTCCAACATCGTAGCTGGCCCGCGACTCCGCGGTCAGCCAGAATTGTTTGGATTTGTTTGCTCACGACGCCGTGATAGCCCCGGATGGAGCTATCTACATCAAGGAACTGTTTTTCAAGGTTATTTTGATAACTGAAGATTTTTAAGGACTGTATGGTGGATTTTTATCATTTTGGTCTTGTTTTAAGTATATAAAAATATTGGATATTTTTCTAAACTGGTGTTGTGTCCTTTTGTAGTGCTTACACTGTATTACTGTTGGTTGTGCGCAAACACTTTACACACTGCCTCTAAGATAAGCCTGACTGCTCGTGCCAAGCTACCAAGGGGGTGAGCAGGGGTTATTTTTGGAGTGTAACTCCCTTACCCTGACTAGGAAGAAGGGTCCCTACTTGGACAAAGGTGCAAGCCCTCGCCAACTGGAGACCCCCATTTCTAACACAACCTCAATAACTTTGTCCAAGTTTACATTTACAAAACTGTGGACTTTGTCATACCAAGTCAAGGTGATAGTCACATGCATGCTAATTGACCTGATTCAGGAGGGAGACTCACGATTTTTTAAGGAAAAAAATTGCTTTATTTTGAACTCTCTTCTCTCTGTTCAAAAATTACTGTAATTCAGGGCACGAGTTGGGGGTACACGTGGGTGTACGGCGTCCACCAACTATTTTCACAGGTTGATCGCCGTCCACCCTGCCAAGAATTTGTGTCCCACTGAATAATGTGCTGAACTCGTCCCGGTGTAATTTCGAAACACCGGGATACTTTCAGCAGCGCCTGCACGTTGTCTGCTTTCCATCTGCATCAAGCAACAACGTGCAGGCGGGGACGGGCTTTCTTATTTAAGACACCTGCTGGGCCCATAACAAAAGGCCGAATTTGAGGGTTCATGAGGCCTCCTTTTGTTCGGAGTCCCTTGGCTGGGAGCAGTCAGGAGCCTTACACCTGATACAAATGAAGTGGAGGGGAAACAAAGGCTCACACCTTGTTAGCACTTCACACATATTTAAGAGAGGCAGCTTTTCACTTTGTTCAGTCCCTGTTTAGGAGATATGCATGCACTGTAAGAATGTCAGATGTGTTGGTCTTTCCCAGTATTTACATAAAGCAAATTGCATTTATATAGAGCTTAGTACACCTGAGGAGGTGTTGAAATCATTTAAGTACCACTATTTTTTAGGTCTCGCCTAGGCAGTGCGCATGCGCTGCATAGGAGGACCTTTAGCCGTCGTTCAGCTGTTTTTCGAAGTACATACTCGTGCTTGTGGCGGCATACACCTTGCAGGAGCGCCCAGGGGTGCGCCACAAGCATAAGTATGTGCTTTGAAAAAGAGCAGACTGCTCTCCCCAGCGCGCGCACCACTCGCGTGCTCACCTCCTGCTCCCCCTCTCACAATTAACTTTCGCGGCCGCGGGGCCGCGCTTGTATTTAGGTGCTTGTTCTATGTGGCGCCATACTTCTTCTTTGATGCTTTACATTACTATGTCCATTTTCTGTTTTGCACTCCCACTTTTCGTTTTTTATTATTTTTATTTTTGTACTTTCCATTTCTTTTCAATTATCGGGAAACATTTTCTATTATTATTGTTTCTTTCTTTTGACGCTGGGCTTCCTTTTGATGAGCCACCTCTAATAGCCTGTTCTCTTTGCCATCAACATTTCTTACAGGCCGCGCCACCCTGGGACCTGGTCATCTAGCGAAACAGGCTCTGACACGGCCGCACCGCAGGTCACTCAGTGGAATGCGGATTCCTTAAGCACTCCATTTATTTCCCTGCGCCGTGCGCCGTCTCTTTTGCATTTTCATCCCGCTCGTCACTTTATAAGTGACCTGCTCATGGCTGTTCAATCTGATTCTGCCATTGGAGGGAGGACGTCACAAGCACACGTCCAAGGTAATAAATACGTCTTGCAGTCGGCGGCTTTTCCTTATTGTTTGTAGCAAAATAGTTAAAATTGTACAATGAAACAGTTTCTGCACTGATATCCTTAGGGCATTTCAAGTTTTCTGTAGCGCTTATGCTTGCAGGTGATGCCGGTTTATTTCCGACTGTCCACTAAGCCTGCCATGATGTCACTGTCAGCCCTCATGGCACACGTGTTACCGGCGACCACATTTCAAGTTCGTTGGGGCGCTTATGCTTGCATGTGATGCCTTTTTATCTCAGACGTTTCACTAAGGCTGTTGTGATTTTACTGTTAGTCCTTTGATTACGTGTATTATTGGCCAATACATTCCTTACATTGATATTTATCGCATTCTTACTCATGTGTCCCGCTTTTAACATGCCCTCTAGAGCCACTTTGACTTTGTTTGTTTTTTGCAGGTTTATATAGCGCTAACTCGACCCGAAGGTTTTGGAGCGCTTTACATGAGCACCGGGCAAATGTTACAAAAGGACACGTTCATTATTTTTTGGATGACTGTTGGGATGTTGGGATGTTGGGATGACTGTCATGATTGCGATATGAAAGTATAGAGGCACATGGTTTTTAAGTTGCAGCTTTCCTCTCCTCGTTGTGCTCTTTGAAACTTCCATTTGCATTCCATATGGCTGCATTTCATTACTCTTTTCAGACATACTTTACATATCGCATTCAGCTTCTGTTTTCGTCTCTATTAGGGGCGCACCGTTTGTCAGTACTATATTTGTCTTACAAGCCATCTTTTTCTCCCTCTTGCAATATATCACGTTAACTAGTCTGCTTGAGTGTAGGTGGGTATTTACTCCCTATTATGTATTCACTGTGTTTGTGCGCCATCACTTTATTGTCTTGTCCTTCCTTGTTCTTCTTTACCTGGGCACTCTTTACTCCTGCCTTTTCATTGTTTCTTCTTCTGAGCGTGCTTCACTTGGTTGTGTCTTTCCCTGCCCGCACCTTGTCCCGTGTAGCAGTGTATGTACATCCTTACTGCAACAACATTAACTGTTGCATGGTTAAACACTTCTAAGGTCCCAAAGGCGAGACCTATTGGCTATGCCAAGGTTTGTTATTGTATAGCCCTACTCATCCCAGTGCTCTTTACATCAACACATGCATATTACATGTACAATAAATTATATAAGTTTGTAAATGAATGTACAGGATGTGTTACATAAAACGGGGGGATTGCAAGTTGGTAGAAGTCACATATCATCTTCTATAGCTCACTGTGCTATTATCCACGCAAATGTACACATGATAGACCTGCTAAACATATATGTGAGGACTTTAGAATTGATGTCACTTCTTGTGATGCCACTTCCTGTAAAGTCGTGGCTTGTGACGCCACTTTCTATGATGTAAATTCCTGTGATGCCATGTGTGATGTCATGCGCCATGATGTCGTGTGCCATGACATCGTGCGCTGTTATGTCGCGCCATCATGTCACTTGCATGCTCCCTAATTAGGTTAGTCCGATAGTCCCCCCACTTCATTTTTAGGGCTCGCCCCAAGCGATGCAGTGCACAGCACTGCTCGCGCAGGCGAGCGCCCTTTTGTGGAGGGTTGCAAAACGGACCCTGGAATCCTTTTGGTCCACGGTATTGGCGTTTGCGGTCGTTTTTTTAAAATAGACAGCACGCAATAGGCCAAAGGCGGTCGCGTTGCTCCGCCCATGGCCTATTGGTGTCTGTTACCTGCACGCCGACATCTGTTTTCAATTATCGTGCCCAGACACGGGCGCGATAACTGAAAACAGATCGCTCGCTGTGGCATGCACGCGCATGACTCGCGAGAGGAAGCCAGAGAGGTCGCTTGTTTAATTGGCAATCACATCCATGCTGCCTGTGTCACACGAAGATGTTAAACTTTGATTTTCACAGTACCAATTACATGTGTCAGAGGGACCCTAAGGGCGAAGCGCTCTTAACTGTTTTCCCTTCTCTGAAATAACATAACATTTCGTGAAACAAACTCCCTCCAGAGCTTCATTAGCAGCGGTTACCGCTTCGAGTCCCACTCCCGCTCTATAAAGCGCCCAGCAGAGTATTGCTAGGAATGTAGGCTGTGGCTTCCTAGACCCAGTGCAGCTGGCGGCCTGGGGCTCGAGACTCCCAATGACCATGCACGTGGCCCCACACTAGGTCAATCACAAGGTGGCCAATCAGTGAAGCGCTTCAACCAGCCCTCACCACCTGTACCCCATGTGCAAACAGCCTCTGAGGAGACTGGAGGAGTTTACAAGAGTCGTTTCGAAAATTAATGCTTCGTTACTCCTATGGGCGTGGTTCGCTCCACATAAACGTAATTGCTCAAAGTTATTTTAAAAAATGCAACGATACAAAATCTGAAACAGTTATAGAATTTTTGGCAAGCTTGTTAAAATGGGCCTGGCCTTCCCTTTGTTTGTGCTCCACAGAAGCTACCGCACCGTTTTTAGTTTCAATAACTGTAGATGGCGGCAATGTCGATCTCTGCCGCGGGGGAGAGGCTAGTAAGCGATAGCTTGCGTCTCTTGAAAATCAGCTGCGGCGTGGGAGGGATCATTACAATCTGATCCCAAGGAAGATTAATCAAATCAACATACAAGCATGCGGGGCTGACCCAAGGACACCTTTAATCTGTTAATTCCTATTAAAGGAAACCGCATGCAGATTTTGATGCTCTTGGCTACAATATATGGATTTAAAGATGTTTTTTGTTGTTGTTAATAAAAGCCTTGAAATGATGGTGTTTATTTATTTTAGGGACCAGGACAAAAACATGAGTTTGGGCTGTACACTATAGTATTCTGCAAAAGGTCTTCAATTTTGCAGGCAGCAAGGACGCCTTTTTGTCCTCGAAATAATCCTCTTCCTGGGAGCGTCACCCGCCAGGCATGATTCCAAGCCCGTGTTTGCGCACAGGAGGAAAGCACAATTGTCAACAGAACCTTTGCAAATCCCATTTCTATAGAGTACGTTGTCCATCAGGGGCTCCAGCAATGCACTAGGTCTTGCATTATTAAAGTTTGAGCTCTTGGTGTTATTTACAATGCCAATAGCTGAAACTCTCGTAACTGCGAGACTTATTGCATTGCAAATGCTTGTTTAAGATTTGTGCCCTGCTGTGATTCAATATAGATGAATGAGAAAAGTCCAATTCCCCGATTTATATTTACGAATTTCTCACTTACGTTTTTAAATGATTGTCATGTTTGGAAAATCGTTTCACTCTGTGCAAGCTTCTAAACCAAGCGCTGCATAGCGCCTGGGACCGAACCCCGTGAATTCCCGAAAAGTGAAAGTAAGATGCTGAAGGAACCGAACGTACTAAGAGGCCGGACAACTTGTTTTACCGGCAGTAGAGGTGCGGCGGAGGGCGCCTCCGCCTCTCTACCTATTCCCAGTTAGTCGACAGTTGTCACTGAGGCGACCTGCGGCTTATCTCTCGCCATGGACTCTGCACTCGACACGGTAAAGCTCGCTATTCATGTATGTCAGTCTGTCTTTGTATGTGTGTCTGGCAGAGAGGGTCTTGTTTGGCCCACCCTTCACCTTCGCTGGGTTTCAGCGCCCGCCCCATCGGGGCAAAAGCGCGTTTTTCGTCGGATTCTGAGTGTGTAAAGAGCTCATGCAACTAAACTTTAAGCCATGACACCTTATACCGAAAGGAAAGCGTGTTTGTCACTAGTCTTAGGAAATGAATGCCAGCGGGTCAAAGGCAGCTGAAGCACATGAAACTACATGCAGTGGACAAGCAGGTCACTTTCACTTTCGTTTGGCAGGTGCGTCATCAGAATCCTACAGCACAGAGCTCCGCACCTGTTTCAGCGAAGTTTATACATTTAGGGGAAGATTTACAAGCCCCTTGCGCCACTTTTGCGTCACTTTTCCCATGTTCAAAGTGACGCAAAAGTGGCGCAAGGGGCTTGTAAATCTGCCCCTTAATTTGGAAAGTGATAGGGTGGCTGCCTTCGATTTCTTTAAACCAAAATATAATTTTTCATCATTGGTTTGGCACACTCAGAAAATGGTGCTTTATTTCTGAAATATCACGGTCGCGAAATACAAGGAATTGGAAACAGTTTTCTCCGGAAACCCATAAACTGGGGCTCAAGGTGTGGCAGAGGGAAGGGGGTGCAGTTTGAAAAGCAAAGATTAACAGACTACATGTACATTTTTTTTAATATCAGCTGCAAAGAAGTTGGCAACAAGGACATATTCCAGTAAATCTGTTCTTGATGGTCACAAAGTGGCTGCATTTTAAAATATTCTACAGGGTTAAGACACCTGCTGCCGAAAGATCACTGTCTGGACAGCAGCTTTGAGGGAAATAGATTCGCGGTAAAACAACTTTAGCGGTTAACACAGTTCTGGGAGAGCTCTGGGGCATATCAACAACAACCGGCGATAATTATCACTAAGCGCACTTAGCGCTAGGATAATTATCGCCGGCTAGCGTTGATTTTTATCGCTGAGATAGCGTGCTATTAGCAACGCTTATCTCAATAGCGATAAAAATCCTCACGCTAAGTGGCTAACGTGAGATTATCGCTGGAAACCCAGCGATAATCTCACGTTAGCTTGTTGATAGGGACAGACAAATTTAGCCATGATATCCTCCTTCCATAGGATATCATGGCTAAGTCAGAAAAATACCAGACGTAAAAAAGAAGCGTTAACCGCGGTTAGCGCTGCTTTTTTTGTCTCTAACAGGGTTAGCGATATTCTTGATAATGGGAGAAATGTCGTTTAGCGACATTTCTCCTATTATTTTATTCTGGAACTCCCCCTTTGCATCTCATTAGAGATGCAAGGAGAAGCGTAGAGTAAATGGGTGCGCATGCAAATTTGCATGTTAGCACCCTGTTGTTGATAGGGTGCTAGTTTTAAGCCCTTGTTGATATGCCCCTCTGTGTATTGTCCAGTGATATGTTTGGCTCATAAAGTAGCACAGCGGGCTAATGCGCCTGCTGCAAAGCACATCGTTTAAAATGCCTGTGGAGATTTGGAGTTTAATTAGGTATGTGTGCGGGCTACTGCTTTTGATACAGATCCCTTACTTTCAGTTCACACACACAAGCCTTTTAATGTAGCACAGTGAGCTATATACTGGCATCGAGGAGCTGCATGCAAACTGTGAGTCATGGATTCCGATCCCTTGTAAAGGAGTGTTCCTTTGGGGGGGTAATAAAGTCTTGTTAGTGTAGACAACCCCAATCGCTTTGTCCAAGTTTACATTTACAAAACTGTGCACTTTGTCTTGCCAAGTCAAAGTGATAGTCACATACATGCCAATAGAACCGACTCAGGAGGGAGACTCGCGATTTTTTAAATAAAAGGTAGTTATATTTTAAATCCCTTCCGTCTAAAAATGTCTGTGATTCAATATAAATTAATGCGGAAAGTCCATTCCCCCGATTTTGATTCACAAATGTCTCACTTTACATTTTTAATTATTGCCTTGTTTGTTAAATCGTTTCCATCTCTGCAAGCTTCTAAACCAAGCGCTGCATAGCGCCTAGGACCGAACCCCGAGACTTCCCGAAAAGTGAAAGTAAGATGTTGAGGAACTGAACAGACTAAAATGTCGGAGGACCTGTTTTACCGGCAGTAGAGGTGCGGCTGGGGGCGTGTCCGCCTCTCTACCTATTCCCAGTTAGTCGACAGTTGTCACTGAGGAAACTTGCCACTTATCTCTCGCCATGGACTCTGCACTCGACACGGTAAAGCTCGCTATTCATGTATGTCAGTCTGTCTTTGTATGTGTGTCTGGCAGAGGGGGTCTTGTTTCGCCCACCCTTCACCTTCGCTGGGTTTCAGCGCCCGCCCCATCGGGGCAAAAGCGCGTTTTTCTTCGGATTCTGAGTGTGTAAAGAGCTGATGCAACTAAACTTTAAGCCATGACACCTTATACCGAAAGGAAAGCGTGTTTGTCACGAGTCTGAGGGAATGAATGCGGCGGGTCAAAGGCAGCTGAAGCACATGAAACTCTATGCAGTGGACAAGCAGGTGACTTTCACTTTCGGTTGCAGGTGCGTCATCAGAATCCCACAGCACAGAGCTCCGCACCTGGTTCAGCGAAGTTTAGTCATTTACCTTGGAAAGTGATAGTAGGGTGGGCTGCCTTCGGTTTCTTTAGACCACAATATTATTTTTCATCTTTGGTTTGGCACATACTCAGAAAAGAGTGATTTGGTTCTAAAACATCACTGTCCCAAAATGCAATCTTCGTGCACGTCATCTTTAAGAGTTCTGATGCCATGACAACAACTGCTGCAGATCCATCGGCCAAGGTGAAAGGACGTTGTGTAGCATCTTACATCCCTAGGGCCCAGGGCTTTATTGCTCTGTCAAAACTTTCTCTGGTGATCTGGAGAGAGGGCTGGGGATCAGAGTAGAGGGATTCCAGAGTAGTTTACCAAAACTATTCAGAGATCAATACACAATAATGGGGTTGCCCTATAACTCAGAACCTGGCGATATAATGTTAAAGGCTGCAATGTGATCTGTCGGGTGTCGCAACTGCAAGAATTAGTTGTAGTAAATGAGGTAGGGACAGAGGAGAGTGACTCGAAAATGGGGAATAGTTACTGCAGAATGGGAGGAGTAAGGAGCGGATATAGGGAGGGATATGCACACATCAACAAAAGAGTGAGCCCATTCCTATTCACAAACTGCGCTTCTAAAGTTATGGGCAACATTCCGTCCATCATCTTGTGTGTTTTGCTGTTCGCCCTATGTGGGAAGGGTATGCCCAGACGTGGGTCCCGTGCTCACTACGCCACTGGAGTCAAGCTATCCTGGCTGAAGAGGGGTGAAACCCCGAAACCGGTCCTAGGCTGCTTGATTCCGGTCCAGGGAAGACATGGCTTGACAGTTCGGGCTGGACTGTTCCCATGAGGCACAGGGTCAAGACTGATTTGCATATGGCCATGTCTGAACTGGAGTGGCGTGGTGAGCAAAATAACGATGGATTAAACCCAGATCTGTGACTGGGGGTGAATGTTTTGCCAATGTGCAACATTCCGTCCATCATCTTGTGTGTTCTTCTAAAGTTACTACAGCCAAAAAGGACCCACACGGTTCACTTCAAGAGAGCTTCAGGCTTCCAGCGGGGATCAGCATACCATTTGTACTCTGCTTTGGCATCAGTACAATGTTTCATCACCTCCCAATGTTTGCCTTGTAATTGTTGAACCCTGATTATGACATGGGGACAACCAACACTGACTTGGATAGGGAGACAGGGAACACGTTGGTACAGACCATATGAAGCCCTTTACAAATCTACCATAAGGCCCAGGGGGTACAAGAATCCCTCATTGCCCTTGAGAGGGCCCCTCAACAAGTGGAGGCACCGAAGTGCAGAGTCAACCAAAAAAGCTCACTGGAACTGTTCCATCCTGAGCACATGGACGCAATACTTCCTCGTTGCCTGTAGAACCGGCACAGAGAGGTGTGGATGGGCGTGGTCCTCTTTACACTCTCATGACTCCAAGATTGAGCAGCAATGGCGGCAGTGAACACGGTGGACAAGGTGCCTGAGCAAGCACATGCTAGGCACGCTGAGACACCAGGCACAAAACAACTGCAGCACAACCTCAACGCTAATGCATTGCAACTATAGCACAGAAAATGAAACACTTAATTTGCAACATTACAGCAAACTATAAATATTCCCACGGGGACTGCATTCCTGTTGACCAACGGTCCTCACGAGTCCAACATGCAATGATGTGCCCCTTTAACAAAACCAACCATTTTGCATTTGTCACTAAGGGCGGCTCCTCTGTTATGGCGGAGGACCGTTGCGCCTCTAGGTGGCAGCAGATTTAAACACATGAAAAAATAAATGTTATTATCTTTTTAGTTTTCTTCCTACCTGCAGGCTGCCAGCAAGCCACATCATAGAGCGGGATGTGGCCGTGCAATATTATACCAACAGTGGGGAAGAGGGGTGATGCGCACTTAGCATTTCACAGCCGGGTGGAGAAAAGTCACAGGCTCCCAGGCGCTGTCTGAGCAGCAAACCAGGCCGCTCAGACTAATCCCAGTGCTTCTATCATGCTGGGAACAGAATTCACAGCATGAGAGCAGTGTCAGGATTGGCTTCTGGGAGTTGGCGCAGTGTCCACCAGCCCTGCAGTCGAGGGTCGGGAGAGGAGCAATGCGGCAACTGCAGTGGCAGGTAAGTAAAGTTTTATATTTTTTATTTCATTTTTTTTGTTAGTGAGTCTGTGCTTATTTTTGTATGCCCATTTCCCCCTGATGCCCAGCACTTCGGATCCTGAGCAGCCTTGACCGTTTGTCACTATTTATTTTGCCGGAACAATATTTAGATATGGTCTCAAAATAAACATACGCACAGCTGACATTTAAAGTGATGACTGGTCTGGGGTGAATAAAAAAGGCCTAAACATTCATGAACTGTTGTATATGAAAGTATTGTACTGTACGTGTTACTGTCGGTGTGCGGCTTTGTGGGTTTTGAAATATTAGTCAAGAGGTTTTCAGATTGGACAGAGACGAACCATATGCATGATATCGCTAGGGGTGGGAGTAACTTGCATCACGCAAAGGAATTCGTTTTATTAATTTAAATGTGCACTTACCTCCGTTCATCCATATTCCGGTGTTTACCATTTCCCCACACTGCCCCTCCCCCGCCCCGCCTCACTGCTCCACCGAACTCCCTCCACGAGCCGCTACTGAACTTGCGTGATTACCATTCACGTAGTTAACATTCAGAGATTGCTTCTCCTTTGCGAATGGATGCTGAATACTCTCAGCAGACACAATCCTAATTCTGTTGCATGTGGTAAAAGTGGATATTAAAATTCAAAGTTAAATCATACAAACCACTGGTGCCATGAAACACTGGAATTGGACTAGTCCTGACGTTGCAGAATTGTGTTAAGTATTTCAAGGCCAGAAATGTATTCTAATTGAAGTTAAGAGATAATTCATTGCAATACAAGGTCAATTCTTACAAAATGAGAGGATATGTCTGGGCTTGCTGCCAGTGGAAAAGGAAATTCTTATTCTCTATTTGAAGAAAAAACCTGATCCGGTATTCAGGCCTAGAGACTAATGGAATCACCAGTGATAAAACCTCAAGTTGAGTCTGTCCAATGAAAAAGGTTTCTTGCAACCTCGTGTATTACCTCTGTAAATACTGATACAGCTGTGTGTATGTCTTTATCCATGTGTCTATTCTGACAATTTTAACTAATAAATTGTTTGTAGCTCAGACGGATCAAAAGTTACTTAAAAATGTGACTTGTGTTGCTGCGAAGTTGACGGCCCTGAGCAAAGGTTGACTGATAATCATTCTCACTGCTGCATTTGTATGTTACACTGGTACTAATAAGGCAAAATCTTTCCATAGACTGTTAAAATGAGTATAAAATTCAAAATAATAAAGTATCAGAAAACATACTGCATTTTTTTTGCTGCATAATTTAGTCAACACTGTGGCATAATTTTGTCCTCCTTTGCTGCATAATTCCAGTGCCCCCAAAGCAAGGAGCACATGTTAAAAGTGCTTCTGCATGAAGCAGAGAGGCTGTGAAGTTGGCAAATTTAGGGGCATATTATCAAGCGGCAGCGATAATTATCGCTGGCCGCTCTTAGCGTGAGGATTTTTATTGCTGGCTATTGCTGGAAATTATCGCCATGCTAGCGCTGTATTAATAACGCATAGCGCAATGGGGATAATTATTCTAGCAATAGCGGTGTTTTCCATGGAACATCGCTGGAAAATGAGCGATGTTCCATGGAAAACGGAGATATCCTTGATGATAGGGCCTGTGGTCTTAGCCACACAATCCTTCCCCCATGTTAGGTATGCCTTAGTCAGGAATTTAACAGACGTTACATTCCTGCGTTAAGGCATACTTAACGCGATTTCAAATATCTCTACCCCTCGGTGATAATATCGCGAAGCTGCCATTTCGATATTATCCCATGTTATTTACACAGCCACGCCTCCTTTGCATCTCATTATCGATGCGAGGCGAGGCGTGTGGAAAACGGGCGCTAAGTCAATGAATCACGCGCTAGCGTGTCCTTGATGATAATGCTATAAAATTATCGCCGCTTTTCACCCGAAAACAGACGCTAAAGCGGCGATAATTTTATTGCGACCCCTTGATAATATGCCCCTTAGTTTGGTGTACGTGCAAATCCTGCATTGCCGATCCATGGGGAGTTGCAGCTACTACTGCTTAAACCAGGCCAGTGGAGATATCAATGGGTGAGGCGGACTGGCCTCAAGGGTAGGGCCGTCTTTAGCGCTGGGGGCGCCCTGTGCAACAATGTTTGTTTGCCTCCCCCAATGGCTACTTCCGTCATGGATTTCCTCACTACCACCCTTTAACAGTGCACCTCAAGTTTCCTCAACCACACTCTCTCTAAGATGTCTGTAATTTGATTTACAGCGCCACTCATACCAGTAGAGGATGTCAGAGCACGTTACAGCACACACATTACAAAGAGACAATCAATCAAACTTGTGAAAATCACTGTATAGAAAATGTCACATAAGACAAAGGACGACAAGTTGTAGGAGTCACATGACAACCATATTAGTAGGCAGTATAGTTTAATAGTGATTGGTCTGGAGAAGCACAAACTCAGAATTTAAAGCCTAAAACTATGGGTGGGGGTTCACTATAATAATCAGAATTGATTTCTATCCAAATGAACACATTTTGCAACATTAGGATAATCGTAGACTGGGGGGAAAACCATAGCGCTCTAATTTATACTGTGCAGTTTGCATGCAGCTCTTAGATGAAAGTTAATAGCTCACTGTTCTATGTTAGGGTTTTAACTTAAAAACTGCAGATAACAAAAGGATCTCTCTGACAAAAGCAGTAACCCACTGGCCTATTTACATTATGTGCGCTTTGTGATCTGCATGGTACATGTTCTTTGCAGCAGTGCCCACTTCTAGAAGTGGCACTTCCACACTAGGTACATGCACACCGCACACATCATCGCGCAGCATTCGATCACACGAGTCCGCACATACCAAACTCGGGCCTGCACACCCCACGCATCAGGAACTACCAGGACACATACATTCCCCCATGCATTCCTATGGGAGGGCAGGCCAACCTCACAACACGCATGCACTTTACCCTGGGACACAGTGGTAAAGTGCGCAGAAGTCCAAAAATCACTAAACCAAGTCACCCATAAAAAGCAAAAAGTTTCAGGGGTGAACCTGCCAGAAGGGCGGGGTCCAACAATTTCTATCCAAATGAACACATTTTGCAACATTAGGATAATCGTAGACTGGGGGGAAAACCATAGCGCTCTAATTTATACTGTGCAGTTTGCATGCAGCTCTTAGATGAAAGTTAATAACTCACTGTTCTCTGTTAGGGTTTTAACTTAAAAACTGCAGATAACAAAAGGATCTCTCTGACAAAAGTAGTAACCCACTGGCCTATTTACATTATGTGCGCTTTGTGATCTGCATGGTACATGTTCTTTGCAGCAGGCACATTAACCCCCTTCACTACCTTCCCATTAGTCAAAACTTCCACCAGACAAAACTCCGATCTCTCTCTAGGAAGAACAGTAATCACCGGAGTTATCATGACATTTTTATTGTTGCCAAAAATTTCTGGAGGCCAGGAAGGAGGCAGCAAGCACTTTTAAAACCATATTATACTTGCAAACATGATGCTTCCACCCAAAGTCAGCGCCGGGTGGGGTTACACCGGTTGCACCGCCATAGAGCCGGACCTCCTCAGCGGTCCTGTGACCTCAATGACAGAGTCACTGTTGCTCTAGGCTGTGCAGCTTCATAGGCCTGCCCACAAGACTGGTGATGTGATGAACTTCAGTATGGATTGTGATGGACAGACCTTTAAGGTTAATCCACACTTTCCACCGCTAGGGTCCACCTGCTGGTGCTAAGACACCAGGGCATCAAAGGTCTTGCGGGCCTTCCATGGCTTAGCATGGGAATGTGCTCCCTCAGGAGAGTGGTCTGGGGGACTGGTCATGAAGGCTGAACCTGGTTTCCCACTTCCAAGCTCGGCAGCTCTGACCATAGTGCCACATCCTCTCCCTCACTGAACAACATACTGCCGCCCTGAGAGCAACTTACACTGCCTTCAACTGCATCCCAATTGTGCCCCATTATAAACACCTGGATGTGACTCAGTTCGAATTATGATTAAGGCTCCCTGTTTTCCGCTTTTACAGATAAATACGGACAGAAAACATTTATTTTCTTGTCTGTATTTATTTTTAAATGTGAATAAAAACGGAAATTGGGTTGTTTTTTGAGTAATTCTAAATACTGTCTGCCATAATTGCCAGGCAAATAGCTGTGTAGATTGATAGATAAGGGGGTTAAAAAAGAAATGAATATTAGTAAAGAGGCTTTAACAGCAGTAGATATGCACAAGGTTGATACTAAAAATCGCATCATTTCATATAAGTGCATTGATTTATCTTTTGCGGGTGTTTACAGCATTGAAACCTAGTAGGCATTCAAACATGAGTGCATATTTACCGGATAAATAAATGTGGAAATATACTAATTTCCGCTTCATTATTCCATAAAACCCAAAATAAATATGGATAAATGCAGATAAAATTAGCAAAAAATAAATATGGATAAATACAGACAGAAATGTAAACAAAAAAAAAATCAAAAGAAACGGGAGCCCTAATTATGAACTGGACAAGAGCAATACACTGCCTAAAAAAACATAAAATAAAACAACATCCTGGAATAAGCAAAACTCATGGGAAAGCAAGATTAAGTAAAGCATGTGAAATGTAAGCAGGAACAACATGTTACCTTAATGCTTTTCCTCTTACTGTTTAGAAATCAATGAGAACTTTTGCCTGAAAAGTTAAGGATATGACTACAGGGCCCGGAAGGAACCAATTTCAATGTCCATTACTTATATCCTTACAAAACGTAAGCAGTATGGAATAAAAAGACCACATCCGTGAACACATTTTGTTTTCCAATCCACCCATCAATCAGGCATTGCAGTACCTCCAGGATTGGTGCACTTCCCCACCAGAGAAAACAATGCTGTTCATAGAAAGACAAGAAAACAAAAGAAGCGCTTCACTGGCAAACTCTGTAAAGTGATGCTAATGTGTTTGGGTGCGAATAAAATCAAATGCCCCCTTTGCAACCAATCTGTCTTGCTTTATTTAGTTTTTTTTTTTTTCATATTTGAACCTTTTTTAGGTCTCGCCTAGCGTTGCAGCGCAAATGAGCTGCCATTGCTTTGCGAGGCATGCAGTATATACTGTAGTGTGGAAGCTTCGTGGAAGCTCCGCCTACTCTCTGCCCATTGGCTTTTTGTCTTAAATGCTACCTTCCGATTAGTTTGAGGCTTGTTAGTCCCTACTCATTCAACATTTGTATCCTTCCACTGCTATTAACCTCTTTACTCCTAACACTATTTTCTTTTAGGTCTCGCCTAGCGTTGCAGCGCAAATACGCTGCATCGCTTTGCGAAGCATGCAGTATATACTGTAGTGTGGAAGCTTCGTGGAAGCTTTGCCCACTCTCTGCCCATTGGCTTTTGTCTTAAATGCTGCCTTCTGATTGGCTTGAGGCTTGTTAGTCCCTCCTCATTCGTCATTTGTACCCTTCCACGGCTATTGGCCCCTTTACTCCTAACACTATTTTCTTCCCCTTCTCCCCACCCCACCGCACCCTCCCTCAGCCTGTGACTTCTCACCCTCCTGGCGCACCGCCCCCCCACTCGCGTTCGTGTTTTCTTGCCTGCCGGCACTTCCGTTTTCATCTTTATTATTGCCACCTTGAAATATGCGATTTCAAGGTGGGTGGTGTACAAAAACTTCTTGTGTTTAATGAACTAGATTTTAATGTTACTCTAAATATAATAAGACTCTAGGCAACATTTGGGGTATGCATGGCAACTGACAACTCTTAGTTCACAAATGGCATTGTTGTCGGGCGGGAGGAGCGGCACTGTTTTAACTCATGCTTAAAACGAGCACTTTTCATAACTTCCTCTCAATTCAGTGCTATAATCTTGTGTACTGAGGTGACGCGCTAAAGAAATGCACTTTTTTGAATTCTAAAAGACATTATCGCACATTTACATCATGTTTACGGTATGATTAACATGTTGATCATTTTCACGGCTCGCCCACTGGCTCGTATACACTTGGCTCATCTCTGGCTGGCTCTACCTGCTAATTAATATATTGGCTCGTGCACCTCTAACAAAGAGAGATGAATGGATACATGACAGTGAGCCCAGTATATGGTAGAGAATAGACTGGTGCAGACAAACAGACAAAGTCAGTCTCCTTTGCTTCACGTCAAAATCATCACTTTCAATAACCTGGTAATCTGCCGGCAACTCCGAATGCCCCAACCTCATCCCCCTCACCTATTCTTAGAAGAAGTGGCAGATTCTGATCTGTACCCTGCTGGTACAGAGGAGCACGGCAGAGTCTGTAGAAGCTCTGGGATCCCTAGCCTCTCCGGGCGGGCACCTAAGCCTTCCGGGTGCCTTCACACTCAGGATAAATGAATACATTTTATTCTGTGCTTTAGCCGCCCCTCTGTGAGCACTGTCTGGTAGATGGAGCTCTGTGTTAATAAACACATTCAGAGAGGTGGTTGTGTACAAACAGCCACAATACAGTACGTTTTGAACGTGTACTTAAATACCTGCTCATCGAGTACCTCGTTGGCTGATCATTCCATGGCACTACCAAAATTACATTTGGACACATTTGCTCAACTGTAAAACACTCCCTTCTATGGGTCATTTAACAACTCGGGGCTTTGGGGTTAGGTAACCTACTTTGGATGCTATGTAAAAGAATAAATACAAAAATGCAATGAAACTAAGCAACCAGTACTGTCTAAAACACTGTGAAAACTGACATGTATTCTGGCATTATGTTTAGTTAATGTCGATTTTCTCATAGATGCAAGTAAAATACTCTTAATATCTTAATGAAATCTGCACACTTTTAACTAATAGCACCGGGCGACCTTTGTCAACTAGGCAATGAATACATTTTTATGTACCCCCGAAGCCCCCCTGCTTCCCGCCCCCTTGGCAAACTTAATTGCCTCCCAGTGTTTGGAGGATAACCAAGACGCAGGAGAGTGAGTCAAATAGTCTAGAAAATGAAAGAGAAGCCGGGATTCGGATTCACATGCTCTGATCCCGATCGCGTTGGTTAGTCTGTAAGCACTACTTTTATTAATGAGTTTCTTATTCGTAAAGCACCACGGTGTGCATGTGTGGCGAAACTTCACCCATGAGGTACGTGCCAAACAATTGTTGACACAATCCACACTTTGCCTCTTTTTCAATATATTTATTATGAAGTGCAGGACCTTTCCAAGGGATTTTGCACGCTACATACATTCACTACAAAATTAAAACATGTAGGTAAAAAACAATGCCATTTACAACGTCAATAGCTCTAACTCACAAATGAGAGACCTATTTGCATTGCAAATGCACGTTTCCTGAGGCTGCACTTTGGAATAGGAAAATGTCATAAAAAGACCACATTTCCAGCAAAAGTGTTTTTTAAAATCCATTTTACAGGGGGAACAAATTAGGAAAGAAGGAATGAGAGGGTGAGAACCGTTTCTCGAAGTCACAGTTTTCAGTAAGTGAAGAGGGGCAAGACGGAAAGAGAGAGAATAAGAGGAAGAAAGAGAGGGGGGTGCAGCTGCCAGTGCAGTGCAGGAGTAAACACTGCCCTTGTCTTCTCAGGACAAGAAGGAAAAGACAGAGTCCTTTTCCTTCTCTGATCACCCGTCCCTCCGCCATCGCCCACAAACTCTGAGCCTTATCTGTGGGTCTTGGCTATTTCTGCCTTCCTGGGACGCATGTTTAAAATAAAAAAGTAGGGGAATGGACTCTAATGAATGATAGAAGGAGGGGCACATCGTGCCCTTCTTATTCCGTCCACCTCGACCACTGGATTTAGCTCCTTATTGTTGTAAAGAAGGGTTCCTTTTGGGGGCAATAACTCTTGTTAATGCAGACAAACCCAATCACTTTGTCCAAGTTTACATTTACAAAACTGTGAACTTTGTCATGCCAAGTCAAAGTGATAATCACATACATGCCAATAGACCCCATTCAGGCGGGAGACTCACAAATTTTTTTTTTAATGAAAAATGGTTTTCTTTTAAATCTCTTCCGTATAAATATGTCTGATATTTCATATAAATTAATGTGAAAAGTCAATTCCCCCAAAGTTTATTTACAAATGTATCACTTTTCGTTTTAAATTATTGGTATTTATGTAAAACGTTTCAATCTGTGCAAGCTTCTAAAGCAAGCGCTGCATAGCGCCTCGGACCGAACCCCGTGACTTCCCGAAAAGTGAAAGTAAGATACTGAAGGAACTGAAAGTACTAAAAGGCCGGAGGGCCTGTTTTGCCGGCAGTAAAGGGAGCGGCTGAGGGCGTGTCCGCCTCTCTACCTATTCCCAGTTAATCGACAGTTGTCACTGAGGGGACCTGCGGCTTTTCTCTCGCCATGGACTCTGCACTCGACACGGTAAAGCTCGCTATTCATGTATGTTAGTCTGTCTGTTTGTGTGTCTGGCAGAGAGTGTATTGTTTCGCCCACCCTTTACCTTCGCTGGGTTTCAGCGCCCACCCTGCGGGTCAAATGCGCGTTTTTCGTCGGATTCTGAATGTGTGAAGAGAATGGGGTGGGCGGAATTTGCGAAATTCACTTTCGCAAATTATCGCGAAAATTTTAAAAATCTCCGCAAATACGCGGAAATATCACGAAGATGCGGCAGTTTTTTTCCCGCCCGTTCGCGGTATTTTCTGCATGGTCGCGGCTCGCCAACTTACCCATGCGGTTGCTCGCGGGCGTTGCCATCTTGTTTTCACTAGTCTCGCGGTGCATGATCGCGAGAAGAAAGACGTGATGGCGCGATGAATGACGTTACTGCGGGTGCGAACTGTCGCGAGACAGCGCAAATGGCTACCAACAATCCAACATCTCGTGGAGAACGCGACCGGATCGGGAAAACTTGTCGGCGAACGCGGGGATTCAGGTAAGGCGATCGCGCGCACGCGAGAATGTATTATTTTACAGCGCGAGCAAGCAAAAAATTTCCGGTAAAATGCGGATTGCGGAAATTTTGATATTTTCGCACTCTCCGCGGAACGCGAAAATGTCAAATTATCGCAATTTCCACGAGCGGAACGGAATTTTAGCCCAGGCCTAGTGAAGAGCTCATGCAACTAAACTTCAAGCCATGACACCCTGTACTGAAAGGAAAGCGTGTTTGTCACTAGTCTTAAGAAATGAATGCGTCGGATCAAAGACAACTAAAATATGTAGTGGACAAGCAGGTGACTTTCACTCTCGGTTGCAGGTGCGTCTCCAGAATCACACAGCACAGAGCTCCGCACCTGTTTAAGCGAAGTTTAGAAATGTCATTTGGAAAGTGATAGTAGGGTGGGCTGCCTTCGGTTTCTTTAAACCAAAATATATAATTTTTCATCATTGGCTTGGCACATACTCCCAGAAAAATGGTGCTTTGTTTCTAAAATATCACGGTCGCAAAAACAAGTAATTGGAAACAGTTTTCTCCGTAAACCCATAAACTGGGGGTCAGGGTGCGGCAGAGTGAACGGGGTGCAGTCGGAAGGGGCCAAGTTTGAAAAGCAAAGTCTAACAGACGTCATGTACATTTTTTTTTATTATCAGCTGCATAGAAGTTGGCAACAAGAACATAGTCCAGTAAATCTGTTCTTGATGGTCACAAAGTGGCTGCATTTTAAAATATTCTACAGGGTTAAGACACCTGCTGCCGAGAGATCACTGTCTGGACAGCAGCTTTGAGGGAAATAGATTCGCGGTAAAACAACTTTAGCGGTTAGCACGGGTCTTGGGAGAGTTCCGTGTTTTGTTCAGTAACAGGTTTGACTCATAAAGTGGCACAGGGGGCTAATGCGCCTGCTGCAAAGCACATCGTTTAACATGTGTGGATCTGGAGTTTAATTAGGTATGTGTGAGGGCTACTGCTTGTGATACAGATCATTTTGTCACTTCCAGTTCACACTTACAAGCCATCTAATATAGCACAGTGATCTGTATACCTGCATCGAGGAGCTGCATGCAACCTGTAAGTCGTGGATTTAGATCCTTATTGTTGTAAAGAAGAGTTCCCTTTGTGTGTGTGTGTGGGGGGGGGGGGGGTAATAAAGTCTTGTTAGTGCAGACAAACCCAATCACTTTGGCCTGCTTTACATTTACAAAACTGTGGACTTTGTCTTGCCAAGTCAAAATGATAGTCACACACATGCCAATAAACCCGATTCAGGCGGGAGACTCACGATTTCATAAGGAGAACATGGTTTTATTTTAACTCTCTTCCGTCTAAATATGTCTGTGATTCAATATAAATTAATGATTGGCATGTATGTTAAATCGTTTCCATCTCTGCAAGCTTCTAAACCAAGCGCTGCTTAGTGCCTAGGACCGAACCCCGTGACTTCCCGAAAAGTGAAAGTAAGATGTGAGGAACCGAACAGACTAAAATGCCGGAGGACCTGTTTTATCGGCAGTAGAGGTGCGGCTGGGGGCGTGTCCGCCTCTCTACCTATTCCCAGTTAGTCGACAGTTGTTACTGAGGGGACCTGCGGCTTTTCTCTCGCCATGGACTCTGCACTCGACACGGTAAAGCTCGCTATTCATAATTCATGTATGTCAGTCTGTCTTTGTTTGTGTGTCTGGCAGAGAGTGTATTGTTTCGCCCACCCTTCACCTTCTCTGGGTTTCAGCGCCCGTCCCATCGGGGCAAAAGCGCGTTTTTCGTCGAATTCTGAACGTGTGAAGAGCTGATGCAACTAAACTTTAAGCCATGACACCTTATACTGAAAGGAAAGCGTGTTTATCACTAGTCTTAGGAAATGGATGCCAGCGGGTCAAAGGCAGCTGAAGTACATGAAACTCTATGCAGTGGACAAGCAGGTGACTTTCACTTTCGGTGGCAGGTGCGTCTTCAGAATCCCACAGCACAGAGCTTCGCACCTGGTTCACCGAAGTTTAGTCATTTACCTTGGAAAGTGATAGTAAGGTGGGCTGCCTTCGGTTTCTTTAAACCACAATATTATTTTTCCTCTTTGGTTTGGCACATACTCAGAAAAGAGTGCTTTGGTTCTAAAACATCATTTTCCCAAAATGCAATCTTCGTGCACGTCATCTTTAAGAGTTGTGATGCCATGACAACTGCTGCAGATCCATCGGCCAAGGTGAAAGGACGTTGTGTAGCATCTTACATGCCTACGGCCCAGGGCTTTATTGCTCTGTCAAAACTTTCTCTGGTGATCTGGAGAGAGGGCTGGGGATCAGAGTAGAGGGATTCCAGAGTAGTTTACTGAAACTATTCAGAGATCAATACACAATAATGGGGTTGCCCTATAACTCAGAACCTGGCGATATAATGTTAAAGGCTGCAATGTGATCTGTCGGGTGTCGCAACTGCAAGAATTAGTTGTAGTAAATGAGGTAGGGACAGAGGAGAGTGACTCGAAAATGGGGAATAGTTACTGCAGAATGGGAGGAGTAAGGAGCGGATATAGGGAGGGATATGCACACATCAACAAAAGAGTAAGCTCATTCCTATTCACAAACTGCGCTTCTAAAGTTACTACAGCCAAAAAGGACCCACACGGTTCACTTCAAGAGAGCTTCAGGCTTCCAGCGGGGATCAGCATACCATTTGTACTCTGCTTTGGCATCAGTACAATGTTTCATCACCTCCCAATGTTTGTCTTGTAATTGTTGAACCCTGATTATGACATGGGGACAACCAACACTGACTTGGATAGGGAGACAGGGAACACGTTGGTACAGACCATATGAAGCCCTTTACAAATCTACCATAAGGCCCAGGGGGTACAAGAATCCCTCATTGCCCTTGAGAGGGCCCCTCAACAAGTGGAGGCACCGAAGTGCAGAGTCAACCAAAAAAGCTCACTGGAACTGTTCCATCCTGAGCACATGGACGCAATACTTCCTCGTTGCCTGTAGAAACAGTACAGAGAGGTGTGGATGGGCGTGGTCCTCTTTACACTCTCATGACTCCAAGATTGAGCAGCAATGGCGCGGGTGGGCAAGGTGCCTGAGCAAGCGCATGCTAGGCACGCTGAGACACCAGGCGCAAAACAACTGCAGCACGAGGTCAACGCTAATGCATTGCGACTATAGCACGGCAAATGAAACACTTAATTTGCAACATTACAGCAAACTATAAATATTCCAACAGGGACTGCATTACTGTTGACCAACGGTTCTCACGAGTCCAACATGCAATGATGTGCCCCTTTAACAAAACCAACCATTTTGCATTTGCCACTAAGGGCGGTTTCCTCGGTTATGGCGGAGGAGCGTTGCCCAACTAGGTGGACGCAGAATTAAACACATGAAAAATAAAATGACAATAAACCAATGTTATTATCAATTATTTTTTCTTCTTACCTGCAGGCTGCCAGCAAGCCGCATCATAGAGCGGGGTTGGGGCCAGGCATTCTATGGCAACAGTGGGGTGAAGGGGTGTGGCACACTTAACATTTCCGCACCCGGCTGTATTCTACAGCTGGGTGGAGAAGAGCCACAGGCAACCAGGCACTGTCTGAGCAGCAAACCAGGCCACTCAGACCAATCCCAGCACTTTCCTGAGAACAGAATTCACAGCATGAGAGCAGTGTCAGGATTGGTATCTGGGAGCTTGCACAGTGTCCACCAGCCCTGGAGTAGAGGGTCAGGAGAGGAACAATGCGGCGACTGCAGAGGCAGGTAAGTAAAGTTGTATATTTCATTTTTTGTCAGTGTGTCTGTGCTTATTTTTGTAAGCCCATTTCCCCCCTGATGGCTCACTACTTTGGATCCCGAGCAGCCGCCACTGTGATTGTCACTATGTGTTTTGCCGGAACAATATTTAGATATGGTCTTAATGTAAACTACGCACAGCTGACATTTAAAGTGGTGACTGGTCTGTGGTGAATAAAAAAGGCCTAAACATGCATGAACTGTTGTATATGAAAGTATTGTAGTGCACTTGTTACAGTCGGTGTGGGGTTTGTGGGTTTTTGAAATCTTGGTCATGACTTGAAAGCGGTTTCCTGATTGGACACAGATATGAACCATATTCGTGATATCGCTAGGGGTGGGAGTAACTTGCGTGATTACCATTCACGTAGTTAACATTCAGAGATTGCTTCTCCTTTGCGAATGGATGCGGAGTGCTCTCAGCAGGCACAATCCTAATTCTGTTGCATGTGGTAAAAGTGGGTATTGAAATTAAAAATGAAAACATACAAACCACTGGTGCCATGAAACACTGGAGATGGAATAGTCCTGGTGTTGCAGAATTTGGTAAGTACTTCAAGGCAAGAAATGTATTGTTATTGAAGTTCAGAGAAAACACATTGCTAAATTAAAAGTTCAATTCTTACAAAATGAGAGGATATTTCTGGCCTTGCTGCTTGAAAAGGAAATTCTTATGCTCTATTGGAAGAAAAAACCTGATCCGGTATTCAGGCTTTGGAACTGATGGAATCCCTAGTGATAAAACCTCAAGCTGAGTCTGTCACATTCAAACTGTTTTTTGCAACACTGTGTATTACCTCTGCAAACACTGATACAGTTGTGTGCATATCTTTATTCATGTGAACAAGGCTTCACGGAGCCGAAACGTTATGGCCGTCGCTCTGGGCATTGAATAAATAATTTGCACTATATGCAGGCTCGTGTACTTACTTCCTTGGCAGTTGGAGGATCTTCAAGGCTGGTGGGAGAAGTCTTTGAACATCTTTATTCATGTGTCCAACAGATGGAAAGCTCTGAAGCTGCTTGTGTGCCTGATGTGGAAGGAGGGGATACAACTGATGCCAGACCAGACAAGAGTACTGGGATTCCTGTTATAACAAAGTGAGTGATGCTCTCTCTCCTTTTTACAATTCTTGAAAATGGTCTGAAATCACAATGCACTAATGCACAACAGTATCCTCCTAAATGCATGAGATTCTCAAAGGTGCATCCCCATTGTACAGTGATGGTTCTCGAAGCGTGAGCACCCCAAGGATCAGCATTGTTAGGTCACGCGCATCCTCCGTGGGGAAACTCCACCTTCCCATTGAGGCTCTCCCAGCCCCCAATGCTTCCCCGCCTAGCACCACGGAATGGTCCCCAGTGGGTGGGTGGAGCCATTACCCCGGTACTGCATTACCCAAACATCATTTCGCTATTTATATCATCAAATTGGGAGCCCAGCGAAATCTTGATTGATATGTTATGCTTTCTCATTGTTTATGACTTGAAAAAACAATAAAGGTGTTTAAAAAGTGGCCCTCGAACAGGAATGTGCATTTTCGAAAGCTAGTCAGTAACACGCATATGACCTGCAGAATTGTAATTCACAACATGCATTATCGAATTGCACTTGCAGTTTGATAACGCGCATGGGTATTTGACAATCATGATCAGACAAGGCTCATGCCCACTCCTTCAGTTCATAAGCACCTTCAAATGTGCATGTGATTCTTGAACACCCATGCCTACTTGCGGCTTCTGACCCTCAAACATTCGAGAATAATGCTGAACATTCTTTTTTTCAATAATCACATAACAGCACAGTAAGTTGCAGAAAAACATATGTGTACTTTGCAGTCACTATTTCTCTGTGAAAAGAAAAAAAAACATGGAAACATGAGATTACCAATTTTAGTTTATAATTCATTATGCTGTTGATGGATGAAGAACAGTTTAGAGTGCACTCATGCGCTGTTTCAATTTTCCAATTTTTCGTTTGAAAGAAAGAGTTTACTGGGACAAAGCATGAATTGGTGACCACACCCACCTCTATGCAAACCTTACTTTCTCCATCTGAGGAAATATGTCTAACATATCACCTAAGAAGAGTTATGTCCAACTAGTCAAACAGCCACTCTCCCCGAGCAGTATTTTCGATTTGTCAATTTGTGTGGTGTTTGTTGGCAGAAGCCTGGAAAGTCAGCACCCAGATTGCATCTGTAAATTGTGTCAGTAACAGATCCTGTGGGGGAAAGATGGTCAGCAATGTTCATTTGGCCTAGCAACACTGGTCCACCAGATAAATGTAATCACTGGCAGCAGTAGAAAGGAGGCTTCAGCAGTGGCAGGAGAAGTCCTATATGATTGGACCTGTTGTTTGTGTGCGCTGCCCTCCTCTCAGGAGCTCCTGAAGGTGGAGCAGGACATCCTTGTCGGCAGCACTGAGAATAGGAATTATTGAGCAGGGCCCCTTGAACCCCCACAGAAGCGCCATGTTTTGCAACAACTGCAGAATCTCACTCTTCTCAAAGAGACTGCGTGGGGTAAATGGTCTGGGCCAAATAAAAAGTAGTGGAAATGGAAGGCCACAATCCGTGTGTCCACCTCAAGCATATTTTATGTTGATGATTCTTTTTTAATTTGTCCCTCTCTGACTTTAAAATTCCATTTTTGGTTGAAAGTTTCCAAGCTCAGCAGAATCATGGCAATTGTTTATTGAGTCCAAATCATGGATTTCATATGCATCATGGCGACACCAGCCCTTCCAAGTCATCTAAGGAAGTGCTAAGTAGAGACGCAAAAAACCCCCCGCAAGTTATGTGTTTAAGTGTGTATCGTAATGCTTCCGGCTACCAGTATTTGTCACACCCTTTGCCACTTATGTCCTATTCTTGTACAGTATACTTTGAGTTTCAGGTGAGTTCTGGCCTCCTTAAAGTGTCAGTGCCTGTTTGCTTAGTTCAGGGTTGCCTTCTTAACTGGTCCCCATCTGTGTTTTACTTCTAAAGTACTGCAAGTTCAGAAATAAAAGGTGTGCCATGCCATTTCAAAATCTTTTGGATTTCGGTTGGCTATTCACAAAATAGGGTTTGAAGCCAGGCCATTTATATTAGTGTAAATAGTATTGAAAATATACCCCTTTTCCCTGTACTGAAAAAAGATTATTCACTCACGATTCTCATTATGGAGAACTAAGGAGAACTAGGATAACAAGTAAAATATTTTAATAATAGCAATTGAATTCCTCTGATGGATTAGGAAAATCTAGTTTTTTTTCTGTATTGAATCTTATGCAGTTTTCACAGAAACAAGAATTGTCTTCAGACTTTTTATCCTAAGACATTTGTGACTTGTTTTTTATCGAGACATTCGTGTTTCTTTTGCTCCTTAATGAAGTCCAGCTCACAATATTCTACACAGCTGTTTTGTACCGTGAGTTTTATACTAACACTGACTCAATAGAGAAAAAAGTGCATGGTACTGACGAACTGGCCCAAAAATGTCTCTAACTGTCTAAAGCTTGCTAATTTATATCGTATTTCAATGTTTTGATCCTCAGTGGGTTTCCTTTGTTCGAGTTTCTCCAATCTGCCTTTGCAGTGTGTTTGCTTGACGCATGATTTATGCTCGTGCTCTCAACACCGCAGGGCCGGCTTTAGGGCGGTGCGACAGGTGCCACCGCACCGGGTGCTGGCTTCCTTGGGGCGCCGTGTTTGCAAGTTTATTAAGCTTTTGAAGCACCTGCTGCAGCGTTTCTTTCCGCCGGCAATTACCAGGCCTCACATAAATGTCAAGAAAACTCGTGTGATTAATTATCTTCCTGGAGAGAGAGCAGCATTTTGTATAGTTGAGGTTTTGACTCATGTGAAGTTAGTGCAGAGGGTTAATATGCCTGCTGCAAAGAACGTGTACTAAGTAGATTACAGAGTGCATATGATGTAAACAGATTACTGCTTTCAAAAGAGACATCCTTCTGTTACTTGCCATTTATAACTTAAAGTCCTAATATAGAATAGTGAGCTATTAACTTTCATCCCAGAACTGCATACACACTGCAATGTATACATTATTAGAACATTGATTAATGTTTCAAAAAGGGTTAATCTGGCTAGAAATCGATTCTTATTATTAAAGAAAACTCCCAACTATGCTGTTTCTTTTTCGACTCTGCGTTTGTGCTTCTCCACACCAAGCACTCTTAAACTATACTGCCTACCAGTATGGATGACATGTGACTCCTACACTTTCAGTCCTTTGGCTTATGTAACATTTCCTATACACTGATTTACACACGTATGATTGATTGTCTCTGTGTAATGTCTGTAATGCAAAGTGCTCGGACACCCTACACTGGTATGAGTGGCGCTATATAACTAATTCAATGCATTTGAGAGAGTGTGGTTATGGTGACTAGGTGACTGTTAAAGGGTGCTAGTGAGAGAATCCGTGGTGGAGGTGGTCATTGGGGGGGCGCCAACAAACATTGTCGCACAGGGCGCCACCAGCACTAAAGCCGGCCCTGCAACACCGTTCAATGTGATTATGAAATTTGGTTTTGCAAGTTTGGAATGCGAAACATGTCTTCTTGAAGCATCGCACATGAACATGATCCCTATAAATGTTAGCATGTAAATGTTAGTTTTGTTGCACCTTAACATTCCCATGAAACCTAAAACACGGTTAATAATAACATATATGTAATATCTGCTAACATGTTCTTAATGTTAATCCATTGGAAAATATCTGTTTGCAAATTGTTGCCAACATTTACTAACTCTAAACTCTGGGTCAAGTAAACTGTTTTCCAGCAGCAAGAAGAAGAAGGAACAGTCACCAGCCTCCTCCACTAACATCCAGCAGCGAGTTGTTGCACAACCCTATCTTTATAACATGAACTATACACATGTTGGCAAATGTGTTATTATCAACAACGAGAACTTTCAGAGGAGTACAGGTACTTCTATTGATACTCATATTGTGTGTTTTTCCAATGTCTCATTGTGTACTGATGCATTAGAGCTAACATATATGTTTGGTTGTTTGGTCTTTGCCAGTTTATGTTTTGTCTATGCTGATTTTTTCTCCATGCTTCTTCTTGAGTGGGAGAAGGCATAGCATATTTTGGCTAGATTGTATTCTACTGTGTTTCATTTTAATATTGTTCCACACTCACAGATCTTCCATATGGACACACCACTACCAGCAACTTTCCACAAAACTACTTTGTTCCGTCTTATGCCCCAAAGACGCCTTTGGCCAGTTTGAAAATGTGTACATTGTATGTTGTATTCAAATAATTTATTTTACTTAATGGTTTATACAGCACGCCTATACAGTTAGGGAATACTGTGCTTTAAATAGCACATGAGCAGTGTAGGAGGCTGGCTTAGTATATGGTGCACACTTATTTAAATGGAGCACCCTGCACTAATCCAGACAACACTTATGATGATTTTAGTGGTCTTAGACAACCATAGAAAGCTCTCTAAGTGGTAGCTGTGTAGAGCAGCCTCCAGGCTTAGTCCCGAAGGAGTGTTAAGCAGCTTGTTTTACTAGTACTAATCATGTAGTGTAGGTCAAACGAAAAAGAACCACACAGTGTAGTTATAAAAATAGGTATATTTATTATACACACTCACTAACACATTGGTATATCTCCTACACAGAGAAATAAACACAATACACACAGTATTTCAAAAGGAGAACAGGTAAGTAGCACAAATACACAGTGGTCTCCAGGGGGAGACCAAACCATATACTAATAAAGTGGAATGTGAATTGCGACCGAAGTCGAGACTTGACCCAGAAGACTCAGAAGAGTTGGGGACCCAAGGAACCACCTGAGGTAAGCACCCAGGAACCCCCCGGAGGCTGTGTGCACAGTGGAAATACAGCCACGTACTCGGTGCAAGTCAATGGAAAGTCACGGTTGCAGTTTTTAAGAAAAAGGACCCTTCCCAGAGCACCCTGAAAAAACCCAGTGGAAGATGGAAGGTTGGAGAGTCACCCCACCCTTAGACACCCCAGGAACCAGGATACCTACACCAGGGAAACCGGGTGCATAGGTGCGAAGTGACTCCGGAAACCGCCGTAGTCCACAATGGAGGACATCAGTAAAGATGCAGCTAGCGAATCCAAGGATGGATTCGTGAAGAGGAGTGCCTGCAAGCAAAGGGAACAGAGTCTATGCTACTCGGAAGTGACAAGGAGGCACAGAAGACCAATGACCATAGATGACGAAAGATGCAGGAGAGTTGATGGTGACCTTGTCGCTGCAGCCATGAAGACCAGGTGATGCTTTGGAAGACCAGGAGCTGTTCACGAGCTGTCCCGCGTCGGAAGTCGAGAACCAGGGGGTTGGTGTCTCGCGGGACCACCAACAAGCCTAGGCAGCAGCAACAGACGTGGAAAACGAAGAGGTGCAGTGTCGGGTCCAGCAAGGTCCAAGGGACTCACCAAGTGCAGGAGAGCTAGAGCAGGCCCCGAGCAAGCTGGGGAGCCCACTGGAGCCAAAGAATACCCTCAAGAGAACCCACAGGCCGAAGGAACAGGAGTTGCAAAAGGACCTCGAGCAGCTCACCAAAGATACAGGCCCACCGTGCCAAGAACGCTGTGAGGATGAAGATCTTGGCAAGAAGAGATGCTGGAGGCTGACCAAGTGAAAAAGTACGTCCTAGGATTACCCAGTGGGTTTGAACATTTCTGCTCAGAAGCGAGAGACAGTGAGAGAGGCAGAGAGAGAGAAAGCAACAGAGAGAGAGAAAGAGAAAGAGCAAAAGAGAGGGAGAAAGAAAGAGCGACAAAGATATAGTGAGGGTGTGGGTAGGTGTGTATCGCCAAGCCTTGACAACGGTAAGTCGACGCGGTGCATAGGGGTGCTGTTCCAGCGGCTCAGACGATTTTGGCCTCAAACTCGGTGTGAAGAGAGTGCAGGCCTCGAGGGAGTTGCAGAATCACCACCTGTGTTGCTGAACCTTTCGGAGACCGTGGGAGCTCAGGAGCAGCAGACCATGGGATCCTGCATCCAGCACTGGAATCGGTATTGGGGTAGGATTCCAATATGTTTGATACCAAGCATGACCGGTTTTTGTGCAGCCAATATATAGTTAGACATCTCATAATTGACTTGATGTCCACTATATGTATAAAATGTCTGACTGCACTTACAAAGCCTGGAGAATTGACTCACGGGTTTGTAGGGGGTGTCCTGCTCATGCAGGGCACCCTTACACTTATAACCTAGCACCTTGCCTTCAGGTTTGAAAGACCTACCTTAGGGGTGACTTATAGGTTTTAAGTGCAATGACCTCAGATATACGTTTCCTTATATATGTGGTGAGTGGTGCTAGCACAAGCGCACACAGGCTGCAATGACAGGCCTGTAGTCACAGATTGAGTGGTCTTTCATAGTTGGCATAATACACGCTGCAGCCCATGGGAAACCCCTGGTGTACCTATGCCCTGGGTACCATAGTACCATATACTAGGGACTTAGAAGGGTACACCATTAGCCAATTAGGAAGGTACCAAAGTACTTACCATCAACCAATTTAGGGAGAGAGCACAGTGACTGGGGTCCTTATTAGCAGGATCCCAGTCAGACTAGTCAGAAAACAGAATGACACCAACAAAAAGTGGGGGTAACCATAAAAGCAGATCCTAATTTTCTACAAGCAGCATACAGAATTGGGCTACAGGTTTAAAACACTTGAGAGCTAATGAAGTGAAAGATCTGATTCTGTGAACAAAGTCAATCATAACCGTGGGGCCATTATGCCCATCATTAGATTAGTAATTATCTGACAACCCATTTTCTTAATTCAGAGGGAACACGTTTTATATCCAGTCTGTGGTGGCAGTTCAAGAGAAGGGCTGATTACATGCAGTGGAGCTTTGGAACTTGGGCGCTTTGAAAGGAAAGGCTTCTCAGCTTCTGAAACCTCTTGAGCCTGCAGGATTAGGGCCATTAATAGTCTTATAGGCTAGATATCAGATAATAAATTGCATTCTAGCTGCAAAGGGGAGGAGGAACTGGAGGTCTCAAAGTATGGGATTGATATGGTCAATTTTGCTAGTGGAGTTGACGAACATGGCTCTTGATTAGTGAATAGCTTTAAGTGGGGTGACGGGTGTTTGGGTGTGTTTGCAATAAACACATTCCTTAATTCTAGTCTGATGATGACCAGTGCCTGGACCAGTGCCTTGAGTTGTTCATGAGAAATGAGTGGGAAAATCTTTTTCAGAGCATGTAAGTAGTGTTTCCTACATTTGCTATCCTCTTAATTTGAGGGGTAGGAGTGAGAGCGGATTTCAGTGTGTGTACCCCACAGATGTATACAAGGTAGTGTGATTGGTAGTGTGATCCTGCAAAAATGTAGTTCGTATTCTAGCTGTCAAAGCCACTTAATAATGCACAGCATCTCACCTGTGCGGCCTCCACCACAGGAGGCAAAGCGGCCCAGTTTGGTTGTGCTTTGGGTCAACTTCTCAAGAAGCGGTGGTTTAAAGACTACTTATGGGACCAGGACAAGGAAGGTAGCCTGAGTCTTCCTGCGCCACCTGACATCCCTATGTTCTGCACCAGGACAGGATAAGTAGCTGGTGTCTTCCTGCTAAACCCAACATGCCATACTCTAGCTCACACTTCCCATCTGACAGAAACCAACTTGGGACTGTGAGCTGTGACTGTTTTGTAGTGGAATCCAGTCTTACGGTTCTATGGAGTATGGAACACTGAGGCAGAGAGAGTCTCTTGCTTTTGGAAAATGCCAATCCCCAAAGCAGAGAGAAAGCCAGAATATTGGAGTGTCGATCTATAAAAAGGGTGCGGCGACTTCACCAGGACAGATGCACCGTCAGCCAATGCAGACCAGCATAAAAAAAGGGGTAGTGCCAGTCACAAACTCCATCAATCATGTCTCGTAGATATGTCAGTGAATTGCCCAGTGGAGAAAAGATGAAGACCTGGACCCTAATCTGACCACACACACTTTTTCACACAGGCATGTTGGGATAGGATGGGACAAGGAAAGGACAAACTGAGGTATATAACGAGAGGGAAATAAAATAAAAGGGGGATGAGATGAAGACGACCTGTACTCTACGCTAACCGCACACACTTTCCTTTACCACATTCTGGGCCCATCACTAAAATGTGACACTGGACCCACCATATTAGAAAGACGACCCCTTAAGTAACTATTTTACCTCTACCTCTGCGGCTCCATGTCTCTTCTATTTAGTGGGATGTATCCTGGAATGTTCAGCTAATCTCTGCTTGAATAACACTGTGAAGTAGACAGTCTGGACTAGAAAGACAATTCTATAAGAAAAAGACAATACATTTATGTTACTTAAAGGTGGAGGAAATCACAATTCTAACAGTTGTATACTTGCACAATATCTTTAATACAAATATGGTTCTGTAAAATATAAAGAAAAGGAATTCTGAATACCCAGGCTGACTCTATCATCCTGATTTGATCACAGTGAATGAATCAATCCAGCTTGAGAGTCCAGGACAGAGGTATCAAGTGTGCTTTTCTTGGAGGTTTCAAGGAAATGGAAATCAATTTTTGAGAGGTTGAAAGAAGCAAGCTGCTGTCCACTTAGGGCGGCAAAGCTACAGCTAGATGTCATCAGCATATTGGAGCGCAGCAGCGCCTGTGTTCTTGAGAATCAAGCCTCAGGGCTGATACGTGATCTATCTTCACCATTCGGTATCTGGTGGTAAGGAATGATGTGAACCAGCTTAAAAACGTGGTTCTGAAGCCATGAGGCAATTGATTTTTTGGAGAAGACTGCTGTGGTTGATAGTGTCAAAGGCAGCAAATAAGTATAGCAAAACAAGTAAGAGATTGTTTTTATATATCTAGCATATAAAACCAATAAATAACTTCAAGGTTGCTTTTTCAATACTGAATCTAGCTCTCAAACTAGATCGGTAGTTGGTCAATAGGTGCTCCTTCAGTATGATTACATTTATTTGGTTGGGTATCATACTGTCTGTTTCATTTCCCAGTCATGGCAAGTATTAAAAAAGCGGTAGTTTGATGATTGAGTATGATTTAAATTTGTTGGGAGTGACTTGACAAGTCGCCAATAGGTTTTAGAATATGTCTTGGTCTAGAGAAGCATCGATTATGTTCAGCCATTTGTCTTGGAAAATAGTAATTGTTTGCTTGACAGTTTTAATTAGGATGCGGTCATGAAAGTAATCCTTGGTTTTAGTTGTTTGATGGGTTTTGTCAATGTATCAGGCGAGATGAGAATGAAGGAATCTCGTGTAGTGGTGTATATGTGGGGTGGACCGGAAACATATTGAAATTTTCTCGAACTTGAAATGTTTCATTATTATTTTATTTAGAAATTTATAAAGCGCTCAGCTACCCTCAACGGGGGTGTCCCGGCGCTGACAACATGAGAATGCAACGGTCAGGGAGGGAAAGCAGAAGAGGATGAAGGAACTAAAGGCGAGAGAAAAGCCAGGTCTTGAGTTTTCTTCGAAATAAAGGCTCAGAAGTCGCGAATCTGAGTTCCATCGGTAATTGGTTCCACAATCTGGAGGCAGCCACGGCAAAGGCCCTACCTCCCATGCGTGCCAGACGGAATCGTGGACAAAACATTAGGCGAAGATGATTGGATCTCAGATTCCGCGTCGCCTGAGTCAATCTGAGTCTATGCATTAAGTATGCAGGACCCCGGCCATTAAGAGCTCTAAAAACAAGCACTAGCGCCTTAAACTGAATGCGATAATTCACTGGGAGCCAGTGTAGTTTGGCCAAATAAGGTGAAATCGAATGGTGATAAGGGATGTTGCAGATCAGCCTGGCAGCCGAGTTCTGTACTATCTGCAAACGATTAATGAGGAATGCTGGCGCCCCTATTATGTGTATATTCTCAGTAAAGTGAGAAGATCCTTCCATGTTTCATTTGAGGAAATAGGTAGGAGATTTTTCTGGGAGAGGAGAAGTTTGTTCTGTGCCACAACAACAAACAAACATTTGCAATGCAGTAGGTCTCGCATTTGCGAAATTTTAAGCTATTGGCTTTGTAAATGACAATGCATTTTATTTATCTGTTTTTAAAATCAACACATAGATAAAAGCTTTGTCATTTACAATGCCAGTAGCTGAAAGTTTAGCAAATGCGAGACCTATTGCATTGCAAATGCTTGTTTTGTATTGCACAGCTTCCCTTCCATGTTTGCCTTGCCATGCCCTAGATCATGCTTTGGGTTCTTGTGGACTGATTTGTTAATGGAGGGCCTCAGGGGGTTCACAAAATCATCTGATCATAGATGATCTTTAAAGCATTAATAATAATAACGTAGATATTGTTTGGTGCGGCACTCCGCTTCCACGTTCCAAAATGTGGGATATACCCCCCACTTGGACTTTACATTCTTCTCATATTATCTTGCTGGTTTTAACCCGATTTAGACTTTTGACACCCCATATTTTGCCCAAAGCAGGATTACAAAGTGGACGCAAATCAGCACATCAGAACGGGAGAATGCCACGTATGCCCCATTCCAACTTGCTAAATTTGCAATGGGGGCGCTATGTGCGCACCTCCCATTAACTCAAATAAGTGGGTGTGCAATTTGCACCCGTATTTTGCAGCCTCATCGTTATCGGGGAGTTAATATGGTAAACAGTGCCACAAAGCCTCAGGATTTGCAAGCAGCTGAAATAATATGACGTAACTGCAGTGCACTTCTGTATTTTTGCCTACCCGCCGAGTAGTCCCTTCCAGCAACACGAATAGAGAATGCGGGATGAATAGAAGCCATCGCTGGGCCAGTCCGTATCCAAAGAGATGCGTGCAGATGGCGCCATAGGCCCTAACATAAGCATGTGAAACGGGCCTCCACCATCTGGTTTAGTAGCACAAAATGACCATCATGGGGCATAGTGGGGGCCCTGACGCCCCAAGTCCCGCTGCACCATTGCTAGCTGCGGCACTGGTGCGCTGAAGCGCCATGGACGCCTCACTGGAGCCATGCACTTGGCCTGGCTGTAAACACAGCGGGGCGAGTCTGACACACGGCGAGGCAGTGGCATGAGGCCCGGGGCTGAGGGCTCCAGACTTGGCAGCGTGTGGTACTCTGTGCAGGTGGGAGGCAGAGGGGTCCCTTGTGTGCTCGTCTGGGGTGAGAGCCGGGATCGGGCGGTGAACAAAAAGAAGCGCTGATTGTTTAGAGGAAGCGAGAACATCAAAGTGGGAGAGCAGCGAGGAGGGGCTGGGGAGGAGGGAGGGTGAAGGGGCGCTGGCAGCAGAGGCTGGGGGAGGGGCGGCATCGCCATCTTTTATGTCAGAGGCAGACAGAGTAGGCCACAGTATCCACCGCCCATGCTGCACAAAGCGCTGCGCGACCTCAAAGCACAATTAGCAGGCAAAGCAGAGGTTCGCACCCCTTCCTGTACGCCGGGACAGGGCCACGATATATTGCGATAAGGCTTGCAGTGTCCAAAGCCTAAGACTGGAAATGTTTATTTAGAGATTACATCAGAAGAGACCAACCTCCCCTTCAACATATATGCCTATGGTCACTCCCAGTGCTTCTTTGTTACCACCCTTTCTCCTTTTGGGACGGCACATCCGGACTGGATCCTTTGCTTCATGGCATGTTTATATAACACGCCTCCTTTAGATAAGAAATTGCTTCACGACAGCTGTGAAGCAAACGATCCAGTCAGGATGGGCCGTCTCAAAAGGAGAAAGGGCAGTGGCAAAGAAGCCTCATTTTCAATCGAAGGCCACCATTTACGATAAACGAAGACGCATCCAATGAAAATGAGGGGCGGGGCTTCCAGCCCCCTCCTGAAATCTCCTCTCTAACAATATGTCACAAGCATGTGCACATGCGCGCTGCAACGCTAGGCGAGGCCAAAAAAGTGGCATTTGGAGAAAAGCATTATTTGCTCTGGAATGTAGTTCGTTTTAGCCATAAAGATAATGTGCAGATTTTTTTTTCTAGGACAAGAAGTTTTAAGATGGAGTAGGATCGTGCATGTGGCTGGGGTTCTGTGATATTGTTTAAATTAAGGTGGTGGTCGTCTAAAATCAGGTTGAATAGTTCAATGTGCATGTTTGCTCACCTTGCATTCAGTTGTATGGATGAAAGGTGATGGCCAGATACGGTTGAGTCGGGCATGAGGGAGAGAAGGTTTGATGTGGATGAGATTCCAGGGGTGACACGTTTGTGAGGGTGGGATTCATGAGTCTGACATTTATTTAATAGAACAGGGGTGGTGAGTTGATTTGCGTTGAGGCACATTTTGACCAGATGCGTGGGGGAGTACTGTGATATGCAGTGTGGAGCCCAGTATTAACTTGAAATAGGATATGTTTACCTTCCATGTTGATTGCCGATTGTAAATCATACAAAGAGTTATTTGAGTGAGAACAATGGAATATAATCAGAATGAAGTGTGAATTGCTGGAAAGCTTCTTGCAAGGTGCGGGATACTTCTTCCGAGATGGTTGTCAAGTTAGAGCAGTACTCAGGATTATTGGCATCAGCATAATATCTCCTACATCTTCACCTCAAGTCTGTCATAAGGAAGTCTACAATATGTAAGCAGCTTTTTAAATTCAACAAGAGGTGTGTAGCAGAAAGACACCTTGCCATTACTGCATATTGTTACTGTGCTGCCATGTCTTATGGCTTTATCTGGTTGACACATCCCTATAGCCTCACATGACAGCCTATAAATTCTGTGAATACATTTCGTCTGAGTGCCTTCTGATTAGTTACAGTGCCTTAGAATAGATAGGCTCTGTATGCAAAGACAATGCCTGAAACCAGTGCAGTCATAGACATGGCAATCCGGAGAGATACACACCTCATGGTCAATTACAGAATCGTATTCCTCCAATGAACTGATCTCCTTCCACCTCTCTTGCTAGGTTACTTGCAAGACTTTGCCTTTATGAGTGACGGTAATACCAAATAATCCTGTGTTATTCCTTCTTTTTGTGTCCTCTTTTGGAAACAGCCATGACTTGCCTAAATTGGAACTAAATTCCGAGGTAACACTGAAATACCTAATGTGTCTGAGCAGATACAGCACTGAAACTGAGGAATGTTTTCATGTATATCAAATCAACAATTTATCAGCATACAGTGGTAATGTGTGCCTTGTGGATATTCGGACTCATTTATGGATGCATAATAAAGTGAAATACATTGAGGCGTTAGTTATCCTTGTCTGTTTTTATCTACAAATTCTATGGCTTTGACATTATCCGATCTCCTTCTTACATGGCAGAGATATCCATTGCTTTATCATGCGGCTGAAATTGATGAATCCAAGTGTTTTATATAGGAATTTATAACCCATCAAGAACTTTTTGGGAGTCTAATAATGCCAGTGGGAACTCTGTCTGAGTTTATGTCACAATATTGTATACAAACAGTATCTATTGTTTACTAGAAATGGGTGATATTTTTAATATAATATTCTTGTAGTAGACTCTGTCTGTTGCCATAACATCCACGTTGAGAAATAAATGTCTAAAATGAATGTTGGCTCACCACTGTGGGATAGAGCCTATGTGTTTGAACAATTACCAAAACTACCCCTTGTCAGATAACCGACAGGATTTTACTTATAATTCCAGTGATGAGAATGATCTGTGATAATGGTCTGAAAGAGGTCCATAGCTGGGAAAGCGTGCTTGTGTTGGGAAGTTGCACAACCGTGGCTTCACTCTTTGTCCCTGGTAAAAAGCCTAGTTTGTATAATTTGCTGTATATTTCCACCAGCCTAAGCATTGGCAGATGGTCAAATATTGGATGCCATTCAGCTGCGGGCATCCTTGTTGTCGTTCACCCTCTCATTGGCTTTATAGCTGCCTCATTTCCTGTGTGGTCAAGGCTTCCTCTAGTGGTCTACTGTCAGTCACCCAGAAAGATACACACGTGGAGCACCAGCTGTAGCCTGCCTTGAATTTTAACAGCATAGGGCTCCCCTCCTATCCACTTTGCGACAAACTTTGCCTGACATGGAAATTGGAGATGGTAACCAGAGTCAGTGCAATTCAGCCTTGTTTAACAAAACATCTCACATATAACCTCTTGAATTTAGAGACATGTTTGTAGCGCAAACGGACAAATGTTTCAATATGTGCTGCGTGGGCAGTTCAGATGTAGCGCCCGATACTCTACGAATGTTATCCATCTACCTTGAACCTATATTTGATTCCATTCCCTCTGGAGAACTGCTAGCCACACACGATCACCCACAGCCATACTCTTTTAACTGTACCCATTTATTCTAAAAATGTATTATAGCGCCAATTACAAAATAAATAGGCAAACACAGTTGCTAGGCAACCATAGTTACTTCCGATTGGACCCTGCACTGCTTTTAGTTCTCTCTTACGTCATTTATTTGATGTGTGAGTAAAGTAACATTACCTTTTTTGACCATATTGTAGAGGTAAACAGTTGAATTTGTCCTGCCTGCATTCAAACCTGTGCCCCTGACACGCACACAAACACACGCCCCACCCACCCCCTCACACACACACATCCTATCGATACATGCGAGCATACGTCTTACCAATATATATATATATATATATATATATATATATATATATATATATATATATATTCCTCCAGGTGCCCCAGAACATGAAGACGCCACTCCACGGAGGATGATTTACAAAACCTTTTATTGCAAACCACGGAAAGCAGCCCAGTCCTTGCTGTCCCTTACGCGTTTCAGTGTAACAAACACCTTAATCATAGGGGAAGGGGGAACTTGGCAAGATCCGGTGAGTACTTCACATCTTTTTATCCCATAGCGCAGTCACTTTCCAGTAAGTTGCATGCTGGGTAATGAAGTCAAAATTAAACCTTCCAGTAGGGTCCGTTTTCTTGCCAAAATGTTTTTAACCCCATATTCTTTGTCGTTTAGCACAGCCCTCCGGTGGGCTGCTGGGTTGCTTTCCTGATTCAAATTACGCATCCCTCGTGCTGGCAGGCAATGAAGATTCACGGCCTCGCAGTCCTGTCATTTTCAGGTGGTGCATCTTCCGCGGCTTGGAGCCTGCCGCGTACAACATTCCTCCAGGTGCCCCAGAACATGAAGACGCCACTCCACGGAGGATGATTTACAAAACCTTTTATTGCAAACCACGGAAAGCAGCCCAGTCCTTGCTGTCCCTTACGCGTTTCAGTGTAACAAACACCTTAATCATAGGGGGAGGGGGAACTTGGCAAGATCCGGTGAGTACTTCACATCTTTTTATCCCATAGCGCAGTCACTTTCCAGTAAGTTGCATGCTGGGTAATGAAGTCAAAATTAAACCTTCCAGTAGGGTCCGTTTTCTTGCCAAAATGTTTTTAACCCCATATTCTTTGTCGTTTAGCACAGCCCTCCGGTGGGCTGCTGGGTTGCTTTCCTGATTCAAATTACGCATCCCTCGTGCTGGCAGGCAATGAAGATTCACGGCCTCGCAGTCCTGTCATTTTCAGGTGGTGCATCTTCCGCGGCTTGGAGCCTGCCGCGTACAACATTCCTCCAGGTGCCCCAGAACATGAAGACGCCACTCCACGGAGGATGATTTACAAAACCTTTTATTGCAAACCACGGAAAGCAGCCCAGTCCTTGCTGTCCCTTACGCGTTTCAGTGTAACAAACACCTTAATCATAGGGGGAGGGGGAACTTGGCAAGATCCGGTGAGGCCGTGAATCTACACTGAAACGCGTAAGGGACAGCAAGGACTGGGCTGCTTTCCGTGGTTTGCAATAAAAGGTTTTGTAAATCATCCTCCGTGGAGTGGCGTCTTCATGTTCTGGGGCACCTGGAGGAATGTTGTACGCGGCAGGCTCCAAGCCGCGGAAGATGCACCACCTGAAAATGACAGGACTGCGAGGCCGTGAATCTTCATTGCCTGCCAGCACGAGGGATGCGTAATTTGAATCAGGAAAGCAACCCAGCAGCCCACCGGAGGGCTGTGCTAAACGACAAAGAATATGGGGTTAAAAACATTTTGGCAAGAAAACGGACCCTACTGGAAGGTTTAATTTTGACTTCATTACCCAGCATGCAACTTACTGGAAAGTGACTGCGCTATGGGATAAAAAGATGTGAAGTACTCACCGGATCTTGCCAAGTTCCCCCTCCCCCTATGATTAAGGTGTTTGTTACACTGAAACGCGTAAGGGACAGCAAGGACTGGGCTGCTTTCCGTGGTTTGCAATAAAAGGTTTTGTAAATCATCCTCCGTGGAGTGGCGTCTTCATGTTCTGGGGCACCTGGAGGAATGTTGTACGCGGCAGGCTCCAAGCCGCGGAAGATGCACCACCTGAAAATGACAGGACTGCGAGGCCGTGAATCTTCATTGCCTGCCAGCACGAGGGATGCGTAATTTGAATCAGGAAAGCAACCCAGCAGCCCACCGGAGGGCTGTGCTAAACGACAAAGAATATGGGGTTAAAAACATTTTGGCAAGAAAACGGACCCTACTGGAAGGTTTAATTTTGACTTCATTACCCAGCATGCAACTTACTGGAAAGTGACTGCGCTATGGGATAAAAAGATGTGAAGTACTCACCGGATCTTGCCAAGTTCCCCCTCCCCCTATGATTAAGGTGTTTGTTACACTGAAACGCGTAAGGGACAGCAAGGACTGGGCTGCTTTCCGTGGTTTGCAATAAAAGGTTTTGTAAATCATCCTCCGTGGAGTGGCGTCTTCATGTTCTGGGGCACCTGGAGGAATATATATATATATATATATATATATATTCACTGAAAAAACCATAGGTTTCACACACGTTATAGTTAGGAATTAGCATTTAAAAAACCTTGCAAATTCACTGAAAAAACCATAGGTTTCACACATGTTATAGTTAGCGGAAATTTTACTGATAAAAAACCAATGAAATTCCCCCGTTATAGTTAGCGCAGGCAACTATAACTCACGCGACCGCAATCCTCTGCTGATGCTAATACTGTATTTAGACACTTATTTGCCCATGTCTTCTTCCATACATTTTTAGCTATACATATATTACAAATATTTTTTTTTCATAAAGACACATATGTCATCAGCAGAAGATTGCGGTCGCGTGAGTTATAGTTGCCTGCACTAACTATAACGGGGGAATTTCATTGGTTTTTTATCAGTAAAATTTCCGCTAACTATAACATGTGTGAAACCTATGGTTTTTTCAGTGAATTTGCAAGGTTTTTTAAATGCTAATTCCTAACTATAACGTGTGTGAAACCTATGGTTTTTTCAGTGAATTTGTACGGTTTTTTAAATGCTAAGTTACTTTACGCCATTCGTGGCGTGCGCGCCCACTTAACGCAGTTCGTTCCGTGCGCGCACGGTGCGCTTCGCGCACCGTGCACGCACAGTGATCACGCGGTGCGCTTCGCGCACCGCGCGCCCACTTTACGCAGTTAGTGCCGTGCACGCACGGTGGGCACGCGGTGCGATGACAAAGCAAGAAAGCACGTCAACAAATCTGTTTCTGCTTTCCTCCGTGACTATGGTATGGGTGCCATTTACCACAACAACTTGCGTTATGACATGCAAGACATTTATAGAGGAGATGGTGTGCACTTCAATGATGAAGGGAACAGAGTCTTCCTCTTGAACCTTAGACTCTGCATTGGTACTTACTTGTAGGTACCACTAAAAAATCATTTCATAAACACAACGGCTCTTTTTAGAGCCCCCTAATATCTAAACACTTAAATCTGATTTTCATTTTTTTTTTTTTTTTTTTTACTGTACGCTTACCGTAAGCTTACCGTACGCGTACCCCGTGATTTTTTTTTAAATCAATAAATGTTTTCTTTGTACTTTACAGTCCTTCTTTGACCCCCTCACAAATGTAAGGGGGTCTGTAACTCTCCTCATTGCCCCCTTTTCTTGTTTTCACTCTTTTTTTTCTGAGTGAAATACACAAAATGGCGGCCGCCGCTTCCTGGTTTCTGCCGATTCGAATGTTTACTAAGATCTAAGAGCCAATCAGAATCGCGCTCGCGCACGCCACCGTACGCTTACGGTAAGCGTACCGTAAGCGTACCGTAAGCGGGCTCAGATATATATATTGATTTAAAGGCTATTTTCTCAGAATCTACTGAACAGATTTACACCAAACCTACAAAAGGCACTTCCTTGACCTAGGGACTACCTCTCTGCCAAATTTCGAGTAATTCTGTTCAGCCGTTCGGGCTGTAGCTCGTTCTAAAGGTCCTATGGAAAAATGCATGGGGAAAACGCGTTTTTGGACCCCCCTTTTATCTCAGCCCCCGCTTGACGGATCCCCCCGAGACTTTCAGGGTAGGAGCGGAGCGTAGCGCCCCACCTATTTTGAGAAATTCGCGAGGATTCATCGACCGGCGCCAAAGTTATTCAAAATAGAATGTTGAGGTTTTCCTATGGAAAAGGGGTCCTAACTATAACTACCTACTGGCGACCGCCAGTAGGTAATATATATATATATATATATATATATATATATATATACATATATATATATATATATATATATATATATATATATATATATATATATATATATATATATATATATATATATATACAAATACACCCACACACACTCTATGTTTGTTGCTCTTTCTTACTTTCTCTCTCTCTGTTGCTCTTTCTTTTTCTCTCTCTGCCGCCCTCTCTCTCTCTCTCTCTTACTTCTGAGCAGAAGTCTTCAAACCCACTGGGTAATCCTAACACCTATTTTCTCACGTGGTCTCTGTTAGCAATATATTAGGATTTTATAGAACTCTAGTGAAGTTGCATAAGTGCGCAAATCTATGCCATTGGCAGCGGTGCTATTTTAGGCAGAGGCTGACTAATATGGAAAGCTCACTGAGGCACTTCTCAATAAAATCACGTTTCTATCTCTTTCAATTCCAGCCAGCCTTTTAAAGGCAGTGCCTTGGTTAGGTAATCTCACATGTAAACTGGTTATTGAGATCTGACTGGGGTTCTATCCTCATCTCAACTTTTAACCACATTGAGTATTCGTTGGCAAATCACTTTTCCTGTCAGCATCCCAGTTCCCATTTCTGCCATAAAAAGGTGCAGGTACATTAAAAAAATGTCAATCCTACACTGCAATTCACAAACAAGTGAATAGAACAAGAGCCCAGTCACGTGCTCCTGTGAAAGGTACATTTGATTACTTAGTTCAGCGTATGTGCCTCATGTTGTTTTTTGTATGACCAAAGCATATCTTACTGCTGGCATCTAATACTATCGAAAAGACAAGTAAAATACAGAGCAAGCATTGGCAATGCCAAAAAGTCTGGATTATAAAGGAAAGCACTTCTAAAATCACTGATGAGATTAGGCACTCAGTAAGTCAATATATCATGCCCTTTGTCACTCACTGTTGCACTAATACATCTATTCTTTCACCCACTAAGTCATGTTTGAATTCGCCATTTACTCAATAGAAATAAAACAGATGCACAAACTCAACAAGCATATGAAAGAAAAATTCAAAGAAAAAAAGGTAGAAAACATGAAAACATGGCACCACCTAAAGTTGATGGGCAAATACTTACAATGACAAATAAAAATAAACAATAGCAGCAGGCATCTCTCTTTCAGTGGGGTTGCACAAAATGTATTTTGTTTTAAAGTTCCAGCATATCTGCCACATTTAGAAGCAGAATGCTAGCCATCTGGAAGTGAAAAAAAGATGATATACTGTGTACAGGACCGCTCCAAGGTGGATGGATGCTCAGTAAACAAAAGAGTGTCCATCTTCGAATGTTAAAGTGTAGAACATATTGTACTGATCCAGAGAGGTCAACATCAGGTTTCTCAGGACAGTACCCTTTCAAGTTTCCAAGCTCAGTTTAGAAAGAGTGGCGACACAGAATGCAGCACACTGCAAATAAAATGAGTGCCAAGTGGGTGGCCTAGTAAGACTCTTGAAAGCTGCGGGTGCTCTAAAAAATAGAAGAAAAGAACTGAAAAAAATTGAGGGGGCATTTAAAAAGAAAAATGGAAAACTAAAGGACTGACTACCAGCAGAGACACTGAAGCACACACATTTTCAGGTGGATGTGCACAGGTGTTCACGCAAAACGCCAGTACTCACAGAGCCAGGTGCAGAAATGGGGTAACCCATTACCCCAGGCAGTATGTAGTTATAGGGGAAAGCAGACTTTGATTGACACTCAAACAGAGAGAAGAGGGCAGACCCTCTATGTAATAAGCATATGTAGAGTTTTGTTTTTTTTCAATATAAGGGCCTGACATACAAGTATACCAGCAGCAGTCCATGCAGGTAACAACGGTGGGACGGTAGGGCCAGGTAAGGGGGGATTTAGAGGGAAAATTAATTATTTATTTAATTTTCCCTGGGCAACGTCCCTCGAAATCCCCCCTTACCTGGCCCCAGCGCCCCACTGCTGTTACCTGCACGGACCGTGAATGAAGTATACCTCCCAGGCCCTTCTATGAAGGTCTAGTAAGGATCCTCATAAGTGCAAATTATCTACCCTGGGTTTGCCAAAGAAAGTAACCCAATCCTTGCTAACTAGAGAAATCTGTGGTATTCCTTGTAACAAAATGCCTGTCTTCAAGCATTAATGCAGTATAACATCAATCCACCTTTAAAGGCCTATTGGCTTTAACATATTATTTTCACAGTAAATAAGTCAGGCCTAATGCTGTCGTAATTTTCCATTATAAACATCTCAAATGTATGGCATCAGACATAACCTTTCCCAATGAACCAATAAAACCTATGGCCTCCAACCTTAGCTTGCCACCAGTGCTCACTAAGGCTTCACGTATTGCACGTAAGCTGGCAAACCTCAGGCACACAGTCATACAATTATAAATATACACAAAAATACAGTTGGCAAAAAAATATACGACTCCTTTGAAAAGAGCCTAACATGGATACTCACATTGCAAATCTTCAACTTCAAGTGTCTGTCAGATGAGGTAACCTTCATCAAACCTTTACCTATTATGATAATCAATGAGATTTCATGTGGCAAAATGTGCGCCAACGGCCTTCAATACAGTGTATTGACAATACACCCTTAAAGGTATATTGGCTTTAACAAATGCTGTTCACAATAAACTGGTCACGCTAATAGACTGTGGTGCAACTTTTCATAATAAACATATCAGTCGTATAACATCTGCATAAATATTTCAAAGAACCAGACCAGCCTTTATATTAGCTCTTCATCATAACCAACTCCTGCCTTCTGAATTCTGCATAAGCTTTCCCACAAAGCAACAGTCGGGCATACAGTTAGTAAAGTATAAATATACCCAAAATTGCAGTTGGCAAAACAACGTTCAGGGCCCTACTATGAGGGCTAAAAAGGGTTATCAATGTGCAAATCTTATACCGAAGGATTTGTGCCAGGGGGCTGAGCTGACACACTAAATCCATGGCTAACGTCAGCCGAATATGGCTATCAGAGAGATGCCATGTAGGAAGTTGGGTTTCTTTTGCAGTAACCCCCTCCCCCCCACACTTATTGCCAGACTATTGATGCCCTTTGACTGGATGTGCCCTGGGTCCCTGCCAGTCAGGTTTCCAGGACCTGTGTTCTTTCCCAAAACTGTACCTTGTAGCCCCAATTGGCATCTCTCTGGCCACGTCAGTCCCTTGTAAAAGGTACCATGGGTTCCAAGAGCACTGTGGCCATGGAAGGCCCCTAAGGGCTGCAGCACTTATTGTGCCACCCTTAGAGGCCCTGTACCTTTACACACACACACACACACACACACACACACACACACGCACGCACGCACACACACACACACACACACACACACACACACACACAATGCAATTGCAGGCTGCATATTTTGGTGCAGAACAAAATGAGGAGTCGACAGGACACACATCCCTGTGTTCCATGCCTACAACCCACTGCCCTGGCATAGGTCAGCCACCACTCTCGTTGGGTGCACTATCCCAGTGGTGAGGGTACAAGTGCATGAGCCCTGTACCCCGACAGTGTCTAGACCATGGGTACTCACAAACTTTTCCTCGGGGGCCACAATTACAGTCTGGCTTTTGGCCGAGGGCCGCACAGATGGGCCTGTGTGATGGGGCGGGGTCGGTGGGAGAGGCGGGGTCAGTAGGGGCAGGGCTACTAGGGTGAAAATAAAATCACCCCCTTTTCAAAACATGACTATACAACGCTGTATTTCAAAATGCGATATATGTGTGTATGCAACCTGAATAAATGCTGTCAATATTTTTATTTTTATTGGGGTCTGTGTGTTTCTGACCATAGGTTTCTATCTTTGCCTTGTTTTGACAAAAACCCAGTTCCCTGCTCTTAGGCCCTCAGCTGCGCAGATACTTGGACACACCCTTCATTTGTCACTCGGAAGACACAACTCATACCCCTATGCCTCTTAAAATCGTTACGAACAACCCTTAATGGCCCTGTTGAGAGTTTGCAGTACCAAGCCCCAAGATCATCCAGCAAAACTCAGAAGCGGGAATGCAAAGTGCATTGATAGAGGTAGGTTTTCTGTCCTCTGTCCAGCCCACTGTGCACACCCCAGCTCATGAAAATTACCACATGCATGTAACCCCAGGCAATACAAGCATCAGTGACAGCATGCTGTCATATTATTAATGGACCGAGACAGTACATGCATAAATGGTCCCATGCTATAATGTTCATGCTTGGGCCCACACAATGCATGCATTCATGTACTTGGGCTGTAATGCACATTTACAATGGCACAATGTCCGGCATAATGAGCAAGAGAGGTGCTATGTCTCACGCTGCCTTCTCCTAGTCAATGAACTTGCCCAACAATGCAGCAGAGTTATTGTAGTGTCGGCTCCAAAATGACTATCATCTCAAGTAGCTGCATGTCATTTCATAATCATGCATGCATCAGGCAGCACGTCTAATACTATTCTTCCCCGAGCCCCACACTCAATTACTCTGCTCTTAGGGTCTGCTGTGATCCTAGGTTTTCACTCTGTCCCTGCACTCTGACCGTACTGGACCCTAACTTATAACTGTTTCATACTTGCCATAGTCCTCTACTTTAACCCCTCATCCTACCACTACCCACCACTTTGGCCTTAATAATTAACTTTTTTACTTACCTGTCCCGCAGCCTGGCCCTCTGTCACAACTTCACTCTTCTATTCTTTTACCCTCAATGTACACCACTTATTATACCGCTCCCCCTACCCATGGCTATTTCCTTATCTCATGAATGCCCCTCACACTATCCCTACCCCCACTTTCTATTACCATAATCGCAATCTGCTCCCAGTATCTCTTTGCTCAGCTCATACGCTTCCTTTGTCTGACCCCCCCCAACCTCATGAATGTACCCCTCTTGACTCTGCTTATACTCATTTCCTGGCCCTTCTATTATACTATGCTTACAGTCTGTCTTTTTGCACCTACTCTGGCCCCAATTTCTTAGACTGCATTCTCTCTCCACACCTTGACTTTTTAATGCTACTCCTGCTCTCCCTCCTTCACACTCTACCCTTATCTGGTCTCACCTTTTTGGTGCCACACTTGTCTACTTTATTCAGCATTATTTCTCTCACTCTCCTCATACCCTATCAAACTGCCTACCCTCTCATTGTGCCCTAACACCTCATCCTACGCCTAACCTCTCTTTGAACGCTAACACACCACACTGCTCCTACCCTCTCATTGTGCCCTACTGCGTCACTCAACGCCTACCCACTCATTGTGCCTGTACACCTTCACTCTACTGAAGATTCACTCTATTGATAAGGCAGTCCCTCTGTCCTTCCTGCAGTCCTGCTCTACACCTTCACTCCACTGCTTCCATTATTGTCGTACCGCTCACTATTTCCTTGCCCATGTCCCTGACTTAGCACTCCCCTTCCATATATAGTCCTTATGTGTAGAGCAGCCCACTTTTCCTGTCCTTACTCTGCCCCCTCAGACTCCTCATAACCTGCACTACCCTTACGCTGCGCTCATATTTCACTTTGCTCCTACTCCTTCGCTCCCTTCTGTTAACCCCTAACCTTTCCACACCTCCTCACTGCACTTTTCATTCTGCTTTATGCTTTACTCATACAGTGTGCCAGACCCTCTGTTCTTCCTTTCTCTGCCCCTTCCCCTTACCTCTACCATCGCATCCTGCCTCTGCCCATTCATCTCTATGTACACACTATGCCCCTGTGTCCTCAACTCTGACTCTACCTAATGGTTGCCAAAACCAATAACTATTTGCTGTTAATTCTGCAGCATAAAAGACCTGATGCTACATCTCTGCAACGACTCAGACAGGTAGTGTTGGATGACTATAAAACATTACACTTTAAGTAATGCACAAAGCAAGTTGAATTGCCTGCAAGAAATGTGGGGAAGCTGTGATTTATACACAACTGTACAGCTGCTTCCGAGGCATATAATGTTGTGTATAAACTGCATCCCCCTCCCCCAATTCCACGCGTAAAATTTCCCTAGCACCACTGTTGTCAACAGTGAGCCTGTAGGTACCTCATATAAAGCCATGCATTAAAACAAAAGGCTAGGCACAGCCCAAGGATCAGAGGCGCAACTAGAGCCACATTTCGGGGAGGGGCTACTAAAAATTTCTGGGGGGGGGGGGGGTGCTAATTCTTCCAGTGATAGTCCGAGTGGAGATGCAGGGGCTATAGGAAAGGGTAAAAAAAAAACAAATCCTCGATAGCAAGTGAATGGTCTTTTAAAGACCTGTGAAGTACTCGGGTGCAGCTGTGTGTGTGCCCAGGAAGCTGTCCCAGCTGGGCTGAGACACACAACCGGGGGAGGGGGGGGTGCTGAAGCCCTTTGAGCCCAATGGGCGTTGCGCGCCTGCCAAGGATCATGAGGACATTGCTGGATCTTTTAAATTATGTTGTTTACACCACGTGTGGGCATTGGAAGGCCGGGCTTGGCTGATACCTAACCCGGGGGCCATAAAACATACATTTGATTACAGAGACAGCTGTTTTAGCAGCACCAATTGAGACATTAAAGAAGCCACACTGCGAGCAGCATGCACAGGCAGCACAGAAGATACTCTCAAAGGCAGGGTGATTAAGTGACCTCAGAGAGGCAGGTGAGGGCGGGGGGCTCCGGGTGAGAAAATGGTGTCGAGTCTGTGCCTGCTGTTTCTCATGGGGGCCGCATGGAGTGACCTGGCAGGCCGCAAGTGGCCCACGGGGCGTACTTTGAGTACCGCTGTTCTAGACCAATTCTTACACATTGTAAGTGCAGTAATGCCATTAAGAGTGTATGGTGCTGGGAGTCTGTCAATATGAACTCCACAGCACCATAATGGCTTTACTGAAAACTGGGAAGTTTGATATTAAACTTCTCAGCACATTAAACCCACACTGATGCCAGTGTGGGATTTAATGAAAAATGCACTCAGAGGGCATCTTAGAGATGCACCCTGAAAAATGACCAGCCTCTGGTGCGTTCCCTGACCGGTACACACCAGTCTGCCACCACGTGACATGTTTGTGGACCCCTGGGTGGGAGCGTTCGCTTCCTGAGTCCAGAAAGATAGCCTTTCATGGGCAGAGGTGTTCACACCTTCCCTATGCCAGGAAGAGCCATCTGTGGCAGGGGAGCTACAAAGGCCTTGCCGCCTTTGTAACGTGACCCCCAGCCTCTCCTACTATCAGGAGCAGGCCCCCTTCCTGTCTCCCCTCCATTTCGGCGGGAAGACAGACGGGAAAAACTAGCCAGCCCAGAAGGTGTGCCCATCTCTGCCAACCCCACCCCTCAGGTGAGGGAGGCAAGGTGAAGCTCACTCTTCAGTGCCCGCCATCTTGCAGATGGCAGGCACTCTCCAATCAGGATTAGAGATTTTGCCCACTGCGCCACGTGGGGAGCACACCTCAAGACCCCTAAAAAGCCCCCTAAATACAATATTTAGGGGGCAGCCCTGAACCAAGAAGACAGATTCCCGCAAAGTACAAAGAAGAAGGAAGAAAGAAGACGCCCAGCAGAGGAGACTGCAGAGAAGAATTGACTTGGCCCCAGCCCTACCGGCCCGTCTGCAGTTTCCAGAGATCCTGTGCCAAAAGTCACCTTGTCATGCAGCCAGCGACCTTCAGAACACTTGGGAGGACTGACTGCCTTCCACAAAGACCGGATCTCCTGTGAACAGTGGCTCTGTTCAAAAGAAACAGCCAAGAAAAACTCTGAGTCTTCTGAGGACAAAGAAACCTGACGCCTGGAACCACCACTGCACCTGACACCTACGGCCCGAGTCCGAGTGGCCCACTGGTCCAAGCGAGGTCCCCCAGCACTCCAGAGGCCACTGTGGGTTGACTCCTCCAGGACTCCCTGATGTCGCTTGCAGCCTCTGCACAGAGACCCCCCCTAACTGCGAGGTAAGGTGAAATCTGACCTCAAAAGACACCCCTGCATCCAGCCGCCCTGCACCCTGGAGAAGAGAACCTGAGGTGCACCTACATCCCCGAGCCCTCCAACTTACCTTCCCAGCTGTTCGTTCCTACTGGAAGTCTTCCTGGACCGAGGCTGCAGCCAAAATCCCAAACCGGCATCTCCCATTAAAACAACAGGGCACCCGATGCCAAAACAGAACCCTGCACCCAGCTGCCAATGCGCCGCTGCAGGTGCACCTTGTGTGCCAACCCGGATCCCCTTTGCCCTGAGCCTAACACCAGGAGCTTTGCTCCTACAACCTTGTGGCCTGCTCATGAGCAGCCACCAACCCGGAGGCCCCCTACCCCCATTGGATAACATTGAGTCTCAGCACTCTGCACCCAGCCTCCTTAGTGCTGCTGAGGGTGTTTCAAGAGTGCATTCTTGAACCTGGGGGAACTTTGTTTCTAACCCCAGAATACCAACTCCAACAAGCTTGTACTTACCTACAAACCATTAACTCAATTTCCTTCCCTAGGACTGCATAGACTGCTTTTCTTGAAAATTGTTCTAAGTGTGGAGTTGGTTTGTATGAATCACTGAAAAACTGCAAATGTACAAAAACTGATTTACTTACCTTTTCTCAAGGAAATTTCCCAGTCTGATATCTAGGCATATCACACTGAGTAGAAAAAGTAACTTAAAAGGTAATCTAAAAAGTGACATACAAAGTAATCTGTAAAGTAACTGAAAAGTAATTTTGAAACATTGACTTACCTGTAATTCAACCGCATTTGAACTTGCATTCAACTGTAAAACATTGCATACGATTTGGCAAAGCATTTATTTCACTTACCTGTACCAGGCTTGGCTTGGTTCTAGAAACAAAATAGCCTAATATTTGATACAAACAAATTGTTCTGAGTTCAGTCTTTGAGTGTGTGACATAATTTGCTGCCTGAGTGTGTACTACAAATGCTTAACACTACGCTCTGATAAAATCTTACTGCTCACCCACACTACAACAAATAGAGAGTGAGATGCTATCTACTTTTCCTCTGCCTACCTTTGGGGTTCCACTGGACTCTGTGCACACTATACCTCATTTTGGTATAGTATATACAGAGCCAGCTTGCTACAAGCCGCTCCCATTTTTTTTTTATCTCGCAGGAGTCTTGTGGGAATGCGGAGAAAATATTTGATTATTTTGTATTTGGCTCCAAGGATGTCGCCCTGGGTCCCTCCTTTGGGCCTAGGGGGCGATCTAATAAAGAAAAGCACTTTTTTTGGAATGTTTCGTGGGGACTCGTTAAATGGTGCCAAAGTTATTAGCAACACAATAAAGACTTTTCCTATGAAACAGCTGACCTAACTATAACTACACAGTGGCAGTCGCTAGTAGGTGATTATAATTAGGACCTAGTTTCCATAGGAAAAGTGATTTTTGACTTGCCTATATCTTTAGTGCCAGTTGAAAAACTTTAAAGATATTCTCCAAAAAAGTGTTGGTGGGTCTTATTGTGCATGGAAAGTTTCAGGGTGATACGTCAAGCGGGAGACAAGAAAAAGGAGGGGGGTCAAAAAAATGTGTATCCCATAATAATTCCCATAGAGATTTTGGACACGACTACAGCCCAAATCACTGAACAAAATTACACCAAGTTTGATAGAAAGGTAGGTCTTGGTTCAGAAAATGAAGTTTTAGTTATTTGTTGTTAATCCGTTCAGTAGTTTTTGAGATATTAAATGAAAACCAAATCTGTATATCTAGGGACACGTACCCTTCGCGAATCTTGACAATCTCGTGCAGTGATCTGACAGGCTGCCAACACTTCAACCATGAAGTGTTGGCAACCATTTTGGGACTCAACCCCTTGTGCCAGGACCAACACTCATTTTTTTTTTAAATGGAGGCAAAAATCATGAAGAATTAGTGCATTTGCAGACACAAGCGCTGTTTCCTGTGCTTATTTGAACATCGGCATGCCCTTGTGTGTCAAGTCCCTGGGGCAAGTGTTTATTAAAGAAAAGGGGCCTGGGAAGGGTAGCCATGTTTCCCCTCCCCTAAAAAAATGCACTGAGCTCCACGGGATGAGATCCCTGGGGTGAAACTACAATGCACTCATAACTCAGGATATATATATACTTTTTGAAAATATACCATTATTTACATATCTGTGACATTTCTTTGCTGTTCTTCAATTAGTACAATGTACAAGATTAGTATACTACTCTCAGTTCAATAGAACCAATAACGGCAATCTTTCCCACCCTTTTTTCAGTGATACTGACGTATTTATAAAATCTTAACCTTCCTTTCATTTTTCTTTATTATTTCAATACTCAATGGTCAGCTTTTGTTAACCCTTTCTTAGTCTCTTGCTTAAAAGCCAAATCTGGTAGTGTTTGAAGGTGGATTCACGAATCCGCTGCGACGCTCAGTGCGGCCCCGTGTAACTTCACAATGAATTAGTGAATCTATGAAGGCAGTCCGTTAAAGCATTTAACATGGCACTGTTATTACTTTTGCATCTATATTTTACTTTATAAGATAGTACTGAATTCGAAAATAAGTACTCCATACTAAGCAATTTGTCTAAACCACTCTCCTTTTAACTTTGAAAGTACAGTCTATTTAGAGCCTTTAACCGCACACATTCTTTTAGCTCAGTTTCCATAGCAACCCCCTTTGAAACACTCAGATGTACCAGTAGGTCAAAAGTTCACAACATTTTCTGAAAACAGCATACTAGCTTCAAATTCAACTGCAGCAGGTGTGGTTGACTATTTCGAAATATAAGCCTATCCAAAAGAGCATTCATAAAAAAAAAAAATCCAGAGCGAATCGCAGATCTACTTACTTTTTGCTCAAAATCCCTACCTAATTTTAGTTATCTGTACATTTACGCCACCACATCAAATGTGTTCTTTATTTAATTTGGTGTTGTCCTTCATTTTAAATGACTTCATTTTGAAAAATGTCTCTTTCAGCTCCAGCTTTCTCTTGTGTGCTAGTCCTCCTTGCCTTCAAAAGAGTTAGAGTGTGGGTTGTGGGTCACAGCTTTGTGTTTTGGGCCAGAGAGTGTGCTAGAAAGAATAGTACTGACAGGGACTTGGGTCTGCCTAATGTGGACATTACTTGGGTTGGCCACAGAGGTTTCAAATGGCATCAATAGCTGTCTTTGGTTGAAAGAATTGTGGTTGCCAACATCCAAACCTCATGATTGTGCACTATGATGGCAATGACCTAGACACACTTACTGCGGTAGGACTGGAAATCCTAATGAAGGATACCCTAATGGCACTTTTCCTGCACACTGCCTTGGTGTTCTCAAACATTTGCCATAGGCGGAAGTTGTCAAACAAAATTTGTCCACAGATAGACAAAGCCAGGAAGCATGTCAATAAAACTGTTTCTGCATTGCTCGGAGACCATAACATGGGCTCTATATACCAAAACAATTTGCGTTTTGACATGGACGGTATCTATAGAAGTGATGGAGTTCATTTCACAGAGAAAGGGTGTTCCTCAACAACTAAAATGAAGGCATTCTGTTTTATGAATAGTTAGCATCTACAGACAATAAACACAAAGTCTCTTATCAGAGCCACACCTTTTCCTCAACCCTAGTTCATTTTCTTTTTAACTCCCTATTTGTATTTTCTTATTCAAATTTGCGAATCTGTCATGAATCCACAAAAGAGTGGGACTGTGAATGGGTGTTTGAGTGTATAAGTGGGTCTGAGAGTTAGTGTTTGAGTGTCTGAGTAGGTGTGTGGCTGTCTGAGTGGATCTGTGAGTAGGTGTGTGAGTTTCTGAGTATGTCTGTGAGTGCGTCAGTGGGTCTGTTAGTGGGTGTATGAGCACATCTGAGAGGGGGTATGTGGGTGCCTATGGGTCTGTGCTTCAGTGTGTAAGTCTCTGAGTGGGTCTGTGAGTGGATGCATGAGTGAGTGGGTTTGTAACTGGATACATGAGTGTCTGAGTGGGTCTGTGAGTTGGTGTGATATTATCTGTGAGTGGGTGTTTAAGTATCTGTTTTTTTAATTGTATTTATTGATTTTTTTAGAAGAAAATACAGTAACAAGAAAAATCCATCATTTCACGTACACAAGTGCACCAATTTACATATCATATACATTTCAGGCAGAAGCAATCAATAGTACAGAATATAGTCCACATAGTCCATACTGTTACTCTTGATCCTTTAAACATAGGCTCAACAGTTCGCCGGAGAGTTCATCTTGTGATGGTACTAGTCAATATTCTCTTTTGGCTTTTACACTATATCACATTGTTAACTACCAACAGCAAAGTACTGGAACCCTGACATTACCCAGCGCAGTTAGTACAACAGTATGGGGAAGATCGACTAGTGGCCTAGGGTACACAGCACAGTCAATTTGCGGTCACCTTAGAATAATACACCCATAGCAGTTAAATTTCTTCAGTTGTGGCAGGAGCAGCTAGTGGATGTGCCATAAGGTAGCCTTTCAAAGGGTCCCAAATATCTTTAGGCCGTGAAGCCGGAGGAAGCAACTCTGCAGAGTTATTCAGCTGTTCCTGACAGTATATTAAGTCAGTGAGCCAATCCTTGAATTTCGGCGCCCTCCCTCAGCCCCATCTACACGCAATACGGCATTTAGCCATTAAGAGAGCTATGGCAAGGTAGCACCGATATGGCTTGTCCATTAATTCAGTGTAGCCCAGTAAGTCCTCTAAAGGTGTGCGGTCCAAGGTCACAGATGTCATCTGCTCCAGAGTGTCAAAGATCTGACCCCAAAAGGCATATATACTCGGACATCCCCAAGCTAAGTGGAGAAAGTCAGCACCTTCTGCACCACATCTATCACATCTATCAAGGTCTTTCAGCTTGTATTGGTACATTTTGGCTGGGGTATAGTATAAGCAATGTAAAACTTTAAAGTGCGTAATGCGGAGTCTGCTACTCGCTGAAATGTGTTCTGTCTATAGACAGCAATATGTCCACTGTTTTTTGAGAGCTCATGGCCTAGTTCTAGCTCCTAATGTGCGTGGGCGGGGCAGGGGGTTGTTTCCTGTTGAGTGTGTATTATGTGATATAATAGATAGACAGCATGCCCAGAAGAGGTAGCTTGCAATATCAAATGCAGGGGGTCTAATATAGGTGGCTCCAGTGGGAATGCTGGGGTATTGTGTCATAGTCCCTGTCAGAGCCTAACATAGAGGACAACGTCTAGTGGAGATGACGGAGTCTCACAGAATATTTGCTCTAGAGAACGGAACATCCCACTATGGTATGAGTTTCCCCAGGTTGTGATCTTCATCCGTTCCATGAGCTTATGAAAACCTGTCTCCTGGAGTATTTGCATCTGGGGTTGATACAGTAATGGAAGCAGCGGTGAGTAGAGCATTGGAGCTTTTAATAGGGTCAGAATGTGACTCCAGGCATCAACCGTACACATTATTGATGTAAATTCCTTGTCCCGAGGCCGAGGAGTGGCGCATATCACGCCCGATAAGGGGACCGGGTCAGCCAGCCACTGCTCCGCCGCTACCTGAGGCATATATTTGGGTGGGTGGAACCAGTAGAAGGCGTAATGGGTCTGAGCACACGTGTAGTATAGTTCAAAGTTAGGGATATCAAAGCCGCCCGCAGAGTATGGTCTGGTAAGTATTTTCCACTGCAGTTGTGACTTTCCCCCCCACATATTAATCTGATCATCTCTGAACGTAGTACTTTGAAGAAGTGCCCACCAGGGTGATACGGGACATTCAGGAACAAGTATAGCAACTGTGGGAGTGTGACCATTTAAATTAATGAGGTGCCCCTTGCCATAGAAAGTAGGAGTGTGATCCATCGTGTAACGCGGTTTGTGATGTGGTCTAGTGCTTTGCCATATTTGAGGCGCAGGAGCTCCTCCCTATCCCTGGATATGCGTATACCCAAATACCTCATGTCTGTGTCGCACCACTCCAGTGGATAGTCCAGGGGAAATTGTACGGCCGCAGTGGTAATAGGAAATATTTGTGACTTCCCCCAATTTATGTGAATCCCGGATACTTTCCAAAGATGATAATTTCTCGCAGCTGCGGGTTTAGGTTTTGTTGCGGGTCTCTAACGGGTAATGTCATCTGCGTAGAGTGATATAAGTATCTGGTGCAAATTACAGTGCAGCACTTTATCCTGGTGGTGCTGTCGCAACCTGGCTGCCAAGGGCTCCACTGTTAGGGCGAAAAGCAGGGTGGGAAGTGGGCAACCCTGCCTAGTGCCCCTAGTGATGGGGAAAGCCGGGAATATCTGCCCATTAATCAGTACTCTAGCTGTTGTGAATCGCTAAAGTAAACCTATCCAAGAGAGAAACAGTGGAGGAAAGCCCATTCATCGTAGTACACCCAGTAAATAGTCCCACTCAATGAAATCAAACGCTTTAGTGGCATCTAAGAAGACCGCAATCAGCGCGAGGTTGGGATCCACATTATGCAATATGGAAAAGAAGGTACGCAGGTGTGTGTGTTCACCCGCCCTGGGATGAACCCAGCCTGATTGGGAAGGAAATGTTTCTCCATCAATAAGTTTAACCGATTCGCTAGGACCTTAGCGAGAATTTTAGCATCATTGTTGATGAGGGACAACGGTCTATAGGAATCGATTCGCTGGTTTCCTGGGTTTTTGTAGGTAGGAAATAAGTGCCTCTCTCATGGAAGGCGGGAGCGTTCCAGACTCAAGGGCATCTTCGTACACCTCTTTAAGGATGGGGGCTAACTGATCAATGTATGCTTTGTAGAAGTTGATAGGGAGCCCGTCTAGGCCTGGGGCTTTGTCAAACTTCATATGCATAATAGCTTCCCGTATCTCGTCTAGTTCAAAGAGGGAAACACAAGAATTCTCTCTGTGAGTCGCCAAGCCATCCTAAGACCACGTCCTCCAGGTAGCATTCCAGGCCGAGAGGGTCTCGCCTTCCAGAGGTATACAGCCCAGAATAGTGGGTAGTGAATGTATCTAAAATATCTGTGGTATTTCTGTGCCGTACTCCCTCAGGACTCACAGTTTGTAAGACATAGTTAGAGAAGCGGGGTTTCCTTATAGTCTCTGCTAGGGCCCTGCCGGGGCGTTCACCCTCTCCGTATTTACGAGCTGCCCAGTATTTACCTCTAAATTTAGTCTCGCATTCAGCAGTATCCGTGTAGTCTGAAAGTTTCTCACGAAACTTTTGTTGGGTCTTACCATCTGCATCTATAGAGAGCAAAGTCTCCAGTTGCTTGAGCTTTGCGGGATTCATTAACTTTTTGAGACGCAAAATCCACTGATTTTGGCCTTAAAGGCCTCCCAGACCGCTTCAACACTGCACACAGACCCCTTGTTTCTCTGAAAAAAGTCTGTGATTTCCTCTCCTAATTCAGTATGGAATACTGTGTCAAGTAGCGTGAGAGGTGATATTCTCCAGGCACTGCGTGGTGTGCCGTATCCCAGGGGGGAGCGTCAGTCTTACAGGGGAATGATAAGAGTATGTTCTCGCTAGGTGAGTTACAGCGATTATTGACGGGTCTAAACTAGGCCTGGGCAAAAATTTCGTTCCGTTCGCGGAAATTGCGATAATTTGACATTTTTGCGTTCCGCGGAGAGCGCGAAAATGTCAAAAATTCCGGTTTCCGCAGCTTGGCGATAATTTGTTTCTTGCTCGCGCTGTAAAATGATACATTCTCGCGCGCGCGCGATCGCCTTACCTGAATCCCTGCGTTCGCCGACAAGTTTTCTTGATCCGGTCGCGTTCTCCATGAGATGTTGTATTGTTTTTAGCCATTTGCGCTGTCTCGCGACAGTTCGCGCCCGCAGTGACGTCATGCGTCGCGCGATCACGTCTTTCTTCTCGCGATCATGCACCGCGAGAACAACTCAAAACAAGATGGCCGCGCCCGCAAGCAACCACATGGGTAAGTTGGCGACCCGCAACCATGCAGAAAATCTCGCGAACATGCCGGAAAAAAACTTCCGCATCTTTGCGATATTTCTGCTTGTTTGCGATAATTTTAAACATTCTCGCGATAATTTGCGAAGGTTAATTCCGCAAATTCCGCCCACCCCTAGTCTAAACCCCTTGATACTAGACAATAATCAAGGCGGGCCCAAGATGCGTACAAGGCCGTGTAGTGTGTGCCTTCAGTGGATTGCGGGTGGACATGGCGCCAAGTATCAAGCAATCCATTATCGGCCGCTATGCCCTGTAGCACCTTGTGTGACCTATTGTAATGATGAGGTGAAGGATTAGACGGGTCTAAACCCCTTGATACTAGACAATAATCAAGGCGGGCCCAAGATGCGTACAAGGCCGTGTAGTGTGTGCCTTCAGTGGATTGCGGGTGGACATGGCGCCAAGTATCAAGCAATCCATTATCGGCCGCTATGCCCTGTAGCACCTTGTGCGACCTATTGTAATGATGAGGTGAAGAATTAGATCTGTCCATGGTAGGATTGAGAGTGATGTTGAAGTCTCACCCCCCAGATAATGTGAGTAAAGCCTATCTCCATAATTTTCCCCCATAGCGTGACACAGAATTCCGGGGTGTCAATATTGGGACCATAACAGCACACTAAGGTGACAGTCTCTGCACCCAACCTGCCCCATGTGATGCAGTATCGTCCTTTTTTGATCACGATATGAGCCAATGAGGGCAAACAAAGTTTGCTTTTTGATGAGTATGGCTTTCCCTCTAGTGTAAGAGGAGTAAGAGGAGAATATTCTATGTTCCGCCCATCTATGCAAAAAGGTACCGTCGTGCCTGGGATTGAGATGGGTCTCCTGGAGTAGTGCAATGTGGACTTGGTGCCAATCTAAATATGCCAAAATCCCCCAACGTTTGCGTGGGTCACCTAATCCTCTAACGTTCCAAGTAAGGATATGTAAATGTTGATTAGACCCTAGGTTTGTCATAGAGCCAGAGGGTGTTTAATGCGTAGCGTTTTGGTTTTACTTCTAATGCGAAGTGGATAGGGTATCTGTAGTGTAACTGCCTTTTGTATTGTACATCTTGTGCTGTGTCAAACATCATAAACAATCCCAGTCCCAGTCCCGCCCCCACCCACTGTGGCATCCCAATCATGCCAGAAAGAACATTCCCTCCCCCCACCAATGTCCGCAACAAAACTGAAACACTCTGCATTCTTGGATGCAGCGAGTTAGGGGGAGCGCCCTCGGGGGGAACTCCTGGGTGCATGCACGGTTACACCCTGCCCTCAGAGTTGCATGTGTTGGGGCGGCCAAACTCATTGAGGGCGGGGGTGCTCAGTACCAAGTGCCATATGGTCCCAGAAGGTCACTTATCTGAGTCATGATTCGGCCGACCCGATCCGACGAATCTGCGCAGCTACATATATATGTTGCAGCAGGGAGAAAGATTTACGTCATCTTCAGAGTGTGGTGATGACCTGCAGAAAGTGGGTGACATACCCTGAAACCGGTCCCAGGATGCTTGTTTCCGGTCCAGGGAGGACCTGGCCTGGCAGTACGGTCTGAACTGTTCCCATGGGGCACAGGGTCAAGACTGATTTACATATGGCTGGGTTCAAACTGGGGTGGCGTAGTGGGCAAAAGAACGATTAATTTAACACAGATCTTTTGACTGGGGGAGAATGTTTGCATTGTCGGTATTCCATTCATCATTTGTTTTCCGGGACCTGCAGAAAGTTGATGTATTTCAGGAAGTCTTCCACCTGTTGCGGGGTAGTGAAGAAATGTTGTTTGCCCTGATGTGTAACCCGCAGACGGGCAGGGTACATGAGGGCATAATCGATCTGCGCCTGGCGAAGTTTTTGTTTAGCGGGCAGAAACTTACATCGCTCTTCTTGCACAGTTGCCGTAAAATCAGGATAAATGGTGAACGGGTTCCCCTCGAAGGTGAGTTGCCTCTTGTCCTGTGCTGTCCTGAGGGCCACATCTTGGGATGCGATAGTTCAGTAATCGCGCGATGATAGGGCATGACGTGCTTCCCGGCAGAGGTCTGGGGCCGAGAGAGCGGTGTGCCCTTGCCACTATAAATTGAGGAGAGAAGGATTCTGCACCAATTGTTTCACACAACAGTACTCTCCGGAACCCGGATGTTATTTCTCCTGATGCGAGCTTCAATGTCCTCATTTTTGGCAGCAATGATTTTAAGTAGCTTATCCATTTGCATCACTTGTGTTTGAATGTGTGATGAGATATCCTCAGCATCCGAGATGCGACGTTCAGTTTATTTGATGCGCTCATCATGGCCATCGACCTTGTGAACTATGGCATCCATTCGACTATTCATAGCGTCCATTTTGTCTGCGATCGAGGTAAGACTTTGTCTCATCTCAAGGAGTACAGACTTCACGTCGTCATCTTGCAGGAGCACTGACCCCTGTGCGAGCTCTTCATTGGCATTGTCATGGACGTCTTGCTGCGCACGGCTGCCCTTTTTGGCTTCGAATGTCAGCCGGGTTTTTTGGCATCTGCCTTTCCCATGGTTATGCCTCTGTAACGGTTGTGAAGATGTTGCCTGCAGGGGTTACAATGATGAGCCTCCTTATATGGAGATGAGGCAGTGTATATGAGCAAAGAAGTGGTTCTGGTTGACTCTGATAGGTGAGAGCATTTGTTTCTGAGGGATCAACAAACAGCACAACCTCCCTCAATGATGATTGGTGGGAAAGGCAGACTCTGTAAGGGCGCACCCGCTATTATTGATTCATGCGGGGTGTGCAAGCCGGCTTATGGACACTCAGCCATGTTTGAGTCCATGGGGGACCACAGAGCACTGTGTGATTCGGGGCTGCCAGACCAGACCAGTCCTGTCCGCCCAAGAGGAAACTCTCAGAGCTTTGCAGTACCGATAAGCTGTTCTAGCAACAGGATGTGCTTCCAGGAGGCAATGGAGACTAGGAGGACAGGGCGCAACGGCTGACACTTATTTAATATCGCTGGTGGAGTTATGGCAATCTTGCAACAAAATGTCTTCCTCCAGAGCTGTGAGGTGCAGATGGTTGAGAGGCAGTCACTCAGAGCCACATGCTGTACCAAAGGTGAGAGGCTGGCCAAACAGGGGGATGAATAAGTCAGGCCAGTGCACGCAGCTTAAATGAGGGCCTGTAGGTTGAGAGATCTCACCATGGCAAGCTGGGCTAGGGACAGGTGGTGTAAGCAGATACACCCGGCCTCTATTGGTTGCGGATTTAGTGCAATCCAGCAAGCAGAAGGGCAGGATGCCGTTGGAAGAAAGAGGGTTACTTCCATGCCTCAGGCGCCATGCGCGGCATTGGGACAGCATGACAACGATGACTGTTCAGTCCTGCCCCAGCACCGTTAGAGCTCAGCAAGGGCTTCGATGATATGTCCACATATTAAAGCATGTTGCATGCACTGACAAATTGAGCCAGAAGCACTGCAGGTTGGCCCCGTGAATAGCTGTAGTGGCCGCGTCTATGCGCCTGCAGTCAATTGGCCTAGCGCCCATGGAGCACAGCGCACTGCGGCCGAAGGAAAGGAGGCGCAGCGGAAGGTGGGAAGTCATCTCTGATGGTCAATACTCTGTGTGGCAGTGCGCCGTAGGTGTTGAGTGCCTACGGGGTGTCAGTCGGTGCGCACTCACTTCCTAGCTCCACAGAGCTGCAAGCTCCAGCCATAGGAGGAGCAGGGCCTAGTTGCCACATGGGCACCGCGGGGTTCTTCTACTGCGCTCTGCTTGGCACAGACACTCCAAGCCGCACCAGCAGTGATTCAAAGAAAGATCTGCAGCGGCGTGTGGCAGTGTGCGAGAGGCCTCAGAATTACATCGCCCGTTCAGCAGACCGTAACCTCCTCTCCGGTACAACGGGCTGTGTGATGGGGCCACCTGGCAAGGATAAATTACTGGATAAATGAACTGAGCTGCAGGAGCCTCACACTAGTGCAGCCATCTTGCTTGTGCGCCACCTAGCGCCCCCCTGGGTGTTTTAGTATCTGAGTGGGTTTGTGAGTGGGTTTGTCACAATATGAGTGGGTGTGTGAGTGTGTGTAGATCTGTGAGTGGGTGTGTGAATCTCAGAGTGGGTCTGTGAGTGGGTGTTTGAGTGTTTAAGTGGGCCAGAGAGTCGGTGTGTGAGTGTCTGAGTGGGTGTGTGACTGTCTGAGTGGATCTGTGAGTAGGTGTGTGAATTTCTGAGTGTGCCTGTGAGAATATGTGTGAGTGTCTCAGTGGGCCTATGAGTGGGTGTCTGAGCACATCTGGAGTGTGTGTGATTGACTATGGGTCTGTGAGTGGGTGTGTGAGTTTCTGAGTGGATCTGTGTCTAAGTGGGTCTGTGAGTGATTGTGTGAGTATGAATGTGGGTCTGTGAGTGGGTGTGTAAGTATCTGTGTGGGTCTGTAAATGGGTGTGTCAGAACATGAGAGAGTCTGTGAGTAGATGTATGAGTGCATCTATGAGTGGGTGTGTGAGTGTCTCAGTGGATCTGTGAGTGAGTGTTTGAGTGGATCTGAGAATGGGTGTGTGAGTGTCTAATGGATCTCTGAGTAGGTGTGTGAGTGTCTGAGTGGGTCTGTGAGTGGGTGTGTGAGTGTCTGAATGGATCTGTGGGTGTGTGGGTGTCTGAGTAGGTCTGTGAGTGGGTATGCAAGTATCTTATTTGGTCTGTGAGTGGGTGTGTGAGTGTCTGAGTGGATCTGTGAGTGGATGCGTAAATGTCTGAGTGGGTGTATGTTTCAGGGTGTAAGTCTCTGAGTGGGTCTGTGACTTATTTTTTTTAATTTACAGCTGCATTTGCAGACCTGCTGTAATGTACATGGTGGGCTTTACTGAGCATTGCTGTGGCTCTGCAAATACTAACCCTTGAAAAAAAAAATAATTTGGGGAATTTTTGTCCCATTAATGGTCCTTCATAGACCCCAATCTGGCATCAGGGGTCAAGGTATCCCTTCCCTGACCCCTTCTATTACATTTCTGTCCAAATTTCACCTCCTAGAACCATTCCCCATTAGGTAAAATGGTGGCTGCGCTTTGCATCCGCAGAGTCACACATGTCGCGCTGCACCTGCAAACTTGAGTCTGTTGGGAAAAAAATTGTTTGGGGGCATTTTAATCCCACCCAGGGCCCTCACAGACCCCTAAATTTCACCCATGGGGTCAGAGAACCTCTATCCCTTCCCTCTTCTATTTCATTATATGTGGTAGCAATTAGGACATTGTTTCAACAGGAAAAGTGTTTTTTAACTTGCTTATAACTTTAGTGCCGTTTTATGAATCTTCATGAAATGTCTCCCAAAAAGTGCCCTACTGTTTAGAGTTGTGCATGGAAAGTTTTAGGGTGATCTGACAAGCGGCGGTCAGAGACAAATTGGGGGTAGGGGTAAAAAAAAGTGCATTTCCATGCTAATTCACATAGAGATTTTAGACACGACTACAGCCCGAACCGCTGAATGTAATGACATTAATCTGGCAGATATTGGTCCAGGAAGCATACTTTTTGTGATTTGGTGTTAATCTGTTCAATAGCTTTTGAGATATTAAAAGGAAAACACATTTGTATATCTAGGGACATGGACCGTTCCGAATCCCTTGTGGCGTTCTGTGAATATATATATATTTATGCAGTCATTAAGGAAACCAAAGGTTACAGGGATATAAAAGCACAATTTTTGGCTCAGCCGAACCAAAATAATGATGTGCACTCTTAACAGGTTGCAAATAGACAAAGGTTCTTCAAACAGCGTAAAACACGAAAACTTTTACCCAATGCGTTTCAGCGTAACACACACCTTGCTTAAGGGTAATGTGCTTGCTGAATCATGCATGTTAAGTAATAACAACAGTGTAAACAATGAAGAAGGACTTACAGGTCCACAATATTGTCCCGTGTTATGGCGGCCATCTTAAAATATAATCGAATAATATTCAATGTAATCATTGTAAGCATATAAGTATATTAGCCCATAACTGTAGGAGAGTTTAGAGATAATACCCAAAGAATAAAAAACGAAATTAAACTTAAGCATGAAAGATGTAGGTGAAGCGAGTTATAAGGTACTATAGCCACACTGCGAGAAATACAGTGCTTAATTTGAGCCGGTGCTTTCCGGTGCTCAGCATCGGCACTTAATTGGTTTCCGGTGATCGGCACCGGCACCTAATTGTCAACACCATACTTATAACAGTCTATGGTGGCGCTGCTCATCTAATTTAGAGATGAGCAGAACAACGGTTGTTTAGGAATACAATATACGTTAAAATTGCTAATACCTGCCTCCCCAGCCATTTCTGCTTGAGTGCTTCCTCGCCTGCGGGCACCTTGGAGCTTTGAAATTATACGCGGCGGCCTGGCCGCGGAGGAGCGCACCACCCCGTTATGACTGGGGTCACAGGCCCGGAATCTACCTACTTACCTTTTGAAGCGGTAACGAGGGATCAATGGACACTCTGCACAACGAGACCCATCCAGGGTTTTGTATTACACCCATCAAGGGAAGAGACAGATACTACAAGTCCCACAAGACACTGCATTCCCTCAATATGAGTGGCCCATCTGTGGGCAGTTAAATATACATAGTGGGAGTGTCTACATGCCTTCACTCATGACGAGTCTCTGATGACGAGCAGAGGCTCAGAAGATCCATGTGAGCTGTAATCATCGGCGTACAGAGATGTCCTTTAGCCGCTGTAAGCAACCACGCTGCTGCTTGAGTGCTTCCTCGTCTGCGGGCACCTTGGAGCTTTTGTTAGTGCATAGCCGCCATGACGCGTTTCAGACCTCTCGGGTCCTTGATCACATCAATATATATATATATATATATATATATATATATATATATATACATCCGCACAAAAAGTTGCCCTGAAGCAAGGACGCCTCCAAACTGCTGCATGCTTTGTAAAAAGCCTTTAATATAAAAACTGGCAATTCAACTCCAAGTGTAAAAGTAATTTTCTTACGCGTTTCAGAGCGCGAGGGCTCCTTCCTCAGAGAATGACACTGGATACAACTGCAATGTTCAACAGCACCTCTCACCCCATGCAGGCAATTTATTCTTTCCCAGTGCACCTGACAGGATTTGAATTGCCAGTTTTTATATTAAAGGCTTTTTACAAAGCATGCAGCAGTTTGGAGGCGTCCTTGCTTCAGGGCAACTTTTTTTGTGGATAAATATGCGCGGCAGCCTGGCCGTGAAGGACGCCACACCCTCCGAGCTAAAGGGGGCCCGAGAGGTTTTGAACTTTGCAGAACTGCAGGAACAGCTGTGTTTCAAGAAATAAAACCGGGGATTGTATTAAGCAGCCCACTGTGGCTGGATGAAAGTCAAGACACGGAATTGAACTGAGCCCACTTGAGATTACTTATCAAACTACAAGCACCAGCATGCTTTGACTGGAAAGGCACCTGTCGGGTGCACTGGGAAAGAATAAATTGCCTGCATGCGGTGAGAGGTGCTGTTGAACATTGCAGTTGTATCGTGTCATTCTCTGAGTAGGGGCCCTCGCGCTCTGAAACGCGTAAGAAAATGACTTTTACACTTGGAATTGAATTGCCGGTTTTTATATTAAAGGCTTTTTACAAAGCATGCATTTTGTGTGGATATATATATACATATATATGGCATAAAATAAGGACAGGTGGGGAGTCTAGAGGAGAAGAGATAGCTGCCATGGAAAATGATAAATTAAATCACTCCAGAGTATATGTTTGGAATCATGTTAAGGTTTAATAATCAATGTTAGTTAATAATCAGTGGATCTAATATATACCTCTTGCTGTGTAGATTTCACTAGAGACAGTTGTCTTGTTATGTAGTATGGGCATATTGTACAGGATAAATGCCCTAAGAATGTGTAAACGTGATTCAAGAATGGTCATTGTCTACTCTATCTCCAAATTGCTTTATGTAGTGTAGCTGACAAGATCTAAAATATTTAGGGAGCTTGGACACATTCTTTCCATAACAAAATATGTTTTTTAATAACAAATGTTTCCTCATAAGTGATTTAAAAATGTTAAGAAGATTTTTACACTTCATCTTAATGTATTTGTATGAGTTTATGTTGATGTCAAAAGTGTTCATTTTGTGGGGGATTTTGGGATTTTATTATCCGATGTAACAATAGAGAAAAGGAAGATTTTAAAAAAAATCCATCCATCTCGCTTCTTAAAATGTTTTCCCGACCTCAAATATCTTTTTAGTTAAGACTCATTTGGTTGCTACTATATATTCAACTTGGTATTCTGTGAAGTAGGGAGTTTATTAAGCATTAATAGTACTTGCATTCTTTCCTCCATTAATTTCTGAATTCCTTAGTAAACCCTGTGTGGTTGTGTCCCCTCGGTTGTATGATGGAAGAATGCATGCCATTACCACACATGCAGTTACCCCATGGTCATTACAACGACAGTGACACTCCCACATATGCCTTTACCATGCAAGTCTTTACCCAACATATGCATTTATTCAACTTACCTTTACATGAATTTACATTGTAAAGGGATGAATGGTAAAGGCATATGCATGGTAAAAATGTAACAGGTATTACCTATATATATATTTATATATATATATATTACCTACTGGCAGTCGCCAGTAGGTAGTTATAGTTAGGACCTATTTTCCATAGGAAATCCGCAACATTCTATTTGGAATAACGTTGGCGTCGATTGATGAATCTTCGCGAAAGTTTCCAAACTTTTGGCCAGCTCTGGTCCGCTCCTATCCTGAAAATTTCACTGTGATTCGTCAAGCGGGGGCCAAGAAAAAAGGGGGGTCCCAAAACGCGTTTTCCCCATGCATTTTCCCATAGGACCTGTTGACGCAGCTACAGCCCGATGTGCTGAACGGAATTACACCAAATTTGGCAAAGAGGTAGTCCTCAGTTCAGATTCATGCCTTTTGCTTAAATGGTGTAAATCCCTTCAGCAGTTCCTGAGAAAATCAAAAGTAAAATCACATATATAGGTGGAGCCTAACCACACTTCTCATCGTGAGATCTGATTGGCTGTCAGCACTTCATCCAAGAAGTGTTGGCAGCCATCTTGGAACCAATATACATGATAGCACCTCATTGAAAAGCATTGCAGTTAATAGAAGGTTTTAAGACTTTAGTTATATTATAAATCATTTGTTGATGGTACCATACTCATTTTAGGAATTGTGGTGTGTTCTAAGGTGATTTTACCATGTGAAAAAGCCTTCTGCTGTGATATCATGAATCATGTTTGAGAGAAAACTATTTTCTCATGCTTTTCCCACAGAGGTTTGGAAGGTGATCTATAAGCTAAACTGAGAGCATATTTTCTGTAAATTCACATTACCTTTCTCCGTCATGTGAGAATGAAGTCTGACATTCTCAGTAAAACATGTACATCCAACAAGGGCAGAGACTGTCAGTTGATTCCTTTGTGTTCTACTGCAGCTTACCAGAGTGTTCTAAAGAACAACTAGAGCGCTAACAGTCCTACTTATGACAAACGTATGGCACACCTGAAGCCATCTTGGTTGGAATAAAGTGGTAACTCTTAAAACATTTAATTTAAAAAGGAACAAAATGAGGGGGTTCATATTGCCATAGAAAGTATGGTTAGTGCTGCAGAAAGAAAAATTTGGGCACATTTTGAGTGACTTCTCAAACCCTCTTCTATTTCATTAAAAAATTCTGACATGCAGACTGAAACATGCACTTTCAATACTAGCAGCAGACTTCCCTGGTGAACAGTAGCTTTGCTACAGTGATCTAATAAGCAACTAGAGTGCTAACATTCTGAATTTATGGCAAATGTGTGACACATCTGAATGCCTTCTTGATGGAACCAAAATAAAAAACTGAAAGTATTCCCACTGAGGAGACTGCAGTAAATGAGGAAATTAGGAAACTTCATAACTAATAAATCTCCCAAGATGGCCACCAGAGACAAAAGAGCCCAAATGTAGCCCAAATATCACCCAGATGTAGCCCAAGTATAGCCCAATGACAGAATGTCCCAGAGTGTTCTAACGAACAACTAGAGCGCTAACAGTCTTACTTATGACAAAAGTATGGCACACCTGAAGCCATTTTGATTGGAATAAAGTGGTAACACTTAAAACATTTAATTTACAAAGGAACAAAATGAAGGGGTTCATTTTGCCATAGAAATTATGATTAGTTCTGCAGAAAGAAAAATTAGGGCACATTTTGACTTCTCAAATGCTCTTCTATTTCATAAACAAATTCTGACATGCAGACTGAAACATGCCCTTTGAATACCAGCAGCAGACTTCCCTGGTGAGCAGTAGTTTTACTACAGTGATCTAATGAGCAACTAGAGTGCTAACATTCAGAATTTATGGCAAATGTGTGACACATCTGAATGCCTTCTTGATGGAACCAAAATAAAAAACTGAAAGTATTCCCACTGAGGAGACTGCAGTAAATGAGGAAATTAGGAAACTTCATAACAAATAAATCTCCCAAGATGGCCACCAGAGACAAAAGAGCCCAAATGTAGCCCAAATATCACCCAGATGTAGCCCAAGAATAGCCCAATGACAGAATGTTCCAGAGTGTTCTTAAGAACAACTAGAGCGCTTACTGTCTTACTTATGACAAAAGTATGGCACACCTGAAGCCATCTTGATTGGAATAAACTGGTAACACTTAAAACATTTAATTTAAAAAGGAACACAATGAGGGGGTTCATTTTGCCATAGAAATTATGATTAGTGCTGAAGAAAGAAAAATTAGGGCACATTTTGAGTGACTTCTCAAATCCTCTTCTATTTCATAAAAAAATTCTGATATGCAGATTGAAACATGCACTTTTAATACCAGCAGCAGGCTTCCGTGGTGAGCAGTAGCTTTACTACAGTGATCTAATGAGCAACTAGAGTGCTAACATTCAGAATTTATGGCAAATGTGTGACATATCTGAATACCTTCTTGATGGAATCAAAGTAAAAAACTGAAAGCATTTCCTACTGAGGAGACTGCAGTAAATGAGAAAATTAGTAAACTTCATAACAAATAAATTTACCAAGATGGCCACCAGAGACAAAAGAGCCCAAATGCAGCACAAATATCACCCAGGTGTAGCCCACATGTAGCCCAATGACAGAAGTGTGTAAAACACTTACTTTTTGTGTATTTGCAGTTTTATATAGTGCAGACTTGTCAGGTATTGGAGTGCTTTACATGAGCATTGGTTACATCACACAAGATAAAATTCATTTTGGTTGTAGACATGGGGAGATTAAGTGATTTGACCAGAATCACAGAATGTTGAGCTGAAGCAGAAACTCCAACCTGGTTCCCCAGTTGCAAAGTCTGCAGCTCCCTCTCCCTTAGGTGCAACATTTAATCAAGTGGTCAACTGGATAAAAAAACATAAAGATTACAAATAATTTAATAGTTCTTTGTCGCTATTTGAAAACTCAGAAAATATGTCTTTTAGAGCACTAACCATAATTTTGATGCAAATAAGACCCTCTCATATATGTAATTTCTAAAGGAAATACTCTAGGTATTACAGTTTTGATTACATCAAGATGACGTCAGGCATTCCACACTTTTGTAATAAATATAGAATGTTAGCAATCTAGTTGTTCATTGGGATACTGTTGAGAGGCAGAAGCCAGGGGCACGGACTCTGAAAATTGAAGGCAGGTAGGAGAGTGCAGAGGCAACAATTTGACCACACTGGGCAGGCAGGAAGGGCAGTGGCAGCACAACAGACTATGGAGGGCAGTGGAAAGGGGGGCAGGGGCAACAAACCAACAATACAGGACTGGCAAGAGAGGCTGTGGCAATATAATAGACCATTGTGGACAGAAGGAAGAGGCAGTGGTAGTACAACCATACATGCCAACAGACCCGTTTCAGCCAGGAAACGTCCAATGTTTTTAAGCTCAAATGGGCTTTATTTGATCTGTCTCCTGTCTACAATCTCCTCTTTTTCAATGTAACTCAAAGGGGAAAATCAATACCCCAGTTTTTTTACCAAGTTCAAAATGTTCGCAAGTATGGTACCTTGGATCATGGTAGGCAGGAGGAATTGGGGCAGGGACATGGACTCGGATAACAGAGGACAGGAGAGACATGGAGAGGTGCACCAAACTGACCCTACAGGGCAGGCATCAGGGTTTGCAGCAGCACAATACACCACACAGTGCATGTGGGACAGGAGTGCAGCACAACAATCCATAGAAAGCAATAGGGAGGGGACAGGACCATGCACATGGACAACAGAGAACAGAGGGGAAAGAGGCAATGGTAGCTAGCTGACCATAATGGACACACAGGAGAGAAAGCTGCAGCATAACAGACCATAAAGGGCAGGAGGGACGGATCAGGGGTATTACAATGGAACAGACAAGCCAGAAGGGAGGGAATAGGGGTCTGCACATGGAAACAGAGGGCTGGGGGCAAGGGGGCAGGGCAGGAGCAGCAAGATGACCATGGAGGTCAGGCAGGATGGGCACTAGAAACAAGACACACCATGGAGAGCAACAATGAGACTATGATGGCATACACACAGACCATGGAAGGAAGGTGGGAGGGGGTCAGGGGCAGCAAGCTGACCACACAGGGAAGGTGGGAGGGGCCATGGCAGCACAGAAGACCATGCATGACAAGCGGGAGCATTAGTGGCAGCACAATGGCTATGATGGACAAGAAGGAGGGTGCAGGGGCATGCACAAAGGACCATGGAGGATAGAAGGGAGGGTCAGGACCTGGGCACAGACAAGAGAGTTCAGGGGAAGGGGCCTCACAACAGACCGCGCGGGGCAGGCAGGAGGAGCAGTTGCAGCACAACAGACCAGGGAGGGCAGAAGGGTGTGGCAGTAAAATGGACCATGGAGGACAGGAGGAAGGGGATAGGGGCATGGCATGTGGACAGGCAGGGTGGAGGTGGCAGGGACAGGTTACAGTCATCTGACAATGCTAGGCAGGTTGGAGGGGAGTGGCAGCTCAACAGAACACTCAGAGTAGATAGGAGTGGCAGGTCCATGGAACATGGTGGGCAAAAAGGATGGAGTAGGGGCATGCACAAAGACATCGGAGGGCAGGGGGAAGGAGAATAGGGGCAGCAAGCTAAGCACAGAGGCTAAGCAGGAGGTCAATGATGGGCCATAGAATTGGGCAATGGAGGGCAGGAGGAGTGGACTGGTACATCATGCTAAATGGAGGGCAGTGGCAGCACATCAGACCATGCATGGCAGGAGGGAGGAGGCTAGTCCATGGATTCAGACAACAGAGGATAGGGAGGAGGTGGATGGGGCAGCAAGCTAACTGTTCAGAGAAGGTGGGTATTAGGAACTTTATTGTTTTTAAAATGTGTGTCTGTGCGAATTACTTAAAATATGAACAAGTATGCAGCATAATCTCACTTTTATTCAGGAAGAAGAGGACGTTTGTGACTGTGACTCCGGGCTCACTTGACAGAAACACCCCCTGACCCTCCACCCCCCATCGCAAAATGTAATTCCCGTGAAAAGGGTAGGTGGACGCAGTGTTATTTAGAACATAGTCCTGAGAGCACGATTGAAAATGAAAATTAGATATAGTATATGGTATAAACTATGCACCAAAAAGTGTGATATAAGATGAACCGGGGCGTGAAATATAATATGCAATACATTGTGCGCAATGACAGATTCATAGGCGAGCACGAGATAGCACAGGCACTGGCGCGTGCTATGCGATATGCGCCTTGGAGTGTAATATGCACAGGGCAGTGTTGTGTAACCTAACTAATCTCTAAAGTTGTAATATAAAATATGTGCTGGGGAGTGTAACGTTGCATATGCACTGTGACAAAGATATGGATCCCAGATTGTAATATGTATGGCATAGCGCTGTGTGTTATAACATAGGCATCGTGGAAGGCACGTTAGATGGGGCAATATAATCCGTGCGAAGGCAAGTGTGGCATGACATATTCACGGGGTGCTGTTACAGTGCACATGGGCTAGAGAGTGTCATAGCATACGCACTAGCTGGTGGAATACAACACAGAGGTGTGAGGCACTCGGCGGGCACTGGTGGGTGTAACACAGCATTGGGCACAGCCAGGAGCACGCTGTGACTCTCAAGTGAGGTTCGTCTCCTTTCCAGAGAGTAAAATAAAAAGTATTACACATCCGGCGGTGGATGTGTGTTTTATTAACCGTGAGGGAAGGTTTCTTGCATAGTTTGGTCGATTTTTTGTCGAATCCCCTTTAAATGGCTTGGTATGCGTGTATATTAAATGTGCCCGTCAATAGCTACCCATGTTTGTATAAATAAACGACAAGAGTGTCTACTTGGAGAGTACCCACCGGCGGGGGCGCCGGGATTAGGCACGGTAGGGCGTCAGACACGTCAGAGCTTCACTAGCGGTGTAAATACATTCCATGTGGATTCGTTCGCCTTATAATGAATATCACGCAAATTGTCATGGTGATAGGTACATACGGTTTGTCCAGAATGTCCTAGGTGTTTCTATAAATATATATATTTTTAAAATAATAAAAAACAAAGGCCGGCCCCGGGGGATGGGGTCCCCGGGGCCTTAAGTGGCCTGAGGAGGGGGGCAACGCAGCCCCCTCCTAAAGAATAAGAAGAAAAAAAGGCCATGACCAGGGGGTTGGGGTCCCTGGGGCCGATTAAGGCCTTGGGAGGGCCAAATTTATTTTTTTCAACAAAAAAAATTAGGGTGCATGCCCTGGGGGATGGGGTCCCCAGGGCCAGTAAATTAGAAAAAGAAGGGGGGCCACACAGCCCTCCTTCTTAAAAAAATAAAATAAATAAAAGACCGTCATCACGCCGGAGGCCACGCCCACTCCTTGCAGCACTCTGCAAACGAGCCTCCTGGCCAGTTGTAAGTTGGGGAATTAATTCCCCTTCAATACTGAGGGTCCCTGAGGGCCAACTAGCCCAACAGGTATCTCCAGTATGCGCCAGGGAGCTGCGTTGCAGACAGGTGTTCTGAGCCACGCCCCTTTTTACACCTCTATGCAACGCAGCTCTGTGGCGCTTACTGGAGGTACCTAGTGGGCTAGTTTGACTCTAGAGACCCTTAGGATTCAAGGGGACTTAATCTCTCAACTTAGAACGGCTACAGGGCGCGTTTACACAGTGGTGAAGGGAGGGGACGGGGCCTGAGGTGACGTGTGCAAACACGCCCTGTGGCGCGTTTTAAGTTGGGGAAATAATTCCCTTTCAATCCTGAGGGACCCTGGGGGCCAACTAGCCCACCAGGTGCTTCCAGTATGCGCCACTGCTCTGCGTTGCAGAGAGGTGGTGCAGGCCGTGCCCCTTTTTACACCTCTCTGCAATGGCGCTTACTGGACGTACCTAGTGGGCTATTTTGCCCCTAGGGATCCTCAGGATTCAAGGTGACTTAATCTCCCAACTTAAAAAACGGCCACAGGGCATGTTTACACAGTGGTGAAAGGAGGGGACGGGGCCTGAGGTGACGTGTGCAAACACGCCCTATGGCACGTTTTAAGTTGGGGAAATAATTCCCCTTTATTCCTGAGGGCCTCTGGGGGCTAACTAGCCCACCAGGTGCTTCTAGTAAGTGCCACTGAGCTGTGTTGCAGAGAGGTCGTCCAGGCCTTGCCACTTTTTACACCTCTCTGCAACGCAGCTCTGTGGCGCTTACTGGAGGTACCTAGTGGGCTAGTTGGACCCTAGGGACCCTCAGGATTCAAATGAACTTAATCTCCCAACTAAAAACGGCCACAGGGCGTGTTTACACAGTGGTGAAGGGAGGGGACGGGGCCTGAGTTAACATGTGCAAACAAGCCCTGTGGCGCGTTTTAAGTTGGGGAAATAATTCCCCTTCAATCCTGAGGGACCCTGGGGGCCAACTAGCCCACCAGGTGCCAGGTGCTTCCAGTAAGCGCCACTGCGCTGCGTTGCAGAGAGGTGGTCTAGGCTGTGCCCCTATTTACATCTCTCTGCAACGCAGCTCTGTGGCGCTTACTGGAGGTACCTAGTGGTCTTGTTGGACCCTAGGGACCCTCAGGATTCAAGGGGACTTAATCTCCCAACTTAAAACGGCCACAGGGCGTGTTTACACAGTGGGGATGTGAGGGGACGGGGCCTGAGGTGACGTGTGAAAACACGCCCTGTGGCGTGTTTTAAGAGGTAGTTTTAATCCCCTGCCCTATTATATACTAGGGGCTTACAGAGGAGGTCATGCTGATCACAGGGGGACCCCAATGCATAGTGTTCCCTAGTGTTTGTAGGTGTTTTCACTGTTTTCTGAGTGTCTTTTAACATAGCACTGGCTCTAGGACTCGTTAGTCAGACTCAGTTACCACCAGTATCCGTCTGAAAAAGTTAAGGGTACAGAATGATTTTGCAACAAGGCTTCTTTCTGCTCTTCTGTTTGTTCTTTCTGCACGTTATCCGTCTTCCTGCACTTTTCTGCGTCTTTGAGGACTTCTGTTGCTTCTTTCTGCATTTCTATTTTTTCTTTCTGTGCGTTTTTTCTTCTTTCTTCCCATGTCCTATCTCTGTAGGCATAGTTAGAAATTAGCATTTAAAAAACCTTTGAAATTCACTGAAAAAACCATAGGTTTCAGGCACGTTATAGTTAGGAATTAGCATTTAAAAAACCTTAGAAATTCACTGAACAAACCATAGGTTTCAGGGGCGTTATAGTTAGCTGGACTTTTCACTCGTACAAAACCATTGAAATTCCCCCGTTATAGTTAGTTCAGCTAACTATAACTCGCGCGCCCGCAATGCACTGCTGATGACGGCACATATTACATCACTCATGACATGGTCAGTGACATCACTCATGACATCACTGATGACATCTCAAAAGAAAAAGAAAAGTAAATTTGCCTCACCGTAAACTGTAGAACAGCCAACCGGCACTGAAAAAAGGTTCGCCGGAGACTCCACCCGCAGTGGGCGTGCAAAGGCGCCCAGGAAGCACGTCAGTGAATGCGGGGACGCTGGGAGATCCGCCGAGGAGATGCGGAAACCACCGCTGAGAAGACGCAGACAAAGGATCCCACGAAGTGAGCGAGGCGGTGCTGGAGAAGTAGCGCTCAAATCCCAAAAGATGGTAAAGCTGACGAGGCACCTGCAGACGCTGACAGAGAGGTACCTCCTGCGAGCTCGAGGAGACGACGGCTCCACATCCGATGTCGAGGGGAGACAGGAAACCTTCCCGCACCGCAACCCACTCACAGGTCGCCTTGGCAGAGGAACAAACAGGCAGTCGAACTATGCCCAATACCACAGACTGCACCGAGGTGCAATCTCCATCTGGTGTGTTTTGCGATAGCAGTACACAGCAGGGAAGAGCCGTGCCCAGGTCGCCTTGGCAGAGGAACCTTCGTGCGGCCAAGGTTTACTTGAGACCTCAGACTGCTCCGGGGTGCAATCTCCTTCTGGAGCGTTGAGCGATGTCGGTAACAGCAGAGAAAGGCCAAACGTCCACAGCCAAACTTCGACGGGTAGTACCTTCAAAGCCACGTCGATGGTATAACCTTCCTGATAATCGCTGTAGAACTTCTTTCAGGCACCTCTGACTGTCAACCAGATCGCAGCTGCACCGCAAAAGGATACGACATACGAGTCGATGCATCAATCTTCTACATAAAGAGAGCGTACACAAGGGGGAGATGACCAGTTCTGCCCCCTTCGCAGGATCGTCGCCAGTGTTATAAGTATCAGAAGGTACACAGGACAGGAGTAGAATATGAAGTGTCCTTTATTACTGGTCATCCACTCTCAACAGGCGAATACATCGTCAACATTCTAAGGTAAGCTCCCGGGCATACTAACTGGGGTAAGAGGAGGGGGGGGGGGTGGAAGATACCAAGGGAGAGGGATAGAGAGAGATTACAACATATATATATATATATATATATATATATTTATTTATTTTCTCGGCCCCCGCTTGTTGCATCACCGTGAAACTTTCAGGATAGGAGCGGACCGGAGCTGGCCAAAAGTTTGGAGAATTTCACAAAGATTCGTCAATCGGCGCCAAAGTTATTCCAAATAGAATGTTGCGGATTTCCTATGGAAAATAGGTCCTAACTATATCTACCTACTGGCGACCGCCAGTAGGTAATATATATATATATATATATATATATATATATATATATATATATATATAAAATTGTTTTTGTTGTAGACGCAATGACACCCAGTAGACGATGGGGGGACAGGGAGTCTAATTTGAGAAAGTTAGAAACCAGATACATTATACAATTAAATTAAAAAAAACCCAGGTGGATTAAATGCGACAGAAGATTTACATACCTGTTTAGGATGAAGAACATGACAGCCTTGAAAGACCTTTCATACATTACATAGTTTTTATTGATTTTAGTGATTGAAAATCCATGCAATGTCGAAATACCAATGCAGGTATAAAAAATGTAATTGATGCAAAATGCAGACACATACAATAAAAATTCATATAAGTGTATAAATATATTTCAGACCATAGATAACAAGGCATTTATTAATTGCTCCACATGGAATTATATAACAATTTATGTATTTTTGTATATATTTATTCATCAATTTTACTATGTTTTTGAATAAGAATATATGTTTATGCATTATGTTTAGATTAATTTAAGCAGGATTTTGCACAGTAATATAGAACATGATTCTTACACTAAAGTCATATTAACTATGGATACCAGGGTATTAAAACCAGACTATACTTCTAGATTCTAGTTCTTAAGGGATCTGTACAAACAAAACTATACAAGATATATAGATAACCGAACATGACAAAACAAGACCTAACGCAATCACCGATAAATACACAGATAAAGATACACAGAACTGAATTCGGAGTTTTTTAACAGACCAAACACATAGCAAAATGTATTATACACGTCAATAAGATTTTAATGCACACGTTATAGAAACAGACATATACATCTCTGACGTAAGATAAACAAGACATACATACAATCACCTATATGGTCAAAGTGGATTCAACCACGATACAAATAGTTTACTTGGTAAATAAACTGACAAACAATAACGGAGTAAACAAATCAACATACACAGTATACAGTAAAGATATCTGTCAAGCAAGCCTGTATTTATACGGATTATCAATGTTGATTAACTCAAATTTGGAGTAGAACACTGTTCATAGATAAATTGTAAAAATGGTGATAGCATATTTGTAATGATGTCATTCTGAGATACAGAGAAGTCGGTATATATATATAAACAGTATCTACGAGGCCACAATTTTTTTTTATGTTTATGGTTGCACTACTCACATGAAAATAATCATCATGAACTTGTCACTTTAAAAATGGTTCCAAAACGATTGTACTATGTCATGTGATCAAGGCTCGGACGAGCCAAAATGTTATCGCAGCATAGCAATAAACTAATTTTGCACAAAATCGATGGTCTATGTCCGTTTTGGAAGATTGATTTCCAGAGAGATGCGGAGTGAAGTTATACGTGGCATGTGTTCCGCGCTAGCCCTGAGCGCGATTGAGGTGACCTGCCTTTACAAAGAGGACAGAGCCAGCTGGGCAGCTTTGGCAAATTTTTCATTTAACCAAGGTATTGGTACGGCTCTGACCCACCGCATCCTTGCTTGACGGAAGTGCCGCTGCTCATCGCAGTCCGTGACTACACGGAGGAATCCTGTAACATTGTATCCTTGTTTTTCAGGCCAGAAGCAACGGGAATCTATGCGGGTGAAGGCGTTGGGGACTCGAAAGAGGTAATTGCTTTCACCGACAACGTGTTGCCTCAGATCACAGCAGCGTTCTACATTTTATCCGGTATTCCAGATGGCACACAAGAGGCTGAGCAAAGGAACTTACCTGGCATGCAGTGAAAATTGCATGTTGGGACTTGTAGTCAGCCAACACGACTGCAGGTCCGTTTGGAACTATGACCCAGCCCACCTGGATGGGCAGCAATGGCGGAACGACTGGGGATATTTCAAAGATCTGGTGGGAGTGCCTTTGTTGAAGCTGGCATTTGAAAAAGGAAATTGCTCCGAAACGCGTCATGTCTTAAGCTTTTTTTAGTGGAAATAAATCCTTTCCCTATTCCCCGCTGTATCCCTCCCGTTCTTTGTGAATTACAGAACGTTCCATGGCATGTGTTTCGCGCTAGCCCTGAGCGCGATTGAGGTGACCCGCCTTTACAAAGAGGACAGAGCCAGCTGAGCAGCTTCGGCAAATTTTTCATTTCACCAAGGTATTGGTACGGCTCTGACCTACCGCATCCTCGCTTGACGGAAGTGCTGCTGCTCATCACAGTCCGTGACTACACGGAGGAATCCTGGAACATTGTATCCTTGTTTTTCAGGCCAGAAGCAACGGGAATCTATGCGGTTGAAGGCGTTGGGGACGCGGGAGAGGAAATTGCTTTCATCGACAACGTGATGCCTCAGATGACAGCAGCGTTCTACATTTCATCCGGTATCTCAGATGGGACACAATAGGCTGAGCAAAGGAACTTGCCTGGCATGCGGTGAGAATTGCATGTTGGGACTTGTAGTCAGCCAACGCGACTGCAGGTCCATTTGGAACTTTGACCCAGCCCACCTGGATGGCCACCAATGGAGGAACGACTGGGGCTATTTTAAAGATCTGGTGGGAGTGCCTTTGTTGAAGCTGGCATTTAAAAAAGGAAGTTGCTCCGAAACGCGTCATGTCTTAAGCTTTTTTAGTGAAAATAAATCCTTTCCCTATTCCCCGCTGTGCCCCTCCCGTTCTTTGTGAATTTCAGAACGTTCCGTGGCATGTGTTTCACACTAGCCCTGAGCGCGATTGAGGTGACCCGCCTTTATAAAGAGGACAGAGCCAGCTGGGCAGCTTCATCAAATTTTTCATTTCACCAAGGTATTGGTACGGCTCTGACCCACCGCATCCTCGCTTGATGGAAGTGCCGCTGCTCATCGCAGTCCGTGACTGCACAGAGGAATCCTGGAACATTGTATCCTTTTATTTCAGGCCAGAAGCAACGGGAATCTATGCAGTTGAAGCCGTTGGGGACGCGGGAGAGGAAATTGCTTTCATCGACAACGTGATGCCTCAGATGACAGCAGCGTTCTACATTTCATCCGGTATCTCAGATGGGACACAATAGGCTGAGCAAAGGAACTTGCCTGGCATGCGGTGAGAATTGCATGTTGGGACTTGTAGTCAGCCAACGCGACTGCAGGTCCATTTGGAACTTTGACCCAGCCCACCTGGATGGCCACCCATGGCGGAACGACTGAGGCTATTTCAAAGATCTGGTGGGAGTGCCTTTGTTGAAGCTGGCATTTGAAAAAGAAAATTGCTCCGAAACGCGTCGTCTTAAGCTTTATTAAAGTGAAAATAAATCCTTTCCCTATTCCCCGCTGTGTCCCTCCCGTTCTTTGTGAATTTCAGAACGTTCCGTGGCATGTGTTTCGCGCTAGCCCTGAGCGCGATTGAGGTGACCCGCCTTTACAAAGAGGACAGAGCCAGCTGGGCAGCTTCAGCAAATTTTTCATTTCACCAAGGTATTGGTACGGTTCTGACCCACCGCATCCTCGCTTGACGGAAGTGCCGCTGCTCATCGCAGTCCGTGACTACACGAAGGAATCCTGGAACATTGTATCCTTGTTTTTCAGGTCAGAAGCAACGGGAATCTATGCGGTTGAAGGCGTTGGGGACTCGGGAGAGGGAATTGCTTTCACTGACAATGTGCTGCCTCAGATCACAGCAGCGTTCTACATTTCATCCGGTATCCCAGATGGGACACAAGAGGCTGAGCAAAGGAACTTACCTGGCATGCGGTGAGAATTGCATGTTGGGACTTGTAGTCAGCCAACGCGACTGCAGGTCCATTTGGAACTTTGACCCAGCCCACCTGGATGGCCACCCATGGCGGAACGACTGGGGCTATTTCAAAGATCTGGTGGGAGTGCCTTTGTTGAAGCTGGCCTTTGAAAAAGGAAATTGCTCCGAAACGCGTCATGTCTTAAGCTTTTTTTAGTGAAAATAAATCCTTTCCCTATTCCCCGCTGCGTCCCTCCCGTTCTTTATGAATTTCAGAACGTTCCGTGGCATGTGTTTTGCTCTAGCCCTGAGCTCGATTGAGGTGACCCGCCTTTACAAAGAGGACAGAGCCAGCTGGGCAGCTTCGGGAAATTTTTCATTTCACCAAGGTATTGGTACGGCTCTGACCCACCGCATCCTTGCTTGATGAAAGTGCCGCTGCTCATCGCAGTCCGTGACTACACGGAGGAATCCTGGAACATTGTATCCTTGTTTTTCAGGCCAGAAGCAATGGGAATCTATGCGGTTGAAGGCGTTGGGGACTCGGGAGAGGAAATTGCTTTCACCGACAACGTGCTGCCTCAGATCACAGCAGCGTTCTCCATTTCATCCGGTATCCCAGATGGGACAGAAGAGGCTGAGCAAAGGAACTTACCTGGCATGCGGTGAGAATTGCATGTTGGGACTTGTAGTCAGCCAACGCGACTGCAGGTCCGTTTGGAACTTTGACCCAGCCCACCTGGATGGCCACCAATGGCGGAACGGCTGGGGCTATTTCAAAGATCTGGTGGGAGTGCCTTTGTTGAAGCTGGCATTTAAAAAAGGAAATTGCTCCGAAACGCGTCATGTGTTAAGCTTTTTTTAGTGAAAATAAATCCTTTCCCTATTCCCCGCTGTGTCCCTCCCATTCTTTGTGAATTTCAGAACGTTCCGTGGCATGTGTTTCGCACTAGCCCTGAGCGCGATTGAGGTGACCCGCCTTTTAAAGAGGACAGAGCCAGCTGGGCAGCTTCAGCAAATTTTTCATTTCACCAAGGTATTGGTACGGCTCTGACCCACCGCATCCTCGCTTGACGGAAGTACCGCTGCTCATCGCAGTCCGTGACTACACGGAGGAATCCTGTAACATTGTATCCTTGTTTTTCAGGCCAGAAGCAACGGGAATCTATGCGGTTGAAGGCGTTGGGGACTCGGGAGAGGAAATTGCTTTCACCGACAACGTGCTGCCTCAGATCACAGCAGCGTTCTACATTTCACCTGGTATCCCAGATGGGACACAAGAGGCTGAGCAAAGGAACTTACCTGGCATGCGGTGAGAATTGCATGTTGGGACTTGTAGTCAGCCAACGCGACTGCAGGTCCGTTTGGAACTTTGACCCAGCCCACCTGGATGGCCACCAATGGCGGAACGACTGGGGCTATTTCAAAGATCTGGTGGGAGTGCCTTTGTTGAAGCTGGCATTTGAAAAAGGAAATTGCTCCGAAACGCGTCATGTCTTAAGCTTTTTTTAGTGAAAATAAATCCTTTCCCTATTTCCCACTGTGTCCCTCCCGTTCTTTGTGAATTTCCGAACGTTCCGTGGCATATATATATATATAATTTTGCTTCTGCCCAAGCCACTTTCCACAGAAGAACGCGGCGGGGTAGTGAACCCCAAATATCTAACCAACAACCGGTAGGTAAGGCCAAATCCTCATATACGTATGCCGAACCAAACCACAGTACTGCGGCTCCAATGTGAGAGAGTGTTGTAATTTAGACGCTTGCAACAAAATCCTTAGCTAACTAGAACTCATGCCTCCGCAATGCACCGCTTATGACCTCACATATTACATTACTCATGACATGGTCCGTGACATCACTGATGGCATCTCAAATGAGATCACTGATGATATCATCTACTCAGTTTAAACATTTTCCAAGAGTTTATGATTGTTAAATATACATACTATCCTACTACAAAAGTTAAATTAGAATACTAGGTGCATTACTACTGAGTGATACTATTTCTAACATATATTATGTGAGTGGCTGTGTGATTGTATGTATCGTTGTGTGTATGGGTTTGTGAGTAGCTGTATTGGTGAGTAAATGGGTGTATCAGTGGCTGTATTGCTGAGTGGTGGTGTGAATGGCTCTATGGGTGGGTACGCTGTTGTGTTATGGCTGTATCAGTGAGTGAGTGGGTGTCTGAATGGCTGTATGAGTGAGTGGCTGTGTAAGTGGCTGTATGGGTGAGTGAGTGGCTGTTTGAGTGGTTGTTTGGTTAGGTGAGTTGGTGTGTGAGTTGCTGTATTGTGGAGTAAGTGTCTGTGTGAATGGATGTTTGGGTGAGTCAGCGGATGTGTGAGTGCTTGTATGGATGCCTGAATGGGCATCTAAGTGGTTGTGTGGGTGTGTGAGTGAGTGTGTGAGTGCTCGTGAGGGAGAGTGGGTGGCTGTGTTAATAGGCTGTATGGGTGAGTGTTTGAGTGACTGTATAGGTGAATAAGTGAATGTATGAGTAGTTGTGTAGGTAAGTGAGTGTCTGTGTGAATGACTGTATGGAACTTTGACCCAGCCCACCTGGATGGCCACCAATGGAGGAACGACTGGGGCTATTTCAAAGATCTGGTGGGAGTGCCTTTGTTGAAGCTGGCATTTGAAAAAGGAAATTGCTCCGAAACGCGTCATGTGTTAAGCTTTTTTTGTGAAAATAAATCCTTTCCCTATTCCCGCTGTGTCCCTCCCGTTCTTTGTGAATTACAGAACGTTCCATGGCATGTGTTTCGCGCTAGCCCTGAGCGCGATTGAGGTGAGCCGCCTTTACAAAGAGGACAGATCCAGCTGAGTACCTTCGGCAAATTTTTCATTTCACCAAGGTATTGGTACGGCTCTGACCCACCGCATCCTCGCTTGACGGAAGTGCCACTGCTCATCGCAGTCCGTGACTACATGGAAGAATCCTGGAACATTGCATCCTTGTTTTTCAGGTCAGAAGCAACGGGAATCTATGCGGTTGAAGGCGTTGGGGACTCAGGAGAGGAAATTGCTTTCACCGACAACGTGCTGCCTCAGATCACAGCAGCGTTCTACATTTCATCCGGTATCCCAGATGGGACACAAGAGGCTGAGCAAAGGAACTTACCTGGCATGCGATGAGAATTGCATGTTGGGACTTGTAGTCAGCCAATACGACTGCAGGTCCATCTGCAACTTTGACCCAGCCCACCTGGATTGCCACCAATGGCGGAACGACTGGGGCTATTTCAAAGATCTGGTGGGAATGCCTTTGTTGAAGCTGGCATTTGAAAAAGGAAATTGCTCCAAAACGCGTCATGTGTTAAGCTTTTTTTAGTGAAAATAAATCCTTTCCCTATTCCCCGCGGTGTCCCTCCCGTTCTTTGTGAATTTCAGAACGTTCCGTGGGATGTGTTTTGCGCTAGCCCTAAGCGCGATTGAGGTGACCCGCCTTTACAAAGAGGACAGAGCCAGCTGGGCAGCTTCGGGAAATTTTTCATTTCACCAAGGCATTGGTATGGCTCTGACCCACTGCATCCTCTTTTGGCGGAAGTGCCGCTGCTCATCGCAGTCCGTGACTGCACGGAGGAATCCTGGAACATTGTATCCTTGTTTTTCAGGCCAGATACAACGGGAATCTATGCTGTTGAGGGCGTTGGGTACTCGGGAGAGGAAATTGCTTTCACCGACAACGTGCTGCCTCAGATCACAGCAGCGTTCTACCTTTCATCCGGTATCCCAGATGGGACACAAGAGGCTGAGCAAAGGAACTTACCTGGCATGCGGTGAGAATTGCACGTTGGGACTTGTAGTCAGCCAACGCAACTGCAGGTCTGTTTGGAACTTTGACCCAGCCCACCCGGATGGCCACCAATGGCGGAACGACTGGGGCTATTTCAAAGATCTGGTGGGATTGCCTTTGTTGAAGCTGGTATTTGAAAAAGGAAATTGCTCCGAAACGTGTCATGTCTTAAGCTTTTGTTAGTGCAATAAATCCTTTCCCTATTCCCCGCTGTGTCCCTTCCGTTCTTTGTGAATTTCAGAACGTTTCGTGGCATGTGTTTCACGCTAGCCCTGAGTGCGATTGAGGTGACCCGCCTTTACAAAGAGGACAGAGCTAGCTGGGCAGGTTCGACAAATTTTTCATTTCACCAAGTTATTGGTACGGCTCTGACGCACCGCCTCCTCGCTTGATGGAAGTGCCGCTGCTCATCGCAATCCGTGACTGCACGAAGGAATCCTGGAACATTGTATCCTTGTTTTTCAGGCCAGAAGCAACGGGAATCTATGTGGTTGAAGGCGTTGGGGACGCGGGAGAGGAAATTGCTTTCACCGACAACGTGATGCCTCAGATAACAGCAGCGTTCTACATTTCATCCGGTATCCCAGATGGGACACAAGAGGCTGAGCAAAGGAACTTACCTGGCATGCAGTGAGAATTGCATGTTGGGACTTGTAGTCAGCCAACGCGACTGCAGGTCCATTTGGAACTTTGACCCAGCCCACCTGGATGGCCACCTATGGCGGAACGACTGGGGCTATTTCAAAGATCTGGTGGGAGTGCCTTTGTTGAAGCTGGCATTTGAAAAAGGAAATTGCTCCGAAACGCGTCATGTCTTAAGCTTTTTTTAGTGAAAATAAATCCTTTCCCTATTCCCCGCTGCGTCCCTCCCATTCTTTATGAATTTCAGAACGTTCCGTGGCATGTGTTTTGCTCTAGCCCTGAGCTCGATTGAGGTGACCCGCCTTTACAAAGAGGACAGAGCCAGCTGGGCAGCTTCGGGAAATTTTTCATTTCACCAAGGTATTGGTACGGCTCTGACCCACCGCATCCTTGCTTGATGAAAGTGCCGCTGCTCATCGCAGTCCGTGACTACACGGAGGAATCCTGGAACATTGTATCCTTGTTTTTCAGGCCAGAAGCAATGGGAATCTATGCGGTTGAAGGCGTTGGCGACTCGGGAGAGGAAATTGCTTTCACCGACAACGTGCTGCCTCAGATCACAGCAGCGTTCTCCATTTCATCCGGTATCCCAGATGGGACAGAAGAGGCTGAGCAAAGGAACTTACCTGGCATGCGGTGAGAATTGCATGTTGGGACTTGTAGTCAGCCAACGCGACTGCAGGTCCGTTTGGAACTTTGACCCAGCCCACCTGGATGGCCACCAATGGCGGAACGGCTGGGGCTATTTCAAAGATCTGGTGGGAGTGCCTTTGTTGAAGCTGGCATTTAAAAAAGGAAATTGCTCCGAAACGCGTCATGTGTTAAGCTTTTTTTAGTGAAAATAAATCCTTTCCCTATTCCCCGCTGTGTCCCTCCCATTCTTTGTGAATTTCAGAACGTTCCGTGGCATGTGTTTCGCACTAGCCCTGAGCGCGATTGAGGTGACCCGCCTTTTAAAGAGGACAGAGCCAGCTGGGCAGCTTCAGCAAATTTTTCATTTCACCAAGGTATTGGTACGGCTCTGACCCACCGCATCCTCGCTTGACGGAAGTACCGCTGCTCATCGCAGTCCGTGACTACACGGAGGAATCCTGTAACATTGTATCCTTGTTTTTCAGGCCAGAAGCAACGGGAATCTATGCGGTTGAAGGCGTTGGGGACTCGGGAGAGTTAATTGCTTTCACCGACAACGTGCTGCCTCAGATCACAGCAGCGTTCTACATTTCACCTGGTATCCCAGATGGGACACAAGAGGCTGAGCAAAGGAACTTACCTGGCATGCGGTGAGAATTGCATGTTGGGACTTGTAGTCAGCCAACGCGACTGCAGGTCCGTTTGGAACTTTGACCCAGCCCACCTGGATGGCCACCAATGGCGGAACGACTGGGGCTATTTCAAAGATCTGGTGGGAGTGCCTTTGTTGAAGCTGGCATTTGAAAAAGGAAATTGCTCCGAAACGCGTCATGTCTTAAGCTTTTTTTAGTGAAAATAAATCCTTTCCCTATTTCCCACTGTGTCCCTCCCGTTCTTTGTGAATTTCCGAACGTTCCGTGGCATATATATATATATAATTTTGCTTCTGCCCAAGCCACTTTCCACAGAAGAACGCGGCGGGGTAGTGAACCCCAAATATCTAACCAACAACCGGTAGGTAAGGCCAAATCCTCATATACGTATGCCGAACCAAACCACAGTACTGCGGCTCCAATGTGAGAGAGTGTTGTAATTTAGACGCTTGCAACAAAATCCTTAGCTAACTAGAACTCATGCCTCCGCAATGCACCGCTTATGACCTCACATATTACATTACTCATGACATGGTCCGTGACATCACTGATGGCATCTCAAATGAGATCACTGATGATATCATCTACTCAGTTTAAACATTTTCCAAGAGTTTATGATTGTTAAATATACATACTATCCTACTACAAAAGTTAAATTAGAATACTAGGTGCATTACTACTGAGTGATACTATTTCTAACATATATTATGTGAGTGGCTGTGTGATTGTATGTATCGTTGTGTGTATGGGTTTGTGAGTAGCTGTATTGGTGAGTAAATGGGTGTATCAGTGGCTGTATTGCTGAGTGGTGGTGTGAATGGCTCTATGGGTGGGTACGCTGTTGTGTTATGGCTGTATCAGTGAGTGAGTGGGTGTCTGAATGGCTATATGAGTGAGTGGCTGTGTAAGTGGCTGTATGGGTGAGTGAGTGGCTGTTTGAGTGGTTGTTTGGTTAGGTGAGTTGGTGTGTGAGTTGCTGTATTGTGGAGTAAGTGTCTGTGTGAATGGATGTTTGGGTGAGTCAGCGGATGTGTGAGTGCTTGTATGGATGCCTGAATGGGCATCTAAGTGGTTGTGTGGGTGTGTGAGTGAGTGTGTGAGTGCTCGTGAGGGAGAGTGGGTGGCTGTGTTAATAGGCTGTATGGGTGAGTGTTTGAGTGACTGTATAGGTGAATAAGTGAATGTATGAGTAGTTGTGTAGGTAAGTGAGTGTCTGTGTGAATGACTGTATGGGTAAATGACTAGGTGTATGAGTAGCTCTATGGGTGAGTGAGTGGTTGTGTGAGCACTTGTATGGGTCTGTGAATGGGTATGTGAGTGGTAGTGTGGGCATGTGAGTGGATGCATGAGAGCTTGCATAAGGGTGTGAGTGGGTGTGTGAGTGCTTCTGTTGATGATGTCATCAGTGATGGTATTTGAGATGTCATCAGTGATGTCATCAGTGATGTCACTGACCATGTCATGAGTGATGTAATATATGAGGTCATAAGTAGTGCATTGCAGGGGCATAAGTTATAGTTAGCTCAGCTAACTATAAGTGCTGAATTCCACTGATGTTTTGAGAGCGATAACCGAGACTAAATATAACATCCCTGTCCTTTTTTTTTTCTGTGGATTTCTAAGGTTTTTTAAATTCTATTTCCTAACTATAACAGCCTTGTAACCTTTGGTTTCTTCAGTAAATTTCTATGATTTTTTTAATGTTCTTTCCTAACTATAACATCCTTGTAACCTTTGATTTTTTTATGTGAATTTCTAAGGTTTTTTCATTTTATTTCCTAAATGTATTCCCTAACCTTTGGCAGTGAGTGTGTGAGTGAGTGCATGAATGTCTCTGTAAGTCTGTGAGTGGGTGTGTGAGTCTCTAAGTGGGTCTGTGAGTCGGTGTGAAAGTGTCTTAGTGAGTGAGTGTGTAAGTGTCTGAGCTCTCTGTGTTTTGCCCTCCTCAGCTCTGTTTTGCCTTTTCTGCTTGTTTTTCTGCCCTCTCTTTTGCCTTTCCTGCTTGTTTTTGCCTCTGTTCTGCCTTTCCTGCTCATTTTTCTGCCCTCAGCTTTGCCTCTTTCTGCTAGTTGCTGGCCTTTGTTTTGCCTCTTTCTGCTAATTTCTCACCTTTATTTTGCCTCCTGCTGCAGGTTTCTGACCTCTAACGTGCCTCTTTCTGCTCGTTCTGACTTTTATTCTGCCTCTTTCTGCTTCCTTCTGACCTTTATTCTGTTTCATTATGCTAATTGCTCACCTTTATTTTGCCTCTTGTTGCTGCTTTCTAACCTCTATTTTGCCTCTCTCTGCTCGGGTCTCACCTTTATTTTGTCTCTTTTTGCTCATTCTCCCCTTTATTTTGCCTCCTTCTGCCCGTTTTTGACCTTTATTCTGCCTCTTTATGCTCATTTTTGACCTTTATTCTGCCTCTTTCTGCCAGTTTCTCCCCTCTATTTTGCCTCTCTCTGCTCGTTGCTGACCTTTATTTTGCTCTTTCTGCTCGTTGCTCACCTTTATTTTCCATGTCGGCTGGTGACATTTGAAAGTGGTAGGTGTAAAAGTTTGTGACGAGTGCCCTGTGGCAAGCAAGCATAGCGAGTGAGCCTGATTGTCATAAGGGGGGCTCAGGAAGGTTCTCCCCCCGGGAATTGTTTTTAAAACAAGTGAGCAAATGGTGCATTTTCAAGCAAATTAGAGAGAGCAAGAAGGTTAAGAAAGAATTGTGAAACTGTAGTTATGACATCAATAAAAATATTTCATATGCTAATGACTTTGGTAGCTGCTTATTCAGTATAACCAGAAAACTGCTATGCTAACTCACTGGCCTGTTCACAAGAGTGCAGTGCATCAAAGCGAAGTGGACCCTCCTGGGATTGCCTTTCTCAAAGTTTACACTAGAGCAGAGTACAGCCCAAGGCAAGGTGTCATCCCATCTAATCTGTTACCAGGCCCAGTGTTTTTATGTCCTAACAAATGGCTTGAATTGTATTTCTTGCATTTGGAAGCCCTTGCTTTCATCAAACCAGTTTATTTAGGCAGCAAGCCATTTGTCAGGCCATAAACAAGCACAGCACACAGGTCTCGGGCCGGGCTGTAAACTGTGCTTGAGGAGGAAATCCCTGATACGCAAACATAATAGGCAGTCACAGCCCTATTGGTAAATTTGAATTTGCTGTTTAATACATGTGTGAGCAGCAGAGGCTCAGAGCACTACCATCAACAAAGAAAACACAGTGCAGTTTAGGTGAAAATCGAAAAATGGGGGCCCATCGGACACAGAGAGTGAGTTCACCGAGTTGGATGTCGTCGGTGGATGGGAGACCCTGGGGTGCAATGAGGTCTACAATGGTATTTGAGAATGGGGGCCTTGGCCCGGGGGGACTCCACATGAGGGTGCCGCAGAGGATCTTCTTGGGCTTGGTCCGGATCTGGGAGTTGACATGGTCCATAGTCACCCTTGGCACATAGGAGTGCATTGTCAGTCGGAGTGTGCCTCTGTAGGTGACGGCAGTGCCTCCTCCTTGACAGTCGGGGTGCTCCTTGTGGGTGATACTGCAGCCGTCAGTGATGGCGAAGGCAATGTCCGGCATGGAACAGAGGTTGGTCCTGGCAGGCGAGGTGGCGTCCAGGGTTGATAGCGAGGAGGCGCTAGCGTCGTAGCGGTGGAGTGTCCAAGAGGAATGCTCCTTGGTGCTGAGCGAGGTCCAGGGGCAGACGGACGCAACCGGTGTAACCTATGAGTTGCCTTTGGCACGGGGATGACCATTACAACGCAGGCAGTACATCATTAACAACACAACTCCGACAACGCGGGTGCCTTAACATCGCATTTGATCACAACGCATTGTGAAGTCAGTAATGGGGTAATTTAAAGTTTCTCAGGTGTGTAAGGGTTTTGGGGTAAACTTTGAAAATGTACGTTTGTCTTGGGGTAAAATATGAAAAATGGGGTGTTTGTTGGGGTAAACTATGAAAAATGGGGTGTTTGTTGAGGTAAAATATAAAAGCAGCGCGTGTTTTCTGTGGTAAAATATGAAAAATCAGGTATTTTTGGGGGTAAAATATGTAAAATGGGGTGTTTGTTGGGGTAAAATATGAAAAATGGGGTGTGCATTTGTCTCAAATGTGATTTTTGTGTGTGTATTGGGGGCTCAAAAAAGGAATTCCAGGGTTCACGGTTGGGTTTGTTGTGGTGCAAAGGTTAGTTTTGGGTTGCACTCACTGAAGTGGGAACAGTGATCTTTATGTCTCCCCTATGCAATACCCACTCTACTGTTGCAATGTGCCAAGTATTAGTATGCATTGGAATGGAATGAGAGGTGATGGCATGCGTTGCAACTACGTATGTGCCTTTAGCACACGAGTGGTACACCCGCTGTGCATGGGCACACAGCGGCCACCATTGAGAAGTGCGGGGAGTGCTGGACAGCTGTGAGGTGGTAAACGCCGGAAATAACACTGGATAGTGCATAGGCGCGGGGATATGTGTGTGAGCATGTATTGTTATAAATTTATTGAGGGAAGTCTTACCTCGAAGCTGTGTCCCGTGTCTTTGTAGCTCCTGCTCTCCTGCATCTGCTTCCAGGAAAAGGAAGTTGGCAGCCAGGCTCCCTCCCCTGAGTCAATCACAATGCTGCGATGCAGCGGTGGGATTGGTAATCGGCAATGGGACAAGTCATATAGCCAGGGGCCGGAGGGGTGGCCATGTTCTCCATGCAGGCTGTAATGCAGCCTGCATTGCGAACAGGGAAGTGCGCATGGCTGCTTTGGACGGCCTGCGTGGGCCGACCAAACTGTCATTGCGCACTTGAGTGGGCATGCCAATCCGCCCATGACCTGCTCTGTGTTTGGAGCCATCCTCCTACCCACCCTCCCACCCCCTTAGGATACATAGCATGATTACATCAGTTAGTTATCCCTTGTTTTTAACTTGTGATCTGTGTTTTTGGCTTCTCGGAGCCCGCACTTCCCGCTTCCTGCCGCTGCTGCCCCTGTGGCCCCGCACCCCTGTCCTCCCTCATTGCCGCCTCCCAACTGATCGTTCCTCCCCCCTCCTAAATGGCAGGCGCTGTGCGGTTGCGCAGCGGACATGAGCCGCGACGCACGGGAAGCGCGCCTAAACCAAGCCCGTCTGCGTCCGTCCGTGACATGACCGCGACCAGCGCCAGGAACCCTGGATCTCGAGCCAGCCACTGCTACAGCTCAGCCACCTGCCACGCACTAAACCACGGAAAACTCAGAGACTGACAACAAGCATCGCCAAACACGACCCATGGCCAGTTCTCCTGCCTACACTGCCGCCAGACCTTAACCACCAAAATGCGATGCATCGCGCGCTACGAAATTCGTTTTATTTATTTAATTGTTTACTTACCTGCAATTATCCATATTCCGGTGTTTAGTACCCGCCACCCTGCTCCTCCCCCGCCCCGCCTTACTGCCCCACGGAACTCCCTCCACGGGCCGCGGCTGTTGCCTTCCAACCGCGAACAGAAAGCCACCCGCTTTGATTGGTGTTACATTCTCGGCTTTATTATTATTAATTCTGAATATCCTGAGGGTACAGCTGACCCCTGGGGTGCCTAGAGTGATGACACAAGCGAGAGATATGTGCTTACTGTGTAAAATGTGCTTACAGTGGCCAGTCCTCTGATGTATGGCATTAAAACTGGCCCTGTGTACATGCCCCTAAGTTAACACGGATGCCAAAAAAATGGATTGACTTGCAAACAATGAATGTTAAAAACATCAAGGGAATGCATTTCAGCGATTTAGTTCCTTTCTTATTTAAATGTTGATTTGATCTGGCATTCCCCACGAGTTAGCTATTTTATAATGTTGTTGTTTATCTGTATTTATTTCTGTGCATACTTTGAGGCTTGAGCCACGCCAGGTGTTTATGAGGGGCTTTTATTGAGCACGGAGGCGCTAAGGCTAAAGCCAAACAAAGTGCCTGTCAGTGGGTTGGCCTCTCTGATTGCAGAGCACACAGAACAATATTTGTGTATTCCATTTGCAACTGAAATTCTGTGGAAATGTGTGTGAAGGGGGTACACTGATGTCAAAATATTTGCAAGGCAAAAGTAAGAGAAATTAAAGTGCTTATATTTGAGAGAGTGCAGTGCATGTTTGGGCGGTGAAGTGACAGAGATGTGAGGAAGGGCATTCGGGGAAGAGTGAAAAGAGGATGCTGAAGAGGAAAGAAAGGGGGTTGAAGATGTGCAGATGGACAAAATATGCAGAGAAAAAGAGGATACATATCTAACATAAAGCACACATAATTGAAGGCCAAAACTCCTTCCACAGGCCTCAAGACTATTTAATTCACAGACACCCTATTTCAGAATTTCACGAACCCCCCTTATTGCCGTTGGGATCGTTCGCTACGCTCGTATGCATACGTTGATTGGTTCTGCATACGCCTCACCAGTTTCAAATTCCACCAGCTGCCACTGCATTGACACCGTGGCACAATCCACTGCACTCTCTCCAAATCTGTTACTCAGCCAGCAGGAGCCTCAGCCAGGTGTGATTTCACTCGGCTGAGTACAGCAGTCGCCGCCTAGTACGCTGGTGGACCTCCCGATGCAGTTGATGCAGCAGGGTCCCCTTAGCCGTGAAGGCACAGTGCTCACGCCACACAAGTTCACTGTAGCACAAGGGCCTCAGCCTCCACAGCGTACGGCCAGCCCAACATCATCTGGCCTGTGATGTAGGGAGACCGCACATACCATTGGTAATCCCCTCCGTGCACCCCAGTGTAGTGGTGGATTGTAGTATGAGATGCGGACCTCACTACGTTAGTGCGCAGGTGTGCCTCTCCCATTAAATGCTCCAAGGGTCGCAAGGCGGTCTTCTCACACAGGTCAGACTTCACCACCAGGTACTAGCTATCATCATGCATCAATGTCTCCCGCCAAGGCTCATCGACTCCACAGCTCCTCCACATCCCACTCCAGGCTCCAGACGCAGGTCCAGCGAGGCATCCAGGCTCCAGACGCAGGTCCAGGGAGGCATCCAGGCTCCAGGCGCAGGTCCAGCAAGGAATCCAGGCTCCAGACACAGGTCCAGCGGGGCATCCAGGCTCCAGACGTAGGTCCAGGGATGCATCCAGGCTCCAGACGCAGGTCCAGGGAGGCATCCAGGCTCAAGACGCAGGTCCAGCGGGGCATCCAGGCTCCAGACGTAGGTCCAGGGATGCATCCAGGCTCCAGACGCAGGTCCAGGGAGGAATCCAGGCTCAAGACGCAGGTCCAGCGGGGCATCCACTCGCTCATCCTGGTCATCCTGGATGTTGGATGGCTTGAGGGGGTTGTTGATGTGTGCTACACTTAGCCCTGGCTGCTCCAATCTGCATTAAACTTTTTTTGGGGGCATCTTTTCTATGGGAGGTGGACTGTTAGGCTATTTTTTAAGTTAGAGCGAAAAATCACTCATGTTGGGCTGCCTAACGTGCGGTTTTTTATCGCTTTTCACCACTTTTTTACCGTTAGCGTGAGGATTTTTATCGCCGTCCCGCTAATTTTATCGCCGGACATTTTAGCCGGTAAGAGAAACTATCGCCTGTTAGCGGCATGTTGTTAATACGCCACTAACACAGCGATAATCTCCATCGGTAGACGGCGATAAAAAAAGTCACGCTAATGGTGGTTAGCGATAATTATCGCCACTTCTTGATAATATCCCCCTAAGACCGAGCGAAATTTACTTTACACTGGCACGATCTGGAGCAATTTCTGGCACTTTTCAAAACGATTGTTCCGTTAAATGCCTGAAATTCCACCATTATTCCATGAGCTTCTTTTCGCAGAAAAAGCACCTCGGCGTCAAAATGAGCCTGCAGACTCATTTCGTGCTCAAAAGTGGTCCGTATTGACGGTCCATTTCATGTCGGTTTTTTTTAGCATTTTGCTTATTTTCTGAAAGGAAATTACGATGATTTTACCCAGGGCTAGTAAACACCGTTGTAAGAATAATGAGCTGCATACTCACCTTTTATAAAAGTTAGCTCATAAGAGGAAATATAGCTAGTCAGCTAAAAAAAATCAGGACTCGTTAACATAGTGGAGAAGAGCGAAAGACTAGAAAAATGCTTCTTTCTGGCTACGTGAAAATACATGATTGAGAACTGAAGCGGATTCAAGAATTCTTCAAGAAAGCTGTAAAAAGTCTCAAGAGCTAAGAAGCATAAAAGTCCAAAGGCAGAATTCTGCAGCATGTTCCAGTGTGATGGCAGAGAGAGAATACCCCGAAGGCGTGGGATGTAATACAGGGCATGTGATTGTACAGTAAGAACCAATGTGAGAAAGCAAGTTTTACAGGCCTTTAATTGTTTAAATACGTTTTCACTATACGTGTCATTGAAAGGCTAAATGTATGCTTCATTCTTCTACAGGTATGGTTACTCGCACAGGGACTGACAAAGATGCCCAAGACATTCAGAATTGTTTTAAGAGCTTGGGATTTCAGGCTTCCATAAAAAAGGATCAGACCTGCAAGGAAATGGAAGCCCTACTGAGGAAAGGTAGGAGTATGACAAGCTGTGACAGAAATGGATGCAAATGTCACCAAAGAAACATTTTTTTTTTTTTAAATCCACTTAGGAGCGATTTACCCTCATTTACTTATTTATTTGGCAGTACGTATATTGGAAATACCTGCCTACTCATGATCACCTCAGAGCACTTTGTGGAAAAGAATTTAGACGGGTGTTAATTATTATGCAGTGAATGTGTCAATTATGTGGCAAACGGTACTCCCTGCAGGGTGGTCACTCTCTTACATTGTCAGTGTGTGAGCTTAAGAAAGCGGCCTACTGGTCGAGAGCCAGTGTCACTGCGGATCCAAGGGCAAAGGGTGATTTTGCTGAGACTGATATTTCTTCAGGGATTTTTATGAGGGCCATATCATTCAATCATGCTGAAGAACGTGTTTAACTCTGGCTTATTAATTGCAGAAGTCTGCAAGGATTTTGAAGACATTTTTATAACCATTTTAGGGGGTAATCCTTGAAATATATTTCTATTTTTGTACATTTCATATGCAAGACAAATGTGGATTATGAATTGAATCACATTCTTATAGAATGTAAGAATAAACCAAATTGATTTATTTTTATATGCATACTTATGTGCAAAGTAGAATAATAGTTTTGGGGTCTTCATGTGAGGCATTTTATGGTCCGCTTACTATATAATCTTCTAGGGGCCATACAGTGTAGTGAAAACAAAGAGTTCGGTTTGCCCACTCCTGCATTTCTAACATCCGACAACAATAGGTGTTCTAGAATGCTCCTTTGTTAGATGTCAGTTGAGGTTTGAAATCTACTGTGATATCATCAACTGAATGCCCCCAATAAAGGAGATATCCAGCACAGAGAAAAAAGATTTTTTTCCAGTCCTTAATCTCTAGCAATGGGCAACTTTAAGCTGTCTTGAATATTCCTTTGTTTGATAGTGCCATCTGGGTTTTTGCCATCTATTGCATCATCATTGACTGGGTGGCCCTTCTTTAAAGGGGGACATCCGGTGAAGAGAAAAAACATGCAGTTCTCTTTGCCCAGTCCTCTTGGCCCATTCCTAACAATCACCTACTATAGCCCTTCTAGAATGTTCCTTTGTTTGATAGTGGCAGCTGGGGTTGTGCCACCTATTACATCATCATTGACTGGACGACTCCTTTAATGGGGCCATGAAGCGTAGAGAAAATAACAGTTCTTTTTGACCAGTCCTGCATCTTTAACAATCACCAACAATATTCATTCTAGAATTTTCCGCTACTTGATTTTGTCAGCAGGGAGTTAAAAAGAACTTCTTTAAAAGTTGCTTTAGGTTTTTCCTCCCTTTGCAGGTGCCTACTATCAGGGTATCCTGGATTCATAAATGATAAGATCTTTTATTACCAACCTTATGTGTGAGGCGTGGCAAATAAAGGTGGGAATTCACCCTTAGTGAACCCACAAAATGATGCAATAACGATGTGGAAGGAGTGAGCGGCAATGCAGCCTGAGAACGTTAAAGGTGACTGTAGTTGCTGCATCAGACTGCACTGCATGAGTGAGGGAGCGATACAATCAAGCCTGACTTTCACTGTGCGGTTTGAAAAGATTCACACCGAGAAGATTTTGGAAAAAACAGGACCAAAGCATGCATTTTACCATAAACTGTTAACAGGAATTTCTGAAGGGATAAAAAATAAAGTGGCAGATGTAGGTAAATTCAATTTTGCGAGTCCTTAATAGCAATTTCTACCGAATCGCTATTAAGGACTCGCAAAATTGAATGTAGGTAGGAATCGCAAAAATATTTGCGATTCCTTAATATTCCTTAGTTGCGAATCGCAAATTGAGATTCGCAATCAAGGAATACCATCCCATTCATTCCTATGGGCCAAGAGGCTTATAGGAATGAATAGGATTTGTGCCTGCAATTTGCGAGTCACCAAGAGGCACTCACAAATTGCGGGCGCAATTTCAAGGGTGCAAGGGTTCCAAAAGGACACCCTGTTGCTCCCCTGAAATGTGCATGTGTGCACATGTGGTGCACATACATGCCCTAAGGGCATGTATGTGTGCCAAATGGCACTTTGTAAAAAGCCAAAAAGTGCTTCTTGAAATGAAATCGCAAAATACCACCAACTTGAAGTTGGTGGCATTTTGCGATTCCTTAAGGCAAAATCGCAATTTGCAATGCCTACCAGCATAGCACTTAGGGAATCGCAAATTGCGATTCTCTAAATGCTTGCGCAAAATAAGAAATCACAATTTTGAGATTCCATATTTTGCGAGTAGGTTTAAACTTACCTACATTGCTCGCAGCCAAATTGCGATCGCAAATGCTGAAATTCTGCGATTTCCAGCGTTTGCGCTCGCTATTTGGCTTTCTACTTCTGGCCCATAATGTTTTTGGTACAGTCATGTGTGTCAACCAAGCCCAACTCTGTTCATAAACGTTGGTTGGTTGGTTCACCCCCACAGGAAAACATGGTGGTAATATATTGTGTTTCCAGCATGGTTTGTTAAAAAGCTGTTGGCTTTACGGGCAGTTCAAATTATCTAGGTCTGCAATTTTGACACAGCTGCCTGTTATCTTTTCAAGATGTGTATAGCATATTTCTGCACATCTACCTTCCTTTTTATTTTTTCCATTTGGCCTTTTCAAATAGATTCTCAGTCTTATATTATTAGAAGCAAAATGGTAAATTTAAAGGTTACACTGATCTCAAAATTTTAGGCCCTAGACAGAAGAGGTTCCACTCAGGATTCACAGATCTCACTGGTTCTAACACTAGAATTAATATTCAGGTTACAAACATGTTCAGATAGACGTATATACCCTTAAATTTCAAGGCAGGGCACCAGGTACATGTAGATTAGGATTACAGACATGCTGGTGCCTCTGTCATCTTTGCTTCCGCTTGGACGTGCACCTCCGACATTTCATTTCTCAAATATACAGTTACCTGATTGCAATGAACCTTCAGTCCAGAGATATCACTTACACTGCAACTGGCTAAAATACACGTGTCTGTGTGGACACCCAAGGCCCCTGAACTATGAGCAGCACTTGTGATGACTGTCCCGAGGCTTCTAGGCACAAATTGTTGCCTCTCCCCCTTGGTTGCTCCAGTCTAGGATGCTCTGAAGCATGCACACAAACTTGCTCCATTTCCTTGTTTGCTGGTATTCTGGGAGCATTTATTTAAAAGGGGCAAACATTTTGATTGGGTGGAGGCTTTATTCCAGTGCCCCCGAATTACCTAAGGCAGTGCATACCTGAAGCCAGGATCTGGTACTCATTTGGACTTTGGAGTAACCTCTGCAGCATAAACACTGAGTGCAGTGCACCAGGGGAATGACATATTTTATATCACACAACACGAAGCTACCCTAAAAAGGATGTCTGATTCCTACGGGGGGTAAAGGCACACTTTGCCTGTACCCTATGTGCTGTTGGGCATTTCAAAAAAATTTATGGAGTGTCCTCGCACACCACCTGGTGTCATGCTTCATCATCGGCAGTCCTCGCTCTTTAAAAAACATGTTTGATAAAGAGCGGGCCTAAACCTGGAGACAGGGAGGCACTTCTTAAGCTAAGTGGGGGCCCGTGCTAAGAATGTGAGTGAATGATGTTAAAAATTGATGCAAATACTACATGGAACTTTAATTGCGCAGGATTTGCTCAATATTAAAATTGCTGAAGGGGACTTAGGGGATTAGTGCCCCATCCCCATTAATATCGCCAACATGTTTCTGCCTCAGTGGCCAGGAGCGTCAAAGGCATTCATCAGGACGTGAAAGGGCTCCTATCTAGTCTCTAAGAGACTAAACTAGTCCACTGTAGGTAGGTTGACCTTTGTCAAAACCTACTGTAAATCTCCAGGAACCTGTGAAAATAAAGGTATATTACAGTGTAAGACAGGGGTTTTAACTTACACTGGGCATATAGGAATCAAATTGTATACAGGCATATAGTACATTAAAATGCGTGTGATGAGCACTCGTGTCACTGCAAACGTGGTGCTCAAGAGTAAAAAATAGTAGTGAGGCCAGCTCACAAACTTACCCCGGTTTAGGGGGTGCAATGTCCCATGGGAAGGGAGGAATTGAGGGACCCCTGTAGTCACATTCTAAAAGACCAACTTTAAAGAGATGAATCGTAAGCATGTACCACTGCGTATGAATAGCACTTAAACACCAGCATTCATTCTGAAACCTAAGGAGACCAGCACCAAGCTTCCTACTCACGCATATATGCAACCTCTTACTACTTCAAGGTGCGTCCCTCGCGATGCTCCTGTCAACTGTCCATGTTGCTTCTCCGCTGGTGACTGACTGGGAAAGTGAGCCCAGCTTAAGTAAGCGCTCGGGACTGCGATTTCATTGTTAATGAGTAGGCGGGTGTCAGCTTTGTGGGTTGGTCATTATAATGCTGGATGACGCGTCTGCTAGTTAGCCTGCTTCCGCAGTCCCAAACATGTGCCTGACCCCCTAGTCATAGACGCGGGACAGTAATCAAATAGATGCGAGTGTTAATGCAGTAATGCGTTCGCCCACCGACGGAGTTAGAAGTGTCCCGTAAAACCGGGACCTTGGCTACCTCTGCGCTTGCGCACAATTAGGGGTTTTAACGCTAGAGGTAGTCTGTGGATCAACTCATGCAGTATGGCTGCAAGATGCCTTCAATGACATATTTTACCTGGTACCTGGTCCCCAAGGATGAAACTGAATCTAGGACTAGAGAAGTCTAAGCTGCTTGGAGTATGATGATCTGAAATGACTGGGAAGGAGAGGCCTTAAGAAGACAGAAGACAGAGACATGACCCAGTGAACTGAGACTTGTGTGGAGGATGAGTCAAAGAAAAGGAATCTAATTCATATCAAACTTTGAATCATGACAGGTACGTACAAGTATAAACCTGAAACATTGAACGAAGGTCCTTACTATTCTGGCGAGCTTGCAATGCCCTCTTAACATGTGCCTGTATATCAATTATACAGTCTGGTAATAAGCACTTGGGCTTGTGTCATATGGTAGATGGTGTGTGGCCTTAAAGATATTCTTTACAATACTGTTGTTGTTGTGAGGTACCTGTATATATTTATCAGCGTAAGGTATTCTACATTTGAACCTGTAATCTTATTGAGGCACCCTGAAATTGGACCATTTGAACCTTCCAACTATTACTTCCTGAGCTATCACAGTTACTAGTTTCAGGTGCTCGTAGCAGTACATTATGGCGCGCCCACTCTTGGCTCGTACTACCCAGCCTTTGAATAGTTTTTGCAACAAACATTCTGATACCCATTGGCTAGTTTTCACAAACGGACCCATACAATTGCAGAACATCATTGTATCACCTGACAGGCCCCATTCTACTTTTCAAGACGCCTTGTTAAGGTGAGCTTGATGAAGTCCCATTGGAGCCCCAGACTGGTCCCCTGCATTCTATTTGGTAATCCCCTATTAGAGCAACAGAGCATGGAGGCCTCATTATGAGGCCACCCTTTGTGACTACTGATGCTGTCAGGTTTCCCCTTTGCAACCAGTGACATTTCCTTTCTCGCTACCAGTGATTTTGGAATCTCCATTTCATTGTTGCGTGAAAAGTTTTTTTTATCAGTTTTTTAGAGCTTTGTTGGGTTTGCAGAGTTGCTTGACTCTGTGTAGCAAACTTACTTCCTGAAAGCAGAACAACTAGGACAAAGGCCAGGTTCCTCATAGTCAGGTTGATACATTGAAACCATCTGTCTAATGTCTTCTTCCAGTAACCACAACTAGGGAGCCAAAGTCTGCTGTCAATTCGACCAAATATTGCAGAGATGCCCACAGTTCCACATGTTAATTTAACTGTAGCAATCAACAATGTAGAATAATATTTTGGGTCATATATCAGCCCCAGAAAAGTCTGCTACATTCTGTATTTTGAGTGTATTCAATGTAACTTTACTATGTTTTGCAGATACATACAAATACAAATGAAAATGTTTGCAAACAATTAGTTCTGTATAGATTGTGACCTTGATTGTTCTTAATGTTATTATTGCTGCACCGTAGCTCTTAACCCTCATCAGCTCTTGATGTTTGTGTTGACGACTCAACCACTCTACTCTTGGAGGGTGACGAGTCCTTGCAACAGTCCCTACAGCAATGGGCGATCAGTAGTAAATGAGAGATGCACTACAAAATGTTGCTCAGTTGTCACTAGCTACCGCAAGACCAGACAGTTACTATTCCATATAGTAAAAACAACAATCAATACTGTTGTATTTGTGTGTGATAAAGTTGAACATGGATTATTCCATGTTGATATTGTCTGCTTACTTCTTACCCTTAAAAAACGATGGCAGACAAAGCAATTGCAAGCATGATGTTTAGCATGGCTGTCTTGACATTAAGACATATCTGGGCGGTTGATTAGGTTGTCATCCTGTAAGAGGGACGGCACTCTTTTTGTGTACATGCATTGCACCCTAATTTCTCAATCCTTGTTCAATGAGAGTGAGAGTCTGAACGACAACCATAGTTCCCCAGATTTGTAGAAATGATGAAAGGATTTTCAATACTCTTGACAAAAAAGAATGTATTTTCAAGCCTTTTTCAGTTATTTGGCACCACCAACAGGTGCTTTTCCAAAGCTTCAGCTTTATCTTGCCTTATAGAAGTGATGGTTTGCATAGTGGAGATGGAAGTTCCTAGACTATTTCAATCCGGTTTTGATTCCTAAATATACAACTTAATATGCAATTGTATACGTTTTGTTTTACTCCTCATTTAACAATAAATCCCCTGCCTGCTATGGCACCACTTGTTCAGATAGCAAGAAAAAAAACAACATGGCTAGAAGGCAAAAGTAGTCATATCATTTAAACTGCATAATTGCTCAGTGAAATTGTACAAAACTGTCTTCTGAATTATGTACAAACCATAACAGGACACAATATAAACTGCAGATCACTTGCTGTATTTAACCAGAGCAAAGTAAGTATCAATACCCTCTACCAAATGTAAGTCCTCTGTGCAACTTCCACAAATAGGACAACTGTTTGGAGAGATGTCTAAGTGGTTGCTCTACAGATGTCATGTATTGGAACTGCTCTGGGCTGAGCTTATTTCATACAGACCCCAGTTGCACCACCAGTGGATCCTCTGCTTCCTACCCTTGCCAACAGAGTCATGTCATTGAAGGAGCGGGGTTCCATGTTCTAGACTTACTCTGGAACCCCTGGTCAATGGCTCTTTGTTTCCTGCTTAAAAGTGTAGAGGGGAGACAAATTATTTGCCGATCATATATCACAATTCCAATGAACCATGACTCACCAACTCCTGATTCAAAGTTCAGCCACAAAGCCAAGAACAACTGGACATACAGGCACCTCAAGATGAAGGTGTAGAAATACATTGGAACTAATACAAAGCCAGATCTACGGGCAAAGTTGAGTCAATGCAAAATACAAAGAATGACCAGTAATAGAATCAGGACGCAGAATATAACTGCGCCAACATCGAGAGTCTTCTTCATTGGAGATTCATAAGTAAAAAGTATTAGTCTGTCCCTACACCATCGCTAATGTGACATCCCTACTTAGCATTCCCCATGCAAGCCCAGGAAAAGGCATCAGCACGTGATGACTTCCTAAGAAGTGCACTCACGTTTAATGAGTCACGTAGCATAAATCTACAGAGCTCGTTCTAAAATGCTCTTTTTTCTCTGTAGTCCTTGCCGAAGTTTCCCCCAGACTCTGTCCCTAATTTCAACACAAGAATCGTAAGACACATCCATCATCACATCATGCGATCGTCCCATCCAGCTAGACACCTCCTCGTAGGTAACTTTCCATGCGGTAGCGATGATTGCAAGCTCTGGCTCAATGGCATTGATTCCCAGGCTTTCTCCAGTGAGAATGAACACCGTCCCATGTTATCAGTACTGCTTGTTCAAATGTATTCTCTCCTCCTTAAGCTTAACTCCTAAAACAAAAGAGTTATTCTAACTAACAAAGATACATTTTTCCACCTGCATCAGAAATGTGAGAAAGAAAAGATTCTGCATACACATAAATTATACTAGCAAAATCATCTAGAGAGCCTGGGAAAATACACATGAGGCCTACAAATTCTAACATAAAAAACGATATGAAACTTCATTAAACACATGTATACGTGAGCACTATTACGGTGCACCTTTAAATCAATGCGTTACATAACGACTAATTTATTTCTCATTAGTCACTTGTAAGGTGCCGATTCCGATCCTGTAAAACCCGGGTACAAATGGTCGTACGGAGCGTTTTCTCCGTACGACTCGTACCTGGGAATTCCACCGTACAAACCAGCAAGTACGATTCATACAGAAATACCATTTCCGTACGAATCGTAAAAAACACCGTACGGCTAAAAAATACATACAATTCCGAACCTGGACAGCGCGTACGCGACGTCCGCACGGAGTCAGGCAGCGTTTTACGGACCAGCAAGTACGATTCGTACCCACAGCACTCCGCATGGCTATATTTTTACGGGTGCCAAAAAGTGCTGGAAAAGCTAAGTACGCTGCGATGCACGAGGAAAAGGGGGCCCGGTATGCGCTGTACACGCCATCACCCACATCGTACGTGTCATCATGTACGGTGCATACCCCAACATTGCATACGTACGGCCTGTACCCCCACCCCCCATATGTACGGCACGTACCCCCCACCCCGTATGTACGTGCCGTACCCCCACACCCATATGTACACGCCGTACCCCCAACCCCGTATGTACATGCCGTACCCCCAGCCCCCCCGTATGTACGCGCCATACCCCTAGCCCCGTATGTACGCGTAGCGCTGGGGGTACGGCGCGTACATACGGGGCTGGGGTGGGGGGGCCATACGACTCGTACCCCAGGCACAAGTGTACCCGGGGTAGAGGTCGTACACAGTTCGCTTCGTACGGGACGTTTTCCATACACTTGTGCATCCGGAACGCCGGTACGGATCGGACTTGTGCGCTCGGACTTCAGTTTTACGACTCATACGTAAAACTGTCCGGGGACGTCTCGTAGACTTTTCCCGAGGCGATTTGTATGTATTTTTCCTGCACGAATCGTACTTCACCGTTCGTACGGTACTTGTACGATTCGTACGTAAAAAAATATGGATACGAGTCATACGGGAAAAATAAATACAGGATCGGAATCGGCACCTAAGGCTTCATCATGTAGAACAAGATTACAATGTTAATTTCTCCACATTGTACGAAAATATCTCTATTACTTCACTTTAAACGTTATTACATTACACATTTTAATAACCAAATGTTAACACGACAAAAGATTTTGTGTAGGTTAGCCCTGGGCATAGTGGGCGTAGGGGGGCTACGCGGAGGGCCAAGGAGGTACGAACAAACTCTGTGGTCCTCCGTGTGGCCCTCCGCGTAGCATCGCTATGCCACCCGCCTCCACCCCCCTATGTTAACAATGAATTTTAGTACTTAAAAGTAAATGAAAACCCACTTACCTGTACTACGGCTGCCCTCCTACTCTTCGTCACCGTTTCTTCTAATCCAAGTGAAAACTGTGCATTCGCGCACACCCTTGCATGCACATTTCTCACAATTCATTGTTAATATAGGGAGGGTGGGGGTAGGGGCTGGCCACCTCTGCTACGCTGCAGAGTGTGCGGACATTTGCCTTCTCCGCATTCTCCATGGAACGCGGAGAAGGCAAATCTCTGCACACTCCGAGGTCGGAGCGGAGGTCTCTGCCCGGGGTTAGTGTAGGTGCGAACTACTCGTGATTATGATGCACCTCTATAAAATGAAAGGGCGCTCTATTTGTACCCCCTCTGATGACTAGTGTTATCACAATCAATTGCATCTCCCTGTAGAAAGAACCGACCTAAATAGAAGTTGTAGCCTGTTGAAATGTTTCTAGGTTCATGAAATTCCCATAGTGACTGTCCTGCAGTCTCTCCATTCTCCTCTCTCGCTGTCTAAGAGAATTCTCGACCTTTTTTGACTTACGCCACTTATAAGCTCTTATCACTCCAAGTAACAAGATTACACAGATCACGAAAATTATGATTGGCTTTAAAATGTAATCAAGAAATCCCTTCCTAATGTTTGTAAACCATCTTCCAATCTTTCCAAATCCTTTACCGAGTTTATCCCAAACTCCCTCTGTTGCCAGATCATGTATCTTATGGTGTATCTCAGTAATGTTACTTATATACTTCCTCAAATCATTGCTATGATCCGGGATATAAGTACTACACTGTTGAACCCTCAACATTTTACAGACTCCATCTTGGTTTGCTAACAACACATTTAAAGCAAGATGGTTCTGCATCACCATAGCTCTCATCAACACCATCTCTCCATCTACAAGCAACAAAGACTGAGCTGTAGTTGCTGACAATTTATCCAAAATAGTTGATAACCTTCTAATCTCTATGTTGTTCAGAACCACTCCCAAACTTGGTATCATTGCTCCAAATACATCTCCAACAATCTCTCCAGCATTCGTGCCATGCTTATTTCTATGAAATAGCTTCCCTTCCAAAGGTCCCAAATCCTCTACATGATATGGTGCGCAGTCAAATATCGACCTACACTAATATTGAGTTCTTAATATCGTAGGGACAGAATATCGAAGTCAAGAATATCATTGACTAGAATATCGACTTCAAGGTAAGTAATATCGATTTCTTTAATATCGAAGTAAGTATTATCAAAGTAGGGGGGTGGGGCTTGCCGCAGCGCAAGATGGTGCATAGAAGAAGAGCTCCGCGAGCCATCGGCACCACACTGCACGAATCCTGGCAATCCCGACACTAAACTGCCCGCCAAAACACACCTCTGATGCCGCTAATTAAAAGACGCCGATCGGTGCCTCTGGGGTGAGAATTGCTGCCGTGAAACACCCGGAGACCGGAACTGGCCTGGACTGAGAGGGTGAGGGGAGGCGGCAGCCGCGCGCCCATTGGAGGGCTATTGTGGTGCCGGAGGCAGACCGAGGTGCTGCTACCTGAAACCGTGACCGGAGGGCTCTGGGGGACTTCCGACACCGCCGGTCGTCCGAGATGCCTGCCCCCGGCTGCTGTGGGGGGTCCCTTGCTGCCGTCACGAGGCCCTGCGTCCTGGAGGCCTGGTTGTGCTGCGCAGGCATATTGCACTGTAGCAGAGCCCGCGGGGCGCCGAGCGGAGATTTCTGGGAGGCGGCACTGGGACCCCTTGCTCCTCAGACGCTGATCTGCGACCTGCGGGGAGGCCTCACAACTTGATGGTGGCAGGACAGGCCCCGCGTGAACAAGCGATCGGAGGAGGTGAGCGGACCCTCCTGGGGCGTGCAGATTACCAGAGCAGGGCCTTCTCCTTTGTACCTTCTGCCTCCTTGACAACATGTGCACGTGGGGTGCTGCCCGCCCCTAATGTGGCCCGCAATCCGAAGGAAGATCCGCGTAGCTAGAGGGAGAGGCCCTATAGCTGAACGCGGCCTGCACGCCAGTATTTACAGGCCCACGGTAGGAGACATCAAGATTCCTCATCCACCCCCATTCTTGGTAGAGGTCTTCCCTGGCTTTCCTGCAGTGCCTGACCGAGCGAGGAGGCCCAGAGCACACACCTGGAGATGGGGGCCACTGCAATACCCCCGCCTCTACGTAAGGAGGTTGCCCCTTGACGGCGGGGCATGCTCTGGCTGCGGCGGGTACCCCTGAGCCCCGCGCCTATAGTGTCATCGGGTTTGGAAGGGATTGCGGTGCGGGACGACTCTGCGATTCCCCCGGGGGGGTTCCTGCCTGCTTGTCTCCTGAGCGCTGCCCGTTGAGCGGTGGTCCCTTGGCACTGAGAAGAGAGTGGCGCGCATAGCGTTCGGTCACCTCGCCCACCATCTACATCCTGGGAGGACGGCCTCCACTCTTCCTGGATAGGAGCTGGCACCATGGTTAGGGTAGATAAGACCTAAGCCGGACTTCCATTCGACGCTAACGGAACCAAATCTAAAGAGGCGGAGAGGGCGCGCTCTGCAGACTCTGGAGTGGACCACTCAGAGGATGATCCAAATGAGGTCAAGCAAATGTTTGCAACCATACAGAAAAGCCTGTTGGCGATGGACGGGAAGATCGACTCTCTGGTATACCCAATGGACAGGATGTCAGAGCGCCTAGATAAACAAGCAGAACGCACGGACATGGCCGAACGCAGGATTACGGAGGTCGAGGAAGCCCAGACCGAGACAGACCAGGTACAGAAACAAATGGCTAAAACCATCCCCATACTCCAAGACAAAGTGGAGGATTTGGAAGCCCGATCCCGCTGCAGCAACATTCATATAACAGGCCTACCGGAGTCCACCCCAATGGGCAACGCGGAACAATTCACAGAAAAGTCACTCATCTCCTTAATGGGCCGCGAAACCTTCTCGGACCTCTTTGTGATCTAAAGAGCTCTTCGGTCGTTGGGCCCGCGGCCACCTCCAGGCACCCAACCACGCACAGGGATAGCCAAACTTCTGAACTACCGGGATCGGGACTCGGCTCTGCGATGAGCTAGAGAACTAGGGGAACTCTGATATGAGGGTTCAGCTATCTCATTCTACCCAGATTTGTCTACAAAGGTACAGGAGGCACGGCGCCTCTTCAATCCCCTCAAGCGGCAACTCTGAGACCACAACGTCACATACCCTATGCTGTACCCGGCCAAACTGAGGGTGAATCTGGAGGGTTCCTCACGCATCTTCACAGACCCAAAAGCTCTGCAAAAGGCTCTGAAAGACATACTCAAGAAGTCGAAGTGGGAAGCAGCACAGGAGGACTCTGCGGCGGCGACGGGGATTCACAGGAAAGCTCCCTCGAGAACAATGACTAGAACATCCAGATAAGAGGAGCTTCCGCTCAACTAAGACTCGTTCCGCGGCGCCTCCCTGACTGGGATTTTTGCCTGTTGTCCCTTGGGGCGATGTGACCGCTCCTCAATATTGTACCTAGGATCCTCCGGAATGATCGCCCGGTGAAGACACCCATTGAACACTCTGCAAGTATCTGTGTCATGCATGACTTTTGGGGAGTTGGACATGCTTTATTACCTGATTGGTGTAGTCCTTTTTGTGTTTTGGCGATATCTACTGGAAGGCAGTCCACGTTTCAATGGACATTGTTAACTATACTGTACCTTTTATATGCTTGCCTCTTCCAGTTGATCTTCTCTAATAACTGATTGCCTAGTTACGCTTAGTATTACGTGATTGAGTGCTGATGGTTACTCGTAGTGCTTAGGTAACATCCACCCCTGCGTGTTACACACTACATGGCTAGTTGCCATACTTATCTAGGGGTAGGGGTGGGGAGGGATAGCTCTGTCTGTGCTACTATTGTGGTGGCATGGCATGGGAGGGGGGTGGAGGGGATTGTTGTGGTTTTGAGTTGGTTTCTTTTGCTTTTTTATTTGGTTTTCTTATGGCACTATTGTATGAGATACACACACAGAGGTATGCACGAAGACATCACCACATATTTGTCCAGCTCACCAGAGGCCATTGAGGCTTTTTTGTTTTTTTTAACTGCTCTGGCTGCATTTCACCACCTTAGGTAATGGAGACCAGGCTGAGTTTCTTGTCCTGGAAAGTTAAAGTCAATGACCAACGTAAGCTCAGGAAAGTCATGTCATACCTCACTAGGCACAACATAGACATCGCACTCTTACAGGAAACACATCTCCCCGTGGCGAACCTTCCGCAGACTCGAGGCAGGATTTGCAGCACGTTCCATGCCACAGGTTTCACCTCGCATGCGCGGGGAGTCCTCATCTGGATTAACCCCACGGCCCGCCTTACTCTCGAAGAGTTACACACAGATATAAATGGTAGATACGTGGTGTCTAGCTGCAGGGGGAAAGGTTTGGGTGCATAATTGTCAATGTATATGGTCCTAATCATGACTGTCTGCAGTTCTTTCATGACCTGTTAACTCTAGCGCGGCGACTGCCTGATATTCTGCAGTTATGCGGGGGTGATTTTTATTGCACTCTCTACCCGGATCTGGTTCGGTCCGGGAGCCCGTTGCAGCACCGTTCACAGGCGGAGGAGGCTATTTTAGATGCTCTGACGGAGATGAACATGGTGGATGTATGGCGCTCGTGCTCAGTGGCAGCCTGCGGCTTTACACATTATTCGGCGCCTCATAATCTCCATACAAGGATAGACTATTGGTTCTTGGCGGGATCGCTCAGAGGCAACGTGCAAGAATGCAAAGTCTTCTCCCGCACTTACTCAGACCAATCCCCTTTGCTGCTGACGTTGGCTACTCCCGCCAAGCGGCCCCCCCATTCACGTGGCACTTTCCCCATACGCATTATTAGATGAGGCTTTCAGGGCGGAAATGTTGGAGGCAATGGAAACATTTTTTGTCACCAACCTGGGTTCTGTTCCACACTTTGCCACAATCTGGGAGACTTTTACGGTGTATGTCCGGGGAATTGCCATTTCTAAGCATTCAGGGGTTCTGAAATCGATCAGGGGAAGGCTGACCCTTTTAGAACAAAAACTGGCTAAGCTAGAGAGAGACGCGCTAGAAACCAACGATCCTTTAATTCTGACCACCATTAAGGAAAAATAATAACAAAAGGTGTTCCTATAGTTCCTCGAGAATAGAGTAATATCAACGCGAAGGCTGAGGTGGATTAAGTGCACCGTATAGACCTTTTTGGAAAATCCATATGTCAGATTTAAATGCCCTCACACACCCTTTCAGGTGTCATGCTTCATCATTTGGGCTGCTCCTCATCGGGCCGGCGGTGCAATGCCCGACAGGCTCCCTAAAAAGGGGCCCTTTAACGGAGATCTTCAATCCAACCGCCGTATAGGTGAAGTGCGGGTGTGGGGCCTGGTTAATGTAGATATAAAGCAGTGAGATTAAGATAAGGTGAGGAGTGCCTGGTGAAAGTGAGTTTTATTCTGATGGCCTCCTACCTTAATTTAAAAGCGTGTGTACATGGCACTTATTCGAGTGTAATGTCTCTTGTTAAGGTGGCATGTAATTTGTAAAAATCGGTCAACATGTTTCTCGCCTAGAGTAGATATACTCGCGATTCTTCAGGACCTTAATGGAAAAACTATCTACATTCAACAACCTACTTAGGTTAGGGTTATTTATCAATGTGCGTATTACGTCCAGACTCAATACCTGTTAGTGTCAGGAGCTACCCTAATCAGTCACTATCCTGGCATCAACAGTACTCGGTGGACTGTACACAAATACGACTTCCTCAAAGTTATTGGAATGTCTTCTCCTCGTGTAGCGTGAATCGACCTACCCTCTCCACCAATTCCGGAAGCACTAGAAGAATATCACACAGAAACGGAGAGAGAGGTCAGGCTAATGGGTAAATACGCAGTTGCAAGGGTGTACGGAGAGGGGGAGCGACCAGGCATGACCCTGGCGAACCTCATGAAGGGGCGCCAAACCGCCTCTCACCCCATAAAGCTGAGGGGGAAAACATTGAGGACACTAACAGTGTTGCGGAGCAATTCCGGCAGTTCTATGCCGACCTATACGAAGCTAGGTCTCACTCTGCACCCTTAGACATGCAAGAATACCTAGAGTACATTAAGCTGCTCTGGTTGTTAGACTCCCACAGAGAATACTTGATGCGTCCCCTTGAGGCATGGGACATACACTCAGCCCTATCCACTATGCGCTCTGGCAGTGCGCCAGGACAGGATGGGCCCACAGTGGGATTCTATAAGGAATTCAAGAAACTCCTAACCCCACATTTATTAACTTTATTTGAGGAGATGGCAGAGGGAGGCACTATGCCTCCCTCGATGAGAGAGGCGCTCTTGGTTGTCCTCGTGAAGCACGGGAAACCCCCACAACACTGCTCCTCTTATCGACCACTTTCATTATTGAACGTGGACACGAAAATCTTCGCTAAAGTACTAGCGAATAGACTTAGCCCCCTGATGCCAATTCTTGTAGGGGCGGAACAGGCCGGTTTCATACCTGGACGTACACTCACGCACAATTTACTCAGTCTTTGGAACAATCCAAAATATTAAACCAGACATTAAGGCCTCTGCAGTTTTTCTGGATGCTGAAAAAGCATTCGATTCTGTGGAGTGGAACTTTATGTTATTGGCCCTAGTGCGAATGGGGTTGGGAGGAGTCTTCCTATGTCTGATCAGCACATTATATACGGACCCGGTGGCCCAGGTGCGGGTGGGAGATACTGTCACTGCCCCCCTGAGGATATCCAGAGGCACCCGACAGGGTTGTCCGCTCTCCCCGCTCCTATATGCACTGGTGGCTGAACCACTGGCCTGTGCGTTGCGGGAATACCATAGCCACAGGGGGATCCGGTTTCCCAGGTACAACCTTATCATTTCGGCGTAGGTGGACTATACCCTTCTATATATCCGTGATCCAATCCAAAATGTGTCCCCTGTTTTGCGTGAAGTGGTGAAAATTACGGCCGTGCTATCACTAAACTTGAGGAAGATATTGCGAGGTGGATCCGTCTTCCTCTTTCCCTATTAGGCAGAATATCCCTCATGAAAATGGTGGTCCTCCCCAGATTCTTATTTCTGTTTCTCAATATTCCGATGGTATTACCGGCACACTTCTTCAAATCTTTAAGGACGCTGTTGATTAAGTTGGCCTGGGCTGACAAACAGCCCCGGGAGAGCTGGAAGATCCTAGTCTTACCATACTCCATGGGGGGGCTTGGAGCCCCCGACCTCGACCTATGCTACCGGGCCGCCCAGGCCTCACACGCGTATTACTAGTTACATCAGCAGTCGCCTCCTCCGCACCTGCACATAGAGCGACTGTCGCAGGCCCCCGCTAATCTGGCGACGGCATTGTTCCACACGCCACACCGCACCACTGGGGTCCTGGACTCGATTAACGCCACTGCACATGCTTGGCAAAACCTTCTTAATCGACAAGCACTTTCCATATTATATTCTTCCATCACCCCCATTGCTTGGTGTGAGTGGCTCCTGATCCTTACTGCTCCAGGTATGATAGCAGCACTGCACTCCCTGGGACTGGACACAATCGGCGATTTCTTTGATGACGGGGTGGGTAGGGACGGGGACGGTTTGTTATTGGTCGAACCTCCACCAACCGCTTTAACCACATTCCACTATTTTAGGGCCCGAAGTACACTGCAGGAATCACTGGGGGACGATTTACAGGAACACCCGGAAGTACACTCTTTTACTGCTCTGCTACGAGCAAACTCCCCGAAGAGGCTGGTATCACATATATACTTTAAGACACAGGAACTGAGCCGAAACCACTATGTCAAAGCCAGGCTTGAGTGGCAGACTGACTTAGAGCTCACCATACATGATAGCATGTGGACATATTGCTGCAAGGCCACCAAGCGCATTTCTCTTAACGGCCGGCACCGCCTCATACAGTTCAAATTCCTTAACAGAACCTATATTTCACCTGTGCGGTTGCGCAGATTTGGACTCCGCGATACGGCCGACTATAAGAGATGTGGGAGGAGTGAGGCAGACTTTATACACCTGGCGTGGCTTTGGCCCGCTATTGCGACCTTTTGGCTACAGATCTTTGCTGAAATAAGTGCAGTCATACAAGAAGTGCTCAGCCCCAACCCGCTACTTGCCCTGCTCGGCTATTCCAAAAAATTGAAGAAACCCATGAGACGCCTAGTTGACATGGCACTACTAGTCGCTAAACGTGTCCTTGCAATACACCGGTCCCGTGGCCCCCCCCACACTAGCACAATGGTCTAGAGACATGATGTTCTGTTACACTCAAACAGAAGCGTATAGTGAATTACTACCTCCTCGGAACCAGCCAAAGAACTTCTGGAGCCTATACACTACCTACATTGAAACTCGGGCTCGAGAGTCGCCTCCCCCATCTACCACCATAGAAGGGTCAATATAGCTGTGATAGCTCCTACTGGTATCGGAATACCTAAGGCAGGCCTAGGAATCAATCATGGTGTGATGCTGCCTCCAAACTGAAGTGACCCTTATTCCCTTATTTGGTAAATGTCATTTGATACTGCTATGTATACAGCCTCTTGATTTTAGTTAATTGTCTGTGTTAATTTGATTATTTCTAAGGGGCCCATTAGGATGTAAGGGGGATTGCCACCGCCCGCATGGCAGTGGCGATCCGCCCTACATCCTTTCCCGCCTGCCACTCATTTCCCCCCACGCCATATTAGTATGGCGGGGGGGACCCCGGCGGACAGAAAGACTGTCCGCCGGTTTTCCGCTGGTCACACAGGTGACCGGGTGGAAAAGGGGCCTGCTATGGTGGCCGTGTCTGTTAGACACCGCTAACCATATTAGGACGGCAGCGGAAAGCTGCCGCCACGGAAAGGCATGCAGTCCTTGCCATTGGGGGCCCATAGCGGGCCCCCAGTAATTCTGGGGGGTGGGGAGTGCACATGGCATTTGCATGCACAACATGGCAGGCATCGCACGGTGCCTGCCACGTTGTGCATGCAAATGCACAACATGCATTTTTGGCATTGTGGCGGGTGATGCTGGAAGCAATGTTAAATATTCAGGATGCGCCTGCCAGTGTGGCGGGTGCATCCTAATCTCCCCCATGCACCTATGGCAGGAAGTCCCTTTTTACGTCGGGATGGCGGGCGGACAAAGTCCGCCCGCCATCCTAATGATGCCCTAAGTGTGTATTATAATTACGTATGATTCCGCATTTCACAATTCTTGGTATGTCGTAAGTATTTAGGATTATTTTCTGTTGTATTAATAAAAAGGAAAAAGGAAATAAGATTTTTTTTAAAGTATAATCGAAGTAAATAATATAATTTGCAATAATATAGCTGTAAATAATATCAATGGTTTTTTTTGTGTTATGTATTTTAGTATGTATTTTATATGTATGTTTAAATTTTTTTTTAAAGTTTTTACATTATTATTAAATATATGTATTAAATGTTTAGAAAATAGTATTTTTTTTGTGTAAATTTTGCGTTTTAGTATCAGAGTGGGTTGTGGGTTTATAGGGGAATAGGGTGGGAAGTAATTTAATTATAATGAATTAATTAATATGTTTTTATTTATTGTTATTGATTGTTAATTTATTGTTAATTAATTATTAATTAGTAATTAATGTTTATTAATTGGTTAATTTATAATTATATTAGTTATAAATAATTTATTATAATTTTTATTTATTGCTATTGTTAACTAATTTATTGTACATAAATTATTAAATGGTAATTAATTGTAATTAATTGATTAATTGGTAATTACATTTATTATGTTATTATTAATGTGTAGCGGGTTGTGGGTTTATAGGGGAATAGGGTGGGAAGTAATTTAAATATAATTAATTAGTTAATGTGTTTAATTATTGTTATTGATTGTTAATTTATTGTTAATTAATTATTAATTGACAAATAATTTTTATTACATGGGTAATTAAAAATTATATTGATGATAATTAATTTATTATTAAATTTTTATTTATTGTTATTGTTAATTTGTTAATTATTAATAGGTAATTATTTTTTATTACTTGATTAAATGATAATTAAATTAATTGTGTTATTTGTTATGTGTAGTGCTTTGAGTGTTTATAGGAGAATAGGTTAGAAAGTAATTTAATGTTATTTTCCCTACTGTTGCACTCACTGGAGTGGGAATAGTAATTTTTACCCCTACGCTATCCAACACTTTCCCTACTGTTGCACTCACTGAAGTGGGAATAGTAATTTTTACTCCTACGCTATCCAACACTTTCCCTACTGTTGCACTCACTGGAGTGGGAATAGTAATTTTTACCCTTACGCTATCCAACACTTTCCCTACTGTTGGACTCACTGGAGTGGTAATAGTAATTTTTACTCCTACGCTATCCAACACTTTTCCTACTGTTGCACTCACTGGAGTGGGAATAGTCATTTTTGCCCCTACGCTATCCAACACTTTCCCTACTGTTGCACTCACTGAAGTGGGAATAGTCATTTTTACCACTACACTATCGCACACTTTCCCTACTGTTGCACTCACTGGAGTGGGAATAGTAATTTTTACCGTTAAGCTAACCAACCCTTTCCCTACTGTTGCACTCACTGGAGTTGGAATAATAATTGTATTTCCTCCACTATCTAATATTTTTTGTATTATGTTAGCTAATTTACTGTATAATTATTTTTAAAAAGATTAAAAGTAATTTTAATTGCTTAAATTTGTTACATACATTGTTTTATTTTTTTTATTTATATTATTGTTTTATGTGTATAGATGTATTTATAATTTATAAAAAAACATTTGTTATTAAAATAAATATTAAAACATATTAATAAGTAAGTATATATATATATATATTATATATTATATGTATATGTTTAATGTATTTTTAAATTATATGTTATTTATAATTTTTAAGCATTGTGCTACGACGCCTGGTTATAGCGTTGCTGGTGTGGTGCAGATATGTGATGTGACATAAATTGATTACGTTAAAAATATCTCTGAGAATCCTTGCCTTTAGCCTTTAATGTTGGCGGCTCAGGATATGGTTAAAAGATATATATGTTATGCAACTATGAGGAGATTATTACCGTTAGTTGACTATGTGTTGAGGTCTACATGTTTCAGCCCATTAAAAACATGTGATAGGGCTTTCTTCAGGACTAGGTGAGTGAGAAAAGTGTGAGGCAAAGGTGAAAATGCCACATGAGACCAGTGAGGTACCTACACACGCGCTAAGGTGCGTGGTGTAAGTGTCGGCATTCTTACTGACACATACGAAAAAACCCTGTTGGGGGAGAAAAAGGACAAGACAAGACATATAAATTATAGCAACATAAAATGCTATCTTAAAAGGTGCTGTAGTCATTGTCTTGGTGACTACCACAATGATTGTTATGCTAAAATGCGGCGCATGCTGGCAGTGACGTGCAATGACTCGTGGCATGCTGCACCTGCAAAAGAGTGGTCTGTTGGCTTCCTGTGCAGCCTTTGTGTATTTAAGTGCGCATACGCCTAGGCAGATGGTGGCTGCATTGAAATGTGCGGTCAAGTGGCTTTGTGCTTTAACGTGCTGGGTTAATGGGGCATGGGCCATTTGGTCTTTATAGGTAAAGGTGGCGCCCTGTGCAGCCAGTGATGGCTACACCTATAGTTATGACTGGAGCGCCGTGTGATGAGTGGTGGCCACGTGAGGAGTAAAACATGTCGTCAGGGGCGCGCTATGCTAATCAGGATATGGCCACACATGAAGTTCATACATGCAGTCATGTGACATAGTGCGCTATTAAAAACAATATATGTAGATTAACAAATGTGTGATGTTAGCGGTCATAATTACACTATATTTAGATATTTGGCAGCTAATCGAGGCTCAGGGGGGGTTCTCTTCCGATGTCCCAATCTGAAAATAAAGGGCGAGAATTGCGGCATTATGAGCATGGAAATCCTTGTGTGCTCATACGCCTGTGTGGGCAGGGGCGCGCGCTACCTTACTTGGTCTCGGTCAGTGTCCCAATTGAAACCTGCATGAATCCCCCGTAGTCCCGGCTGGTATGAGACGCCACGGGGGAGTGAGCTTTTAAATGGAATGGCATGGTCCGGTACGTGCCGTGTAGCAGGATTGCCGGGTCCGTGTCAAAGTGGCAGTGACACTGCGCCCGTTCAGTACGCATGCGCGTTACGTGCCGATGAAGCTCTCTGTGAGCCCAACTGTGGGCTTGAGTTCAGCGGCCATATTGGAGTGGTGTAGTTGAAGTAGCTGGGGTTTCAGCAGGGATACAAAAATGCCCATTGGCCCAGCTTGGGCTTTGTGGAATACAGGCATGGTTCCAAACGAATAGCGGCAGTATTTCAAATGGATCAAGATAATTGTTTACCGCTAATTGCGAAGTATCAAGGGTGGGACCAGATGATCACTGTGACGCAAGGCAATGTTCAGAAGTGAGCCATTGGCCCGATGGTCTAGGGAAAAAAGAAAAGGAAAGAAACAAAACACGCACCTCATGGGGTGCTGAGTAGCAGGTATTTATATGTACAGTTGCCGCTCTGAATTTCTCAAGAGGGGATCCTGTATTGGATATTATGAATCAGACTGGAACCCAGGGGATGAAGAAAGGTGACCTCTGTGGTCAGATGTAACCTGGGATAGTGCCAGTGTCAACGTGTGTTGACCTTATGGTCTACTGAGACTGTTCCATGGTATATTGTCATTGAGGCCTGTCTTATGGCTGGATAAGCGATAAATCCATCTTTGTTCTTTTTCTAGTAGATAGTGTTGTATGCTCGGCAGATTCGGGTCCAGTGCCTCAATGACGACCCAGCGCATGTCATTTGTCGTGTGGCCTGCTTCCAGGAAGTGGTTGGTCATTTTTGTGGTGTTCTTTTTGCATCTTATGGTGCTTCGGTGCTCACAGATTCTGGTCTTGACCTTTCTGTTCGTCATCCCAATGTAGGTGAGGTTGCAGGGGCACTTGATGCGGTACACAACATGTGCCGTAATGCAGTTGATGTGTTGTCGTAGTTGCCAAGTCTTGCCTGGTTCCAGATTGAGATACTTGGTGGTTTCAGTGATGTGGCACACACTGTAATTGCCACAGGGGAAGTGGCTGACGACTTTGGGAAGCCCCCAGGCATTTAGAACTATGTTCGCAGGCTTCAGCTGTGGTGCCGGTCCTGTAGATACTAAGGCATCTTTAATGGACCTTGGTTTTTTGTGAGATTAGATTGGAGGGTCCCAGTTTAGATTGCCTGTCTTGAGGATTTGCCAATTTTTTTTATGATTTGAAAGGCCTTGTTAGAGACGGTGTTGAAGGTGGTTACACAGGTCAACGGTGTTGGGGTGGGTTCACTTGTCTGTATTTCAATGAGCCCTTAGATGGTTTTGATTCCGTGCTCGTTTCTTGGCTTTCGCTGTGATGTGTTTAGGATATCCACACTTCAGTAGCTTGTTGCTTAGATCCTTTGCTTGGTCTTTGCAGTCTCCTACATCGCTGCAGTTATGCCGATGCCCATAAGCCATGTCTAATGTTACAGTAGGTATAAAGTACTTCCCTATCCACTCTTCCTGCTTATAATAATCATACTTATTCATGTGTTTGTAAGCTGGAACTTCTGGAAGCACCACATCATAATTGGAAAAGTAGTGTTCATAATGACCCTTGCCATAAAACATGCTAAGCAATAAGCTACAAGTAATACCATACGTCAGAGGCAGGTGATGATACAAATACCCTCCTCAACTGACGCAGGCAAGTGCATGCACACATTAAAATCTCTCACATCCATCGTATTTACATGCTCCTACAACAGCTTCGCCTAAGCATTCAATGTATAATGACCATTAGACAAATCTACATGCAACAAGCGACTAGTTTGATAAATCATAGCTCTGTCAGCTCCTAATGTACCCTCTTTTGTGCTAGATGTGATAGGTGTGCATGTTCCTTGTACTCCCACCCACTCAACGTCCGCTTCATGTGAACTTTTAACAGACATAATAATAACTATGACTATAACTACAAATAATAACTATGACTATAACTACAAACACTCCTACTACAAGTGTACCTATTACACACTTTGTTCTACGGTTCGAATTTCCAGACTCCATCTTCAACTGAGTTTCAATTATCACAATAAGAGGATCAACACAAAGGGGTCTATTATGATATCGGGCGGATCGCCACCACCCGCATGGCGGTGGCGATCCACCCGACATCATCCCCAGCCCGTCTCCCATTTCCCCGGCCATATTATGATGGCGGGGGTACCGCGGCGGAAGGGAAGACCGTATGCCACTTTTCCGCCCGGTCGACTCGTCGACCGGGTGGAAAAGGGTTGAATATGGTGGTGGTGTCTGTTAGACACCGCCATCCATATTACGATGTCAGCGGGAAGCAGCCAAAGGCATGCGGATTCCTCAGTTGGGGGCCTGTTGCGGGCCCTCAGGATGTTGAGGTGGGTGGGGGGGCACCCCCCGCTAGTGTGGCGGGCGCATCCTAATTGCACATGCTGGACTGCCACACACATAGCGGGCGGTCCGGGCGATGGTGGGCGGACTTTAGACCCCAAAGTCTCTTTCTCTGCCTCTCACTGCTAGCCAGCAAAGTTCATACACAGTTCCTTGATGTCACTGAAACAACTCTCACAGTTTGTTGCACAATTATTTACACGGTTCAAAAAGACTTCCTTAGCCCTCTTTCTTCTTCTATGGAAAGATCCCTAATTTTATTCTTCTTTCACTCTGGCCTAGGTTATCTTCTTTAGAACAAAGACTTTAATTTACAGTTCACAGTTCAGTCAACATCTCTGATAAGATGAGAGTCAATTTCAGCAATGGCACACTGTAAAAGTCCAAGACGAATTGCTGCAATCTCCTGGGCTGGTGGCTGATACCCAAAAGTTGTAAACGAAGGATCTCGGAGAATCAAACTTCGCAAGCCACTCAATATCGGAGGATTTGGTACAGTCAGTGTCAAAACTCCATTAGCTTCTACACCAGGGACTAACAGTTCAATCTCAATTATCAGTTCTGAAGCTCTGCACATCACTCGTCCAGATCTCAGCCTCCAGGACCTCACTGTTCCTGACATCTGTTATCAGATAAGTCCCCTCCGGGGTGGCGTATCTCTGGCACGGCACTCTTACTCTCCTCGACGTTCTCAAGCCCCCTTGTGCTTGCTCTGTGTCACTCGGTTCTGATTTAGACATTTCAGATACAGGGGCAAGGTCTCTTTCAGGTGTAACTCTCAGGTTCTGCCTCTTCTCTCTCACAGGCCATGATTCCCTCGTGACTTCTGCTCTCCTTCTTTGCACACGACCACTTTCCAAACCAGTGTCTGACTCTATACCACTCGCAATGTTACCATCTCCCTCAGAGTCAATACCTGAGTCTTGTGTAGCGTGACCCCCCTCAGCTCGTCCTGGTGGGTAACCAGGCTCGTCAGGAACCCCCACAGCTTGGCTTGCCCTCTCCAGTGGCCTCGCAACCATGGCTGATTTTCTTCAGGGAGAGGAGCTGTTTCTTCCGAGGGTCCTGAAACTCTGCTTGTATGTGAGGTGTGAATCCAGTTCGGCAAACCTCTGCACTTTACAGCTGTAGTCGTCACCAAGTTCACCTGGTACAGACACGCATCACAAATCAGTATGCACCTCAACCCATTGCACCTAGGCATCTCTATGAAATTAAGATGAATTCTGTTGAAAGGACCCACTGACCTTCCAATATGACTCAGCACAACCACAATTTTCATTCCAGCATTCATCTGTTGACACGTAACACACCTGTGGCACACTGCTTCAGCAAAAACCCGAAACCTTGGGTTAAACCACGTTTGCTTCAACACTTGCACCATGGTATCCCTCCCAATTTAAACTGGTCCATGAATCTGCCTCGCTATGGGGCTCAGTAAACAATCCTGCAACACTGCTCTACCATCTGTTGAAACCCAAATGCCATCATCTCTTCTCACAACCTGCTTTAATCCAACCAGCTTCTTCTTGATCTGACACCTCTCCCTGCAGATGCTTGACCTCATCCCAAGATCCGCTATGGCTAACATCATGCTGAGCTCGGTTCTCTCTGTGCTCTCTCGTTAATAATCCCCATTGAAAATGAAACCTTGTTCAGCACAAAAGCGTGCAACTTCATCTGCGTACCGATTGCTTAGTATGATGAAATCTTTCCCCTTCCCATGGGCAGCACACTTAACCACAGCTACTTCCTTTGGTTGTTGCAAAGCTTCCAACAGTTGTCTTGCATAGTCCCCATTTCTGATGGGAGGTCCTGATGACATTAAGAACCCCGTCTGTGACCATAGCTGTCTGAAGTCATGAACCACACCGACCCCTTTTGGCCATCGGTGCAGATGGTAACTCGGATTTGATCAAAAACATGGCATGCACGTGTCAAAGCAATGTTCAGCTACTTGTGCGGAGTGTACTGCCTGTAAACAAGCAGCTTCCACAACTCCAGAAATGGTACAGACAGCTAACACTGCTCTAAAATAACTCGCATTGTCTCTTAGACATGAACCATCAACAAAAAGGACTTGGTCTGACTCAGGCTGACATTCATCAATAATGTCGGGTCTCGGTTTTGTGCAAAATTCAATCACATCCAGACAGTCATGGCCCTCACAAACTTCCCCATCAACAATTGGAATAGGCATCAAGGTAGCAGGATTCAACACAGACCATATTTTCAAAGTAACATTTTCCCAAGCCAATGTAACCTGCTCATAATGTGTGAGCTGGTTATTGGTCAAATGCTGTGTTTTGGTTCTCGTCATCATGAGCTCAACTGGGTGTGGCAAATAAACAGCAAGAGGATGACCCATCACAATGCTTTCACATCTTTCAGTTCTGACACCAGTTGCAGCAACGGATCTAAGACATCCTGGCAACCAACGCTGAAACTACAGGATCCAATGTAGCTGAGAAGTAGGCCACTGGTCTACGGACACCCCCATGTGTCTGGGTGAGTACAGACAGTGCACAACCCGCCCGCTCATAGCAAAACAGAGAAAACACATTGTTGTAATCAGGCATTCCTAGAGCCGGAGCGTGACATAGGCTTTCTCTTAGCTTCAAGAAGGCAATCAAACAAACGTTATCCCATGGTACCGGATCACTCACATGTGTGTCAACCTCTGCAGAGGTCTTGCTTTCAATGAAAAGTTGGGAATCCACTGACAACAGTAACCAACCATTCTCAAGAACATCCTGACTTCTTTTTGCTTGGTAGGCACATTCATTTTCATGATCGCCTCAATGCGGTCTGGTGACACCTTTCTCTTGCCTTTCTCAATGCGATGACCCAAATACTGCACTTCAGGCAAGTAGTACTGAAGTTTGCTTGGAAAACCGTGTGCCCATTTTCTGCCAGGTGGTTTAACAGAGCAACAGTATCAACCCTACAAGCCTCCTCCGTTTCTGAGGCAATCAGGAGGTCATCAATATACTGCACGAATACTGAACTCTGCGGCAGTACTAAACTCTCAAGGTTCTTCTTCAGAATCTGATTATAGATTGATGGGCTCTCAGTATACCCTTGTGGGATACGACACCACGTTAACACTCGATTTTCCAGATGGAAAAACAAATCAAAATTGTCTCTCCTCATGTAAGGGCATTGAGAAGAATGCCTTAAATAGATCAATCACAGTGAACCATTCAGCCTCTCAAGGGATTTGAAACAGGATCACAGATGGATTTGGTACCACAGGACAACATGGGACTACGATTGTGTTGACCTTTCTCAGGTCTTGCACAATCCTGTACTTTCCACTCAGTTTTTGCAGCCCCATTATGGGTGAATTGCACGGGCTCCCCATGATCTCTTTCAGAATGCATTGCTCGATCATTGATTCAACCACAGGCATAATTCCTGCCACTGTTTTTGTGGCAGGTTGTACTGAGGCATTCTTGGAAACTCATCATTGGGCTTGATCTGTATCTTTACGGGCTCAACTCCTCGAATTAATCCTATCTCTTCTCCCATGAAGTCCCACACCACTGGAGAGACAGAGTCCCTCAAGTCATACAGCAGGTCTTCCACCATTAGTACGGGGAACATCTCTACACAGAGATTCTGGTTTGCCACTTTGAATGCAATGTCATCATCATTAGTCTGCAATTCTACTCCTTTAGGCGTGCAATAGATGGTACAATTCAGCTTACACAGAAGAGAATGAGCTAAAAAGCAGACTGGACTCAAATCGCACACCACAAATTGGTGTAGATCCTAAAATGTTCCTATTCTCACAGGTATCTCATCTGTCAACGGATTCACCATTCTCTTATTAGCAACTCCTACAACTTGGATCGATTGTCCCAAGAGGGGTCGATTTCAGACTACTGCGCACCTCACAGTAGCACGGGTAGCACCAGTATCAATCAGGAATGTAATGGGATGACCGTCCACATCTGCCTCCACATACGGTCTCTTCCTCCCCACACAGGCACCGTCATTACAACTGGTCTGAATCGAACTCATCTAGAGTTTCGATAAAAGGGCATCTGCTGGTACACTCGATTCCCCTGTGAAATTCTCAGAGGTTGGGGTACCTGCACTTGCTGACTCAGACCCCCTCTATTGACAGATCTGATCACAGTAATTATAACCTGCACTATCTCCTCATCTTGGAACTGATGTGCTTGGTTTAACCGACACTCGCACTTCTAAGGCCCCATTTTGTGGCAATAATGGTAAGCAGTGGTCATCATTAGGGTACCGACATCTACTCCTGTCTTGGAATCTTTTCCTCTCCCTCTTCCCTGTCCTGTGTGAGTTGAAGTATTCTGGGTCCCTCTATGATTATTTCCCTGCTTCCGACCCAACGTTCCTCAGCTTGTTTGTGCTTGCTCTACCCTATCTGCATTACTCATCTGGACAGGCATCAGTTTATCCTTTATCTTCCTATGCTTAGAATCCACTTCATCACTACAGTACACTAGGCATACCTCAGGATCTCATCCATAGATTTGTTTTGCCATCAGATCAAATGCTGTTTGATCATGAAGCTAATTTCTGGTCTCCGTCCCAACACAAACTTGGAAACAAACCGATGCGGACCCCCAAAGTCGGAGCGGTTCGGACCCGGAAACGACTCGGTCGGTGAATTTCAGGTAGCTCGCATCATACTTGCTCGCTCGTACAGATGTACGAGTCGGACGGAAAACACGCGTACGGCTCGTAGTTTTTCCGTCCGAACCCGATTCGGTGCCCTTCCGACCGAGATCGGCAGAACTGCTAGAGGACAGATATTATGTAGGCATGGGAGGCTATTACCCACAGATTATGTAGTAATAGTTGATATGCCGAAAATCCAACCCGGCACAATCTGTTGTCAAAATAGGTGACAAGAAAGCTGGGGTGGAAAGGGAAGGTGTCGATGGAAATGCCACTGTGAGAATCAGACATCCTGGCAGACGTTTAACGGCTAAAAGGAAGGAGACAATGTGGTCCCTAAAGTTCAGGCTGCAAGCAATGAGTGGGTTCGGTCTAGGCCTGAGTTTTGGCAGAGTCCCAGGTACCAGGTGTACCCTCTCTTTTGCAAAGAGAGATGACAGGTCACTCAGCTTAACTGTGTTAAGCTGAAAATCCATGACAAATCTTCCCACCGTTGTGCCTTCTGCTTCCTCAGGGATGACCACAAGGCACACGTTGTTGCACCTCGATCTCTCATCCATGTCATTTGCCCAAGCATGTAGGTGGTGTGTTCTCTTTTTAAGATCTTAAATCAAAGAGGGGGGATGGAAGAGCAGGTTATTTAAAGAGGTCCTCCTCCTATGCTCCTCCAAGAACACATGTGTAACACAAAAAGGAGATCGTTCCTCTATTCACCCGGTGCACTGGGGGTTGCTACCTGGCCGAGAATCAAGTCGCTGGAAGATCTGAATTTCAGATCGTAATTAAGCCTGGGCAAAGCACTACGCTACACTCGCGTAGTTTGCGAAGTTCGCGCTACTTCGCACTACGCAAATTGCACATAGCACAGTGCGAACACGCGTAGCGCAGTGTTGCGTAGTGCTGCGGTCATTTTTTGCTTGCTCGCGGTCCTCAAGTCAAGTTGGCGACCGCGAGCAAGCAAAATGACATCCCGGCGAGACTTTTTCCTTGTTCGCGATCAGCAACATCAAGTTGGCGATCGCGAGCATGGAAAATAAACCTCCCGGCAAGATTCCCAACGCGAGGAGGTCAGGTTTCTCATTGCGAGTGGTTGCGTATGCTCGCGACCGCTCGCGATGAGAAACTACCGGTTCGCGTTGAGAAAGCTGCCGCTCGAGTAAAAATCTACTCGAGCAGCAGAAAACTACAGCTCGCACTGTGCAAGATGCCATTTTCAATGATTGCACAGTGCCGGTTGCTTGTCCGCACTGTGCAATCATTGAAAACGACTTCTGGTACAGTGCGAACAAGGTACTACGCAGTTTGCGAAGTGCTACGCATTGCTCGCGTAGTGCGAAGTGCACTTTGCGTAGCTTCGCGAAGTGCTACTTTGCGAACTACGCCCAGGGTTAATCGGAATGCCCTCACACACCTGTTAGGGTGCCATGCTTCATCATAGGGCGCTTCTCGTCAGACCGGCGCTGCAATGTCTGACGGGCCTGGTGGCTTCTTTGGCGGAGGTCTTCAGATCTGAGGATGCCATATGTGGTGGGTGCACGTGGGCAAAATGCAGTGAGTAGTGGTGTGTAAAAGGTGACTTAAAATAGTCACCGGAACCCAGAGACTTTTAATTTAATATGGGCCCAGGACTAAGTAAAAACAGTGGCGCTATCTTGAGGTCCCAAGGTACCAGGATAGCTTATGTGTGCGAGGTCAACATGTTTTGTGCCATTAGAGCCCAATCATCGGGCGGCACTTCTTCAGGACCATTATAAACAAAAGGAAAAGGAAAGGCCCCCTCGTGGGGCCGGCGGACTCCCTGACAATCAGGGTTGTCCGACTGAAGTGTGTCTGATCCCAAGAAGGAACCAGAGTAACGCCTCCACCTCAAATGTGGGGTAGCACTACTTTATAGGCGAAAGGGAGGGACCTGACCACTGTAAGGGACACCTGGACCTCCGTGACTCCCCCCCGTCTGGATATATACTCTTCTTTAAGATGGCAAACTTCCGTTTTGATTATTCTAATGAAATCAACGGGTCCTGGTTTTCTTTGATGGCAAACAGCACTCTCTGAGTAAAGGTTCTCATTTGTAAACCGATTTTCCCTGTAGTCGCCTGACATGCTTCAGGATAGACTGCACCTCCCCTGCTTTGCTCACCGCCCTGCTCCTAAAGGCGTATTTGTCCAAATTATTTGGTTATGCCTGTTTTTCTCAGACTATCTTGCCCCATCATATGCAGATACCTTCTTCTGGTTATAGCGTTGAAGTCCTGGTTTCTGACCCTCCCAGAGTGTGCTAAAGTCCCTCCGATTCCTCGAGATGTCAAGATTGATGGCATAAGCGAGCAGAAGGGCAGTGGTACCCAGCATGACATCCGCAACCGTGATCAGATTCGCCCTAGAGCATGGGTATCAGAATTTGTATGGCGTTAATGCCTCACGTCTGCATCTGCCTGTGTCTTCTCTGGTCTGCCATTGGTTTAGGCCTTGTGTGGTGTTAGGTGACTGGGCCACACACAGGATCTCTCCAGTGTATGATGACTCAGCAGCATGCAGTGTTTGCATCTCCTCAACAGGGGCCATTTACTGTCATCAAAGGGGTCCCCTCCCATCCGCTTAATCAACGGGGCTCTCTGTTGCAGTCCTGTTCCACGGGCCCTGTCCATCTTTACCAGCCGACTGCCATATTGGTTTACAGCTACCGATACTGGTTTACTGATTCCAGGCCGAATTTGAAATGAAATGAAAATAGGATTTCTAATGTGCACTAATACCTGCGGGTGTCTAGGCGCTGATGCTCCATGGGGAAGAGAAGCAAGGTACCAAACCCCCGACAGCAGCGAGTTTACAGAGTAATGGCGGAACGTGTTTCACCTAATTATTGAAAAGCCAGGTTTTTAGCACTTTGCAAAAGATGAGCAGATTGTTTGAGGTTTCTAGGGTGAGTGGCACAGTGTTCCAGAGTTTAGCAGTCATCACAGAAAAACTCTTTCCTCCCCAGGTAGCCCTCCAAAACTTGGGCACAACCAGATTAGCCTGGGAGGCTGATCTTAAATGTCTGGCCGGGATGTAGCGATGGAAAAGTTGCCTAATGGAGGCTGGTCCCTTGGAGTGGAGAGCCTTGAAGGCTAAGCACAAGGATTTGAACACAACCCTTTTCTTAACTGGGAGCCAGTGAAGTGATGGAAGATACTTGGATACCGACTAATGTTTTGGGATCCCTAATAGCAGCCTGCCCGCTGTGTTCTGGACCAATTGCAGCTTGTCTAAGGTTTTCTTGTGGTCCGTCAGGAAGAGCTTGTTGCAATAGTCTATTTTAGCAAAGATTAGAGTGGTAATCACCGTTTTCCGCAGGTTCAGAGGTATGCATGGGAAAATCTTTTGAGAGATTTGAAGATGAAAAAACATGATGAGGTGATAGCATTAGTATGTCCCACAAAGGAAAGTTTTCCATGAAACTGAATTCCCAAATTTTTCACCTTTGGCACGGGAGTAGGGAGTGGACCCATTTCCTGAGGCCACCAGCTGGGGCGCCAAAATGATGGATTGTTGCCAAACAATAGCACCTCCGTTTTATCGGAGTTCAGTTTCAAACAGTTGGTAGACATCCATTTCCCAATCTGCAGCATACAGTTGTGGAAACAGTTAGCTATATTGTCAGCATTTTCTGTGACTGACACCACTATCTGGGTGTCGTCAGCCTAGGAGACAACCAAAAAGCCAATTCTTTTGATCAATAAGGCCAGAGGTGTAACATACAGATTAAAAAGAGAAGGACTCAGTGAAGACCCTTGTGGAACACCACAGGGAAGAGTGAAAGAAGTAGATCTGTGGCCGTTACATTCCACATACTGCATTCTGTCAGAGAGGAAAGAGCTGAGGAGACCATGTGTGGCACCTCCTACACCTAACTCAGACAACCGGTAGATCAGGAGTTGATGGCTGCCGACAGATCAAGTAAAATTAGGGCAGCATTCCCTCCTTTATCTAAGGTTGCTCTGTGGCTGTGATCAGAGCTGTCTCAATGCTATGTTGGCCTCTAAAGCCAAATTGGGAGAAGTCCAGTAGATCGTGTTCCTGGATGTAAAGAGAGAGCTCAGTGTTTATGGCCCTCTCTATCAGTTTGGCCGGAAAGGGGAGTCGAGAAATTGGCCTATAGTTGTTAGGGGTGTCAGTGTCCAAATTAGCCTTTTTTAAAAGAGGGAGAATTGATGCGACTTTCCAGCTTTTGGGGAAGTAGCCTGATCGAAGGATTTGATTAAAAATCCTTAGAAGATGGCCCGTAACTATACTTGAACCCAATTGGAGAACTCTAGGTGGGCAAGGGTCAAACGGTGAACCTGAATTCATTTGCCTGAACAGATTAGTGATTTGGTCTAATGTAAGGGGGGGAGCAAGAAAAGTGGGGTTGTTGGATTGGGAAGGTATCGCCACGTCTGGCTTTAGAATAGCTTTACCTCCTTTAGGATTGTTTAACCCAGTGGCCTGAGGGTTATCAAATGTACATAGTCCCCCATGGTCAACACTTGAGGTTAAAGAATTAAAAATCACTTCTATCTTGGTTTTAAAGAAAGTATCAAGGTTTTTGCAAAAAGAGACATCTACGTTCAGGTTACTGGCTGGGGAAGGGTTACTAAGTTTGACCACAGTTGAAAATAACTCTTTTAAATAAATCCATTTATGATTCTTCCCTTTCGCCTCCGCAGTCCTCTCATCTTCCGCCACCAGGATCTGTCGCACCCCCCAGGGAGAGCATGGATTAAGGCCAGTGCAGGTCATTGTCAGCTGGCCTGGCACTCACACTCCAGGCTTTAGTCGTTCATGGTGTCTTGACCCCGCCCCCTAATTTCCAGCATTTTGTGTTGCGCTTATAACTTGAAATGTCTGAAATCATGCCATTATGCCACGTCGATTAAAGTTCAGTCCGGGGAAAAATCCCATAACGGAAGCACAGATCAACACGAACAAACTGAAGGCAAAACGTTGCTTTTCACAGCATGTGCGATTTAGTCGTTTTTTTCTGCAAAATGCGTCTTTTTGTCTAAAATAGGGTTCGCATCTCATGTAATTTCAGGTAATTTCTCTAAAACTTTACATAAATATGCACACCTCTACTCAGTAGCCCTCTATACATTTTATAACTGTGCATGCCTGGACCAGCTGCTCTGCGAACCCTGTGCAGGAACATACTTACCCAAGGCTTTGATATAAACTTTGAAATATATTTACCTTGTTGCTTTGCAGTTGCTGAAGAGGATCACAGTGATAATGCCTGCTTTGCCTGCGTCCTGTTAAGCCATGGCGAGCAGGGAAATATCTATGGGACCGATGGACTGATTCCAATAAAGGATCTGACTACACCTTTCAGAGGAGACCGGTGTAGAACTCTAGTTGGGAAACCCAAGCTTTTCTTCATACAAGTAAATATTTATGCTATGAATGTTCATTATTAGTCTGTGTCATTATGTCATTTGTCAGAAAATGTAGCATCAAAAACTAATGTAAACAAACATGTTCCCTTGGATTGCTACTTTCAAGTGTGACAGTGGAATACATCTGAAATTAGCTTCAGCACAAACATTATTTATTTGTTTTGTCCCTTTCTGTCTGGCGGTAAAGTGAATTGGAGGGCATAACGAGTGAGAGACTGGGGATCGAAATAAAACACAAAGCTATTTATTCTGCGGTATTGGACCACTATATATTCATATATGTGCCACCTGATGAGAATTTTAGAACAGTATATTGAATGATATTCTAGGAGGCTTTCCAGATCATTAGAAGCTAAAACCCTCATAAACAGTTTTGCAAACTATCTCCCAAACCACCACTGCAGTGCAGATACTGCATCAGCCACAAGCTGAGAACCATCCTTGTACAGGAGTTCTTTCCCCCCCACATTAGCTCCTGCAACCATGGCGTTCACCAATTTCATTAAAAATTTTAAAAAAACACGTGGCAGGTTCCAGCCCATCTTGCCCTGGGGGATGAATCGATACATCATCCACATGGACAATCATGTGACTTATTCTCTTGTTACTTAATTTTTTTCATGATACCTCACTGTGGTCCCTTCCACTGCTATTCCTCGACCGATGTGGATCCTGAAAATGTCCCTAGAGAAGACCTGCATTCATAATGTCCCTGACACACTGGGGGGTTCGTTCCAGGAAATCATGGAACTTTTCTCCATTTTCTGTAAGATCATCATGGTTCTCATGGCATTCTCATACAGTAGGCATATCAGTAGAAATGACTTTAGATAGCCATCCAAAAATGAGATTTCATTGCAATACAATTTCAGCTGGCATCACGGTCACTAAATGGTAAATGGGTGTCCCCATTGCAGAACCACTCAGCCATGCAGCGGCGCTACCATCCGGATCAACCATCCGCTAAATGAAACAGGTGAATGAAAAGGAGTGCTGTGCCAACATCCATCTTTCTTGGCAGACGTTGCATTACTATTCTCCTTTACATGAGGCCAGCATTCTTCCTAATGAAAACTATCTTGATAATAATATGCACAATCACAATGATAAGGGGTTACGGTGATGTCAGAAAGAGAGGCTAGCAAGGACACAGATGGCCGTATATCCAATATTGCTTTTATATGTCAAAAAATGTATCAATTTATACATAAAGGAAAAGACATAATAGTGCTATGTGTCCCCAGTGAAATTGAAACCAAAAGTAGAGCAAAAGACTTATAAATTGGTGACAGATGTGACTTGGTTTCCATAAAAAACGACCATAAGCAATTATACAATGATCACAGCCACTGTGTACAATGATCAGGGCTGATTAAATTGGTTTGTTTTGCTAGGTTGTCGACGACGTTTCGACCCTTCAACACAGTACAGGGTCTCTTCAGGACCTATTGATGTAGGGACATCTGAAATGTAATTGCGCAGCCACGTGAAGAATGTGATACACCGGTTGAGTGAAAGAAGAAATAAAAGATACTTACAAGGGACCCGGCCGGGTGCCCTTTGTGTGTATCGGGGTGAGGGGCTGGCAACCAATTGGGTGCAGAGCGCAGTCAATGCTGCAGGATAAGGAAGATGATGTGTTCCGCCTGTGATTAGAGCGGAGAGAACTCTGGAGGTGACTGCACGCGCAGTGCAGTGGCTGCTATATATGAAATTCGGTAAGTCAACACGGGTACTGGATCGTGACTCCGTGTCCAGGGATTTTCTTATAATTGGTCAATGAACAGGTCATTGAACCTGGGTAGACAGATTATTCAGATCTACCTCCTTGCGATGCTGGGGCATGCACTAAAGATCTCCTTCTTTCAATTATAAGAAAATCCCTGGACACGGTGACCATCTTCAAATTCAGATTCAAATTCGATTGTACTGTTGAGAATGTCAGCTATCTGTCTTGCTGTGTGCATCTATAAAGTAATAAGTAACATTGTCATTTGTTCACTAGAACTAGATCTTCAGGGATATGCTTGCTTGTTTTGAAAAGAGTAAAAGTTGGTTAGTATGCGTGTACAATTACCTTTCAGTGTAAAATACTGTAATAGGATCTGTTACACTGCCTGCACCATTCCTCTCTTAGACAGGATATCCACCATGTGCGCATGGTATTGGTATATGATGTCCCGCTGTTAGTCAGAAAACAGTTGCTTTGAGATAAAACAACTACTCTTAATTGATTTTAAAAGAACAGCCTAGCCCTCTTGTTATGTTCTGAGACTTCATTCCTACCCATAGTTCAGGAGCCTTTTTCCTACTTACACCCTCATGCTGTAAACACGGTAACTGCAACCATGTTTTTCCTGGTGATCATTAGTAGCAGAGAGTCTAAAAGATGGTTCTCCACATTTTCAATGAATACTCTTTCTTTATTTCTGTTAAGTAAGTAATCATTTATTAAGTCTGATAAAAATCTTACATTAAATCGCACAAGGAATTATCACCGATACGTAACATGTTAAAATGGGTTTCAACCAATCATTCAGTAAGTACTGAAGTCTCTGAAATAAAATTGCATGAGAACAGTCATCATAAAATGGTAGAACCATCCCTAAGTTCCTGTTAGCTCCACACTTAAATAGTCGATGAAGTTTAAAATTACAAGAATGCAAGAATACAACATATGAGGTTGATATTATTATCAGGAAGGATTAGGTTCTCTGGCAACCTTCATAAAGAATTTAGTTGCTCAATAGAGATCCAAAATACTCTGGGAGATAGGGCAGTATTTAGACCTTCCTTGCATTGTCTAATGTTGTTTCTGGAGAAAATCTGCTTAAGTAATGCTTGAGTCTCACTATTCATCCCAGGAAAGCAAAAATGTATGTGCAGTATGGATTCTCCCTCATGACTGCATAGCCTGCACCTGTAATTTGAGATTTGGTTATTGTTCCAGGGCTGCCTTAGTTCTTTTATTGGCGACAGCAGGAACCGCATACGGATGAACGAAAGTCTTACTGGTTCACGTATTGAATTTGTTAGATAGCGCTGAACAGTGATAATATTATGCAATTCCAGGTGTAATGCAAGTATCTGTTTTTAGCCAAATCTGGGATGTCTGGGGTCTGTCTAAGCAGCATTACTGTTGTTTTTATAATAGATTTGAAGGCCACATACAAGATATTACTTACTCAGATTGGCTGTGCCTTCAGATCCCTAGCTGAGTTTCTTGGTTACATGACCCATGGATTCTTACGTAAGACAGTTTTTTGCCAAGAGAGGCCTGATTTCATCTTTTAATGTTGCCTTCTTTGCTTTATTGACCGGAAAACAGTATGCCAAGAATATTGCTCTACATGCAAGGTCGTGACGGATTAAACCAAATTTTAGTCCAAATTGTGAATTCGGGGAAACTGCGGTAAATGAAAAATCTTATGAAAGGTGTTGCACTGTGTTAGTTCTCCTGTTGATGCAAAACGACTTAGAAAGGCTTGATGACCATAAATTTTTGATGATAAATGTTTTGCTCTCGCTACTCTGTGTGAATCGCGCTGGCTGATAGACTGTAGAGCTTTGTATTGAATCTGCAGAGGTATTGTGCTACTGTGGCTCCTCTGTGTTTCCTTTTTGATAATTGGTATCTCTGTGTACCTTTTTCTGCAAGCCAGATTCCCAGATATTTATCAGGCGTGTTGTATCTGAGAGTGAAAGGGCTGGAGTGCCAAAGTTTTTCCTTTGTTTTGGGGTATTTCCCAAAAATCATGACTTTTGAATTTGCCTGACCCAATTCTCATTTCTCTTCACAGCTGTAATCATTTAATGTAATTAAGGTCCTTTGCAGACCGATGTATGTTTAATCTAATATAACGATGTTGTCTGCGTACTGTAATATTTGCAAATGATGGCTTTCGATCTTTGGGGGGAAGATCATTAGAGCATGAGTTGCTCTAATGTCCGCGGGGTGTAGAAACTGAAGAAAAGGAGGACAAGAACACAGCCTTGCTTCAAGCCCATGTTGGTGCAAATTTTGTTTGATACTGCAAGTCCATTTCCAACTTTCCCTCTCAGCCAAGTGTCTGAGTACAGTGAAATAATTGGCTTGAACTAATGTAGGTGGGGTGCCCCATGCTGCCAGCTTTCTCCACAGTATCTGGCTGTCAAACGTATTCAAAGCTGCTGTTTAATCGAAAAAACATGCAAATATTAGTAGCCCTTTTTGATTGATTGCACAGTCAGCCAGAAAGGATAATGTCACAATGTTGTTCATTGTGCTATAGGAAGGTCTAAAGCCTGTTTGGAATAAGGAGATGATGGTTATGTCATTCGACCAATTTTCAAGCACCTTGTTAGAAAATGGTTTTCTGGTTGGCAGAGTATGAACTCTGTCCAACAAGGAGCCACAATCCTAGTCAGGGCAAGTGTAGTACACACTTGGCATGGAGTAGTCAGGCTAAACTAAAGAGGCAATGTATAAAGTATTTGTTGACACATACACATTAACACAGTGAAAACACAACAAAAGTATTTCACGCTAGTTTAGAAAAATAGCCAATATTTATCTGAGTAAGAGAAGACCAAAATGACAAAAATCCAACATACACAAGTCATGTTATAAATTTTTAAAGATTGAATCAAAATGAAGTGCTTAGAAACCTATAGCTCATACTGGAGCTATCTGGTCGCACTTGACCGGGACAAATCCAAAAGTTCCGTCCTACCGCAATGGAGTGCTAACCGGGTACAGGAGTCACGCAGACCGCAGTAACAGTACCGTGGATGCATCGGAACTCAAAGATGATGCGTGGTGCAGAGGAAGTGAGGCGTCACGGATGCAGGTGAGGCATTGGTTCCCTACGGCGGTGCAGGGTCGTTTAGACTTTAACGCACAAGGATGATGCAGTGCGCAGAGGAGGTGATGCGTCAATTGCTGGTGCAAGACCTCAGTTCCTGAAGGCAATGCAGTGTCGATGATGCATCGATGCAGAGAGCACATGCATCGATGTTGAACCGCCGGGCTGCAGGCGCTGCATCGGTTGTAAGCCATGCACGGCTGGGACTGTGTCGAAGTCAGAACGGTGCCCTTGGAGAAACCTAGAAAACAGGATGTGGAGAGTAAAGTCCAGTCCTCTCACTTCTGATAAGCAGCAGCAGGCCAACACAGCAAAGCAAGCAGCAAAGTGGCAGTCCCTCCTGGCAGCACAACAGCTCTTCTTCCTGGCAGAATGTAATCAGTCGAATACATGTTTGGAGTATATGGTGTCAGAGGTCCAGTACCTATAGCGATTTTAGCCTTTGAAGTAGGGAGACTTCAAAGAAAGGTCTTTGTAGTGCACAAGACCCTGCCATTTCTGGCCCAGGCTCCAGACACATTCTCCCACTACTGCCAGTCTCTGCTAAAATACAAGTAGTGAGGAGTGTTATCCTGAGTAGGCTGGACTACTGTAACTTCCTGTATCTTGGAGCTCCAAATTCCCTGATACTAAAGTTACAAAGACTCCAAACTATAGCAGCAAAGCTAGCTTTAAACAGGCAGCGCAGGTCCTCTGCATCTCTAGCTCTAAGAGATCTTCATTGGTTGCTGATCAAGCAGAGGATACACTTTCAATCTTTCTTCATTGTTTTTAAAGCAGTACATGGTCTGGGTCCTAGACCACTGCAGAGAAAATTCACGTGGTATACCCTCCAAGAAACCTCCGCTCATCGACAGCAAATTTGGTCAACACCACAAAATTTAAAAGAGCTAGGACAGGAGGGAGAGCTTTTGGCTTCACGACTGTGGCATGAACTCCCAATAGACATCAGTCAAAGTGAGAACCTGATGCAATTCAGGAAGAAGCTGAAGACTTGGCTGTCCTCCAGGGAGGAGTAATACTTAGATGTAGCGTCTCCGATTCATCTTGTGGTTTTACTCTGTTTTTCCCTCCTTCTATCACTCTTGGGTGGCCGATCAACTACACCACATAAAAACAAGGTACTCTCCCAGCACCAGGATACTCGGCGGGTGACAGTGCGTGACTACTGAGAGGAGAGGGAATGGGCAGGTGAGAAGTAATTGCTAAAGAGACCGTTGCGATAGCGGTGAGATAATCTAGAGAGAGGTGACACAGAGGTAAGAGGCAACTCAGTGAGAGGTGGGGAAAAGAACTGGTACTAGATAGATGATACAGAGAAAGAGGTGAGAAAGAGAAAGTGGTTGCGCGAGGGGGTGAGACATATGTGTGAGACAGGTGAGAGAAGAACTAAGGAGTCAAGTGAGAGAGGCAGGTGAAAAAGACATCCCATCGAGAGGGTGAAAGAAGAGAAACAGGTGGGAATGACTGAGAGAGAGTATGAGATAAGTGAAGGGGAAAAGAGAAACTAACGTGAGAGCTTAGAGAGAGGGAACAGGTGAGAGAGTGAAAGCTGATAAAGAGACTGTAGTTTAGATGCAAATAGCTAAGAGAGGTAGGGAGGATTGCCAGGTGAATAGGTGACAGAGACAGCTGCAAGAGAGCGGAGGTAGGTGAGAACCGAAACAGAAATGGAACAAGTTGAGGGAAAGACGTGAGTGTGTAGGTAAAGAGGCAGATGGCTGAGAAAGAAACAGCTGGGTGAGAGAGGAAGGCAAGTAAGTCGGAGAATACAAAGACAGTGACTGGTAAGAAAGACAACTGAAAAAGACAGAGAAGGTGAGAGACATCGTTGGTGGAGAGAAATGTTAGAAAGAGGCAAATGAGAAATACGGGTAGGTGAGTGATAGGAGTGATAGACCAGTAAGAAAGAGATGGCTGAGGAAGTTAGACAGAGGTGAAAGACTTGTGAGAAAGAGATCATCAAGAGATAGAGAAAAGTAAGAAAACGCTAACAGAGATAGAGGGGGAGACAGGTGAGGTAGGAAGATGGGAAAGGCACACTAACAACTGAGAAGTAGACAGCAGAGGGAAAGAGGTGTGATTAAAAAAAGAAAAATACAGATACTTTTGAGAGAGAGCTACTTGTAATGGATGAGACAACTGAGTGACAAAGAAATTTGAAAATGAGACAGCTGAGAGAGAAAGATGTAGAGAGGGAGGAGGTGATGCAGTAACAGGTGATATTAACAAGCATTTGCAATGCAATAGGTCTCGCATTAGGAAAGTTTGAGCTTTTTGTATTGTAAATTGACAAATTTTTTATTTATGTGTTGGTATTGAAAATATTGAAATTACTAGCTTTCTCATGTACAATGTCAATAGTTTTAACTGTTGCAAATGTGACACCTATAGCATTTGAAATGCAATATGTGTTGTATTTACATGACTTAGATGTATTGATATTACAAATAACAATGGCTTTTAATTTTTGCAAATAATTAATACTTAAATAAAAGTTAATGGAAATTATAATGGCTATCGTTTAAACTTTTGTTAATAACTCTTGTGAAGATTATGTTTAGTGTATTTAATTGCGCCTAAAATTCAAGAACAGAAGTTAAATATTATCATTTTTTTTGTGCCATTTGTAATAAAGCCTAAATATTGAGAGAACATATTAGAGCCAGTTGTTGTTGAATGGTTTGTACAGATTGATACTGTGGTGGCGGTGAGTGATGTTGTGGTGGTGTCGAGTGAGAAATTAAGCCCCTGGAAAGGGGGGGGTGGAGGTTAAGAGTGGGAGAGAAGAGAAGCGGCAGCTAGGGGAAAGAGCAGGATAGACGAAAGAAGGGGGGAAGGAAAGCATGGGAGAAGGAAGGCAGGTGAATAGGAGGACCCGTGTGACAGGAGGCAATAGACTGCTGGAGAGAAAAAGAACAGCGGAGGCACGAAAAAAGAGAGGGAGAGCAGGTGATGAAAGCAAGAGGGAGGTAGAGAGGGGGCAGAAAATGAAAAAAGTGCGACGCATAATAGGCATTCCGTGAGACACCTGTTAAAATTAAGCCCATGGAAAGGGGGGAGGTTAAGAGTGGGAGAGAAGAGAAGATGCAGCTAGGGGAAAGAGCGGAAGAGACGGAAAGAAGGGGGAAGGAAAGCGAGGGAGAAGGAAGGCAGGTGAAGAGGAGGACATGCGTGCGACAGGAGGCAATAGACAGCTGCAAAGAAAAAGCATTTGCAGTGCAATAGGTCTCGCCTTTGGGGCCTTATAAGTATTTAGCCATGCAGCATATTTTCTGCAGCTGGGGGCCAGTAGCGGTGCCACAGGGATGCAGGGAAGCGAAACAATGTGTCTCCAATCCAGGACCAGCTGTGTGCAAAATGCCAAATACTGAAGAATTGGCTACATTAATAAGGTAATAATGCCCTAGAATTAAAGGGAGGGGTTGTTAAAGCCATATCTGAATTTAGCAACCAATGGCCCATGCCACTTGCTTCATGCGAGTGCATAAAATACAGATAAATACCTTTCAGTTAGAAATTTCTCTTTTTCATTTTTCACTAGTTTTGAATGTGTATGTATGCATGTATGAATGCATAGGTATATATAAAGCGCAAAGCTAGCTGCAGTGCAATGGAGTTTTGAGTAACGGTGGGAGTCCCGAGTTAAGATTTAGGATTGTTTTCAGTCACGCAGAATGTTCGAGGGTAGCAAAACCTATATTTACTGAAGAGGTAGATTTTCTGATCATTTGTGTGCTGTAGCAATATAGGAACAGTTCTAATGTTGATGGGGATGTTGGTCCAAAACTTGGGAGCCTAGATGGAGCAAGTTACTCTTCTGGATTTCCCTCTTCTTTTTGCAGTCCAATCTTTGATACCCCGGTTCTTATTTGTATTTTTCTGACCACTATAGAAAAAGCGACAGCACATCATTTTCTGCTCTCTGCTTAAACCCAAGAAGACCTCCAGGTCCACTGAGGTCTCCATCTCGGTAGTGCATAAGCATCGCAGAGTCTACGGACCGTGGCTATGGAATGCAAGACTTGCTTTTTATGAATTTTCCTTTTTATCGCAAAGTTAGAGTCAAAGGCTCCTTTAAATAGTTTATTTAGTTTATCACACAACTTGTACAGATTTATTCTGAAGTTATCACTTGATGTTTTTTCTTAATTCGGATCCTGGTCCTTACTCAAGCCATGCAGCGACTCTTTCCGCGATTCCACTCCACTTCGTATCAGACAATTACTCGGAACAATTATGATGAGGTGAAGTAATTCTCTTCTTGTTTCTCTGCCGCTGTTAGCCTCCTTCAAGAGCAGGCCACGAGTACTGCATCTTGTAGCAGCACCAATGCACTGCCAGGCGACCATTTTTACGGTGCACTCCGAGTGGGAGGTTAACAAATGACCATAACTATTCGTATTGCATCCCTCACCCAATTCTGCGGCAACTTGCTATTCTCTAGTAGGTGTAAAAATCAACAGTCGTTTTAACACCTCACCTTGAAACATTACATTTAGCAGAAACTGTTATTGACTTGCCCTGCATTGTTTTCCGGGTACAAGGGTCAGATGCCATTTATTCTACAAATTTCCCTACTAAGAGTCATGGCCATTTTTCACACACTCCCTATTTCAGAATAATCAGCAGCATCTAGACAAGGCAAATTTTCATACTTTGTCACCTCCTAGTCTAGTCATACCTCGTTCCAACTCTCTTGGAAACACCATTATTTAACTATTTTAAACAGGTCACGTAGGCTTCTCTAAGCAATTAATTCACAGCAAGAGGCGATCTTCTTAGATTAGCACAAAAGTGAGCAAATGCTCTAAAAAAAACAGCCAAGTTGCTGGTTTGTGAATTTCCATTTAGATGCACCTGTAATAAATAGACATAGTTGAAATCCCCTAGTTTGGTTATGTTAAACTTGTTTAACCAAAAAAGTAAGCAATTCAGACAAAGTACTTACTCTCAAGTTTAACATATTATTCATTTTAGGATAGCATTAAAACATTTCTGTTTTAATTTGAGCAGAGTTGTTTGTTTCACAGGGTTTGTGTACCTTTAGGATTTTATTGCTATGAGAATAACGAATAATGATAGGAAACCTTGCTTGGATGATTTGACAGGGCCATTCCGCTCATTTCTCATCTGATACAGCCACTTTAACGATGCTGTCTACAAGTACAAAGTACTCAAAAGAGTAATGCACTACACACAAAGGCTATGGGCCATATGTAGGAAGCCAAATACCGGTCGGTAACGGCCGATTTTCGGTAAATATACCGTTACCGACCGGTATTTTGGCTTTTGCTATGTAGGGGGCATATTTCTGGATTTGGTAATTTACCGAATCCAGAAATGATATGTAGGTAACACTCAAATGAGTGATGTGTAGGGAAAATAATTCGGTATTTAGCACCAAATATATGTTGGTGCTAAATACCGAATACATTGCAAAAAGCAATAATTTGCTGGTCTAACAGTGCCATGTGGCAGACATACATGCCCTTAGGGCATGTATGTGCGCCACATGTGCACACATGCAGGAATCAGGGGTGCAACAGGGTGTCACTGTGACACCCTGACACCCTTGATTGTGCTCCCCCCATTACCGAATCGGTATTTACCGATTCGGTAATGGTAACTGGCATCCCATTGATTCCTATGGGTCTCCTGTCCCATAGGATTCAATGGGAAGGTATGCATCATTACCGAATCGGTAAATACCGATTCTAAATTACCGACCCATTCCGAATCGGTAAATATTACCGATGGATTACCTACATATCATTTACCACTTCATAAATACAGAATCGGTAAAATTCAGTATTTATGAAGTGGTAAATGTTAGGCTACCTACATATGGCCCTTAATGAGGTATCAGTTTGAAACACAGACCTACTCACTAACCAGTGCTATTACCCTTTAAATACTTCCGAGAGAAGGTGATTCTTAAAGTATCATATGAGTTCTAGCAGCAAGAGACGAGTGGCTTCAGGCCATCACCAGTGCAGTTTAGTGTGAAGAAATGTAATAAAGGTCCCCATAATATTCAAATAAAGGTCTCAAGAGGCTTTGAAGCAAAATGTATTCTGATTCTTTCAATAATTTATGATAAAATTCCAATTTAGCAAGTCATGCTTGGATGCCATAAGACATATTCTGCTACTAGCAGCTGAGTCAACAGTTCAGTAAATAATCGGTCCATAACGCGACGTACCAATTAATTATAGTCAGCAATAGTGTTATTCATAAAATAGGTTTTGCCCTAAAATGAAATAATACCCTACGAAGCAATACATAAGCGCATCGAACAATCAAATATCGATAGGTATCGTAATAGCACAGAGAGCCGATCACAAAACCAAAATAAGATATTTGCAGACTTTAATAAATCGACTTTAATAATAAACATTCGTAAACCCTAAAGAAATCATTTATGTCAACTAGTGATCAATGTGTGTTGGACAGGGAGCTGTTTCTCCTAACTGCGAAGATGGATTACTCAGCGTGAGCGTGTACAAACAGTTTGTGTACTTTGTCATATTTGCTTTGCCCTGAGGGATGGAAATTAGAACAATGTTTATCCTGAACCGCCTAAAGGCAGAGGTAACTCGTGAAAACATGAAAGAACAGGCCTTCATGCACGTCCTCTCTTTAATTTTCTAAGCTAGAAAAACACCTTGAATACCTTGGTAACATTTCTGCAAAAACCCTGCTGCACGCTTCACATTCCAAACAGCACCGCTTCAAACAACGTAAAGGAAACCGGAAGCAACTGATTATTTTCAAATGTTGACCTCAATCCTAGGAAGTTAACATCTGCCAACATATTTTGTCTGCAAATTAATATATATTTGGGTTAACAAGGCTAGCCTATGGACAGGCGCACTTCGTGGGAAGAAGCTGATGATGGGAAGGAGAAACACCGGCGAGAGACTGGTGAGATCAGGTAACTAAGAACTTAGCAGAGGAAGAATGTGAGGGTGGATGCTTTAAGAATCTTGATGATGACGGACAGGCTGTAATAGTTAGAGCTGTCAATGAGAAATAGTGGAGCAAAGTTTTGGGAATTGCGTTGGTCACATAGCAATTTGGATGTTCCGGTACTGATATTTTGGGGGAGATTCAAAGAGATGAGGGCAATAATACGGATGAGTTTACACTCGTCAGCTTCGCTAACGGATCTTACCACCAATTCTCTCCCAGCAGGTGAAGTTGTTTGACTCGCTCCCGGTATCTCCTCCCAGTCACGGGATGAGCCTTCCGTCGCCTATTCGCTTTCTCGCACACACACGGAACGGGTGCTGCAATGGCGGAGCCACAGGGGGGAAGCGAAACCACTACGGCCACAACCCAACGAGCAGCAGAGGGCGGGGGCGCGTTAAGTGGCTAAACAGGGACGCGCAGGACGCTCAGGGGCAGCACAAGCGGATTTATGGGAGGGGCAACACAGGCAAGCGACAAACCCGTGCACGCGCGAAATAGACAGCAGCGCGTAATGAAAGGTACGCCAATTTCACTGGATTTTCTATTGTAGGTAGTACAGTGGGTATACACGAAGCAGCTCAGCGGTAGAGCTCTGTTATTTTTGCGACGTGCGTTCCACCAGATCGATTCTCGGTAATGCCAATCTTGTCTTTTCCTGATGCTGTTTCAGCCAGTGGACGCATGTAGGTCGGGTTGGATAGCCATTATTTTATCAGACACGACTGGTATTTTCATATCAAGGTTGGTAACAGTGTGAAAATAAGGAAAATGTACTTCTTTCCCTTTTGATAGTTGTACACAAAGTGGCAAATACAAAGAGAAATTGTAATTTCTGCTTATGCGTATTACATAGTGTACATTACCGTTCTGGATTATTGTTATGGCATGTTTTCTAATAGCTGGAAGTTGTTGGGAGGTATTGGATGCGACTGCCTCTTAGAGTATCCGCCAGATAAACTGCTTACTTCTTTCTGTCTGCATCTCTACCAAAGCTGATAATGAAAAAGCAATGACGGAATCACTTCGTTTCTTTCGTCTCACAAAAGTAAATAATCTGTTAATGCACGTGCAGAAGAGGATGTTTTCACTGGTTGTTGGGGTTTAAAGAATCCTGCAAGTCAATCTTCTGGTGATGATAAAACATTGAGAAGATGCATCACTCAACCAGCGCGGAAATCAGGGATACAAGTGCGTCACCCCCCAACACAGCGCGCGCAGCGTAATAGCGTCACGAGTCTGTGGCAGCTGCGCTAGTCCATCATCATTCGGGAAGCCGATTGGAGGGCACGCCTGTCAACGCGCACAAGCTGTTCCACTGTGAAGCGCAGCGCGTTCAAAGAGCAGAATCGGCTCGTGCCCGGAGCAGAATCGGCTCGTGCCCATGTCTGTCTCCCTTGGGAGGAAACAGGGCAACAATAGTACTCGTTGGTGGCAGCGCTTCGCGCTGCAACGCCGGCAAGACCTAAAAAGGGAGAGAAGAAATATGTCCAGTTGGATGGAACAGATATGATATAATAAAAAATGTCAGGAAAGAGGAAGGCGGAAGGAGAGCAAAGTGAGATGAGACAATAATGGGAGGGACAGATTAGGAGACAGAGACCCACAAGATGGTCGACAAGTGAAGAAAGAGAGATTTGACAGGAGAGGTGAGAGGAACAAAACTAGTGCAGATAGGGATGGCCCACAAAACTTAGCATAAACGTGTTAATAATCTGGCACAGTAGTACAGTTATACCCTTCTCTATTATGAGATGATGGGCATGTATTCTGCTCTACTTTGAGAAACCAAAGGCAGGATTCTAGTCTACTCCAGTGTGCACCTTCTTTTGACATGTCCAGTGCTACCAGGAACATGAAGCCGATAACAAAACATTTCAACACAGAAAAGTAGGAGATAGTGGAAAAAATCAGAGGGATTTATTTTTCCCATTCACTAACACTGAAAAAAAGGGCCATTTTAGATGGGCGACACTAGAATAGAGTGCTTTTTGACTTTAAAAGTCTGGAGTCTCCTGTCTGAATAGAGGTTGTTGGCATGTATGGATCAGGCACTGGTGTGAACTTAAAAGTCTGCATCTGCATTGGGGAGAGTTCAGCAGTAAAAGACAGAACAGGCATTTCAAAGTGCTGCTCCATGTTTCACTGCTTGTGGACTGGCCTGCCTTTAGATGGTGCACATGCAACTCCCAGAGACCTTCCATAACCCATCGGGAGTATATTTGATATTTGATATTTATTAATTTATATAGCGCCCGAATCACCCCGTAAGGGGTATCTCTGTGCCTAGGATGGTATGCTACACTAATCATATGCCTACTTGACATAATTTGTGCTCCTTTTGAGATTCTCTTTGTGCCTGTGGCACTCTCATCATTATGTTGTTCGGAGATGGGCAAAGATTTCTCATTTGCATTGGGCACGCCTACATTGAAATGAGGGAATGCCCTCTTAGTATTGACCATGTGTGGAATGTGTGACTAAGCAATTACACTAAGGGTCCGATTACGACTTTGGCGGTGCAGTGCCTGGTCCGACCGCCGCACCACCAAAGCCGTGGTCAGACCGGCCGCCAGATTAGAAGTTTCTTCCTGTCTTGTGGGCTGGCTTTTGGCATTCACACAGCAGTGACTCAAAAAATGGGCACCACAATGGAAATGCCAAAAACAGTTCCTGCACGGCATGGACTAAAAAGTCCATGCCGTACAGGAACTGGGCATATGCACACAGGGAGACACATGTTGTGCCCCCCCCGCATGCATCTCCCCATACGGAGGAGGCACAGGGAGCCCTGCAGGGCCCCCTTTGCTTCCTCTCTGCCACGGTGTTCATGGAGGAGGAACCTTCATGACACCACCGGCAGAGAGGAAACTCATAATATGCTTGGCAGGACCACGATGATCTAACCAAGTATATTGCGGCCTCCTGACTGCCACAACACCGCCAGGGAACGCTGGTTCCCTGGCAGCTGTAGTGGTCGCACCGCCCGAATTGTAACAGGGTGGTCGGGAGTCCGCCACCCCCTATAGTCTGCCAGTCCGTGGACTATCAGACTCGTAATTGAGGCCTAAGTGATCTTCATGCATCTGCAGCCCCTTTCATATACCATGAGTGTCTGGGTGAATGGAACGTTATAGACAAATGATTGATGAATATTCTGTGATAAAATGACTGGTATTTCCTTTGCCAGTTTGATTAAATATGTTGTTTCAGTATTACCATTTTCTTAAAGTTTTTTAAAAAGTAAGACAATAAAACAGTCATGTTTTGCATGTGGGTATGCCGGCAGTGATTCTGCATATCTGTATGGGATAAGACCTCCTTTGGGGCTGAATAATTGATTCCCGGGCTGGTCAATAGGGCCACAACTGGATAGCTCTTAAAGTTTGTCTGTCAGGATGCTATTACTGTGACCATGAGTTTATCTGTTTCAGTATGTGGTTTGTTTGTCACCCCGTTTGTGTTTGCGATTTCTTGATAGTTAATAGTATTGTAAGATGCTGGAGCTATTAATAAAGCTATATTGTTGCCATCAGGGTTGGTAAGCAGAGGCATTTCATTGACAACTCCAAAGGAAGTATTAGGTGGGAAAAAGAAGAATGACTTGACATGTAATGAAGCGAGGATTCTTGAAAGGAATTTTATTATATTAGGTGCAAAATTGGATACACTTTTTTGCCTCCAGGGTTGGCCCACTGTTGTTTGACCTATTTGCAGTGGTGTTTTTCCTCTGGGGTTTTGCTGTTTTTCTATTTAATGGACGTAATAGTTGATTCTGGAATAGTATCTATTTGGTTTTGTGAACTGATTGGTGGATTCATACTGTGATTGAGACTGTATTCCTCTTTTCTGTGGCCCTCTGCACAGGTTAATAGGAAGTGGTGGTGAATATGATATCCGGGCCCCTATTGATGAGTTTTACTAAAGAGTTAACTTTAAACAAAGGATATTAATGGCCTTAAAATTAACTATGAGCTGCTTTAGCATTTCTGGCACACTGCACAGTTAGTTGATAATCGAGGTACAGCTGCATCTTGAGTTTTTAGTAGAAAAAGAAGTTGATATTAAATCTACTTTGTGTTGCAAGATATTCCATTTATTGAGGAAGGTGTTCTTTGGTGACACTGATAGAAGATTCAGATGAATTTGCTTTCAAGCTCTAATGTTTAGAGACAAAATCAGATATCAGCAATTTATGCAGACTGGGCCAATGTGCTATCTGTATTTGAAGATGTTGCTAAAATGTCAGCTTGTTTTTGAGATTAATTATTCTTTGAGGCTTTTAAACGCTTGTTCTGGGTATAGAAAGTTGAAAGAATAAAGGTGAGTAGCGGTAACATGCATCGTTTTTGTAGTTCAGATCTGTTCATGAAAACAGTAGTCTTGAGATTGTGCAGAGTAATTTTTATTCCTTATAGTTGAACGAGGTTCCAAAAAGTAAACCGAAATGTGTAGAGAACAGCCAACACGTGTTTTGGCCTTTCCTGGTGCACAGGCCTAGGGCTTTCTCAAGGTGGATGTTCAGCAAGGAAAAACTCAAAGGAAGTCAACAAGGCATCACAAAAATCTCATGGTAATCAATTGTGGTCTGAAGAAACAAAGGGGCATATTATCAACGGCCAGCGATATTTATCGCTGGCCGAGTTTAGCGATAAATTTCTTATCGCAGGCTATCTCTGGAATTTATCGCACTGGTAGCTCATTATTAACAACGCGCTTCTCAAGGGCGATAAAAATTCCAGAGATAGCGAGGTTATTGCCGTTTTGCAGGGAACATCGCTGGTTTTCCAGCGATGATCCCTGCAAAACGGCGATAACCTTGCTGATACGACCCTGTGGTCGTATCAGCATAATCCACCCCTATGTCAAACATAGGTAAGTCAGAATTCTAGCAGACGTTAGATTTTGGCAAAAACGGCTGTTTTTGCCAAAATCTAACGTCTGCTAAAATCCTGTAGGCTGCCTTGTAAATATTGAGATGTGAACATCAGCGATATTTGCAAGGTAGTCCATCCGGGGTACGCCCAGTGATGCCCACTTTGCATCTCATTAGAGATGCAAAGGGAGGCGCTGGGAAAAAGGGTGCTAACATGCGATTATGCATGTTTGCACCCTCTTGTCAATAGGACGATAGCTTTATCTCCGCTTTTTTGGCTTTTTAAGACAAAAAAGCGGAGATAAAGCCCTTGTAAATATGGCCCAAAGTAATGAAACAAGAGAGACGAGAGAGAACAGATGGATCAGATAGACGGAATGAGAGAGCTAGGGTGAGGATACAAAGGGGCTGTATTGAGTGTTTTTACCAAGGCTGTTCCCCATTCCGGCTCTGGGCAATATTCCTTTTGGCAATTAAAAATCACCTTACATTAATTGCGTGCCTGGTTTATAACATATTCATTGTATTTTTTATAACAACACTTTAATTTTTACAACATACTCGTAGTATTTTTCATAACAACACCTATTTAAGTCTATTCTTTTCTTTGTACTTATAGCACTTGTTATCAATCCCATTCACCAAGCACTCAAGAACACAAGCAGTGTTGTGGTTTCACACTACTTATAAGCAACATTCAGTTTCTAATTATTGGTTTAACTTTTCTTAAGTTTTTTCCATGTTGGACCTTCTTTACATAAATATTTACAGTGTGGGGAGTCACACAGTCTCCAACAATGGAGATGAAATAACGGCCTTAATTTGCATGTGGGGTTAAGACAGAGCATCCAAGACTTTAATGACTTTTTACACTTAGTTGAATGAGTCAGAGGGGAGGTAGGTGATTATTCTCTACACTACATGGGGAGGTGCCCTTATGGTTTTAGATCTTCCTACGATTTCAATTCAAATAACTGTAAGCTCTTGTTCTCTTTCAGAGAGACCATTAGACCTTTCTTAATTTCTTCTAAATATTCGTATTTGTCAGGAAACGCTGCCTTCTCAACCCCAGTAAAAATCATTATTCAAACTTTGATGGCCTGGAGAGTTCAATCACTCTAGCAAGATGTCAAGAGATAATACAATTTCAATTGACCAAGGATTAAATAGATAAAACAACACTCAGAAAGGTTCCATTTTGAGTTTCAGTTTTGCTGTCCCCTTTTGTCTTGGTCCTCAGAGTTTGATTAACTTTTAACAGATCCCTCGAAAGGTAGCAAACATTATTTATATATTAATAACGCTGATGCTACAATAGATATAATAGTATTAAGCTTTGTAGTAGACATATCTCAACATTCATTTCCTGTCCCACTTTCTGTTACGCAAACTAGAAAGGTCTGTGTTTACATTTACTGTAAAATAATACCAATGACATATTAAGTGGGGCACCAATACCACTTAAACATAGATCCATATCTCAATGTAGAGAAATGGATGAAGCGGAGACTGACCAAGAGCTGGTCAGTGCTAAACGTAATTTATATTCACATGGATATTCTCTTTTCAACCAAGGAATGTTCCACCATACTATATCCAACACATGTCATTTTTTAAATATTTGAGTCAGCCCCCCCCCCACCCGTCACATAAAAAGCTTATATTTAAAGCACAAAGCCCTTTTCATTTGATGTACAAAGCCTGCAACTGGCAGACATGCCTACCCGGTTTTATTCTATGAGGAAGGCTATCTTTCAGGAAATATGGTTGAATTTGGCTTTTGCATCATTTGCATTTTTGTGTTGCATGGGTTTTCGTAGGAATGCGTCAGTTCTTGAGACTGGTGTGATCTGTGCTGTGGAGGAAAATTGTGAACAATCTTCCCATAAGATCTTTAATTATTCTTTTCAAGGACAAGGATGGCAATTCAGGTCTTCTCCTATGAAGGGAGTATAGAGAGCCTTCACAGATGAATCTTTGAGGCCTAGTATTGATATGTGTAGCTGTAGGCGGACGCAACCTTTATCCTTGCACAATTTGTAACAATGTTGGCATAACCTTTGCCCGCTTGATTCCACTCTCTCCATGAAATAGCTAATGGCTTGTATTATATTATTTGCCAACTCTCCCTTGTCAGTGAGCAGGAAATGGCCCCAAACCAGGTTGATTCCTCAAGTGACTTGCCCAGGAAGTCCTCGACTCAGCACTGCCATGTCCAAGAAGGGATCATCAGTATCACATGACATTTGCCCTGTGATTGTTGATTATTCTTAGTATCAATAGAGTCAGGGAAACAATCACACAGAAATCTCTCTAATCACAGTATTGAAAACACTTCGCCCAGAGACCAGGGTTGCCAGTTTCTATTGGTGAGAGCCAAGCATTTCCCTTCTTTGGCTTTTAGTGGGATACCAGAACATATGAAAGAGAAATACAATTTTTCAAACTATAAGTTATAAATACTGCTGAACTAAATATATTTTCTGTATTTGTATTATCTTGCCGTATTTTACACACATTGCTCCTTTTAAAAGGAATAATAATGAATAGAGTATTTCATTTTCTTAGCCCACTTACATAATTTTATCTAGTGGTATTAGAAAGTAACCTTTCCTGCAGTGGGGAGGTGGGGAATAGAACCATTTGTCTAGTACCACCAAATCACAATAATCCCTGCAACTGGTGCTGACTGATCTCTAACTTGTGTTTCCTATTTCAGAGTGAGTACCAGGTACATTGCCACATCGTGTGTGCTATAAGGTCTGATAAAAATCTTGTGTTTGAGTATCAATTTCGCTCCTGATATGCAAGTAGATCTCAGGCCCCCTTGCTATCCTAATTCAGGACATGGTGGTGATGCTTATGTGAGCTCACATATGCTCACTTCGTTTTGGCAGAAAGGATTGCAATACCAGACAGACTGCTGTCTGCCACGGACATGTGCAGATTTTGCTCTTCTGCTGTTGAGTGATCCTGCACTGCCAGCTCTCCCCAGTAGGCTCCTCCATGGTAAAGTTGGGTAACACAGTGGCAATGGATACCACAAGTGAATATCACCATATGTGGCACTGTCATGTAACAAACACCACGGGAGGCCTAGATGGATATAACAGGAAGCACTTTATTATTTTTAGGCGGTACTACAGCCCATACAACTTTAAGGGAATCTTGTTCCGTCTTTCTCTCCTGCCGTCTTGGGTCCTTGTGCGTCGGTTCATCTCTCTTCGGCGGCGTGGCTGACGTCGGTCTTCCCTTCGGGTAAAACACAAGGGAGAGGCGATTAATATCTCATCCAATGTACAAACAGCCCCCTATGACTCACCTACACCCTCCCTGTTACTACTCAAGGGGTGTCGCTGCGGGCTAACTGTGTACAGCACACAGTGTGGGGACTGTACAGGACCAGGTGGCCAGGATGTGCGTGGGTGGAAACAGTGGGCGTGATTATGGCGTAGGGAGAGATAATTCTTTCTTATCCCTTATAATCTGTATGCCCCAAGCTCCTAACCTGACCCGTTGATTTGTCTCAGCTTTCTGGCCCACCAAAAGCCTGCAAACACAAACTTGTTTAAGGGGAACACAAAATAAGCAACCGGTCCCTGGGTCACTGGGGTTTGTGGGCACGTTAAATGCCCGAAAAGCATACCTGGGTGAAAACCCACCCTCTCAACAGTTTCACGGGCGCACGGGCCACTTGGCTGAAGCCGTGGCCCTGGGAGTGAGCCACGGCTACCTCATCCAAAACGCCTTCCCTTTGGCAGACCTCGAACTCTGTACGGTGGTTCCGGTCCTCCTTCTATCCTGTGACAGCGGTTTTCATGTCCCGGTCCTTGTCTCTCGTCTCGGTGCACATTCTCTCTTCTCCTCCTTCTGTTTCCGTCGATCTCAATTCCTTCCCCTCGCCTCCTTCCCTTGCCTCAGTGCTCCCTTCCGGGTGCAGGCTCTGCCCTTCTGCAGACGCGAAGAGAATCTTCACGGTGCCCCCCGGGCTTCCGTTGGCAACCTCCGAGAGTGCCGTGTCACAGGCACTTTGCACAAATCATTAGGGTCCAGAAAATACTCTGCCATGCAGGGCACCTTAAATTCTAGAGTAGACCAGATCTTCTCTCAACAGATTATTGTTGCTGCCTATGGCTCTTAAGGAGCATTGCTTTTGCGGTAGTCAAATTATCACTTTGCATGTCAACATTTGGAATGATAGTTTTATCAGAAACATGCTGAGGAATTTTGGGTTTAAGATTGTTATCCACCCCATTGTTTTTGTTCTGGCATAGACATCTTGGCTACTTTCAGATAAAGGGCTCTCTTACCTGAGTGGAATTGCAAGTTTTTTCCAATTCTTCCAGTGCCTGATTTTCATGTTTTGGTGGTGCTATTGGTTTGGTCTGATATGTGCCTTTCTTTGGATTTTACTCAATCAATTTCTCCAATAAAATTCCCTCCTAATTGTTTATGCTCTCGAACTTCATCCTCTTACCTGAGTATGACATGGTGGGACAAGAAGGACCTGGATGTGAAGACCTATCTGCTTGTCTGGGACTTGCTCTGTCATGCTCTTTCCCAGATTTGTGGATGGTACAGTACAGTTGTCCCCAATTTCCCAAGTTGTTTGGTGCATGTAAATCTGATAAGAGTAAGACCTCTACCTATTCAGTACTTCTTACTGGAGAAGCTCGACAGTAGTCATGGGTCTTTCTTCTGCATCAGCGATTCAAGCCTCACCTTGTCATCGTCAAGTTTGGACGTCTGAAGTGATTCATATGTCTTCTTGTCAAATACTTTGTCCTCATCATATGATGGCAAGAGATTAATATAAACTCAACTATCCAACAGCAAATATGTTTCTTCTAGCCACACTAGTGCCTAAGGATTGCTTTATTGCCAAGTTGTTCCCTGCTCTTTTTACTGCGATTTCTATGGCAACTTTTGATTCTGATACACTCACCTTTAGGATATCTGTGACTTTTTGATCCAGTATCTGTGACTAGACCATTCAGTAGTGGAGCCATTCAGTTCACATGTCTTTATCATATAATAAGGTGATGATTGAAGTATTGACAGCGTTCACTGTATTTGCTTCTGTGGTGTAATTTCCCCTTTCAAAAGCAGTTGCATGTGTGCCACACTTTCTTGGCAAACAGCATGGAGCTGAAAAGTTAATCAACTCAATACAAACATTTGGTTAAGCTCTCAGACACTTAAGTGAGTCTTCTGGTGCTTGGTATTTCATGACAATTCTAGTAGGACTTTTTAAAGGGTCAGTCATGCATTCATAGCCAAGAAGGTGCTTTAGAGGGTTTGGTTAATAAGGTGGTCGGTTGTAAAAGAATATCAATACTTTTCTGGACTACATATGCTCCACTTTGGACATTTATGCAGACTTTGTCCTGGGCGGCACTGAAGATCCTTTCAATCGTTGGACCCGCGAGAAAACAAGCAAATGTGATCACTTTGGTGTCAGATGTATGTATATGCTCTCCGTCGCAGGGGTGTTAACCCAGCCTCAGTCCTCAATGCTTCAGTACAAAGATTACAGTGAGAGAGAGACTCCAGAGGACACGTGAAGGGGGGAATAACAGTGAGCTAGTAGCAGAGAAATGGTTCTTGTGTAGTCAGGCAATTTAGTAATAGAAAAAGAGAAAGAAGGAGATGATTAACAGAGACCATGACCACAGTTAGTACCCACACCTCTGCCTCTACCGCATTAGCTTGACTGTAAAACTCTCATTTATGTATATACTGTGCTGGCTGCAAATACTGATATACAATATTACTTACTGTTGCAGACTCATGTGTTTAGAGTGGATTATTGTATGAGTAAAAGTCAAAAGTTGTAGATATCTGTAAAGAGAAGACTATGCGTCCAAGAGCAATGTTTGGAAGCAGATTTGGACTGGAGTTGTTAATAATTGGTTCATGCACTGCTTTCCCAGTTTTAGTTCAAGAACCCACCCACAATCTGGCACTGAAGAAAAGAGGAAATCACTCAAGCGTGCTTAGTTCTGGACACCATGCAAATTTATATTACAGAACAATATAAAACATTGAAAACAGCCAAGTAGGAACAAAGTTGTATCTCAATATCCTCTGGCAATACATCCTAAACAGTAGCTTCCACAGCTCTTTGAAGATATTGAAGACACAAGAACAGGAATTAAAAAAAGAAGATTGTGTTCCAAGTGGCATCCAAATGATATCTGAATTCTTAAACCCATGAGTGAGAAGTGCAGTCCAACAAAAAGTGCTTCCTGTGTTATAGTTAGTTGTGAACCTCTCTAAATACTTTCCAACCCCTATCATCACTGCTGCCCTCGCTTGTCAGCCCTGTCAGTTCTATTCCAGACATTGGACTAAGGAAACTAAAATAAATAAAGATGCCCACCGCCACCATTGTGGGATACTTTGGGAAGAATAGTGTGGTTTGGTTTAATACCAATAGTTCATCGGAGCCACGGGCAGGCAGTATCTTGGGCGAGAGAGATGCTTTGACGAATGTTTGACTACAAGCTCCCCTCCCCTCCTATGTTGAAGCTCATGGGGCCCTAATTAGGCAACCTAAGTATTGTTTTTAAAGAGAATACCAAGTTGGTATTGGACGAATGTTTTTTTACCGAAGGTGCATATTAGCCTTTGACAGTGACTAGGCTGACCACACTAGGTAAAAGTTAGAGTGGTAAAAGGGATCAACAGCCTAGGTCCTGAAGAGAAGCATAGGGGTAGGCTTTGAAACATGTAGACCCGAGAGGAAACTGTCGATTACAGCACTTTTTCCTCCTTTTCCCCACTTTTATTAATACCAGCTATAGGGAGTATTAAAGTTTAGTTTTCCATGCATCCAGGTATTTGTTAACCCACTTATCTTCTGATCCTTTCACTCTCACACCAAATACATTATTTCACTTCACTTGAAAGTGCTCCCACATATCTATAGGTCGTAGCACGGCCAGTCCCGCAGCAGGGCGGGAAGAACCAGAGGATGCAGCATGCCACCAAGAGACCTTTTGGTGGGTGATGGTTATTTTCGAACACATATCGTTTCTCCCATGTTAGAAACCGAATGGTTCTCTTGGGTTTAGTCACTGTCGGTAAGAATAGCAAGTTTTTTTTTAAATTTAGAGTGGACTCACTTCGTTTCTTTATTACTTATAGAGGAGGCCGAGTCCACGACTTATTATACCTCTTCACTTCCTTCATTATTTTGCAGCTTGGTTTAATATCAAACAAGCACTGTGCACAAATATATATATAGGCTGGTAAGTGCTGAATACCTTGGCTACACCTCACTGATATCGTGAACTGGAGTTATGAAGAATCTATCCCACCACCCCTGTAGCAATTACTTGAGGTCGCAACCCCATCTCTGAGGCTTGGTAGGTGGACATGGGTAGCCTGGCTCTCCTTAGCAACAATTGCTTATTTAGTCCTGAGCTTCAGTCTCGGTGGGTACTCATTTCCCTCTTCAAACTTCTCTATATGCACACCTCTCCTCCGATCAATTCTTGTGGAACTGTTTCCTGCCAACTTCTCCATTATTCTTTACCTTAGTCTCGTTGACTCTGAGTCCTTGACCTCCTTTCTCCACATTCTTCAGCTCCTGCTCACCACCTTCTGTCTTATAGATCTGTCTCTTCCATCGGCTGCCTTCCCCTATTAATGCCCTGGTGGTGCCAGGCTAATGGCTTTCCCTGCCTTTTGGAAGGAAGGGGACTTTCTGTGCCTGACTTCCTGATTCGTTCTCCAGTTTGAAGAAGGGAGACCACCGTGATTAAGTGAGTTGCTTGTTAATTGCTGGTGTCTTAGGGACTCCCACCTTGCCACAACCTTCCTCTCATGTAGGACTTTTTCCCAAATTCACTCCAGAGTGGAACTGGTTTTCACACCTATTGTAAGATTTTTCTTCAGATCACGTAGAAAACACTCTTATGCACTGTACATAGATTCAGATTATACATTTCTGAAGATGTTTACATGTCTGTGCATACAGCCTCCTTTAGGATGGGGTAGAGTCTAGTGACGGGCTGTGCTTGGGTCACGCTTTAAGGATTATGTACTCATCTTGTTCATCGTATTTTAGTCTACATACTTTGTCATCCTGTTGTCTTCTGGTAATAGAGGAAACTTAATTTGAGTGTGCAAATAACGAGATGAGAAGCAAGCCACAATCCTACAGCAAAACACCCTGTTGTACATCATACTTCGGACGTTCAGGAAAACTTTTATTAAACTCCTGCTTTAGCATTTTAATCGAGCGTAATGTATTTGCAGGGTTAAGTTTATAGTTTTGGATGGTTCTATTTTTCTGGTTTGGGGGTATTTGCTTCTATGATCATTCTTTTCTTCTGAGAATGGGTATTATATTTCATGCTGATCTTGTTCTTGCTTGATGTCTTGTTCTCTCTCTTCTTCCTTCTCCTCCTTCCCAAGGGATACATGGTTAACTCCGGTATTCTTTTATTTTAATTGTGATGGTATTTGTAGACTTTGGTTCTAGCCACATGGGCTTATGCCACCACTTCGGAGTTATAGGCACTGGAAGACACCTACATAGTAATAACAGAGACGACGTCCGTAGTTAGGGATTACATATACAAAAGAGTTGCAAGTTTTCTGTAATATGAAGATACATCTGTTTACCTTGGTCACTGTTTGGGAGGGACTAGTTGGAGTGGGTGCAGAAGAACTAGGTTGAGGGGACAGGACTAAGAAAATTAGGTTCTTAAATTAATTATTGAAGTTCAGAAATGAGGGTGCCAGTTAGGGGTGGTGCTGAAGATCATTCCAGAAGGAGGGAGTCTTGCTTTTTGTTTGTGGGTCACTTTCAAGACTGGTCGGTTCATCATGCAAGTTGTAAAGGAATAGTCAGTGAAGGAGCTTCTTTGGGAGCTAGTCGAGGTTTTGTATATTAGAGGCTTGGTGCATGCTATACATACACTTAAGTCAGAAGTGTCCTGAAAGGTAGAGCTGGCACAGGTTTGTGCGTGTTGGTGTAATGTGGTAATATTTCCATGCTTCAGTGATCAGGTGAGCACTACACTGAATGTGACTTTGTGTGGTTTGTCAGGGACACCAGTCAGCTGGTCATGGGTCCCATCGTTACGAGAGGTGATGAGTGCTCGCGCCATTGGGTGAAAGGTGGGTTCACCGAGAAACACTGAGGCAAGTTAGCCTACATAAGAGACTGATTTGGTACCAAACTTGTTGAATTAGTATTTGCAAGACAGATATTGGTTCAGATAAAAGCCTAGTGTTAGGCCGGCAGAGGGCACCTGTTACTAAATGGAATTGAGAATGGAATGGGAACAGTTTTAGGTGATGTACCTTAACTGATTTATTACAGTGGGAACAGATCCTCGAGTTTCCCCATATCTTGTTAGGAGATGGCTACATACGTATGTATTGTCTTTTTTGTGAGTACTGAGGTGAACCATTTGAGGATGGCGGCAGTGACACCTCTGCATGTGAAGAGTATGTGAAATAACAATTCATAGTCAACTATGCCAAAGGCCACAAAAGATCATATGGGAGCAGAACCCTGAATTCCAAAATACAGAAACCCCAATATCAGATCACCCAGATTTCAACTCTGGTGGTTCCGCTCCATGGTTGATCTTCCATTACTGAACACTCTCCTCAACATGAGGCCCAACATTAATTTAGCAAAGTAATAGAATATGTAACTGGGATCACTCAATTATTGAGTTCTGGGTCGGGAGAAAGTTAAAGGGTTTTCAATCTCAAAAATCACGCAAGCCAGAAATATCAGTAAATTCCATGAAAACTCAAATCCAAAGTACACAATCAGAAAATGAGAAATATTCTAAATCCCAAGTGAACAGTAAAATCATAAGAGAATCAGACAGAGGGCCGGAGTGAGATCTCGGCAGATGGGTTACTCTCTCACAACGATGACGGATATCCCGTCTGCCGAAATATAAATGCCATAGAAATTTATATTTTTTTCTTCACAGGAGAGTATCTGACCCTCTTGCCCTGTATGAGCGGGTATTAGGAGGCACAAAAACGGTGACTGATAAATGCGGCTGAAAATAACTTGAAAGTGGTACAGTGGGAATCCATGAACAACAAACATGTGCTAAAATAGTATATACCAATGAATCATTGCATACATATTAATTCTCTGTGCAAATGTTTAAATGCATGTGTAGGAAAGTAGGATCTGCTACTTATGGTTACCCTGACTTTTTGCTTTATGTGATGCTGTTTTTGACTAGACTGACTGGGATCCTGCTAATCAGGACCCATTCTATTTGCTTTCTCCCTAAATTGGTAAGTTCAGTACATAGGTACATCCCAGATTGGATACTGGGGTACCCTTGTCAGTCTCTAGTATATGGTACCCATGTACCCAGGGCATAAGTACCACAGAGGTCTCCCATCTGAATCATGCATTATGACACCCATGAGAGGCCATGCAAAATTGAACTACAGACCAGCCATTGCAGCCTGTGTAAGTTGGTGCATGCACCACTTACAAAAGATATAGGTTCACTATAGCTAAGGGTCACTGCACTTAAAATCTATAAGTCACCTCTAAAGCAGGTCTTTACACTCCTGAGGGCAGGGTGCTTGGTTCTAAGTGAGAGGGTGCCCCTTCATGAGCAGGACACCCCTGCACCCTACGGAGTCCATTCTCCTGGGTTTCCAGTGAAGCAGCCATATACTATATAGAGGGGCACTGCGTAAGTACGCGATGATAATCTCGAAAACGGCTGCAAAGAATCCTGCTGTATACGCCACGGGCCTGTAAAAGATTGCACAGTGATCCCCTTCCCTAAGACGCAAGTACGAGGAGCACCTACCACGACATATAGACCATTGTCCATGCTGAAATTGGACTTTAAGATTTTAAGAGATTCTAGCGATGTGACTGCTCCCACATATGTAAACGCTAATGCACCCCAACCAGTTTGGATGTACACTACAATGCAATACCTCTCTGAATCTGTATATGCTAATGTATGCTTTCTCTTTGCAGGGTGAGGGTCATTTGGGAAAAGTAGCGGGCGCTACTAAGCACGGGTGGTGGCGTGGGGGAAGCGGAGGGGTCAATGAAAAAAATAAAAATAAACTCACTTGCCTGAATGCCACCGGGTGCTGCCACCTCTACTCCGTGTCCTCCACTCCGCAACAGGAAGATCCCAGCCTCCCAGAAGCCCCTGTCTAATCACAACGCTGCCCTAAGCAGCATTGTGATTGGTCTGAGCACCGTGGTTCGGCATTTAGACAGGGGCTTGGAGGCTTTTCATGTTCCTCACCTGGCTGTTATGCAGCCTGGTGGGGAAGTTGCGAAGTGCACAATGCTGTTTGACCAGCCCTCTTGGGTCAGTCAAACCAGTATGCACACTTTAGAGTGTGCTTTGCGCTCATCCCCTGCCCCCTGCACTGGCCAGCCGGCCCACCCACCCAGCCCTGCACCCAAGCAGGAAGGAAATCGAAAACGATAATAACATTAGTTATTTTTGTTTTCCTTTTTACACTGCTCACAGAGCAGTGAGGCAACGATCCTCCGCATAAGCAGAGGAGCCGCCACTGTATGGGCCTCATGTCAGTCGAACTGGAAAAGGCGTTCAACACAGTTACTAGTCGTACTTGGAACGGGTCATTATTAAAATGGGGTTAAAGTTGCCTGGGTGCGGTGGGTCCACCTGCTCTACACCAGTGGCATTGCGTCCATTAAGGGCGCTGGGGCGTTGCCCCACAAGCTGCCCACACCCGCAGCTCCCTCGGCGTCTCTGAAATTAAGTAAACGGACTCAGCTTACTACTTAAGTTCAGAGACGCCGAGGGAGAACTGTCTGACAATCATGTCAGTCAGCATGAACTCGGACCGCCCACCCCCTTCAGAGTCTGAAAGGGGTGGGCGGTCCGGCGTCATGCTGCTGAGTGACTGACATGCAGCAGACCAGAGGTGGCACAGAGCGCACGGCAGGCAGCAGTGCGCATGCTGGGTGAAGGTTGGCAAATTGTTCCGCCATGCCCAGTCATGCGCACTACTGTCTGCTGAGGCTGGCGCATGCCCATTAGGAGAGCGAGGGTTGAGCAAAGGCTCAAACATCGGTCTTCTAATGGACAGTCGGGCGGTGAGTCACCCTGCTCTAAGCCAATGCTGGCGCTGCTAGAGCAGCGTCAGTATTGGCTTAGAGGGGTTGCCAACCAGTGCTGTTCCTTAGAAGAGGCGCCAACGGGACCCGGCCGAGAAGCAGAGAGGCGCCGCGCGGACCTGGTCTGGTAAGCTTGTAATCTCCCCCCACCCCCGCGACCCCCTCCCCTTCCCTGCTAGTATTGCGAGTAGTGACTGACTGACACGACTACTGATAGCACCCTGGGGCAATAAAACTTAAGCAGGGGGCAGGTGCAGGCTATGTGCAGAGTTCATAAACTCACAGGAACATAACCCAGCAAAAAGACCACCGACCGAGGCCAGAGAGGAGAGACTGTCCGTTTGCTACCATGCTTTCCTGTAGCCACCACTGTAGGCAGAGTGGGGAAAGGAGGAACCGCTGTCCTATATTATTGTGTATCAGATGTTGCTGGTAATGTGTTAAGAAATGAGATAGACATATATGTAGTAGGTTGTTTCACTGTGTCCGACTTATTGAGGCTGCTTGGTGTCTTAGTTTTGGCCAATCTGATTGTCTTGGTTGGGATAACGGGCATGGGGGCTTCTGATGGTTCACTGCCTTTTTTAAATTAGGAATAGCAATTGATTGTTACATGTTATCTAATCGAGTCCAAAGTATAAACACAAAAACAATAGATTCAAATAGTCCCAAATGTTGTATCACATATTTTACTCTGAAATCTTGCTCTCAGATCCAGGGCACTCGATTTTTTATTTTCTTCTCTTAGTATTCCCATCAATTTCACTCTGCCCTTTTTACACAGTGAGGAATCAGAGGTTGTTTGAAACGCAGTCGTGCGAGGGGTGACCCCGCACTCATCGCAGGCCCTCACTGCGAAGGTCCAGCAACATGTGCGTCACCCCCTCTCCAACCTCCCCCTCCACTTCCCACTTCCCACAAACACACCCCACCATGACTGCGGGGCCTCCAACACAAGTGAATAGGGCCCCATGTATTCTTTTTCACTGAAATGTAAGTGGGGGCACGTGGTGCTGTCTCTGTAAATCTTTTGATAATTTAAACATAAAAAGGTTGTCTAACCCTTAAAAAAAATCTTGAAACTTCGTATTCACATGAGCATTTTTCAAATGTGCCCCGAAGAAATTACTGCATTCTTAACCGGCAAACCTGAATAGACCGTTAAATACCAGTTTTCTCCAAAGTCACAACCTGCGAGTACGTTCACAAGAAGCGCGTTATCTTAAAAGTAGCTCGGCTCGGCTGCTGGATAAACTTAGGTGCGACAAAATTATGTCAGTGCCAGTTGGTAATATGGACAGGGAGTTAAAGTAAAAGTGTAAGAGGAGAGAGAGAGGGAAAGGAAGAGTGGGAAGAAGTAGCCACGGATCAAGAAATGGAAAGGGCAGGAGCAAAGGGGAGTGCAAAGAGTGACAATGAAAGGAGGGGGACAGGGAGCGCAGAAGAGAGAGAGGTTCACAGAGAGGAGGGATGGACAGAGGGGAGTGCAATGAGTGACAATGAGAGGGGGTGACAGAGATGCAGATGAGGGAGATTTGCAGGGAGGGACAAAGGGAAGTGGAAAGAGGTACAGCAAGGAGAGTCACACGGATGGAGATAAAGAGCGTGTGATGAGGTTCACAAGGGCCAAATGAGAGTGGAAACAATGGCAATGAGAGGAGAGTGACAGAGATGAGGTCAGAGAGAGAGGTTCACAGAGAGGAGGGAAGGGCAAAAGGGAGTGGAAAGAGTGACAGCACGGTGAGGGTGACACGGATGGAGATGAAGAGCGTGAGATGAGATTCATAAGGGCTAAATGAGAGTGGAAAGAGTGGCAATGAGAGGAGAGTGACAGAGAGAGAGGTTCACAGAGAGGAGGGGGAGAGCAAAGGGGAGTGGAAAGAGTGACAGCAAGGAGGGAGTGAAAGGATGAACATGAAAGAGGGTGCAATTCAATCAGATCTGTATGGGGGAAAACAGGAGGTAGAAAGAGTGATGGGGGAGACCTAAAGGTGATGGGGAAGTGCAGAGGGCAGCTGAGGAGTGGGTGGCAGAGATGGTGAAGGGTGTGAGACACAAAGACACCGAAACACAGAAATGAGTGGGAGGCAGAAAAAGGAAGGTGGCAATTTTTGAACACAGAAAGAAACTCGACTTGCTGGGACAAGCACTCAGTATTTCCTCATCCTGCCCAGCGCGTCTCCTGGAAGCTCCCAGAAAGGGGAAGGTGTAACCAGGGGTGCTTGTGAGGTTGCACCGGGCCCAGTATGTCTGGCTGAGGGTTTTGTGTTTGTCACATTGTGAGTAAATCGAGTATTTCCTGTCTGCTTGCAGCTGCTGCGGCCTCTGTATACTTTTTTGTGTACAGGTCTTTTAGCCTAGACAAATGTTTGTGACTCGTGCTTTATGTGTGTACTTGATAGTGTTTGAGTGTGTGTTTGTACTTGTGTTGGGGTGAAGTTGATGGATATAAGGATGTTGTTACAGATCCTGTCATAACACTTTCGCAAGTGCTTTATCAACCTTCCTGCTTCCTCAAATTTGCTTGAAAATGCTCCATTTATCCACTCTTTTTTCAAAATTTTCTCAGGGAAAACCCTCCGAACCCTCTGTAGGTTTTTAGGGCTCGCTCGCTACGCTCGCTCGCCTCAGTGCAGTACCACGATAACTTTACGCCACACAACTTTCAAATGTCACCTGCCGCCACTGCTCTACACTGGCATGCCGCCAGGACGAGGACGGGTAGTTGTGTGTCCAGCTCCTATGGGGTTCTTTGAGGTACAAGGCAGGGATGCCAGTTGTCTCTGTCCTGTTTGTGCTTGCCATTGAACCCTTGGCGGTGTTATGCAGGGAAGGAGGTCGGGGTGAAGACATTGTCCTGGATGGGACTGAGGTTATTACTTCCCTGTATGCTGATGACTTGCTGTTATATGTGTCACATATGGAGAATGACGTCCCATACATTTACAATTGCTACAGGAGTTTGGCATGGTTTCAGTGCTGCAGGTAAATCTGGCAAAGTCCTGCATCTTCCCTGTGCCTGGGGCTGGCAAGAACTCAGTCTTCAGGACCGGTCATCTTGTGGGCCCCAACACCTTTCTCTATCTGGGGATACAAATTTACCACAAGCTAGAGGACATGCTGAGGATAATCTGAGCCCCATGCTGCGCTCAGTACCATGAATCTCAGAGTGCATGTTTGTATAGCATTTTGCGTTCATGACAAAATAAAGTAATTAGTGGTCTCAAGGAGTGAGATTCATGGTCCTGATGAAAGCCACATGGAAGGGTGGCAGAAACATGTAGACCAAGCGCAAGAAGTAAGGCATGGCCATTGAACCCCAGTCAACTTCCATCTTATCTTTCCCATATTTTAATCCTACGGGACGGTGGATTTATTAAAACAAGATTTCCTAATAGCCAGGTATTTAAAAAATATATATATATTTTTTTTATTTTTCAATTGAACAATTAGCACAATACAGTTCTTACATTGAGCATCTCCCATAATCAATCTCATGTAGTTTAAATACATGGTCGTCATAAACAAGGCTACCATCCCCCCCGTTTGATTAGTGTAGGCTTGTATTTGCCACTCGTGACATCGCGTGACAGCTGTATAGACTCTTTTGTGATCAGGGAACAACAATAGGTGAGCACCAAGGATGTTGTCTAAGGTGAAACTCTGTTGGGCCCGTTACAGGAATCCCCTGTGTCACTTACGTTATGGACTGTTGTGTGTCTCCTCCCGTGTCCAGCCGAAAGTGTCTTCTCCATGGGTCCCATATTTTATGGAATTGTTTTGGGCATCCCCTGCAACGATATGTGATTTGTTCCTCTGTCATATATATGTCCATTCCTCTCATCCATTCCTGTATAGTGGGTTTATCAGCCATCCCTGTCTCCTGGCAATATCCCTCTTGGTGACTACCAGCCCCAGAGAGGCAAAAATTAGCTGTGTTCTGGTGACGCCTACCTCACTCTGTATCCCTAGTATCACAAACCGTGGTTCCATCGGCAACGTCACTCCCAGGACCGTGCCTAGCAGCTCGACCACCTGCGCCCAGTATGCCTGAAGCTTGGGACACGCCCAGACAGTGTGGAAAAAGTCACTGTTTGCCGTGATGCAAGTCAGGCAGAGTGACGATTCTGCCGTTCCCATTTTGTGCAGTCTGTCCCTATTGTAATATATATGGTGTAGTATCTTGAACTGAATGAGCTGAAGTCTTGCTTTCATGGCAACCTCTCTGGGGTGCATCAACACCGCTTCCCAGTCTAAGTCCTCCATGGATCCCACCTCTCTCTCCCACCATGCCCGGAGCCTAACCAGCCCGTCCGGGATGTTGTTGTTGATAGTTTTATAGGTAAAGGAGACCGCCTTGTGAGTCAATTCCTCTTGCAGAAGCCGTCCCTCTAAGGGTGCGTACTCTGGGAGTTGCTCACTGGTGATATTCTCTTTCTGCCATGCATGACGTAGTTGCGCATATTTGAGAAATTGGGAGTTACTCATGTCATATTCTTTATTGAGTTTTGCCCATGTTTTAAGCTCCCCTTTTTTGACGATGTCCCCTATGGTGGAAATCCCCAGGAGATCCTATGGCTCAAACCCTGTGAGCTTATGCAGCTCCTTGAACCAAACCCCATCCCAGAGTGGTGTAGTCTTTGTGACCCGACCCGTCCAGCCCATGGTCTTTGTCGCCCTCCCCCAAGCAGTCACGGTCACTTGGGTCGCGGGCAGCAGGCGGGAGCCACCCTTTCCCCGTACAGATAATGTAGGTACATATGTGATTGCATTTATTCCCGCTCGAGGCGGTATGTGGGGTGTTCTCTGCTTTTATGTATCCATTTATTTATGGGCACCAGGTGGGATGCCCAGAAATAAGCCTCTATATTGGGGAGCACTATCCCCCCATTGTAAGGATTACGTTACAGTGTCTGGAGCACTATTCTGGGGTATCCCCTCTGCCACAGCAGTTGTCGAATTGTGCTATTTATTTCTGTAAAGGTGTCCTTGGATAGTGGATGGTATGAATCTTGAAGGGCGTAGAGCAGCTGGGGCAGGGTAATCATTTTAAAAATGGCCACCCGTCCAAGCAGGGTGAGGGGTAGGTCCCTCCATCTTTCCACATCTGCCTTAAACTTACTCAGGACTGACCCTATGCTCTCCTTCCTTCATACCCTCGGTTGCAGAGTCACAAAAATTCCCAGGTATTTGAATCCCTCCTGCGCTACTCGCAATTCTCCGGGTATGGGCCAGTCTGTTTGGGCAGTATTCGGACAGTAGAGCGTAGATTTATTCCAATTAATTTTGTAGCCCGAGTGGCATCCGTATTCAGTAATCATGGCAAACAGGGCCGGTATGGTCGTGGCAGGATTAGTGATGTACAGGAAGATTTCATCGGCATATAGAGAGACTTTTTCCTCTTCGGTGTCTGAGGGAGTACTGCGAAAGCCTCGGATGGAGGGGTGTATCCTTATGGCACAGGCCAGGGTCTCCAGGGTTAGGGCAAAAATGAGGGGTGAAAGGGGACAGCCTTGCCACGCACCCCTCTCAATGGGGAAGGGCACCGAGCACCTACCGTTGATGCGTACTGAGGCCACCAGTTGGTTATACAGGAGTGCCACCCAGCTGTGGTATTTCGGCCCAAACCCAAATTTCGTCAGAGTGGCATCGAGGAACAGCCAGTTTAAGCGTTGAACTCCTTTTCGGCATCCAGTGGTAAGAACACCTGCGGGCTTGTCTGATTCCTCACCTTCATGAGCCAGTTGTGGGTTCGTCTCAAGTTTAGGCAGGTAGACCTGCCTGGCATGAATCCTGACTGGTCTTCATTGACTAGGGCCGTAATCACTCCTAGGAGACCGCTCGCCAGGATTGTGGCCTAAATTTTTACTTCAAAATTAAGCAATGAAATAGGTCTGTAGGAGCCACACTGATTGCGGGGCTTGCCCTCTTTGTGTATGACCACAATAGTGGCCATCCTCAGGTCTGGAAGAAGGACACCCTCCTTGTGAGAGTCCATAAAAAGCCGAAGGAGGTGGGGACTCAGGATCTCCATGTACCACCTATAGAATTCCACCGGCAACCCATTGGTGCCGGGGGTTTTCCCAGGGCGGAGTTTCGCAACCGCCTCCTGGATTTCTGCTAAGGACAGGTCTGCCTCTAGGTCCTGGGCTTCCCCATCCCCTAATACTGGAGTGGGGATTGTCGGCAAGTAGTCCCTTATCTCATCCTGGGATGTGGGTGTTCTGGCCCGGTACAGATTCCTGTAATACTCTGCAGATGTGTCTGCCACCCCCTCATCTGTGGATTGATTGATGCCCTGGAGGTCAACCACTTACCTCACCCATCTGTCCTGGATCTCCAGCCTGCTAATCCAGGCTAGAAGCTTTCCGGCCTTGTCCCCCAACTCATAAAGGCGGTGTAAAGGCGGTGTAATGTCACTAAGTACTGTTTTTTGGCATTGTCAGTGGCCAGTTCCTTGTATTCTAGTCGCAAGGTGGTCAACCTACGAGCCACTTCGGGGTCTAATTTCTGGGCGACCTGTGCATCAAGCTCACATATTTTCTGTTCCAGCTCAACCAAATGTTTATCTTTCTCTTTTGTCTCCAAGGTTATACGGTTTTGGGCTCTATCCCACAATACGGTCTTTTATGCTTCCCAAACTGTCACCATGAAAAGGACCAAGTCCTTGTTTTACAGGAAGAAAACCACTGTATCGGCTTGAATCCCCTTTGCTATTTTGGTGTTGTGCAGGTCCCATGGGCTCAATCTCCATGTATGGACTCTGTCTCGGTCCCTCAGACCCATCTCTACCAAGAGCTGGGAGTGGCCAGAAAGGCCTCTAGCTGTGTATTCTGCCCTTACTACATCCTGCAGACCTTCTCAGTGATAAATATATTATCTGGTCTGGAGTGAGAGTCGTGGGCCATGGAATGAAATGAAAACTGCCTGGTCTGGGGGTGTATATCTCTCCATGCATCTGTCAGGCCCATTGTTGTGGAGAATCGTTTCAGAGGTGTGGATGGCGTGGATCTGTCTCCCTCCTCATACGGTCCATTGCTGGGTCCATAACATTGTTAAAGTCGCCACCCACTATGTGTAAGACAGAGGGTGTCTCTATCAAAATGTCAATTATCTTAGTCATGGTTGTAGTCTAGGTGGTGCATACATGCAAATCAGTGTGACCTCAGTCCTACCCCATAACCCTGTGATTACCACATACCTACCTAGGAGATCCTGCCAGAGGCGTGAGGTTTGGAAAGGAATGCTCTTCTTGATCAGGATGGCCACCCCCCTCGCCCCGGATGTAAATCCTGAGTGTATCAGGAACTTATAGGCCCCCGACCTATAAAACCACACTGCTTACCCTTAAGGTGTGTTTCTTGTAACATTGCGATGTCCGGGTGAAGCCTCTTAATGTGTTGCGATACTAGCCCCCTTTTGATCTTGTCTCCCAATCCATTAACGTTTCAGGTCATAACCATTAGATTGGGTGGCCGGGTCATGTCACGTCTGGCAGCGAAGTGCGTGTGCCACTGAGGTCTGGTAGTGGGGGAAGGTGAAGCTCCCTAATGTCCCCTAGCCTGTAGGAGTGTCTCGCAATGGCGGCCCTTGTGCTCAGTAAACTGATGTGCAAATAAACCCCAACTCTGTGGTTCCCCTCCCATTCCCCTACCCCATCTCCCTCCATCCCCCTCAGCCTTCTGCCCCCCCATTTTGGAAAATGACCCTTGGCAGGAGAGAGCAGGTCGGTCTGTCGTCTCCCCCACCCCCCACTGGAGTGAAGCAGCGAATAAAAGAGGGAAATGGCTGCTGGGCTTTGGTTTATAGACTGTAGTTGAGTTCTAATTCTGGAATTTTGAGTGTGGTTTGTGATATGGTCTAAACTGCTGCAGTTTGGAGTGGCAATAAAATGTTATGCATAATGCTAGTCTCCAGTCTTTACATGAAATCTGCAGCAACATGCGCCTATCAAAAGAGAAAGTTATTTACTTTCTGTAATGATATTTCGGTTTGATGCAAAGGGCCTCATTCATAGCTCGGTGGACGAATATCCTGTCTGTCTTACTACAAGTACCATAGGATATAATGTTCTTATAATAAGAGGGTGGAATATCTGTCACATTTATTACAGAGTAACCTGTCCTCCAGAGTCTACATCAGGCCCTTAATCTTCCTGCGGATTCCTCGCCAACCCTTCTCCTCTTCAGAGAACTAGTACAGAGATTGATTAATAAGATTCATGGGAATGAAAACATGATATGTGATGTACTTAGTGATATTGCTGATGGTCTCCTGATTTCTCTCCACACACCGGGTGAGAAAGAAGTACCAGAAAGTGATGCTAGTCTACCAGTTGCCACCTCCATAGTCCAATGTATTTACAATCCGTGAGTGGAGCCCTAGTTGAAGCAGCGAGGTGCAATCTGACGATAGCGGAGAGCTATGCTGGGGAAAAAGTTTCCAGAGACAGTCTAATGTCTCCAGGGTATTTAAAGGGGAGGAACCTAAGTGAAGATTACGTATCCCCCAGAAATATCATTACAGAATATAAATAATCTTTTCTTCAGCTAAGTAGCCTGCTTTTTCTTCGTAACCAACCTATTGATTATGTTTCTCTCAATTAAGATTGTCCATATTGTTTTTTCATTGGTCAGGCTTGCAGAGGAAGAGAATTTGATACAGGGATAGAAGCTGATGCCGCGTCTGCCAGTGACTCAGAGGAGGATGAAACAAGTCCTAAAAACAAGATTCCAGTTGAAGCTGATTTCTTGCTGGCTTATAGCACTGTGGAAGGTAATTACAATTTTACTCTGTGTAAAAATATACTTTAGATCCTTTTGAGTCAAGGGAGGTGTTTTATTATCTTTTCTTCTCTCCAAAGTGTCCCTTTTTGGTGGGATTGCAGCATATTAAAAAAGCATAACCTGCCATTAATCCATATAGAGTAGGGTCAGCCCTTACACCTCTCATGCTTAGTCTTACACAGCTCGACCATTAGCTGGCCATGCCGTGGGCCAAGCGTGGTGCCCTCAGAACCTGCTGTGGAAACCCTAAGGATGTGCACAGCAGGCTGTAGGCACAGTGCATCGGCCCCAGAGTCTGCAAAACCCTTTGTGCATGGCCAATGGCCAGGAGCAGTGGACTGCAGTTATTATGCAATAGGCCAAATGTAGTGAATTTGATTCTACACAGCAGTAGAATTTTAGGGCTGTGTCATGGTGGCTGAATAGCCTGCACTTCCATGCTGGTGCAAGTAGTGTCAATCCAGTGTCACTTAATATTGTCATCTCCGGCCACCCTCAAGCATTAAAATACCGTAGAGATGCGCAGCAACATGGATGGCTTGTCTGAGACATTTATTAAATATGTTCTATTGATCAAGCAGTTTAATTTACAGAAAATGTGTAAGGACTGACTAGACCAGTTGAACAAAATATTTGTAAACTATTTCGTTTTCTTTCCTTGAGAACTTTAAGCCTGATACTTTACACTTGAACACATCTGTCAGATCTGCCTTAATTTGTAGTTGAGTCTAAATATTATGAGCAAGCTGCTGGGCAACGCCTATAGGGGGAACTATAAGCTAAGTCCTGGGAAACCAAATACTATAGAAATTACATCTGTAAAAACTTCAGAAAATCTGAAGACAGAAGCAAAATTAGAATATGTAGAATTAAACCATTGCACCAGTCTTATAGAAACGGCCATTGATATCCACAAATGCTGCAATTTCCTAGCCAATATTTTAGATGCAGCAGAGTGCCTACTTCCACACCCTAAGATGTGCCCAAGGCCAGGCAAAGTGTAGTAGGCAAGCACAAACATGTCCTCTACACAAGCTAAGAGCAACATCTGTTGAAGATTAAATGCAGCAACATCCATCTTTAAAAGACAAATAGAGTTATTTATTTGAAATTTGCGTAGGATCTAGTCTGTATCAGAGGCGTTTCTAGGTGTTTTGCCTCCCTAGGCGAGAATTTAAAAATGGCGCCCCTCCCTTTTACTACCATCACTCTCTTCCCCTGGTATGAATTAACTTGAAGGATAACATTAATCTCATGTTTTTTGCCAACCTCCCCCTTTTGCCACCCTAGGCGGCCGCCTAGTCTTGCCTAATGGTAGAAACGGCCCTGGTCTGTATTCACATCATGTGAAAGAACTTCGAGGAGACACACTACTATATTTTCTAAACAGATCACTGATAGCGTTGGTGCATATGTCTGAGAAACAGAAACCACACTTATAAATACAAATCAGTGCCCTGGAACACAAGTAATTCAGTACGTGAATAAAAAGTTGTGAAATGTAAGATGAAGTACTCTTATACTACTGTGGAATATATATATATTCCACGACAGAATGAATTAATTTGTATTTTTTTGTTTGTAATACGAATAGCTTGAGGGAGCAGCAGAATGCTGTGCTTATAAAAGGAGACGTGTATAAGGAGATGTGTGTGTGTGCATAATACAATGGAAACTGTTCATATATGGTTCCTACATCTGGGGCCTGAAGTAGAGTGTAGTGGTAATAAACAATCTTGTCACTGATAAAGGAGGTGGGATTACCACCGATTGAGAATTATCCAATGGAATTCCCTCCAACACAGAGATAGTGGTTATTTGTTGACTTGTGTACTCATTACGTGGAACTAGATTCATTGGCAGCAGGACCACTTCACAAGTGACAATTTTGTAATAAAATATATCAACCAGCATTAGGATAAAGATTTGTACAGACATGAACATTCTTATCGCCTTAATTAGAGGTTTGATGGATTGCGGGACATCTGTCAAAAAAGAAGCAAATGTCCCATCTGCCCTATTCAGAGTGTATAGGGCCTCTATGCCTTCTACATGTTGGGCAGATATGGCATCCACCATTTTTTGGCAGATGTCCCACAGTCGCCAAACTCCAAATAAGGCCCATAGTTCATTAGGTACATCCTGAAGAAGAGGGGTTTTGTGTGTTCCAGTCTGAGTTCTCCAGGTAGGTGATTCAAATTTCGAGGAGTTTGTCATAACAAGGACAAAGTCAGAGTTCTGGGTTTGTTCTGTTTTCGTGACTTCTAGAAAAAGGCTGGATACTTCTAGTGTTGTTCCTTAAACCCTGATATGGGTGCAGAGCTTCTCTGTGATGGATGTATGTCATTACATCGCATACTAATACCACGCGTGCCCTTACAACGCAGGTATTACTACGCGATGTCAATGACATTGCATGCCATTACATCGCATACTTTTACCATGAGTATGCCTTTACCACGCATGCCATTACAATGCAAAGGCATGCGTGGTAAAGCTATACTCATGGTAAAAGTATGCAAGGAAGTGACAACCCTACCCGTACACCTACTCAACACACTACTCCCACCCATACACTACCCCTAAAACACTACTACACTACCCACACTACTCCCACCCCTACACTACCCTAAACCCTAAAACAATGCTACACTACAACACTACCCACACTACTCCCACCCCTACACTACCCTAAAACACTACTACACTACAACACTACCCACACTACTCCTACCCCTACACTACCCTAAACCCTAAAACACTACTAGACTACAACACTACCCACACTACTCCCACCCCTACACTACCCTAAACCCTATAACACTACTACACTACCCACACTACTCCCACCCCTACACTACCCTAAACCCTAAAACACTACTACTCTAGCCAACCTCCAACCACCCCTACACTACCCTAAACCCTAAAACACTACTACACTACAACACTACCCACACTACTCCCACCCCTACACTACCCTAAACCCTGAAAACACTACTACACTACCAACACTACTCCCACCCCTACACTACCCTAAACCCTAAAACACTACTACACTAGCCAACCTACAACCACCCCTACACTACCCTAAACCCTAAAACACTACTACACGACCCCCACCCCTACACTACACTACCCTACCCTAAACCACTACCCCCACCCCAAGCACAATCAGCCTTACCTCTTTCCTCGTGGTTCCAGCATCACCGTCTCTGCTCCCGGTTCCCGGTTCCTGCTTCCTGCGTCATCAGAGGTCCACGTCGTTGTGAGGAAACAGCCTCAGTTTCCTCACAACGACGTGGATAGCCATTACATCGCATGCGTTGTAAAAGCGCATGCGATGTAATGGTACGCGTGGTTTTTACCACGCGTTGTAACATCGCATGCGTTGTAAGGCATGCGATGTAATTGCAACGTGTGGTAAAAACCACGTGGAAATGGCTGTTCCCCGTCTGTGATGCACCCCATATTGAAGTTGATTCTGTCTTCAGTTTCTTTGCTACTTTGGTCAGGCGTGTTGCTGTTAGAGAGTTGACACTGGTTATGCATGTGACTTGAGCTTGGGCAGTTGCTCTGAAATCAGTAGGGTTAGCATTGTCCAAGAAGAAATAATTGAAAACGAGACCGTATTTGTCAGTTTGGCGAGATGTGTGGTCACTGGGGGGGTAGTTTGTTATCTTCTGATCGGTGATGACGTTGAGTACTTTTGCAAAGGGAACCCATGATGGGGAAATGCATAGATTTGATAGCTTCTCTGGCTATTTTTGGAATGGAAGTGCAAAGGTCTGGATGAGGGAGATGAATTCTATTTTTGTCAGAATCAGTTTTAGGAAGAATGAACTCTTCCAGATTGCATAGAGAGGGAGAAAGTATAGAACCACTTGATACTCCACTACTCAGTGAAAGGGCAGGTGATCTCAACCATCCTAGGCTTCCAAATTGATATTGGCAATAGGAAGGATAAAAAACAATTTCAAGCCTTGTCCATTCACATCCTGATAGAGATTTTGAGGACAATTGTATTGAGAACTCCAGACAAGTCAAGCAGCATTAAGAGACATACATCAACCTTGTTCAATGTTCGTAGGATGTCAATAGGATTTAAAGAGAATCTTTTTGAGGACATAATATTATTAGTCAGCTGTAATCTTGGATACCCTAGTAGACAGACAATAAAGATGCACAATGTAGTTGGTCAGTGAATAAAGTGTAAAAGTAAACAGGGGACAATCTGCGACTTGTAGATGCTGGTGTACATGCAACCAAATTTGTCTCAGGGTATCTTCACCCAGGTATTCATTTTCAGAGTGGGGAAAGGCAAAGAGCAGTTTCTCTTTTGCAGTGTTTGTGAACATATTTGTGTACTAAAGCAGGTGAGAAACGAATTCTGAAAACTGAAAAGTCCTATGAATTCTATCAAGAGTAGCCAAACAAGGACTATCATCGACCACCTCCAAATGCCCTGTAATGTGCCTGCCGCTATTTCTTGTTGTGTGGATTCCAGTGTGGATTCTGATGACAACATCCAGGTCTATTGTGTTCCCTGCTCTGGTTCTGTAAGTGGTGGTGATCTCAATTCACATAGGATAAAGATCTTTTCAGGGTTACTTTTCTGTTGCTCATAATGCATATTAAATGTAATAGAAATAGACTTGTAGGTTGACTGGGGTATGAGCGTTAGTCAAGCAGCAATCAAAATCCCAGTTAGGATAAGAGGCAAGCAACCCCTAAATTAAACTGTGCTACCCCTCAGGGCGCTTGGCACACAGCAGTCAGGCTTAACTTTAGAGGCAGTCTAAAGTATTTGTGCAACACTCCAAACAGTAAAACAGTGGAAACACCACACAAAAACATTCCACACCAGGTTAGAAGAATTGAACTCAATTTAATTTAAAAAAAATACCAAAATAAGAAAAATCCAATAAATACAACTTGAGATATGAATTTCTAAAGAATAAACTGTGAAATACCACTTAGAAGCAGTAAATGTTTACTTGGAAAATGTGGTTGCGCCGGACTGGAACAAATCCAAAAGTTCAGGTCGACCGCAATGAAGTGCAGGCCAGCTGCAGGGACCTATCGGGGACCACTAAACAAAAGTACCTTAATCTTGGTTTTGTTGACATCGAGGATGCAGGGTGCAGCTGAGGCGATGCTTCGGTGTCAATCCATGCAGTTGCTGTGATGCACAAGTCCTGATCCATGCAGGAGCGGCGATGCATCGGCTCTGATGAGCTGTGAGCTGGAATGTGGAGATTCGTCATCAAGGCGGACAAAGACGAGGGTGCAAGGGCCTTGCACTGTGATGAGGGTCGCGCAATAGTGGTTCCGAAGGTACGTGCGCAAGAGGTACAATGTAGGGGTTTCCAATGGACAAGGACGGCGAGGTCAAGGAAGGAGAGCGTCCATGGCGAGGAGGAGGGAGCCACAGCGGGTAAGAGCCTTTTTAAAAAAAATTATTGATTTGGGAGCGAAGAGGGAGCTGAGCGGAGTGGAGTTCCACTGAGTTTTTTTCCAACTTCATGAAACTCTGCGTAGAGGCACTGCGTCAGCTCCGTCCAGGGTTAGTTTTAACAAAAGGGCATTTTGCCCATTTTGGTCATGCAAGACTTTTTGGTCTAAGTCATTCTACAGACCCACAGCTTGAGTAGGTACTGCTTTGGTATCTATTCTGAAAGTGAGGAATCTGTGTTTAATGTATGTATTAGAAGAACAACCTACTTACCATTGGTAATGCTGTTTCTGGCAGATACTCCATCTAACTACAGATTAGTCACTGCTTTCCCCCCTTCCCATTTTATGGAATGGCTCTTTTTCCATCTAAATAAACCCAAGTTAGAGATTTGCACAGCACACTGGCACAATTGATTACTTTTGGTCTTCACGTTAGAAGATGTGGACAATGTCTAGAAAGAATTGACATCAGGACACTTGGAAGGGCCTATATATGGCTCCAATTATCACGAGCAGAGAGGAGTTGACACAGAGCTGCACAATGCCACCTGTCAGTGCACAGGGCTACGTTACAAAATCTTCTGGATTCAGTCTGGCACCTGAGGTTATTCTAAATGTGAGGAATCTTGGTTAGATATACTATCCACCAGAAAGAGTGTTACTGAAGGTAAATAACTTGTTTCATTTGCTCTTTTCTGTCCTCCTATGATTATGTCAGTAGCAAGGCTGGTGAAAAAGCTGTCAACCTAATTATCATCACATGAAGCAAGATCTCTGTGGCCTGGCTTAGACAGTCAGTGCCCAAAGTTCTAGGGCGTACTATGCTTAACCGGTTCTTCATAATCTAGAAGGCATCAATACTTCAGGCCCAAGCACTGGACTCTCTGTCCATCTAGTCTCCAGCCCAAACACAGGTGAAAGTGCACTTTTATCAGGTGGCAAAGCTGCCACCCTAACAGAGCCATTGCTCCTGTCATCAAATAGCAATTCATGAAGGAAGTCCCACTTCAAGCCTGTAGTCGCAAGTAATTGGACAGCAAATGCAGGTCCATCAAGGATAATTATTTTGTTGCTTCTGGAACACTTCAAAGCCAGTTAGTGGCAGCGATTGCAGCCTCCATGTAGGAAAAGGCTTCACCATATCACATGCTCACATAGACAAGGAGACCAGATATCTAACTAATGTTATTGCTATCACGGGCAGCTCTGGTCTTCAGCTCTGGCACTATTTTGACTGGTACACATCCTTCCTGCTGGCTTATGTCATATTGAAGAATAGATTTATGTTCAAAGTGGAAAAGAAAGTAGCAGAGTAAAACAAACACCTTCATTGACACATATTTCAGATCCATGAACGCCAGTCTTTCCATATGCCGACAAATATGGTGGAATTCATCAAACTTAAAGGAGGGGGTCAGGAGGGAGTCATCAGTTTACCCTGGATGGGAAGATTTTGTTTGCTTGAATGACTCCTGCAGTACAAAACGGGTAAAGTAATGACCAAATTGCTGAGTTTTATCCAGTTGGTAGAGGCCATATCTTAAACCCCCTTTAGCTTTCCAATCTTTTGATGTTAAGGCTTCCTTTCACACAAAACGTTTGGCTATCGGTTACTCTTTACCTGCCTTGATCTTTAAGTTCTCCAGGAGGTGCTTCAGTGGAAAAAGTAAAGCTCACTCTCATGTCCATTAATGAAGCCAAGAATTGCAAATAAAGTTCAGCTGCTGTCCGGGCTGGCAACAGCGGTGGGGCGGGGTAAGGGGGGATTTTGAGGGACGATGCAGAGGGAAAATTAAATAAATAATGAATTTTCCCTCTGCATTGTGCCTCAAAATCCCCCCTTACCCGGCCTCACCGCCCCACCGCTGTTACCTGCACAGACCACGGTTGATAAAGTCACTGTAGCAACATGTTGGACTTTCCCTCTCTGCAGGATTACTCCCAATGTTTTTTGCCTTCATCCCTCCTAGTTTCAGAACCCGTTGCTGTTTGCTTTTAGGACTCTTTGCTGTTTACCACTGCTAAAGTGCTTGTGCTCTCTCATTTAAACATGGTAAAATTGGCTTACCCCCAATTGGCACCTTTAATTTACTTGTTGGTCCCCAGTAAAGTGGTACTACATGTACCCAGGCCCTGTAAATTAAAAGCTACGAGCGGACCTGCAGCACATATTTTGCCACTCACTAAAGTAGCCATTTTAAACATGTCTCAGGCCTGCCATTGCAGCCTGTGTGCAGTTTTAAATTGCCATATTGACCTGACAAAATAAACATTTTGCCAGACCTAAAACCTTCCTTTATAATACATGTAAGTCACCCCTAGGGTAGGCCCTAACAAGCCCATAGGGCAGGGTACATTGTATTTCAAAAGATGGACAAGCACTTTTGAGATTTACATGTCCTAGTAGTGAAAAACTCTTAAATATGTTTTTCACTACTTCAAGGCCTACCTCTCTCATAGGATAAACTGGGGTTATTTGATTACAGTTAATATGATCACTTAAGAATAGTAATTTAATATCCTCTTTAATGGTAAAGTCTGATTTTTAGTCACAAATCTGAAAATGCCACTTTTAGAAAGTTGGCACTTTTTTCCCCTAACCATTTGGTGCATGCAGCCTGTATACTGGGTCACATGACTAGGGGTAGTTGGCAGTTGGCCTTTGTATATTCCTCCCAAAGAGTGTCATAAAAGGGGACTGGGTCTTGGCAGGGTAGGCCATCCTGACAGGTTGGGTGGAGGCGGAGCTGTCAACTACCACACTTGCACTTAATAGGGGCTGCATCCTGCACTCATAAAGAACTTCAACCTAGTCTTTTGTCATCCCAGACAGTTAGGGGCCTGGGCGGGGGATGAAAGGAAATTTCAGGACAGATGTGGGGGGAAGTCTAGAAGTTTCTCCCACTTCAAAGCTAGCACCAGATATCAATATTGGAACCTAAGACCAACTCTTCAGAACTCTTGTGGACCTACAGACTATACAAGAAGAAGGTTTGCCCTGCTGTCTGAGGAGTGCCCAGCTGTTTGAGGACTGCCCTGCTGCCTGAGGCCTACCTTGCCGCATGAACCCAGGGCTACCAGAGTATGTCCCAAGTCTGTCACCTGAGCTCTTGTTCTTAGCTACAGGGACACCACAAGCCCCCGGTTGATGGCTTCAGAAACCAATGCAGCGCAACACAAGTCTTCGCATCACTAGCTCCAGATCGGTGGCTTCATTGGAACTGACGCAGGGCACCACACCTCGATTCTGGACCTTGCATCGTAGCTCCTGATCTGCGACTACCCAGTTCTGGCACAACGCAACAAATCTTGACGCGAATCTCTGCAGTGCAGCCCCAGACGAGTGGCTTCATTGCCCCGACACAGTACGACACATCTTGATGGCAGCATTGCAACTTCTGATCAATAGCCTTGACAGCACCAACCCAGAGCAACGCATCTCAATGCAGGACTACGCATCACAGCTCCTGCTTGATGGGTCCCCGACTTAGTGTGGTGCAGGCCGATGCAGACTTTGTATCTTGATTCCAAGGACACAAGGTACTACCTCAGTGGGCCAAACCTGGTCCTGTGCCCAGCCTGAAGTCCATCACAGTCATCCTGAACTTGCAATTCTGTCCCTTTCCAGCGTGACCAGATAATCATAATTGGCACCATTTGAGACTGCATAATGCCGGATCTACTGATTTGAATTTTGTTGCTTTGCCTGTATATTTTACTCTTTTTTTAAAAAATGCTTTGTGATTTTTCTTGTATTATGTTTTTACTTTATTGCTGTTTGTGTGCTGCCTACATTCTTTACACATTGCTTCATAAATTAATCCTGACTATTTTTGTGCCCAGCTATGAGAGGGTTAAGTACAGATTAATTTAGTGACTTTTTGTGGTTCACTCTGACCAGGATTGTGGCTGTTGCTTGAGTAGGGTTTCACCTTCCTCGACCAATAACCCAATTTCGCACACAACACTATCTCCAGCAACTACAGCATGAAGAAAGGGTGTGGTAGTGCAACTTCTACTTCCACTAAAAATTATGTTTCCTTTCTGTGGTTCGCATCAGTCAAGCTTTACACTCTTAGTTGCTGTTATAATCATCAACATTTGGATGAAGAGCTAAAACGCTTCTTTTAGGAACCACAAAGAGTTGCTCATTCTCTGAAAGGGGACGAGTTTGATTTCAACCAGCTAAAGCTTACGATTTTTACTCTGACTAAGGTGCTCTCACCTGTTAAGACCAACAACTGGTTGCGTTCTTAGAGCAGCAAGGACATAAACTAATTTGTTGCCTGTCCAGTAGGCTCTTACTCTCAGACAGTTTCTCAGTTTCACCTTATGAATTAAGTACTATCAATAAAAGTTCTTGTTGTTACACTTTAGCCCAGCCCTCCAAGTATTTGTCACAAATCCTGGCTCCAATTATTGTCTACTATCAAACAGGGAGCATCAGAGGGAATTATATCCAGGACGCCCTCTACTCATGTACTTCACAAAACAACAAGACTTGGTTATAGAGAACACATAACAACGGTAAACAATCTCTATCTCACAGGTATTATGTGTTACTCCTTGGTGAGACTATGTTTACATATCTAGTCATGCCCACCCATCTGTGTCAATGCATTGAAACACAAATTCCTGGCCCTGCGGTATATGCTCTTGGCTGCACTGAGCTACGTGTGGGGTGGCTACCCTCTGGGTCCCCTCCCGGTGAGTTGCTGGTAGGAATCCACTTGGCAACCACCTGGTCCAGTGCATTATTGAGGTGGCGATGCGTCCCCATGCCCTGATGGAATTGCTGCAAAATTTTACGGCAACGAAACACATCAGCCGTTCAGGTTGAAATGGCCTAAACATGCTGTCTTTTTTAATTGAGTGTGAACACTAGACAAAATTAAAAAATATGTGAGATAGATGTTCACAACTCTATTTATCACATCTCTTTATCTCTTTTTTTCACATTACGGGGCTTAGATGGTAGATAGATGACACCATCATTCACACCTTACTCTTTCACTTCATACTTTTTTACATTAGTTTAGGAATTAGGACACTTTTTTCAGTTTCTGTCAAGAAAGGACCGTGATGGAAGAATGAGCAAACTGGTGAGTACCAACCTGTAGCTCCATGGATGGTGCTTACGTGAGGCACTTTCTGACCCACCTCACATTTTTTAACAATACTTTGTCAGCCCACTTTGGGATCATTGGCTGATGAGTGTGTGACCTGATATGGGTGGTTGATGAGTTTCCAATTATTGTCTAGCCACAGGATCTATTGACTAGTCTTCTAGGACTCTTTTGTGTTGCAATTTCTCAATCAACAACTCAAGATCATCACTGACACCCTCCGAGAAGATTCAGTTTATATGGTCTATTGATTGTTTGATTAATAAATTGAGTGCTGAGACAATATAGCACACTGCTACCACCTTGATTCTCCTGGTAACTCCCGGAGTACAATTATAGCTAAAAGATAAAAGTTTGAAGACTTTTCTGAGTGCTGGTAATTTTGAGTTAGATGGATTTGACAAGCAGGTCAATCAGCATGCCGCCTGATTGGAGAAATAGCAGTCTCGGGAGCAGACTTTCCCGATTTGTGCATTAACTTACAAAGCCACATATAAGTGTTTGGGCAGGAAAGGCTGGCATAAATGTATCACAAGATGCTAAGGACCTCTAGAATTAAGGGCTCAATGTGCTAGGCAAAGAGTTTTAAACAACATTCTTTTAAATGTAGGTAGCCAATGGAGTTTAGTCGCTTGGTGGATGCATGATCTCTTTTACATGTGCACAGTAATTTGGGAAGGTCTAAATTAAGCACATTCTCATAATCTAGACAGGGCCTCAGTCATGTCAAAGTCTGAGAAATGAAGAATTTTCCTCAAACTTTGGTTTAGTAGGAAGCGAGTGCCAATTGTCTTGTTAATGTGAGGCATGAGAGTAAGAGCAGAGTCCCATATAAATCCCAGATTCTAGGCTGGTTTACAGAAAAAAAGGCCCAGCCCAGCTGGTCAGGGCACCAGACCTTCAAAAGGAGTTTAATATAAGTGTGTTGTCGCCAGTCCAGGCTACTGCAGCAACCAACCTGGAATTAAAAGTGTCACTGGTGCAGGAAACTGAAGCCATACATTTTAATGAGGGCTATGTATGCTTAGAAAGGCACAGGCTGAGAAACAATCTCTGTGGAACTCCGGGTGTAAGAGTTTTAAGGTTCAATCTAAAGGTAGGGAGCTAGCTAGCTTGGGAAAGTCAATAAAGGTTGCATTCCTTTTAGTGCTGCACAGACAATATCCATATTTTGAAGCCTCCTTATGACCGCCAGATGGCTGACTGTGTCAAACGCTGCCAACAGATATGAAAAAATTAGAAAGGTGACACTTACATGGTTGTGCACTTACCTGATGTTATCAACGGACATAAAATAGGCTGTCTTTGTATGCCCAAACATTGGTCCCGTGGTCACTGTGCCTCTGCATTTAAGCTAGTCTGGCTGATGAGGGGTGATTCCCTGAAACCAGTCCTAGGATCCTTGATTCCGGTCCATGGAGGACCTGGCCTGGCAGTTCAGGCTGGACTGGGGAGCAGGGTCAAGACTGATTTGCATATGGCTGGGTATAAACTGTGCTGGTGTGGTGAGCAAAAATATGATGGATTAAACCCAGATCAGTGACTGGGGATGAATGTTTGATTATTTCAGGATTCCGTCCATTATTTGTTCTTTTTGTCTTTGTAGTATGAGCAGTTTCAATGCTGGGCTAGGCTGAAGTATACTCTTTAAAACATTAGGTGATCATAACGTTGCTTGTTTAACATTTCTAAAGAATTTTTGAGGCTAGAGAGAACAATGAAGTAAGTATGCAATAAATTATTTCAGATGGTCCACCTTGGGCCATCCTGGGATTTTTCTGCCAAGAGCATTTCGCCTCCAGAAAGGAGAATGTGAATCTCTTCCTAGAATATAACACAAACAAGATTAATTTAAATGACCCCTCTTTTGCTGTTCATAAATTCTTTCTGAATTTGGTATGATGATAGATCTAAGGCCCAACTCCATTCTAAGTCGGCTGCGACTCAGTTTTCTGTATTTTTGCAGAATCATCAACATCTACTGTTGACAGAGATGTTGTCTGTCCTTATCTTTCCAAGAAACTATCAAAGTGTAAAGTCATTTAATTATAGACATCAATAAGACACCTGAAGCGACATCAGTCTGGCACAAGTGCCTTGATTTTCTCAATTTCAAGGTCAAAGAAAAACTATAGCCACAACAGTGTAGTCTGAATTGTCATAGTTTTATCTTATTTGCTTAAAAGAATGCAACTTAGACTAGCATCTTGATAGTCATTGATTATTTAAACATTCCCAAGATGATGTTGGAAATTCCATCTTAGATAAGATATTATATAATAGGACTGCCACTTGACCATTTGTCAGGAGAGGTCATTCCCCAAGATTATCGCGAGCAAAATGCTGCCAGGAGAAGATCCTGCCTGCCAGAGATGCTGCTGTATTGTACTTTCTACTGAAAGCTGATACCAAGTCCAAATCCAGTAGGAGCTGATCCTGATGTGACAAGTTTGCCTTTCGCAGGGAACACGGCCTCCTTGTCTTCTGATAATTAAAGTGCTTTGCTGTAAATATGAATGCAGTGCCCTCATTCTCCCTAAGAAAATCTAAACAAACACCCAGGTATGGGAAACTAGATACAGTTGACATTATGTTGGAATTAACATAGATAGGTCTCAATTCCATAATGTGGGACTTTGAATAATGAATGTCCATGTCTAAGGAAGTCATAAAGGAAGAGAAATGTGATATTAAACAGGTTGCTTGGTCTAAGAGCTAACAGCATTTCCAGCATAGAGTAAAACTGGAATCTGCTGCTTGTCAATCTGCGGTACAGCCTGCCCGCATTGTATCAGATGTTGACTCAAGTTATTTATATAAAGAATGGGCGCTAGTAACCAGCATTGGTAGACTCCTCTATGGAGACCAAACAACTCAGTACTCTCCTTATTCTAAACAAAGCTGACCCTAATAAATAAGTTCACATGGAAGAAGTACAAAAAATCAACCAAAGTGGCATCCAGCCCCTTGTTGAGTAGCCAAGACCATAGGATGGACTCCTTTTTTGCATGTGTCATTAATTGAAAGAGCAATAATTTGTGGATTTCACTAGCCCCTGTAGATTTTAGGAAATGCCTGCCAGTTATAGGGCTGCTATGATGATGTTGTAGAAAACGGTTCTGGCAACAAGTCTCTTCTTGTAATTTAGCCCCATGCATTAGGGACCAAGAGGCAGGGGTGGATCCGAACTAACTGAGGCTGTGAGCAAGAACTCTCCCAAGTTCTCACAGGGGAATTTAACTTTGTAGTAGAAAATGCACTGTATATATGGGGACAAAACATTGCTAAGGCAACAACATTCCAAACCAGATAATTTAGTAGTGTGTATGATGTTCCCTATCAAGGTAGGCTCCTCTGGTACCACTGTCCTATTGAGGTAGTGTGACATGCATTTGCCTTCTCGGTTTTCTTTTTATCTTAGAATATGATGTAATGTCTTGCAGCCTCCTACGTCCACATGCTTGTATTTTACTATTCTTTGGGGAATGGTGGTGGAAAGACCTAGATATTCAGGAGAATGTGTTGTGGCTCCAAGTTTCTCTTTTCCTCTAGAGTACTTATCAGGAGAAAGGTGGAAAACAGCAGGAAGTAGGTTGGTATGCAACATTATTACTTTCCACATGTTGCTACGGTGACAACAATTTTGTAGATGTCCTGGTCTCATACATCATGTACCAGTTCTGTGGTCCTCTGGTATGAGAGACGTCGCCAAAATCTCTTCGACTAAAAGCTGCCTCCATGCAGCAGCACTTCTGCCCGTGGATTTAAACAATAATCATAAGAATGGCAAAAGTATGCAATGACTTCACTTTAGACCTATCTGCTCTGATTGGTGTTTCACCTCCTGTCTGTAATGGACTTTGTATTGACCAGTCTATTACATCACAGAATCGTAATTGACATCCAAGCCTCTTTCCAACAGCAAGCCAAAAGTTACTTTACTTTGTAAAATGATGCCAAAATCAGAACAGCTAAACCTGTGCTGGTGTTTGGACAAAACACCGGAACAAAAATATTGTGATCCAAAAATATTGTCTCAAGAATATCGGAATATACATGGCCCCCCCAGGCCACTCCTAAGCGACCTGGGGGGCACATGTAGTGCCTCCCCCAACACATCCATGCTGCCTGTGCCTGGCACACGCAGCATGGATGTGATCAAAATGCCTTTTCTACTGCGGCTTGTGCTGCAGCCCTTTTCATGGGCTGCAGCACAAGCCAAAGTAGAAAAGAGCACTTTACGACTGCCTGCACGGCGCTCCTATCATAATAAGGCAGGAGGGACCGCCGACTCACTGTCGGACAGTCGCCTACCCGATACAATGGCGGTCGACTCATCTTAATGAGGGCCTTAGTGCAGATTTTTGGAGGTGTCTCCATATACTTTGATTGACATGTGAATAACAGCCTTGTATGGCTGTGCGGCTGTACATTTTTAGAGTGATTTCAGTCATGACTTGCTGAAAGTCTATTATCATTTTTTTGAGCAGTAGTTATTTGATTTAAATTTAATTTGGTTTTAGAGGTAGTAGTAAGTGCTGCTTTGTTTATTTGGTAGTAGGGCATACATAAAAGGGATATTTGTGTTTTGATATGTATAGTGTTTATCTGAGTGAATGGTTTGGGACACATTTTGAATGTTCCATCCATCTTACACGTTTGACATTGGTTAACCTTCAGTAAATTATCTGCTGTAGAGAATATTAGGATTTGTTTCTCATTATTTGGGTTGTCATATAAAAGGAAAGGTTCCTAATAATGTGTAATTGTTAAATGTTCAGGTAGATGTATGCCTTGGTATCTTCTAGTTGCTGGTGGGGTATCGCTGGTGGCTTTTTTAAGCTAGTGCTTGCCCCTCTTATATCCGGCAATATTTCCTTTACTTCTATTTCTGTTACATTTCGGGGGTGGTTGAGCTCGCTGACATGAATTACAGGATCATATTTTGTAGTTGTCCTCCCATAGCATGCACTAGAATAATATTTAGTACATTACCAGTTTATACTTTCTGTTGATGCACTTTCTTGGCTGTATGTGTAGCTCATTTGATTTAGGGGGTGATTACGATAGCGGGCGATTGGTCCGACGCCCGCTGTCACGGCGGTCAGGAGACCGCCCTAATAGCAGGCAGCGGACCAACTGTCTCATTATAATGCGACCGCCAGGCTGACAGTTGCAAAGTGCTCCTTTACATGGGGGCTGCAGCACAAGCCTCCATGCAAAGGAGCACTTCCTGTACCTACATGCACCATGTGGTGCATAGCACACGGTGCATGGAGGTGAGGGGGTGCACTAAATGTGCTGCGTCGGCCACTTTACAGTGGCCCACGATGGACGGGGGCCCTGTATTGGGCTTCAGAATTCTGTTTATGACAGCTTTTTCATGGCAGTCTTTTTGACATGAAAACGCTGTCGGAAAGGAATATCATAATACAAACGGCAGTGCCTGACTCAGTACCACCTCCATTCGGAATTGTGATTTCGACCATCAACCCTTCGGGATCAGATGATCTTGTCGAAGGTGGCAGTCTTCCCTCCAACTGCTAAGGTTTTGACCGCCTGCATTAAAATGCGGCAGTCATACCAAAGGCCTGTCGGAGGTCAGACCACCACCAACAGCCCGTCGGTGTGCCGTCCGACAGGCATCATAATCAGGGCCTTAGTAATAACTTTCCTTTTTATGAAGTGATGTACTTTGCAGCCTCTGTCATTTTATCTGAAAAGTAGTGTAATAGTATAAAAGTGTATAATATTTTGGAGTTTGTACGTTTGTTATTTACATGTAAAAGTATGCAACTACTTATATTTTGTATACTTATATGTATGTTCTGTTTGGATGATTCACATGGTTTTGCAGCTGTTCCATTGGGGATGATCTAATGTGGAGCAGGTGCTTTCTTTTCTGTTTGAATAAAAAAAAAAAAAGTTTCCTTTAAAAAGTTAATTTGTTAGTTTGGAGAATATGAGGTTGTTAGGCTTATTTTTACTTGCTATTTGGGTGGGTGTATAGTTTTGTATTAATGTATGTATGCTTACTTTCATATATATTTTTGGAGGTTTGTGACCATTGTTAATTTATCACTTTTTCAAGGCGTAATTTCTTTCTTTTCTGAAGTCTATGTAAAGAGAGAGAATTTGGAGAGTGTTTTATTATTTCTTTGCTATTTTACGTTTTTAATTTTATGAACAAGTATGTTTAAGTTTAAATATGATTTTACTCACTTGGTTAGTTAGTTATTGAGATGTATATATTTCTTCTTTTATGGTCTGGTGAGAGAATTGGGTAGAGGTTCTTCGTCTTGCAGCGGTTGTTGTTTTTGAAGTATTTAGTTGTTTAAATTAGTGAGCCTCTTACATTGTTGAAATTTGTTAGGTTACAGTTGTTATAGTTGAATTTTATTGGTTGGTTTAGTTTTAGAAATATATATATATATATATATATATATATATATATATATATATATATATATATATATATATATATATATATATATATATATATATATATATATATATATATATATATATTTATATTTATATATATATATATATATATTCCCAACAAAAGTAAGTTCCAATTCACGTGCGCTCTCAGTGACACAGATTCCACAAGGTATCGATGTTCCAAGGGTGTTTATTCACAACATGTTTCGGCTTACTGGGAAACCTAATCACGTGAATGTATGTGCACGAATCAAAACAAATAAAGCGTTTGAGCAAGGACATAAACATCAAGAGAGGACTTGAAACACATAATGTGTGGCAGACATTTTGGAATGTCGAAAGGACCTGTTAAATATACATAATTGCTCAAAATTCACAACTGTAAATACGGTCTCAAAACAAATGTCTTGCTGTCTCATCACCATGTAAAATACATGTATTGGGAAAAAAATATATATATATATATACAAACACGTACAATAAAACAAAAACCCTGTAACGCATACTCGTCAGAGTCAGAGTAATCGTAAATTACGATACCACATTGCAACAGCAGGAAAGTTCATACAATACATAACGATGGGTGCAGGTCACGTGCCCATCGTCCAAACGATAGTGCCTGCAGAAAAATCCATGGAAATACCAGGGTATATCAGGATTGTCTGTGCCTGTGCATGCTCATGAATGTAAACTATGATTGCCAATTAGCCAAAGTTTAAAGCACAGGTTCCCGACTTTCCATGAGGATCAAAAATAATAAAGGGCAAGTGCCCAGTTCATTACTTACTAGGTGAGAGTAACAATTCCACATAAAGAAACGAAATGTTAAGTAGTCCTTGCCCATAGTGCCCAATAGTCAAAAGTGCTCAGTGATGTCAGGCGAAAAGGGTAGGTTGCCCGTGAAAAGTGAGTGTCATGCCTGGGCCCCTTCCTTTTCTCCTGTGGGAAGAAACAGACCAAGTTAAAATCAAATGCCTAGTGGATTAAAAACTATACTGTAAAATAAACTTCGTATGATGCACTTAACTCAAAGCAGGAGAAGGAGCAGGTAATAAGGCCAACAAAAGAATAGCCAACAGTATGGCAGCATGAGGGACTAAATCAAGAGTGTGTTCCTATTCTCTAAGATCTATTGCTAGTTCCTCATCCTGGTTCAGGCCCCCTGGGTCTTTGGTCTGGAAATCTACAATATACTTAGATTCCCTTTGTCTAAGTTTAAGTACCCTGCTCCCCCCCCCCCGGGGTTCCTGTTGATTTGCTCTAAAACAAAAAATCTCAGCAAACCTGGATTGTAGAAATGTTTATCTCTAAAAGGGCAGGCCACAGGGTATTTCTCATCATTATGTGTAATGGCTTGACAGTGTTCAAGTACGCGTTTTTTAGCTAGTAGGGTGGTACTTCCTATATACCAAAGTTTACAGGGACACTCGATCACATAGATGACGAAGGTGGAACTGCATGTCAGGAATTGGAATTGAGTCCATGCTCAGGTCCAGTGGAATATACGGTGACATCACTGTGTACTAGCATGTCTCTGAGGTTTCTGCCTTTTCTATATGTAATATTTGGTCTGTTGGGTATAAACTCACCAACAATGTTATCACATTTCAAGATATCCCAGTTTTTTTATCAGTATCTTGTGAATGTTATTAGATTCGGCATTGAAGGTCATGATAAGACGGGTGTTATTCTCAGTGTCATCTCCTGACTCATGAGCTTGTCTGCAAGGGTGAGAGACCTAGACACATCATAAGCCCTATCTTTGGCTTTACGGAGCACCCAATTAGGGTACCCTCTAATCCTAAAGCGGGCTATCATCTCCTCACTTTCAAGTTGGTATGCTGTTTCAGTATTGCAATTCCTCTTTGCCCTCAGTAGCTCCCCATAGGGAATGATCCATTTAAGGGTCTCTGGGTGACTACTGAGGGCATGCAGGATGCTATTGCATGCAATGGTTTTTCTGAACAATGTGGTATGTACTTGATTATCCTTGATGTCAAGCCTGACATCAAAATATTCAGCATATGTTTTACTGATATGACTGGTGAGGACTATGTTATTATTGTTAGAGTTCAGTTCATCAATGAACTGAATCGCCTCCTGTTTGCTACCCTTCCAAATGACGAACAAGTCGTCAATGTATCGTAGCCATGTGGTTACATGTCCGAGATATCCTGAATAAACGGGGTCGGTAAAAACCTCTTCCTCCCAGCGTCCCATGAAGAGGTTTGCGAAACTGGGAGCAAAGCAAGAACCCATCGCGGTACCGACCACCTGTCTATACAGGACACCATCGAACAAAAAAATATTATTGACGAGACAGTATTCCATCATCTCAAGTAACATATTGCTGTGCTCCCTGAAATGTAGAGGTCTAGATTTGAGAAAATGCCTACATGCCTCTAAGCCCTGGTGGTGGTCAATGATGGTATAGAGTGACTGGACATCCAGTGTGATGAGAAGGGAATTCTCATCCCACTGTATGTCTTGGATCTTTGTCAAAATATCTTTGGTATCTCTAATATAGCTCGTAAGGCCACTGACCCAATCTCTAAGGTGAACACTCCCACCAGCTCCACTTGCAGTGTGGCTGATTCCCAAGCAGTAGCTTACGGCACACCAAAGACAGCAGGAGTTTAAAATCATTTGACAACTTTGTGTACAGTCTCAATGAGAAATATATTTACAGATAATCCAACTATGGCACGTCGTGGTTTCAGGAGAAATCTCTTGACAGCCTGTTGCTTGCTACTTCCACAACTATAGCTCCATTCAGTAGTAAAGTTACAGCTTTATAGAGCATTGTTTCCACCCACATGAATAGGGGCTATACCGCCAAGAAGACAGTTTCATGCAAATCCCAACGGATTATACAGTTTAAAATTTACAGTTTAAACTGTACTCATGGTTTACATTACTGCTTTATGCTTGCTCTTGTTTGACCAGACTGTCCTATGTGCTGAGACACTGCAGTTACAGATACTCACTTGATAATATGAATGCTCATTGATGCGTTGTGTTCTGGGTATGGTAGTAAGTTTGGAAAGACAAAGCATGCATGGAAGTTTCTAAAGATGTCCCTCTTACTGTATAGATGTACGCTAGCTCTATAATGGATGTGCACTGACTTTCACTAATGGATGTCTCAAATCCTGAAAATCAAAGGCAGTTCTAACATAATGTTAATGCCAAAGGGTTGCAGAACCGCACCCTAAATCCAAATACTAAATCCAGCTGAGGAGTCATATAACTGTTAAAAGTTTATGAATGAATGCTGGCTATTGAAAAGTAAATTGGAGATAATGTTCAAATCCCAGCAAAACCAGCTGAACATTATATTCTATCTGGTACTGATAAAGAGGATTACAATGGCAAAGAGACACTTCAGTCCACATTGTGTGAGATATGAACATTCAGTATTAATCTTATGCCTTCATGAGTGTGGACTTTTGTTTCAACAAGACGAATAACCCTTTCAGATGTCATGTCACAGTTAGGATGAAAAAGAATATTTAATAAAAGTGCCATATAATCACCTTGGAGAAAACGTGCCACTCTACTGTCTTGCATATTGTTTGTTGACTAGAAAGTCAACATGTCCAGGACAGATAGTTCCTTGACTGCTTGGAAGCCCATATTCATTAAAAAATGTATTTTGTGAGGAAGTGGAAAACATCAGTAAGTCATTTAACTACATTGAGACTGTGTTTCTTTTAGGTTACTATTCTTGGAGGAATGAAAAACGTGGATCTTGGTTCATTCAATCTCTTTGCAAAGTCATCTCAGAACATGGGAGACAACTGGAGATCATGCAGATCCTGACCAGAGTCAACTTCATGGTTGCCACTGATTATGAGTCTGAACACGCACACCCTGATTACCAAAAAAAGAAGCAAGTGCCTTGTATTACATCAATGCTGACTAAAGAACTTTACTTATAAACATGAATTCAATATGGAGCAGGTCTTTCCTGCCAGACAGTGTAAGCTGTTTGTTTAAGAAAAGTCAACTTATATTGCATAATATCGCACCAGTCGCTTCATAAGACTTTTTTTCACCTCTTTAGCCATGCTGCAAAGCATCGGGGATGCTGTACATCTGGTTAACTAATGTGTCCACTGTATGGACCTGGTCCACTCAGCCTTTCATCCTTCTGAGTTCGATAAAATAAGGACCGTTGGGTATCAATAAACATTTGTTATTCAGCGCCAAGATACCCTTGGGTGAACGTATGCTTCATAAATACACGTTATGTTACAGCATCACTAGCATCACTGGCAAAGCCAATAGGTACCAAAGGCGAAACTTAATGGCTTTGACAACCCGTGCTTGATTATCGATTGTCACAATTCTGTTCACTTTTCTGCATTTTAAAGGCATTTTCTAAAACTTTAGTTTCACAACCCATGAGTTTACAATAATGATTTGCAACGCATGTAAGGACTGTTATTTGGACTAATCTTACCTATTTTCTAAACTATTCCCAATGGCTTCAGCTAAATGTCTAATCTGAATTGTTGGTATGTCATTACCCCAGAAAGCCCACTGCTGGAATCAAATAACTCTGAAACTCTTGTTGTAAAGAAAAGGAATACCTAATTAATTGACCCAGGATGACAAATGTTTCTGATAACACTTTGAGTTGAGTTGGGCGTCAATGTTTCTAATATGGAGAAGCTCTACAACCCATTCATTTCTGTGCATGTATTTGCAGCTGTATGTTTAGCTTTGACCTACAAGGTATGTAATATCTGAGAACCTTGTCTTGTTAATGCTCACGAAAAAAAAATATTTTACAATCTTATGCATTAAACTAAAGATTCTAAAGATTTCTGCTGTTTGCGAAATGTTATTTATGCGCAAGACAAAGTTGTAATTGTATATCATTGTACACTGAAGTGACCAAAGGTGAAATCAAAGAGAATTACATTTGGCTCCCATGGATAAAGTCAGTGAGACAGTGGTATGACAAGTTCTTATAATTTAAAATGTTGTGTCCATCTGATAAACAGTTATATACCCCAACGCTACTCAGGAAGTCCTCATTGGTGAACTGAATCTATGGCTTGTGCCTGGTCCGGATACAGTATATTTGTATCTGTACACTAGTGTCCGTGGTTTTTAGTGAACTAGTTTTACTTTTTCCAGTGATTCATGTTGATTTATGTTGCGTATGATGAAAATACCATTTTTTTTAACCGCAGCCATTTTGTAGGCTTATGTTATACCTACGCCTGCACTGTACTCACGCTTCTGACGTATTTAGCCTCTTTTTCTTATTGGCACTTGCAAGCAAAAGTTAGTGGATAGTCATGATATTCATGACATTGGCTTGCTGCAGGCTTTTCTTTTCTTTAGCATACGCCACATCCTACCTATCTGAAATGTGAGTGATCTACAACCCAGTATGATAGGCATCTACTGCAAGCCTGGGAAATCTCCAAGATAGATAATTATTGGATTCGATCACCAGGAAATGTGTTACCCATCGTGATAATCACTAACAACCAATTAGCTCCCAATCCATTGCCAGCCATTTTAAACACAGAACAAAAAATATGATAATTATGCCCACCTGCATACAACAGGATAAAAGTCAACACTGACAAGATGAAAGCTCAATTAAATAACACACTACGTGTATGAAATAATGTTTCAGGAGAATGTTAGTTCTTTTTATTAATCATGTCCATAGCATAGCACACTTCTGACCATTAAAGTCCAAACAAACCATGCTGCTTTCACCCATAAAAATGAGCTGCTTCATGTTATGTTATTTGTGTTTAGCAGTCCCCAGGTACATACAAGGTCTAAGAAACATACAGAGTATTAGCTCTGTCTGCTAGTCACACGAGCTAAAGTAAGCACCCATCTCAGCCGTGGAACTGCTAAGAAACCAACAAGTAAACTAATTTGCAAGTAGTCAATTAGGCAATGTTGCTTTATATTTTGAAATTATCTTTATTGTATTTTCTACTTATAGGGAAAAAACTCTTAACCAAAGAGATCCTCCCAGCTAGGACAGCTCAGGTCAACAACATCACAGTTTAGAATACTAGCGTCCTGCTAGCTAATCCACATTATAAACTACACTGAGTGGAATGATAGGGGAAGATTGTTTGCAATTTACTTACAATACACTTGATTATACTGGTGGTCCTACCCATCTGCCAAACATCTCATGATACTTGTAAGTCCTGATTCAAATATATAAACCATTTTATTTGATAGAATCCATCAAGTACCCTCTTCGTCTCACTCCCTCTGCTATTATACTTCACTAAGCCTTAAACCATCTCATGGTTCCACAACAGAGGGTCATTTTTCCTCCGGAACACAACCAGCTTGGCTGGGCAGAATTGTCACACTTGGACACCTTTCTTCACAAAACTGTTTTGATTGAGTTCAACCTCCCTCTCCTTATCGTTTCAAAGGCTAAGTAGGAAAATATGGTTTCTGTGTTTCTCACTGTACTTAAAGGTGCCTGATCCATGGCTGCTCGCAGCATTCTCTCTCTCTGTCCTATAAATCCACTATTTTGAATAGGAAGGTCGGGCCTCCAACCTCCTTACTCTTTTAATTGTTCAAGGTGCACCTAATTCATTGGCACTGTTTGATACAAGGCGGTGTTTCCTCAATATTTAAGTCAACAATGTGGACATCCACCAAGACACAAAAAAAGTTTCACCCTCCACTGATGCAGCCAACCCTGAACGTACTCTTCTTTAGTGCAGGGTTCTCCGTTCTTTTCTTTCTGTTTCTTCTCCACTTCTGACTCCTCCTTCTCCTATGAATTAGGCCACTCCTCCACCTTGCAAACCTTATAAGCTAGCTGGGCTTGATTCTAGGGATGAACAGCTTAACCGTACGCAGAGCATCTAAGAATCAGTTTAGAATGATGCATCAAGTTACAGACCTACTTATCACTTCTTTGGGTTTCTTCATGCTGACATTCTTCAGGGTAAAGAGAACCCTTTACCCTCTCCTGTGCCCCTCTTTCAAAGGTATATTTAGGGCACTGGCGTAGTGAAACTCGAGGGGGACTCCCTGCAAGGAACGTGGAGGGGCCCCTCCGGGCTCAATCAGGAGCTCTGCAGCCAAAGTGCTGTGCTGAGGGGGTCCCCTGGAGCTTCAGGGTCCCCCGCACCGCGGGGCCTGCGGGGGCCTGTGATACACCTCTGATTTAGGGGCCGATTATGATGCAGCCCCTAAAAGCTCCGACCTCTGGTCAGCGCCTTTAGGACTGCATGTTAATGGGCCGCTCAGTTTACTTTCCGACCACCTCATTATGATAGAGGCGGTCGGAAAGTAAACTGGTCAATTCTGACCGGCTCGGAGAGCCCGTCCTCCAGTCGGAATCCGGCCAGTAACCTCAAGGGCGGGCATACCCGCCCTTGAGATAACAATGCACTTTTTCCAACATGGTTTCCATGCCGGCCTGTCTGACATGTAAACCATGTCAGAAAGCGTGTTTGAGGGCCACCAGCAGCCTTTGGCACATGGCCTCTGATTGGAGGCAGAGGGTCAATATATGATGCCCTCCTGTTGGTCCCTGCCCCTTGTGTCAGGCACCTTGAGGTGCCCGCCACAGGGTGCAGGGAGAACTGCACCTCCCTTTCCTCAATAGGAGCTTGTGTTATGGGCAGTTTACGGCCATAACACGAGCTCCCATTGAGGAAAGGGAGCATGCAACTGAACAGTGTTCAGTCGCATTGAAATGAGTCCGTCGGGGCCGCCGACCGTGTGTCGGACCACCGACCTGGTGTTGGTTGGTCCCATGGCCACGTTGGTGTCGGGCAGAAGGCCCAACATCAAAATAAGCCCCTTAATGTTGTTTTGGGCTCTACATACTTCACCTTCTCCACTATCTCAGTTCCTTCATGTTTGGAGGACTGGAAATTGTGCATTGTCTTTTACTCTACTCCAGCACTTGAGTTCAGGCCACCTTGTTCAAGAATGGGCACATACCATACAAACTACAAGATGGGCACTCAGCCAACGGAGTTCAAGGCCACACCAATATGCACACGAAAGGCAGCCCACAAAACGCGATAACTATGCTTGCCTAATATTACATGCACCTGATCTATGTCACTGTCAGGTGTTACTTCCAATATCTGTGAGAGGTATTATATCGCATTTATGGCTACTACAAAGAACCAGGAATGCAGGGCTAGGTGGATGCCTGGGGATTGACAGACAGCGCATAACTGTGCAGGTGAAGGCCACAGAACTCATTTTTGGGGACCGGAGCCTATTTTTCATATTTATACATTGACCCGGAGCAAGAGCGAGAAACACAGAAAAAGGAGAAAGAAGAAGGAACATACAAATTGATAAAAGAAAAAAGCAGGTTTGAAAAAGAAGCTCTAAGTGTCAGCTATAGAAACTAGAACTATTCGTTGGTGGAGGAAAGCGGCAGGAGGTAGAATTAAGACTAGGATGCCCTGGTATTCAGCGAAGCCACTAGCATAAATACCTAGCTAAAGTAAATAAACTCTTCAGGGGTCTGTAGAGTTCCAAAGGTTACTGAGAACTTCTCCATAGAAGGATTTTAGATAACTCCATTGTTAAATAAAATGTCATGTTTTGCTTGTAAATACTATAAATGTATTTACGTTCATAGCATACCAGCAGAAGATTTTCGCACTGTTTTTGTATGCACTACAGTTTTAACCTTCATATCTTACCTACCTACAAATAATGTCTTATTGTTCTTTGACGGTCTAGCACTGACTTCATTATTATAAATTTATTGTAGATTATCTGACTTTCCTTCCCTTATCACCACCTTGGGTAAGCATTTAGTGCTAGCCTTAGCACCTGGAGCATCAGTTGCTCAAAGGAAGAAACTTGGTCCTTCAATTGGAGTGCACCAGAGCTGGTGGGCAGCAGACAATAAATGGTAATGAATAATATACACAGTTGATACTGCACGGCAACCACTGACTGTTTAAGACCCCAAGAACAGGTGTCACATTCCACTGATACAAAGGTTGATAACTGAGCCGAAGAACAGTATTTTGAATTTCTTTGCTTCTGAAATGGACATAATATTCGGTGCCATGTTAGGAAACTTTAGAAACATCAAACCCATGTCACACCCCTTCATTTCGTTTTGACTAGATTACCCTTGGAGATTTCTTCTCAAGTCGATCGTGTTCCATCCCTAAGCAATTGACAACTTTTTTTTCTTCACAATCAGGTGCTCAGAAAGCCGATATTTGGGTTACTCTCCACTGGTAATATGTATCTGATTGGGAGAAAAGAACAGAAGTGTGATTTTTTATCAGTCAATCAATCGATATAAACTTTATTCGGATTTTAAGATAAAAATCATAAAAGTAATACATGTCATAACATACACATCAGATACAAGTCATCCTCAATATAATCAATTTAAAAATACATTAAAAAAAAGATAAATACACAGTTAAGAGTCCTACGAAAGATCTAAAAAGATGGTGACTATCCTGCACACCAAAGGGGTTTATTCACAGCTGTTTCTCAGCCTAACAGCAACTTTTAAAAAGCTAAGAACATTAAGAATGATATCTCCCGAGAGCATTTGCAGGTATATAGGCAGTGGCGGCTCCCCCATTGGGGCGTGGGGAGCGTCACCCCACTGCTTTATCGCAGTGCGAGAAGGCAGAAACATAAATGGTAATAACTACCACCATTTATGTTTCTCCTTCTCGCACTGCGAGAAACCAGAAGTGCCTGGTTGGGGGTGGGCGGTCCTGCTCGAGGGCAGGGGGGGGGAGTGGCTTGATGACAGTTGTGGGTACTGACTGTTTGGTCTGCCCTGGGGCCGACCAAACAGTCAGTACCCATAACAGCGGGCAAACCACTCCCCCCCCCTGCCCTCGAGCAGGACCGCCCACTCTCCCTTTTTCTCTATGTAGTCTGCTACATGCAGCAGCCTACATAGAGAAAATGGCCCGGCTGGGGAGCTCTCCGCTGCCCTCACCAATCACAAGGCTGCCATTGCAGCATTGTGATTGGCGGAGGGGAGGGCGGGAGGTTGCCTTTTCTGAGATGACGATGAGAGCTGCAGGAAATGGGAATTCGAAAACGCAGGACGGCGGGAGAGGGACCCATCCAGAAGCTAAGGTGGCGCGGGACGGTAAGTTTTATTTTATTTTTTAATTAAAGCCCTCCCGCCTCCTCCCCCCCCGCGACGACCCCATTTCCACCCCCAGCCCCCCCGCCACCTGCCCGTCATGACGGCCGCGACTGTGATTTGCCATGTCTAAGTACTTTTTCATAATTTAAAAATCACATCGTGAATGAAAAATATCTGCAGTTTGGCCAGCTACGGGCTCGCCAATATTTCTATAGCAGACACGAAAGTGCATTGGGATATTTTCTGACTGTGAACCCAAAGATCAGGATTTCCGGTGCTGACTTTCCCACATTACAGCATTGTGATCTCGAGCAGCAATGACTGCTCCATTTCTGCAGCAAATCAAAACCACAGTGAAATATTTTACAGCACGCACGCATTCCTGTCCTGCAACAACACTCACTTGTTATAGGTCCTGAAAATGTGACCGTGGATGGAGGACACCATAGGCCGGTGCGTCACTGCGCCGCACGTAGAGGGAGCGCACCGAGCAAGACAGGCATGACCACCTTGAGCCAGAGAATGACTTGGTGATCTGCAGGTAGGCCATTTTATGTACACCGGAGAGTTGTGGATTTTAAAACATCCGGGAGGGTTTGGAAGCATTGTGCGTGCAGAAAGGGAGCCTGCCTCAACAGCACCAGCCTGGGTGTTTCTGTACAGCCTGTTTGCTTGCCACACCACTTTGAAATGTCACCAGCCGCCACTGTATATGAGTGTGGGGCAAACCCAAGTAAAATTGGCCCTTTTCAATACCGGGAGAATATAATGTTTCCTAGGCACTATCTAAAAGTTCCAAAACATAGTAAAATATAGTGTGTCCTGCAGAGACTTACTGTCTCAACTGCAGGATGTGAGATTAATACCCCTGTTCACCCAAAGAGGGTAGGCTAACAGGAAGGGCAATAGGTCCAACTGAAAACGAGTTAATAAAAAGCGGTCATGCCTACTCTTCACACACAAAAGGTAAGGCTAAGTAGAGGGCACAGTTTTCAAGATAACGTATCGACAAACACTAGACTTCATTAAAGCGCCCTCCTACCTGTCCAATTGCCGTCTTCTAAAAAAGTGTTTTTCACCCAGTTATGATCCTGCTTACAGATACTATCTGGATTCCTAAATAAGTCTCCCCTACCTAAATTCAAAAAACAATCCCTGATGTATTTGAACCAGGGAATATAAAGGAAGTGATCCAAGGCCAGGCAATCCCATATAATCTACTTGCTCAATTGGATCCCAGCCTGGTCCAGATATTTATCCAGAGGGAGAGAGGGCGAAAGGCAGTGATGCCAGTGAGAGAGGCCACTGCCATTTCTTCCTGCACTGAGAAAGTTGTGGTACCTTGAGGGACACAAAACATGTCTCAAAATATTTTTTCAACAATTTGCAACTAATTCTGAGTGGTGTGTCCGCAGATTTCACTCCCATAAACTGCTTGGGAGGTGTACTTAGCCCTGTAAATCTGTAAGAGAGCACCAGTGGGTCTAGTGCCCAATCGTATTGCAAAATTAAATAGCAGAGTTGAACAACAGACCCTAATAAGAAAAAACACTGGTCTTTAACACTGGGGAAGACCCGACTTTAAAAGTAAGCAATTTGGTGGAACAGGGGCCTACGACCATCACAAAAGATTTTTCATCGTTTACCGATAAATCCAGCTCCTCAATAAAATTATCAAAGGAATTCAGAAAGGTCTGCAGGTCCCTGGCGGTTCTGGCCATAAGGGCCATGCCGCCGGCGAATAATAACACAATCAGACACTGGGGCCCCACCTGTGGACAATTTACTTTTGAGCCAGATAAGACCTGCACCAGGTTACGAACATGCAAGTTAAAAAGGAATAAGGCCAGGATGCAACCTTGCCGCACCCCTCTTTGAATTTTAAAATGGCGGGTGAACTTCACATCTTTTCAATAGAGTACCACTGCACTGTCCCTGTGGTGTTTACCCAAATGTAAAATAATGTCCCGATCTACCCCCATAGATGACATGATCTGCCAGAGTTTAGTTCTGGTGGTCGCCGATCATAAACTCTGGGTCCCTTTGTTTAACCCTTTTGCTGCCAGGCCCCCGAGCCATGCCCTTTTTTGGCTATTTGGGTAGTTCAGGCTTAGCCCCCCCATACCTTCTTGTTCACATAAGGTATCCACGCCAAATTTGTGTCCTTTTCTTCCAACATCCTGAGGATTCTAAAGGTACCCAGGGTTTGTGGATTTCCCTAGAGGGGCCAGAGAAATTAGACAAAATACAGCTTCATTTGTTTTTTTTGTGGGGGGGGGGGGGGAAGTGCTGCAGAAGAAAGCATCTGTTTTTTCCCTGCAAATGGTATTAAAGAAGGGTTTGTGGTGCTAAATTCACAGTTTTTCCAGCTTTCAGGAACAGGCAGACCTTTGTCAGAAAACCAAAATTGTCTACAGAGTTTTGGCATTTTACTGGGACATAGCCTATTTTCCTACTTTTTGTGCTTTCACTTCGAGTTAGTGGTAGAAATGGGTGTGAAACCAATAATGGATACCAGAGATCTATGCATTTCTGAAAAGTAGATAAAAATCTGAATTCAGCAAGGGGTCATTTGTGTAGATCCTTCAAGGTTTCAAATAAAAAATAGTGAAATTAATTTGGAAAAAACAGCCATTTGTGCCTACATTTTCACCTGTACCTTCTTCTAGCTATGGCAGATTTTTGAAAGCAATTTACTGTTCCGTTCATGAGACCAGTCTGGTTGCGGGGATATACAGTGTTTGTAGGTTCACCAAGAACCCAAGGTACCCAGAGCCAATAATTGAGCTGCACCTTGCAACGGTTTTTCATTGTGTACCAGGTATACAGCAATTCATTCGGTGAAATATAAAGAATGGAACTTAGGAACCAAGGAAACCTATGTATTTAAGATATGCAATCAAGATATGGAGTTTAGAAGTAGTGGTTATTTACACATCTCTGAATTTGTGGGAAGCCATACTAGCATGTGAATTAGAGGGCATTATTCAAAATGTCTTCTTTTTTACACACTGTCTTACATTTGGAAGGTAGAAATGCATAGAAAGACAATTAGTAATAACACTTCTTCTACTATTCTGTGTTCCCCTAGTGCCTGCGACAGGAATCAGGTCAAAACACAATATGGACACATCACATTTTTCCACTGAAAACTGACCATTGTTTGCAATGAGCCTAGTTGTGGACTTTGAACCCTGGCTCAGCCAGCACCTAGAGGAACCTAGCAAACCTGTACATTTTTAAAATCTAGACACACAGGGGAATCCAGGATCCCCTGCAAATCCCACATTTTCTGAAAGAATTGCATTTTACTCACATTTCTGGGTGGGAAAGTTGTGGGATCACCGGGCAGTTACAAATTTCCTACTAACCAGCATTTCCCCGGTCTTTCGATAAAAATGGTACCTCAATTGTGTAGGTGGGCCAAGTGCCTGCTACATGGAAGGGCTCAAAATGTATTTTGGAGACATCAAAAGTATCTATCACAAAACAACCTGTTTTTGCAAGGGGGGGCACCTTTTTGGGGGGTTCCGGGCTCTGCGGCCAACTAGGGAACCCTAACCAACCCAGACATTTCTGAAAAATAGACAACCGGGGTTTGCATGGATCCCCCAACGTTTTCTTACCCAGAATCCCCTTCAAAGCTCAAATTTAGTGAAAAAAATCACATTCTCCTTACATTTCTGTCTGGAATCACCTTGCCGGCAAATATTTCCTACCCCCTAGTGTTCCACTCGGTCTCCAGAGTAAAATGATACCTCAAAATTTGATGGGTCCATGTTGCATTCTGGGCTGTTTCCTGTTGCGGGCGCTAGGCCTACCCACACAACTGGGGTATCATTTTTATTGGGAGACTTGGGAGAATGCTGGTTGGATGGAAGTTTGTGGCTCCCAAAGAATCCAGAACCTTCTATCACAGAGATGTGAGGAATGTATTTATTTATTTTTTTCCAACGTTGGAGCTTGGCAAGTGATTCTGGGTAACAGTACCTGGTGAGAGCCATACAAGTCACCCCATCCTGGAATCCCCTGGTTGTCTAGATTTAAACAATGTGCAAGTTTGCTAGGTTTCCCTAGGTGCCGGCTGAGATAGTGCCCAACATTCACAGCTAGACACTGCAAAAAAAGGATCCGTTTTCTGTGGAAGAATGTGATGGGTCCACGTTGTGTTTTGGGACGTTTCCTGTTGCGGGCACTAGGCCTACCTACACAAGTGAGGTACCATTTTTATCGAAAGACTTGGGGAATGCTGGTTGGTAGGAAATTTGTAATGGCCCGGTGATCCCACAACTATCCCACACAGACATATGAGGAAAATGTGATCTTTTTAGCAAAATGTGGGATTTGCAGGGGATTCTGGATAAGAAAATATTGGGGCATCCATGCAAGCCACACCTTCCTCAATTCCCCGGGTGTCTAGTTCTCAGAAATAGCTGGGTTTGGTAGGTTTCATTTACATGGTCACTGAGGCCAGGACGAAAAACGCAGGTGCCCCCTTGCAAAACCAGGTTGTTTTGTGATAGATCATTTTGACGTCTCCAAAATAGGTTTTGGGCCCTTCCCTGTAGCAGCTACTTGGCCCACCCACACAAGTGAGGTACCATTTTTATCAGTAGACCTGGGGGAATGCTGGGTGGTAGGAAATGTGTGTCGGCCCAGTGATACCACAACTTTCCCACACAGAAATGTGAGGAAAATGTGTTTTTTGGGCAAAATGTGAGATTTACAGGGGAGTCTGGGTAAGAAAACATTGGAGCATCCACGCAAGCCACACCTCCCTAAACTCCCCTGGATATCTAGTTTCTAGAAATAGCTGGGTTTGGTAGGTTTCTCTACATGGCCACTGAAACTGAGGCCAAAAACGCAGGTGACCCCCTTGCAAAACCAGGTACTTTTGTAATTGATAATTTTGAGGCCTCCACAATATGTTTTGGGCCCTTACCTGTTGCAGGCACTTCGCCCACTCACACAAGCAAGGTGGCATTTTTATCAGATGACGTTGGTGAATGCTGGGTGGGGGGGGGGATTTGTGTGGGCTCGTTGATTCCACAACTTTCTCACACAGAAAGTGAGGAAAACATTACTTTTTTTGCTAAAATTTAGGTTTGCAGGGAATTCTGGGTTAAAAACTTTGGGGATCAACAAAAGCCACACCTCCCTGGACTCCCCCAGATGTCTAGTTTTCAGAAATGTCTGGGTTTGGTAGGTTTCCCAAGATGGCCACCGAGCCCAGGCCCAAAAATGCAGGTGCCCCCTTTGCAAAAATAGGTTGTTTTGTGATAGACTGGGGCACCTGCGTTTTGGCTCGGCGGCCATCTAGGGGAACCTAGACCCCCACCTGCTTCTAGGGGGGCAGTAAGACGGTCCCTTTTGGTTTGGGGGATGGGAACATTAGCATGCTCATTTTGGGCTGCCCCCACCCCTCTTTTAGAAAAAAAAACCCTGGTGTCTAGTGGGCTTTCCAATCCCACCTGCTGGGGGACAGAAAGACTGTCCCTTTTGTGTTGGGTGTGGGTGCATTGGCATGCCCATTGTGGGCAGCCTCTATCCCTCTATTATATGTGAAAAAACAATAATCCCTGGTACCTAGTGTCCTTTCGGCCCAGGGGGCTAGACCGGGGGCTATTGCCCTCATCTGCACTCCAGGGGAGGGGAGAAAGACTGTGCCTATTTTGGGAGAGGTGGGGGCATTATAATACCCATTTAGGGGAGCCAACCCCTACATTTTCACACAAAAACTACCCCAATCCCTCCACCCACTAAAAACTACCCAAACTCCCCACCTCCTAAAAACTACCACGAACCTCTCTTCCCTGTCAACTTCTCTTTCCGACGCTCCTCTCTCCCCGCCCATCCCGAACACTAGACCGACGTTGCCTTAACCACACACATGAATGGTTAAGGCAAAGTCGTTATTCAGGCAAGTCGTTGTTCGGCTTGCGGGCTTCCAGAACACGTGGCTCTGGCCTCATTGTTCTAGATGTTTCCCCTTTCTGATTGATATTACTAATTCTTACACCTCATAGGGGAACATGGGAAAACAGTCAAACTTCAAAAATATATTGCCTTTGCAGCCTTAAACCAAGCTAATCATGACTGAGTGATTATATTGTCCCAATTAAAAAATATGAGACTCGCACCGCATTTGATCAGCAATGTTATAAGTCCTTTTGAGCTGATTTAAAACAGGTTTGCCGTAAACGAGAAACTAAATGGTGTATATCTAAATTAAAGATGGATCATTTGCAGTTTAAGGCAGCTCTAATCAAACACAAAAAGATCTTCACTGTGAAAAAAGTTCTTATTAGCAACAGGAAAATTGCTGGAAATCATTCAAATATGTATTCTATTTCAGTGTAATGCCACATGTGCCTCCTATCTCAGAAAGAGTGGTGGCCGTTTCTTCATTATGAAAGTCGAAGACATCCAAGACTCTATTTTTTAGGTTCAAATCGAAGACCTTTTAATTTCACCAAAACTGATAGAGATACTGACTCTGGGCCAGTCTTTTTCAGAAGTAGGCAAAAAAGATGTAGTGCAGCTGGTCAAAAAGCTCAGGGTCCTTGTGATCAATTTGCTACTAAAGTATATATATGTTCTCAGTGGCTAAAAACATTATCTCTTACCTGCCTGTTAACAAAACGTCCGTTTTATATACCGGCAACCTACAGGATAACTGTCTAAAGGCATGTGTAGATGACCTGCAATAGAGTTGATTTGACCAGCATCACCTCCTGGAATGCCACTGTTCAGCCTTCTGCCACCAGCATGAGGGAAAGAAAATTCTAGTCTCCTTGCTGAGCAATGTCATTGATGCTGCCAACTAGGGAAGGCTCTAACTCCTCGTCTTACATGATCCATCTGCAGTATTCGGAGCTATGGCCTTTGATCTTATGCTAAGCCACATCAAGTGGGAGACCTAGGACCAGCCTCAAAGTGGCTCTATTTTTTTGGGCAAATAGGACGTACTGTATAAAGGTAGCAGTTGATGCTTTTCAACCTCTTATGAAACCAATCTTAAGGATGTCACGAGTCAGAGGACTTCTGTTTTACTCATAACAATAGACATGGCTGCATGTCGGTAGCATCTATGAAGGGTTTCATGCAGTAGGAGAAGGTATTAGGAACTAATGCACTGCTTCTGACCCTTAACCTCCCAGTTTGCCTTGCACCTAGAACTGATTGGAAGCAGGCAAACAAAACAGTGAAAGTATAGGGAAAGTTAAATGGCCTTCTGCCCCCAATCTGTGGAGAGCTCTGTAGCATGATGTAGGGCAAAGAGGAGATTGTCTCCAGAGGCGGCAGGACAGTTCCAGATACAGGACTCCATGGAGAGTAAACAAAGACAAAGGAACAAACTATACTAAAATGTAACCCGACTAAGAAAACAAAGTAAACAAAGAAAGGGCACAGCTATGGGAAGGGGCATGTGCCAAGAGCACACTAATAGCCCCTTAACACAGACTGCATGAGGTGCATACTGAATGGGGAAGTCATCCGTATGGTGTCCCAGCGTTCCCTGAGACAGAAGTAGAAATTATTTTTCTCTGCCTTCGTAAATTAATGCTTAGGAAAGGCTACTCTCCCAATTCAAGATGGCTGCCATGCGTGAGGACATTGTTGGAGGGAACTGCCATGCATTCCATGCCAAAGACACCTGTGTCCCCAGAGAATACAACTGTTGGATTGACAGCCACGTTTAGTGAAGTAAGGAGACAGGAGACAATCTGAAAATGCACCCACTGGTGCTAATGTAACCTAGTTTTGGGCATAGTACATTGGAGTTCATACCCAATACCCATTGCACACATTCTGCCGACTCAAAAGAAGCATGGAGGATATAAATTGAGTGGCTCCCAAACCAAGTTACTTATGCTAAGGCCCTGCCAGCTGCTATTTTCGGGGTTATTTTCGGCCTTTCCATACACTGCGAGATTTAAGCAAAGAATTTTGTGGGTTATTTGCGATGCTGAAATTAAGTTTGAAGCGCACATTAGCTAAATGATACAGTTTACCTTTCAGTGTATTTGGCAGTTGAAACAAGTGCTGCTTTACAGCAATTCGGTTCACCGCCATGGTGTGTTGTAATGTCCCTAATCAATTAGAAGCTAGACTATGCTCGACTTGGAGGGTGCCAGTGCCAGTGTATCACTTGACTCAACATCATATGCACAGAATGCTCCAGCACAGTTGGTGCTATGGTCAATTAATTTACCAGCTTCTCCAAGATTGCACTGGCTTCCACTCACCAAATGTATGACCTTCATACTGGTGTACTGTCTGACATTCAAGTGTGTGCATGGTATTGTTCCGCTTTACAAGATTAAATGATTTCATGCCTGTGCCAATTTCTCACCCTGAGATCCTTCAATATGGGTATCCTCTCTGCTCTGAAGGTCGCTTTTCAACAGTGAGCAAAGCAGAGGTTTTCAATTTTGGGTCCCCTGTCCTGAAACTCCTCGTCCCTTGACATCAGTGTATCAACCCTATCCTGTGTCATGCTAATCATTACATTTTATTCCACGTAATTGTTCATGCTTAATTGCCTTTTCAATTGGAGATGGACTATTAAGACACTTAATATTGTAGAGGGCACCTTATAAATAAATCAATAATATGGTAATGTTTTGTGTTTAGATTTTTTGTATACAAGTTTATCGCTGGTAGATATTTTACAAATCTGCGTTGGTATTATTGTGGCTAAACATTGTACGACCCTGCTTTAGTTAATTTATCCCTCGGACGTTCTTACTCTGGCAACATGTTTTTTGTTTATTCACTCACACATAATTAAGGTTTATACATCTGGAAGTCACACTACGGCACCATACTCCCCTTCACTCTACGCCACTCCATTCTGCGCTACTCCACTCTATGCCACTCCACTCTACTTGAGTCTGCTCCATTCTATGCAACTCTACTCCAAACTACAACACCCTACTCTACTCCACTCTACACCACCTACTCTATGCCACTTTATGCCACTCCAATCTAGAAGTCACTACACTACTCCACTTTATGCCACTCCCCTCTATGCCGCTCCACTCTACGATACTCCACTCTAAAATATTCTACTCTACGACACTCTACGCCCCTTATCTCTATTCCAGTCTATGCCACTCCACTTTATGCCGTTCTATGAAACTCTACACCACTCTATACCACTTCACTTTAGGCCACTGTACTCCACTCTATGACACACCACTCCACGATACTCCATTCTATGACACTCTACTCCATTCCAATCTATTCCATTCTACTCCACTCTACTCCACTCTGTGCCACTCCATGCTACAACACTCTATGCCACCCCACTCTACCTCTACAATGCTCTACTACATGTTACAACACCCTACGCCACCCCAGTCTACCTTAACAATGCTCTACTACATGTTACAACACTCTATGACACTCCACTGTACGACACTCCACTCTACGACACTCCACTCTACGACACTCCACTCTACGACACTCCACTCTACGACAATCCACTCCACGACACTCCACTCTACGACACTCCACTCTACGACACTCCACGACACTCCACAACACTCCACCCTACGACACTCTTCGCCACTTTACTCCACTCAACTCCACAGCACGCTATACCACTCCACTTTATGACACTTTACTCCACTCTATGTCATTCCATTCTACTTCATTCTTTGACACTTTACTCCACTCTATGCTATGCCACTCTACACCTCTCCTCTCTATGACACTCCACAACACTCAATGACACTCTGCTCTACTCTATGCCACTCTACACCACTTCATTCTACTCCACTCTACGCCTCTCCACTCTAAGCCACGCCACTCTATGCCACTCCACTCCACTCAACTCCATTCTACAACTCTCTACTACACTCTATGCCACTACACTCTATGCCACTTCACTCTAGGCTAACTGTACTCCACTCTACGACACTTCACTGTACGGCACTCCACTCCATCACTCTCTACTCTATTCCACTCTGCATTAAATCTACAACATTTTAGTCCACTTTATGCACTCCACTCTAAAAACACTCTATGACACTCTTCGCCACTTCACTTTAGGTCACTCTACTCCACTGTATGACACTACAACCCTCCACTCTATGACTCTTCACTCTATGACCCTCCACAACACTCTACTCCACTCTACTGTATGACACTACACCCTACAACACTACACTGCATGCTACCCCGCTCCACGCCACTCCACTCTACCACACTCTACCCCACTCTATGCCACTCCAATCTACGCCACTTTACTCTACTCTGTGCCACTCCACGCTATGCCACTCCACTCTATGACACTTTACTGAACTCTGAGCTATGCCACTCCACTCTATTCCAATCTGCAGCACTCCACTCCACTGCACTCTATAACACTTTACTCCACTCTGTGTTATGCCTCTCCACTGTACATCACTCCACTCTATGACACCCTATGCCACTCTCTGCAACTTCACTCTATGACACTCAACTCCACTTTACGTCACTTTACACCTCTCTATGACACTTTACTCCACTCCCTGCTACACCACTTCACACCCTTCCACTCTATAGCACTTTACACCACTCTGTGACATGACACTTCATGTCCATCTACTCCACTCTATGCCCCTCCACTCTATGCCTCCACTCTATGCCACTTTACAACCCTCCAGTCTACGCAATCCTATGACACTCTACATCACTCCACTCTACACCACTCCACTTCACTCTACTCTACTCTACAACAGTCCACGCCACAACACTCCACTTTACAACACTCTATGCCACTCTACAACACTCCACACCACTCTACTCTATGACACCCTACTCCACTCTACACCACTCTACTCCATGCTATTCTGCTCTATGACACAAACCTTTAGCCATGCTGAACAGCAGCCACGCTGGTGCACAATATCGCTAAGACCCATTGGCAAACCCGCTCTTGCATTGGCGAGACCTGTTTGGATTGCCAATGTTTGTTAGTTTGAGTTATTCACAAGTTGATTTTGCTTTGTCTGTGCTGCTTGTTTCTATTTATCTAATGCAATAGTCGAAAAGAGTGCAAGAGTGCAAAGTGAACTGCACAAAAAGACAGAAAGGAAAAATGGCTGTGCAAAAACAGAGCTCGCATACACAATGCAAAAGGACCGGTATGGTTGAGAAACACTCTGTTCAAAAGACAGGCTTCAGGGCACAAGCGTGGACCAAGCCAACTGCAAAAGACATTCTAGGAGATATACTATACAAATGTCAGGCCACTGGACATGCATGCACAGCACACATCTTTCAGCAGATTTGCATGTCTTGCCCAGGACACAATGTCTAAAGCGCACAATGAAGCAGATTGTTCACAAAATGGCACTGGACTTGCTGTGTAAAGCACAATCTGTGGAGTAGAATGTGCACATGGTATACCACGACACACAGTGCAAAGCATATTCTAAAGAGCAGTTAGTGCACAAGCCACGACACAGTACACAATGGTTTATATTTTGCCCACGAAGGGTAAATGTACAAACTGACTAAATATATTGCCATGTAGGAGGATGGAGCTACACACTAACTAGGGAATTATCTGCCTGCATTATCAAATCACCTTTCACATCACAATACATGCTGCATGTGCACAGCAGTTCTAACAACTAATATTTTCTGCCCAAGCACACACTCAGCTTAATCAAACAAGTCAAATATTTTGACACAGTATTTGTATTCATTCTTTGCCTTTAACTTTCTTCCTCTTTTGCCCCACCAGCCAACTCGTGTTTTGTTGCTTGGGGTACTCCCCACAACTTCATCAGGGCTTTCTTTCTTGAAAATCTCTTGGCAATATCTCCAAGACGGTTCTATTTCCGTCCTGGCAAGAACTTCTGAGTGTCCTGTTAAGTTTTATGTCTCAACTTATGTAGCATCTCATTTGATGTCTCCTATGTATATATCGATCCCATTTGTCACTCAGATTCCTTGCATGACCCGTGTATCTGACATCTAAGAGGCCGCCAATCCTAGTCCTGTATGCTCCGGTCCCCCACCGAGTATGGCTTCTGAGAAGATATTGCCAAGAAATTTTCAAGAAAGAAAGCCCTGATGAAGTCGTAGAGAACACCCCAAGTGACGGGCAGTGAATTATTGTTTAGGGTAAAGTAGACTGAGGTGTGCCATGTGTGGTTGGTTAGTTGTTGCGCAAGGGCACGGCCTGTCCTGTCTCCTGGGGTCGGCGAAGCTCGTGGCATGCGCCCCCAGCAGTCTTGTTTTGTGAATGCGGGGGGAGGGGCCATATGGGCAACTTCGGAGTTGTTGTGATGTGGGCACCTGTTTGGGGTCTGTTGGTCCAAGGACTGGCCAGTGCGACCTTCTTCTCTCAGGTCTATGAGAGCAATAACTTTGAATTGTCTTGAGGGGGGTGCGGGGAGGGTTCTGGGCATGGAGACCCGGGCCAGTCCCACCCCCTTTGCTTTATCAGTAACATCCCGCACCCTCCTTCAGCGGGGATTATTTCAGGGCTGCTTCTTGTGGTTTGCCTTGCCTTCATCTTCTTGCTGCCATATTGTTCCAGTTCCAGTGGTTATGCGCTGGCAATTGGGTTTGAGCCGGAGTAATACCGGTTGGGGCAGAGATTTTGTGCATGAATGGAAAGAAACGCCATGGCTTGCCGGGCGCTCTACACCACCTCATGGTGGTAGACGGGGCGGGCCATAGAGTGGGGCCGCCGCACGGGGCACAGTCGTCAGGCAACATGGGCATGTCACTGGTCGCCTCAGCTAGGCATATTCACCCGCGCTTTAGCCAGGGCAGCAGGTGGGTTTTGGTAGAAGTCATCTAGAAGTGGACTGCAAGGCAAAAGTTGGTAAATACGTCATTAGAGGACATAAGACGACAAGGTATTAGAGACCATTTGGCATTATCAATATCCAGACAAGGGCCGTTTCTTGCACATATTATTCCCTTCCAGTTTCCACAGACTTGTCTGCCCCAGGGATATCCTTCCTTGGGCTAGTACTGAAAGGAGCATCTTCAGCGACCTGTGTCCCAAATATGTCAGTAGTCTACGCTGGGGTAGATGTTCCATAAGGGCATGGTTACTGAGGTTGTCCCAAAGCTTTGTGGTCAAATTGGGTTGGAGCAGCAAGTCTACAGTCCTTAGGAAGCAATTCGACATGCGGTCGATCCAGTAGGGCAGTTAGCTTACATAGTATTAGAAAGTGGATAACATGCACTGGTTATTCAGCGACTTCATGCCCTAGGGGCACACGCACCTCTCTGCATCTGTTTTCATCCAGAAGGGTGCCAAGTGGCAAAAACCAGGAAATAGGTTTAATATGTGCCTCTGGCCTTACAGCTGTGTGGAGCCAGTCTCATTTAGAGGTATGCCTAGGTGGAAATTGGGTGCTTTTTAAGGTTCTCATGACCTTTGCGGTTTGTGGTATCTCCCAGCGGATCCATTGTAGATGTACTGTGACTGGGAATCTGGGATCCCGACACTCTTACGGGTTTTAGCATCCAGGTTCAGATGGTTAGCAGGTACTGGCATCTGTTTGAGGGCAGTTAAGAAAGCGGGGTGCACTGCATAAGTTGGCACTACACGAAAGGGAGAGGTGTCGCCAACAGTGGGGGTCAGGTGCGATGCCATGGCATTACTGGGCCATGCAAGGGCAGATGGGTACAGTGCCAGGAACCGCGTGATCTCTGAAGCTAGCTATGGGCAATCAGCAGTGGAGCGCATCAGGCAGGGCGGACTATGGGAATCCCAATGTTTTATAAGGTACGTCTGTACGCAGCCACCCCGGGGAGTGGCTGGAAGATAGGTTAAGGTATCATGTGAGGGCAAACTTGGAGCATTCCAAAGGCACACTGTGAAGCACCAGAGATTTGATGGGGTGCAGTGTTATTGTGCAACTATGTACCAGCTGGAGTAGTTGTTTATACTGGTGTGCGGTTGTCAATAAGGGTGTTAGCAACCTAGTTTCACCTGCTAAAGGTGGCCTTGGACTTGTTTGCTGGACCGGGGAGAGGCCCAGGTATCAGCTGGATGTAGGTCAAGATGCCTACCCTTGTTAGAGGGGGCATGGACAGGTTTGCTGGACCTGGAGAGGGGCTCGAGAAAGCAGGCTTAGGTGCAAACTGGAGTGTATAGAAAGGTGTGCAGTGCTCAATTAAGGGTGTTAAGCAAGCCAGCATTTCTTTATTTTGCCAGGACCAATGGTTGGGTATATGGTCTTTTGTGCGTCTTCAAGGTGGCACGAGGGGCGGAATGCAGGAGACAAGTGTTGTTTTCACCACTGAGTTAATTCGGTTTGGGGGCCTAGGCTAGCGCTGGGACAGCTTGCTGAGGATAGCTGCGGCACAGACCGGGGGGTGTCACCCCTCCTAACAGCGGGACATACACGTAAGGGGCTATGAGTTGTCTTTTCTGGGTAGGCAGGCACTGCTGTAAGAAATGACGTCCTCCATGCGTAAGAAAGCAACTATTGAGGGACATGTGAGTTATAGGGGTCAAGGATAACCCCTTGCTTAGTGAAGCAAGGAGCCCGGTCTAGGGAGGCCAGGAAGCCTCGCGCAAATGAGCTAACCGTGTCATGCGGAAATTCACTGTTCAGAGTAGACTTTATTTGGCTCGGATACCCAGGAATGCGCTGGACCGGCTTGATGAAGAAGCCACAACAGAGTCTTGGGGGGGGGGTTCCTCCTCCTATTGTGCTGGTCATACACCTGCAAGGGAATAATCTGGCATCTCTGGGGAGAAGGGCACTGCTTCAAGCATTGACAGTCACCATGTGTAAGTTGAGCATCCGGCTGGGGACCTGTGAGATATGGAGGGCTGAGATAACGCCCCGGCAGGTGTGGCGGGGCGCACAATCATGGGAAGCCAGGGAGGTCTCTTGCAGGAAGGTAACAGCGCCATGAGGAAATTCTCTGAGCTAAGGGGGTTTGCCTTCATCCGTCATGGTTTACTGCACACTAAGGCCACAAGGTGTTTTGATGAAGATGGGGTACACCTGTCCAGAATGGGTTTGGACCTGTTCTTACTTGTATAGGGTGAGGCCTCAAGGACAGCAGGGTGTAAGTAAGGAAGCCTATCTTGGTTGGGGGCTCTGGGGTGGCGGTGGCCACACCCAGAGCTGTGGCGTAGTTACAGGGCGATCCAGAGGCTGTAAGGTATAGAAGGGTACCCTCTGCACGAGCACAGTAAGGGTGCTAAAGCCAAATATCCACAGGGAGGTCCTCGCGTTGGACCCTGGAGGAGCGACGACGCCCCGTTAGTCCTACGGTCGGTTGAGGACCTGAGCAACCGGGGGTTGCCTGGAAGGCTCTGCCCCCCTCTGGGGCATGAGCAAGGGAGTGGACTGGCGGTCCACCGGTGGGAGGGGTCACCCCTCCCCCAAATCTGACTGACACCGATTGGATTGGCCACAGTGTAATTTGGCTCATCAGGTGGCAGGCGGCGAGGGGCTGCCTGCCTTGGGATCGCCCGTAAGCTAACCCACCAATCTTGGCAATGTGTAATGCTAATAAACCTGCAGCAATTTTCTCCACAAAGAAGGTGTCTTGTCTGGTTATTTCGCTGAGAGATTGCTGTATGGGGGGATGGTGAGTGTTGCCGATATTGGCACTATGGAGTGGCGTTTTTGCCCGGACAGCATTAATGAAACAAATGACGAGATTCATGTTGTTTGATTTAAGTACCCACCGCTGGTCAGTTGTTGAACAGGGATCTTAGGGAAAGGGCAGTATGCGAAGTAGCACTGAATGCCCAAGCTTTCTCAATTTTCAGAGACTCCCTCAATACAATGCTGAAAGTTGTGAAAAATAAGTAACTAATGTCTCAAGTTTACATTTACAAAGCTGCGCATTTTGTCATGCCAAGTCAAAGTGATAGTCACATACATGCCAATAGACCCATTCAGGCAGGAGACTCGGGAGTTTTTAAGGAAAAAAATGCTTTATTTTAGCTCTCTTCCGTCTAAATATGTCTGTGATTCAATATAAATTAATGTGGAAAGTTCATTCCCGGATTTTGATTTACAAATGTCTCACTTTCCATTTTAAATTATTGGCATGTTTGTTAAATCGTGTCACTCTGTGCAAGCTTCTAAACAACCAAGCGCTACATGGCGACTAGGACCGAACCCCGTGACTTCCCGAAAAGTGAAAGTAAGATCCTGAAGGAACCGAACGTAATAAAAGGCCGGAGGACCTGTTTTACCGGCAGTAAAGGTGCGGCTGGGGGCGTGTCCGCCTCTCTACCTATTCCCAGTTAGTCGACAGTTGTTACTGAGGGGACCTGCGGCTTTTCTCTCGCCATGGACTCTGCACTCGACACGGTAAAGCTTGCTATTCATAATTCATGTATGTCAGTCTGTCTTTGTTTGTGTGTTTGGCAGAGAGTGTATTGTTTCGCCCATCTTTCACCTTCGCTGGGTTTCAGCGCCCGCCCCATCGGGGGTTAAAGCGCGTTTTTCGTCAGATTTTGACTATGTGAAGAGCTGATGCAACTAAACTTTAAGCCATGACACCTTATACCGAAAGGAAAGCGTGTTTGTCACGAGTCTTAGGAAATGAATGCCAGCGGGTCAAAGGCAGCTGAAGCACATGAAACTCTATGCAGTGGACAAGCAGGCGACTTTCACTTTCGGTTGCAGGTGCGTCATCAGAATCCTACAGCACAGAGCTTCGTACCTGTTTCAGCGTTGTTTAAACATCTGGGGGCATATTAACAAGCCAGGCGATAAAACGGCGATAATGGGCTTGATAATGTGCTCTATGGAATTCCAATTGAAGCCCATGTTAAATGTGAACGACATCTAACATGGGCTTCAATTGGAATTCCACAGAGCATATTATCAAGCCCATTATCGCCGTTTTAGCGGCGATAATTTTATCGCCTGGCTTGTTAATATGCCCCTTAATTTGGAAAGTGATAGTAGGGTGGGCTGCCTTCGGTTTCTTTAAAACAAAATATTATTTTTCATCATTGGTTTGGCACATACTCAGAAAAGAGTGCTTTGTTTCCCTGTCCCAAATTGCAATCTTCGTGCACGTCATCTTTTAAGAGTTGTGATGCCATTACAACAACTGCTGCAGATCCAGCAGCCAATGAGAAAAGCACGTTGTGTAGCATCTTACATCCCTATGGTCCAATGCGGGACCCGCATTTATTTTCCTCATCAGAGGTTTCCAGAGAACAAGAAAGGGTTAACTCTCCAAACGGGAAAGGAGGATGAAGAGAAAAGGGAATAACAGGCACAAAGGGAGAGGCAGTAACCTGCAAGAGTGAGATAAAAGGGGTAGGGAGTGCCTGCCAGTATATAAGAGTTGGGTTCAGGACTACGCAGCCTTGGTTATGCCGACATTTAATAGAGCATTTAATAGAGCCGGCCGCGTGGGCAGTGCTTTGGGCACCGGCACTCTTTATGTTCCAAATTATTAAGCACTGCGTCCCTCGCCCATGGCCTATTACTTTTGAGCAGTGCCGGAATTGGAAACGAGTAACTCGGGGAATCTTTACATTTGGGGGACAAAATGTGACAGAGGAAAGTGGGTGTTATCAATCACAAAGGGCATAGCTGACTAATAGTCAACATATGCATTTCTGTTTAAAATGTCTGCTGCACAGAAATTGGTAACAAGGACAAATGGGACAGTAAATCTGTTCTAGATTACTTACTTAGTCACAAAATGGCTTCATCCTAAAATACCTTACAAGGTTAAGACACCTGCTGCAGAGATAATTGTCTACCCAGCAATTGTGAGAGAATTACAATAGTGGTAAAATAACTCAAGTGATTAACACAGTTCTGAGAGAGTTCTGTTTATTGCCCAGTCACAGGTTTGAATCATAAAGTAGTTGTTAGATCTGGGGGTCTCTAGTTGGTACAGGTAGGTACCTTTGACCAAATAGGGACCCTTGTGTCTAGTCAGGGTAAGGGGTACACTCCTAAAATAACCCCTGCTCACCCCCTTGGTAGCTTGGCATGAGCAGAGAGGCTTATCTCAGAGGCAGTGTGTAAAGCATTTGTGAACACATACTGTAACCCAGTGACGACACTACAGATGGACACCACACCAGTTGTATATTAAAAATAAGTATTCTTTATATAGATTTAACACAAGACCACAAACGACAAAAATCCACAATACTGTACTTCAAATGCGACACTTTGAGTTCAATGTACCTTTGGATGCGTAACGCTATACAACGAAAGTGTTGCAGGGAAGGTGATACGTCGGTTCCTTACATGCAAGAACGGTGATGCGTCGGGTCCCTACTGATGCATAGGGGATGCGTTGGTTCGTCTCGGTGTGGGAAGGTGATGCATCGGTTTCTTACTGCCCTTCCGTGGCGATGCGACCAGCAAAAACTGTGATGCGATGAAGATCCGGTGCAATGAAACAAAGATGGCGTCTTCTTCTTGATGTGACACGATGCTTGCACACCCGACGGCCGTGCGGCGACTCAGCAATTCTTCTGAGCCACGACAGGCCCTGCAAAACGCTTCTCCGGTGATGCAGCAGCGTCTGATGCGACGTCGATCCTCTTCTCCGGTGATGCAAGGCACTTCGGCAATGTGATGCGACAGCTGCAGCGGTGACACCCTTCTTCAGCGCTGCGACGACAGCAGCGGTGACACGCTTCTCCGATGATGCGGTGGCATCTGATGAGACGTCGATCCTCTTCTCCTGCGATGCGAGGCGCTTCTGCGTTGTGAAGCAACAGCGGCAGCGGCGACACCCTTCTTCAGCGATGCGATGACAGCGACTGTGGCGGCGACACACTTCTTCTTCGTGAGTCGCGCTTCCAGCTTGTTGTGACACGCAGTCCCTCAGAAGGCCCAACACAACAGCAGGCACTTCCAAAGAACTCTTTGGGAGCTGGTTGGTGAAGTCTGTTATCCCTGACACTTCAGCAGGAGGCAAGCTCTATCTCAAGCCCTTGGAGATCCTTCACAAGTTGAATAAAAGTAGCACAAAAGTCCTTTCTCCTTTCTTTGGCAGTCAGGCAACCACTGCAGGCCAATCCCCCAAACAGCACTCAGCTTAGGGATAGTCTCCTCCTCAGTCTCTCTGGTTGCTCTCCTCAGCAAAGGTTTCTTCTTGTTTCCCAAAAGTGATCTAAAGTTCTGGGGTCTGGGTACACCTTTTTATCCTCATTTACCCACCACTTTTGTATCACTGTGCACAATATGTTGTATTTCATCTTGTGTTTGACAGCTTTTAAAATCGCTTTGGGTATTTATAAATGACGCAATTTAAATACAATAACCTGATACCCACCAATTTGTGTTGTTTTTGGGCTTTATATGTGTTCCTTGAATTTAAAGTGGAGTAGTTTGATGAATAACTCACTGAATTGTTCTATTGTTTAAGAAATAGTTTTTACACCCGACAGGACCACTATCTTTCTTTACATGTCCATGCCCAGGTTCTGAGGGACACTGGGTTGCCCCATTGCTAACTAGACTTGAATTAGTGCAGGTTCTAACCTGCGAGGGTTCTTTTTCTCTCATTTATTTTTTTTGTATGCATATATCTTCCGGAGCATGTCGGATAAGGAAACATTATCCTACAGTGAAGAGTATATAACTTGGTTGATACAAGAGCAGGGCGCATCAAACTTCCTGCTAGGATCAGACAGAGTATCGGTTGATGCTAGCCTGGATGAAAAATTAGCCAAGGTTGGAGAAAAAACGGATTTGATCCCGCCTTCATGGACATGTCTTAACTAAGTATCTGCAATCAAACATAATTCCGAAAGGCCTACAGGTTCGGAACGAGCCTGCTATCTTCATAGACGTCCCCAAATTTAGGGAGGGGTTTAGTCACGTTGCCAATAATTGCTCCAGGCACTGGATGGTGCCTGGAGTAAAGACCGCAATTGAATACGTGAAAAAACTCACTCAGGAAATCGCTGACCTTAAGAAGGAATTCCTTGAGGGTAGTGCCCTCTCCAATGCAAGGGAAGCCCTAGAGCAAGTGGAAAAAACACTCGCAGACTTCAACACAGTAACATTGAACAGAAAGTTAGACAAATATCGAAAGATATAAGAAACTACGATAAGAAGCTAACTTATCCATACTTGGCTGACGATTACTATCAGCAGGACAGCCAAGGCTTCTTCTCAAACAGAAGCAGGCAGAGACCCAGGAGGTATAATACCTTCTCAGATTCCTCAGTAGGGAGTGGTTCTGATTCCAACTCTGAGAGACCGTCCACTAGCCATCAGGGTAACCAGGGCCCTCATTTTTTAGGGGAAGGTTATCACCAATCCAACAGGGGTGGTGGGACGTCTCAGAATTGGGAACTGCCAAGAAGTTGGAACAAGGGCAGGAGCACCCAGCGGGGAACCTCACGTGTCTGCTTTTACCAACCAGAAACACATGGGGAGATCTCAACACGCAGACAAACATACAGAGGGTGAGAACCCCCCCCCCCCCGAGAACAGCAGTGACATTCAGTTATTGAGGGAACACACGTTACCCACTGACTCCACATTATCTACTGACCTTGCAGCTAGCGACACACAGACAATGACTAACTCGGAATTGATGTCAATTGATGGCACACAACAAAGCACCAATACCAACAAGGCATTAAACTTGATCCAGGACGTGCAACACGAAAATAATCACAACTGCATGGACCCAATAATCAACCCATACTATGTCTCCAGCTGAGAGAGAGGTTCTTTCGTAAGGGCTATCATTTGTGCCCACAGCGATACCGGATTCCTTCTATGCTAAACTTGAGCTGCAGAGATTCTTCAGAAAAATCAGACTGAAGTACTACTTCAGTAAAAATACCTATAACCCCACAGCGGCTGCCACAAACTTCAGACCTCCATCCACCTTTACACCAGGAGCATACCTGATGAGTGAGAAAATACTAGCCTACGAGAAGATCGTCCTCTAAGAAACCATGCAACTGTTGGAGGAAAGAAAATATATAAAGCACAACATCAGCAAGGATGAAAGAGTGGCGCTACGATCCCTGGGCACCAATGCTTCCATTGTTATCAAAGCAGCAGACAAGGGTGGTGCGGTAGTCCTACAGAACACTGCCGACTACGTGGAGGAAATGGAATTGCAATTGGGGGTCCTGGAAAGTTACCACCGTACCCATAGGGACCCTACTGCTGAACTGAAATCCCTGATAGAGAAGCTAACCCAGTATGGACTGTCAGAAGGATTTCTGAGCCAACCAGAATGTGATTTCTTGAATAAAAAAAGAACCAAGCATCCCCATGATATATACACTATCCAAGGTACACAAGCGGATAGAGAAGCCACTAGGGAGACCCATTGTTTCTGGTTGCGGGTCTATATTGGAGCCACTCAACCAGTTCATTGATTATTTCCTGCAACCCTGGGTCCCTGAGACCAAATCTTTTGTGAGAGACACAATGCACATCATACAACTATTGGAGGGTCAACCATATGATGTCCAGACTCAACTCCTAGTGACTCTTGATGTGTCCTCACTGTATACGTCTATCCCCCAATACAAGGCACTGGACGTAGTCCGAATCACACTGGATAACATCCCAGACCGCATTGGATACCAACTGACTTTCTGATATCTTTGCTGGAAATTGCCATGAAGAAGAATTACTTAATTTTCAAGAATCAATTTTGCTACCAGTGCAAGGGAGTTGCGATGGGTGCTACTTACACACCGAGCCTGGCCAACATCTTCATGGATAATTATGAGGAGGACCATCTATACAGCCATGACAATCCATACATAAACCAGATCACAGTATGGAAACGCTACGTAGACAATATCATAATGATTTGGTCGGGTAATGCCAACGAGCTAAAGGAATTCCAGAACTGGCTCAACACCAGAACAAGGGACATCCAAATCACCATGAGAAGCAACACTGAGGCCATAGACTTCTTGGATCTGACCTTTCGAGTTGAAGATGGCCTTTTATATTGTGATCTTTACCGTAAACCCACTGAAAGAAACACACTGCTCAAGTACGAATCACATCACCCCCGAAGTCTGAAGGATAACTTACCGTATGGCCAGTACCTCAGGCTCAGAAGGAACTGTACTAGAAGGACAGACTTCTTCAAAGAAACAGAAACCCTTACGAGTCGTCTAAAGGAGAGGGGGTACCCTACAGGACTATTGAAACGTGCACGCAAACGCACCTGGTACTACAGGTGAAAGAGAGAGCTACAAAGACAGAAAACATTGTATGCGTGACAACATTCGATACTAAAAGCAATGGCATAAAAAAGGTTGTGAAGAAGTATTGGAATTTGGTTGCAAGTGAACTTAACACCAATGAAGACCTCGTCTTTGCCTTTAAAAGGGGCAGGAACATCAAAGATAATGTGGTCAGGGCATATCTTGAACCCCCGAAACTGCTAGACCTCAGGAGCCATCTAGGCCTACCACCCATAACTGGACATCACAAATGCGGCCAATGCAAAGCGTGCCCCCTGTGTAATGAAGGTTCCACTTTCACACATAACAACAGAACATACAAGCTACCACACTTTTCCAATTGCAATAGCACCAACGTGATATACTCAATCCGTTGTCCGTGTGGTCTACTTTATGTGGGACAGACCGCCCAGAAAGTAAAAGCAAGAATACTACAGCACATGAGTAGAGTAAGGTGCAAGGTACAGGGCGCTCCTTTGGTTGAGCATTTTGTGACACACAACCACCCCCCAGACAGCATACGTTGGTGGGTCATAGAGAAAATCAGTGTCCATCTAAGAGGCGGGTCCATTTCAATGGCTCTCAACTACAAGGAATCTAGGTGGATTCACTTTCTTAACACGGTACAGGAGGGGCTCAATGAGCTAGAGGAGACCTCAAGACAAATGGGCCAGCTTTAACATCTGAGGGGCACAAACCACACTACATAATATACGGTTGATGTGACTAAATCAGGCGTATAATTTAAGAGGATCAATGATCGTTTAATGTGAAGGTGAGCTAATGTTACATACAGTACATCTGCGTAATTACAATTTGAGTATGACTACCTGGCTTGTGGTTCTGCGCTTTGTGGTAGGAGCAGAGAGGTGCATTGTACCACAATACCACAATACATGTTACACAAATACCTTGTTTTCGTAGTTACCCTAATGACAATGTCAATATTAATTTCTGTGGTGTTTAACCATGTGGGAGCAGAGATGTGCATTGTACTACAATACATGTTGCACAAGCACCTTGTTCTTGTAGTTAACCTAACTACAATGTAAATAATTTCTGTGTTTAAATGATGTTCCTATTGACTTCATGACAGTCTGGACGACTTGCCTTCTGTTCTAATATATGACAATATGCATACTGCATGTTCATATGAATGTGCATCGCTTAATAACCAGCGTATGACGGTGTGTTAATGTATAACTGCCATTATTGTGCATGCAATCTTGTTTTAACCAGCTCAGAAATGTGTGTTAATGTGTAATCGCCAATGTATGAATTACAATTGTCCCATTTAGCTTTTTGGCAATCCACACTCCAAAACGCCTTTATACCAACTAGATTCTAAACCCGAGGTTTGAGCTCTGCAGCTATCGTGCCCCACATACAGCTTGTTGATCAGGTTGCTAAGCAACCAGATGACGCCACATACGCACATACCACTGGGACATGCTCCCTACGGCATTAGGTTGCTGGGCAACCGAAAGAGTCAGCATTCTGCTGCTGCTCCACACGAGGCGACGCACACGTGCATGTCAATTATGTGTTGGCATATCAGTGGCTTGATATGTAGGCTCTGTGTAGAATTATACCGGCATGCCAGGACTCACGACTGAGCACACCACCAACTATTGAAGGTGCTACAAATCATTACTAGAGGTGAGCGCATCAGGAGTTGATGTTTGACCAAGTGGGTCTAACTTTATTCCCCCTCCCGGTTTTCCCACAGATCCAAACAACTTGCCACAAGAAAGCTCCAAAGCGCGAGCATTTTTTAACGAACAAACCAATTTATATCTTTGACTAAAACCCGTAACTTGGTGAGTCTTCTAGCCACACAGCCCTAAATATGTTCCTTTGTTAAACCGGAGGATTTATTCTAATCCCCGCGGTTCTGTCTCCTCCCTCTAATTTACATAGAATCAGCCCGTGATCCGCATTGGCTTGTTGTAAGCGTCCGAGTGCGCTTTTGAAAATGATCACGTCCTATCCGCGTACGGACTTCGGTGAATTCTACAACCACCTAACACACCCAATCACTGGCAGATAACTAAGGGAATTTTCTTAAAACTACTCCGTTCTTCTCCTCCTTTGTTTTTAGAATTGCCACAACGGGGATGAGGTTGCGCACATGCCTATGCGCTCCTAAAGCCTATGTAGGTGAGTTTTCTGCCACCATTTGAGTCACCGACTACACAACTTTAGTGTATAGATATGGAATACACCTGATTCATGCACCTTCCCATTCGCAGGCTGTCATCCCTCCCCCACCCTTGTCCTGATGAAGACCCGCGTTGACTACATAATAGTGCAGATCATGGGTTAAACCTCGACAATATTCCCTGGTCCAGATTAAGGCTTTGCGTGGAAAAGATTAATTTGTTTAAGCTGCAGAGCCAATAATTCTTTGCTTCTGGACTTCTGTTTCCTTTGTACATATTTTAGTCACCTTGTACATAATACACACCACTTTTGTATCACTGTGCACAATATGTCACTTGGTCACACATCACATTATATTTCACCTTGTGTTTGACATCTTCTAAAATCGCTTTGGGTATTTATAAATGACGCAATTTATATAAAATAACCCGATGCCCACCAATTCATGTTGTTTTTGTGCTTTATATGTATTCCTTGAATTTAAAGTGGAGTAGCTTGATGAATAACTCACTGAATTGTTCTATTGTTTAAGAAATAGCTTTTACACCCGACAGAACCACTGTCTTTCTTTACATATCCATGCCCAGGGTCTGAGGGACACTGGGTTGCCCCATTGCTAACTGTCCCTGAGACTTCAGCAGGAGGCAAGCTCTATCTCAATCCCTTGGAGATCCATCACAAGTTGAATGAAAGTAGCACAAAAGTCCTTTCTCCTTTCTTTGGCAGTCAGGCAACCACTGCAGGCCAATCCCCCAAACAGCACTCAGCTTAGGGATAGTCTCCTCCCCAGTTTCTCTGGTTTCTCTCCTCAGCAAAGGTTTCTTCTTGTTTCCCAAAAGTGATCTAAAGTTCTGGGGTCTAGGCCCCCTGTTTATCCTCATTTTCTCTTTGTTCTCTGAAGGCAGAGAGGCCTTTGCCTAGTCCAAACCGGTTCTGGTCAGTCCTGGAGCTCTTTGTTGACAAGACTCCTTCTTTCCTTTCACAGTGCAGGCCAGGACATCAGACGCACCACAGGAGGTGGAGCCAGCATTGTGGAGGGAAGGCAAAGTCCTATTCAGGTCCCAGGTGCAACACCTCCCACCCATCTACATGCAGATCTCTCTATTCAGCCCTGTGCTGACTCACCCTGTCTCCTGGAATCCCCCATCCCCTGTCACTCAAACTCCAGACAAGGAATACACAACCTAGCAGAGGCAGGCTTGGATGGTTAGACAAGAAAATACCTACTTTCTAAAAGTGGTATTTTCAAACACAGAATGTTAAAACCAACTTCACTAAAAGATGCATTAGGTCAGTTAGGATTATAAGATGTGTAGGAGAGTGGCATCGACTGCATAGTTGCCCCCAACGTTTTGCTGATGTTTTTGCTGTTTTATGACTCTTAGCCAGGCTGTGGCCCTGCTATCCAGGACCCCAGCCTATCTGCTTCCTCTGTTAAACGATGTGAGTACCCTAGGTACAACCCAATTGGATGCTGAGGATGCCCTGACAGTCCCTTGTAGATGGTACCCTAGGTACCCAGGGCATGGGTCCCTCAGTAGGCCTACCAGGGCTGCAGCACTTATTGTGCCACCCTGGGACAGCCATACAAACTGACACCACCAGACCACTACTGTAGTCTGGGTAAGGTGGTGCTGGCACCCCTTACAGGGATATAGGTATCCTATATCCCACCCCATTACAACACATATACTCTCATAGGTCACCCCTATAGCAGGCCTTGGTAATCCTACAAGGCAGGGTGCTGAGGTATGTGTGAGGGGGGACCCCTACATGAGAAGGGCCTCTCTGCAACCTTCGTAAAATCATTGCTGGGTTGTTTGTAGTGTAGCCATACCATATACTCTTAACCGCATTATAAGTCTATTGCGATATCGCGATAACTTGAGAATGGCTACACAGAACCATATTGTGTTTGGTGTCAAACATGTAGGAATCATACCCCCAGTCCAGCCATGGGCATGAGGGTACGATTCCCCCCTGCTAGAGGGGCGATATGGGAAAAGCGGCAGAATTTAGACACCAATTTAAAAGTGCACAAGTTTCACAAAATAGCTACTACCCGCCACCTACACGACCCTGGCTGGCTGTTGCTGGGGAAAACCCCAGCCTCGCCAGCTGGACAATAGGGCTCCTGTGGCAGGGAGGTGCTAGCATCTCCCCAGACAGGATAATGTGGATTGGAACAGGGTGGGTGCACCAAAAGTCCTTTCAGAGTTGCACGTAGGCAGCTGCAGAAGCCTCATTCTGCATACACCGCTTGGAACCGGTTCAGGGGCATCCTGCCCCTCGCCCAGGTGGGAAACACACAAAAGGGAGAGGGTGTAGCCACCCTTTCCCGCATCACCTACCATTGGTGGACACTACTCTGGACACTCCCCTAATCGTGGGGATAAAGGTGAATAACGTGGCCCCAGAGCCTCAGATTAATCTTGAACTTTACAGTCTTGACCTTCGACTTGCTGCTGCCCAGCTGATGGAAGAAATCTCCTTTGGGATAAAGGAGTTATCCCCCTGCTTGGCAGGCACCTGAAACACTGCAAGTAACCCGGTTGGAACTTCGCTGCTCTCACGAACTTCGACGACTTCCAGAAACCTTGAGGTGGGTTTCCAGCGCATCCCAGAGGCCAGTGAGTGTGCTCAACGAGTTTGGGCACCGTGGACCGCGTGGGTGCCGAGATCCCCAATACCCCGAGCCACCGGCCACCTCTTGCATAGCACACGACCCTGACCAGTGGGGAAGTTGTGCTTTGGCCTGTTTTTGAGCCAACCACTTTACAGCAATTGTCCCAAAGACCAGCACCCTAGCCCCCTCTGGTGGCCCATAGGTGCCCTTTTACGCACGCCAAATTGCTGCCTCCCGCGGTCCCTTGTCTCTCGACTTTTGGGCCCTAGCGGAGGTCTATCTTTACAATCAAGAGTTCCCCTGGTTGCTCCAGGCCTGCTCTACAGTCTCCTCGAAGGAGACCTCTCCCAGACCTCGTGGGTCTGCACTGTAGCAGATTTGTTTATTCTTTGTGGGTTGCGGTTGCCAAGGCTTAGAGGATCCAATCCGGACACTAACACCGCAGCGAGCCTCATCCGACGTGGGACAGTCGCCCTCCTGAAACTGGCCTTCCTTGAAGCCTCTTGGAGCCCGTGGCTGCAGATCCAAGCTACACCACTTTCCACCTGAAGCACCCGACATCGAAGGGTTCTTTGCTTTGAGCCTCCTGGTCACTTTGCCGTGACCCAGACTCTGTCCCCTCTGCTTTCAGGTTCTTCTCTACAATCTTCACATCTTTGATCTTCACGGCATCATCGACGCTTTTGGCTAGCAGAACTTTTGACTATTTTCCCATTGAAAATCAGCCCGCGACCCGACAGCAGAAACGACCTATGCACCCGGCTTCCCTGGGGCAGGTAACAGTGGTACCTCGGTACTCTCGTGGTAGTGGGCTCTTCAAAAGCTTAAGTCTGACGTTTTAACTTTGTACTCCTGCTAGAAGTATTTTTAAACTGTTTATTTCCAACCGCGACATTCTCCATAGGCTGTAATAGAGATCCCGATAGCAGCTACTTGCACTGCACGCGCCTCCCGTGTATCCCCTTCCTCATAACCTGGGGTGGATTCTTAAGGGGCCAGCGATCCTGAATGCCCTAGGCATTAACTGTAGAATTGTCGTGGTTCTTATACCACTTTTTTAGTATATGGTTTGGTCCCCCCTGGGGCCCAATGTTAATAGTGCTATTTATTGTGTCTATCAATGCTTGTTTGATATTGTAACTTTGCCACAGCTTCATAAAGAGACTGTGGGATTCTGTCTAGAATAAATACATATATTTTATATATATACCTGTGTGGGCTACTCTTTCATTTGGTTATTCAAGAGGTTATTATGGTAAAACAATAAGCTTAACACTCCTTCAAGACTTAGCCTGAAGGCTGCTCTCCACAGCTACCACTAGGATAGCTTTCTTTAAAGGTTGTCTTAAACCTATCATCAATAAGAGTCGAATTGGACTGGTGCAAGGTGTCCCTATAACTAGGAGACAGCATATGCCAGGCCAACTTCTCACATTGGTGTGCAGCGGTTGGATTCAAGCTTGCCATTGTTTTACCAGATAACAAATTGAATTTCTAAAGTGAAAGCTACTAGGTACCAGAGGTACATATAAATGCAAGATTAGAATACAATAAGTTCTACTGAACTTAGGAGTTGTGTGTAGAGGATTTAGCACACCTTGACTACAACTCAAGAAAGGGTTCAGTAGGCCACACTTAGTGTAGGTAGATACACCACTATCACTACACTAGAAATGTCTTTAGGTTCAGGTGCCCATAAGGCTCTGGAAGGACCCCAAAGGGTCCCAGTCGACAAGTATGATCATCTCTCCTTTGCTGATCTCAGGGAGATGTGCACCCTTAGGAAACTTAAGGCAAACAAAGGTGCCAATACCCAACGTCTCAGGGAAATCCTGCTCATAGCAGACTTTATGCAGACTTTAGGGTCTGGTGGGGTAGACAGGTTGGGTGGGCATCCATCAGAAGAGGATCCTCCAAGAGAGGACTCTGATGAGGACCAGGAAGAGGATGAAGATCCTGACCTGGAAGAAGAAAACCACTCACAACATGGAGGTGATGGCCCAAAAGGCACTCTCTCCATCCCTAAAGGGAGAGTGGTGGATCCCAGAAGGAACAGATCCCCCTCAGTGGGGTCCAACCATTCTAGGAGATCCAAAAGGACCTCTGCCTCTCCTCAGAGGAGAGAATCCTCCCAAGAGAGGACATGCAGATTGCTCCAGTTTGAGCAGGCAAAGCTACAAATAAGGAAAGAGCAGTTAGCATTAGACAGGGAGTCCCTGGAGCTTCAGAGAGCTTCAAGAAAGTGGGGTCTAGAGATCCCTGGTGGCAGTAATGAAACCCCTAGAGTTAGAGAGAAAGTCCCTGACAATAGGAACCTCCACAAGATTGTGCCCCCCTATCATACAGGGGATGTCATCCACAAATGGATATCTGCTCTTGAGAGGGCCTGTAAAGTACAGAGGGTCCCAGTAGAGCAGTGGGCAGCAATACTGTGGCTCTCCTTTGCAGACAAAGGTAGAGACAAGCTCCTCTATGTTAGAGAAGAGGATGCTGATGATTATTATATCCTGAGAGATGCTTTAATAGATGGGTTTGGCTTAACCACTGATCAATACAGACTTAAAAAAGCACAGAATCAGGATTGGGTAGATTTTGTAGATTGTGCTACCAAGGCACTGGAAGGTTGGTTAACTGGCTGTAAGGTGAATGATTACCAAGGATTGTATAATCTCATAATGAGGGAGCAGATTCTTAATAATTGTCAGAACCAGCTTTTACATCAGCACCTGGTAGACTCTGATCTGACCTCTCCCCAAGAATTGGGAAAGAAGGCAGACAAATGGGTCAGAACCAGGATTAAGCAGAAGGTCCAGCCCTTGGCGGGTGCAACTAAAAAGGAAGATGCCAAAAGCTCAGATAAGGGTGGGGAGAAGGGAAAAGACCAGCAGTCTTCACCAGGCCCCCAAAAATCTGCATCTGAGAAAACCCAAGCTAATAAAGCTAAACAACCAAGGAAGCCATGGTGTAAGTTCTGTAAGCAGAAGACCCATTGGACTTCAGATTGTAATAAGGCCAAAGACTCCACAAGTACCACTCCACCTGCCCCTAAGGCAGCTGCTCCCCCTAGTGCAACCATAGGTGGTGGTACACAGAACAAGGGCATAGTAGGGTTGACCCTGGGATCTGGAGAGGACTCTGGCCTAGTCAGAACTCCTACTCAGGCTGTTCTAGTTTGTGATGGGGACCTGTCCCTGTTTGTGAGCCCCAGTGGTCTGGGCAAATACAGACAACAGCCAACCATTAATGGAAGGGAGTCACTAGCTTACAGGGATACAGGGGCCAGTGTCACCATGGTGACTAAGGACCTTGTGGACCCTAACCAGATCATACTTGGTGAGATTTACCAAGTGACCAATGCAAGCAACGTTAGTACAGACCATGCTCTAGCAGTTGTGAACTTCTCCTGGGGAGGGGTAACTGGCCTCAAGAAAGTTGTGGTGAGTGCAGACCTACCTGTTGAATGTTTACTAGGGAATGATTTGGAGACCTCAGCATGGGCTGAGGTGGAGCTAACTACCCATGCAGCAATGTTGGGTATACCAGCAGAAGTGATTGCCCTGACAAGGTCAAAAGCAAAGCTGACAGGAACTGAACAGGCCTTGGATCCTGGAAGAATGGACCAAGGACCTTCCAAGTGGAGGAGTAGCAGGGGTAAGGCAGAGCCTTCCCCCCAGGAACAGTCTGTAGAAACTCTTTTAGCAGAAGAGGATCTATCTCCTGAAGAAGGAACTGCCCCAGAGGAACTGGAACCTGATCAGGTTGAGTTCTTGGGGGCAGGGGGACCTTCTAGGGCAGACTTGAGCCTGGAGCAGCAGAGCTGCCCCACTCTTGAACCCCTCAGACAGCAAGCTGCTGCTGAGGCTGCAAGGAATGCCAGTGGGACCCATAAGATTTATTGGGATGAAGGGCTCCTTTACTCAGAGGGTTGAGACCCCAAGCCTGGTGCAGCCAGGAGGTTGGTCATACCTCAAAAGTTTAGGGGCTTCCTGCTCACACTGGTCCATGATATTCCCTTAGCAGGACACCTGGGCAAAAACAAGACTTGGGACAGAATTGTCCCTCACTTTCATTGGCCCCAGATGAGTGAAGACTGTATGAGCTTTTGCAGCTCTTGCATTACCTGCCAAGCAAGTGGCAAAGCAGGTAAATCCACAAAGGCCCCCCTGATACCATTACCTGTGGTGGGGGTGCCCTTTGAGCGGGTGGGGATTGACATAGTTGGTCCCCTGGACCCACCAACAGCATCTGGGCACAGGTTCATTCTAGTGGTAGTGGCTCATGCCACTAGATACCCAGAAGCTATTCCCCTTAGGACCATCACAGCACCTGTGGTGGCAAGAGCCCTCCTGTGAGTCTTTTCCAGGGTGGGGTTTCCTAAGGAGGTATTGTCTGACAGAGGTACAAACTTTATGAGTAGTTACCTGAAGGCAATGTGGAAGGAGTGTGGGGTTAACTATAAGTTCACCACCCCTTACCACCCACAATGCAATGGTCTTGTTGAGAGATTCAACAAAACCTTAAAGGGTATGATCAAAGGACTCCCAGAAAAGTTTAGGCGAAAATGGGATGTTCTTCTGCCCTGCCTTCTCTTTTCATACAGGGAGGTGCCACAAAAGGGGGTTGGTTATAGCCCCTTTGAACTTTTGTTTGGCCATCCTGTTAGAGGGACACTTTGTCTAGTGAAGGAGGGATGGGAGCAACCTCTCAAACCCCCTAAACAGGATATTGTGGACTATGTACTTGGTCTCCGCTCCCGGATGGCTGAGTACATGAAGAAGGCAACTAAAAACCTGGAGGCAAGTCAGGAATTACAGAGAGCCTGGCATGACCAAAAGGCTGTCTTGGTGGTGTACCAGCCAGGATAGAAGGTATGGGTGTTGGAGCCAGTGGCCCCAGCAGCTCTCCAGGATAAGTGGAGTGGACCCCATACCATTTTGGAGAAAAAGGGAGAGGTTACCTATTTGGTAGACCTTGGCACTCCCAGAAGTCCCCACAGGGTACTTCATGTTAATAGGTTGAAAGCATATGTGGACAGGGCTGACATGGGCTTGCTCATGGCAACAGATGAGGGACAGGAGGAAGAGAGTGACCCTCTCCCAGACCTGCTCTCTCAGAACCCTGACGATGGGTCAGTTGATGGAGAAGCCTTGGCAGGCAGCCTCACTGACCAGCAGCAAGCTGACTGTAGACAAGTTCTTCAGTCTTATAGACATATGTTTTCTCTGACTCCAAGTCAGACCACCTGGTGCACTCATGAAGTGGATACTGGGGACAGTCTGCCTGTCAAGAATAAAATCTACAGGCAACCTGATCATGTCAGGGACTGCATAAGGGCAGAAGTCTAAAAGATGTTGGAGTTGGGAGTGATTGAGCCCTCAGATAGCCCTTGGGCTAGCCCAGTAGTCCTAGTACCAAAACCTCACACCCAGGGTGGTAAGAGAGAGATGAGGTTCTGTGTCGACTACAGGGGACTCAATGCAGTCACTAAGACTGATGCTCATCCAATTCCCAGAGCAGATGAGCTCATAGATAGATTGGCCTCAGCCAAATATCTGAGCACATTTGATCTGACAGCTGGCTACTGGCATATAAGGTTAGCTGAGTCTGCAAAAGCCAAAACAGCATTTTCTACCCCTAGTGGGCATTATCAATTTATTGTGATGCCCTTTGGTTTGAAAAATGCACCTGCCACTTTTCAAAGGTTGGTGAATCAAGTCCTCTCAGGCCTGGAAGACTTTAGTGCAGCATATCTAGATGATATTGCTGTCTTTAGCTCCACCTGGGAGGATCACCTGATCCACCTGAGGAAAGTTTTGGAAGCCCTGCAAAAGGCTGGGCTCACTATCAAGGCTACTAAGTGCCAGATAGGGCAGAGTCAGGTTGTGTACCTGGGTCACCTTGTAGGTGGAGGCCAGGTTCAACCACTTCAGAGCAAAATCCAGACCATAATGGACTGGGTTGCTCCAACCACCCAGACTCAGGTTCGAGCTTTCTTGGGCCTGACTGGTTATTATAGGAGGTTTGTAAAGGGATATGGATCCATTGTGACCCCCTTGAATGACCTCACCTCCAAGAGGATGCCCAAAAAGGTTCAGTGGACTGTCAGCTGTCAGAAAGCTTTTGATGACCTAAAACAGGCAATGTGCTCTGCTCCAGTGCTCCAAAGCCCCAACTACTCCAAAGAATTCATAGTTCAAACTGATGCTTCAGAGGTGGGGGTAGGTGCTGTGTTATCACAACTGAATGAGGAGGGCCAGGATCAACCAGTAGCTTTTATTAGCAGAAGGTTGACCCCCAGAGAGAAACGTTGGTCAGCTATAGAGAGGGAGGCCTTTGCTGTGGTCTGGGCCTTGAAGAAGCTGAGGCCATACTTGTTTGGCACTCACTTCATTGTTCAAACAGACCATACGCCCCTCCTATGGCTAAAACAGATGAAGGGTGAAAACCCCAAACTACTCAGGTGGTCCATTTCCCTACAGGGGATGGACTATACAGTGGAACATAGACCTGGGAGCAACCATGCCAATGCAGATGGCCTCTCCAGATATTTCCACTTAGAACATGAAGACTCAACTGGTCAAGGTTAGTTTAATGTCCCTGCGTTTGGGGGGGGGGGGTTATGTAGGAGAGTGGCATCGACTGCATAGTTGCCCCCAACTTTTTGCTGATGTTTTTGCTGTTTTATGACTCTAGCCAGGCTGTGGCCCTGCTATCCAGGACCCCAGCCTATCTGCTTCCTCTGTTAAACGATGTGAGTACCCTAGGTACAACCCAATTGGAGGCTGAGGATGCCCTGACAGTCCCTTGTAGATGGTACCCTAGGTACCCAGGGCATGGGTCCCTCAGTAGGCCTACCAGGGCTGCAGCACTTATTGTGCCACCCTGGGACAGCCATACAAACTGACACCACCAGACCACTACTGTAGTCTGGGTAAGGTGGTGCTGGCACCCCTTACAGGGATATAGGTATCCTATATCCCACCCCATTACAACACATATACTCTCATAGGTCACCCCTATAGCAGGCCTTGGTAATCCTACAAGGCAGGGTGCTGAGGTATGTGTGAGGGGGGACCCCTACATGAGTAGGGCCTCTCTGCAACCTTCGTAAAATCATTGCTGGGTTGTTTGTAGTGTAGCCATACCATATACTCTTAACCGCATTATAAGTCTATTGCGATATCGCGATAACTTGAGAATGGCTACACAGAACCATATCGTGTTTTGTGTCAAACATGTAGGAATCATACCCCCAGTCCAGCCATGGGCATGAGGGTACGATTCCCCCCTGCTAGAGGGGCGATATGGGAAAAGCGGCAGAATTTAGACACCAATTTAAAAGTTCACAAAATGGCTACTACCCGCCACCTACACGACCCTGGCTGGCTGTTGCTGGGGAAAACCCCAGCCTCGCCAGCTGGACAATAGGGCTCCTGTGGCAGGGAGGTGCTAGCATCTCCCCAGACAGGATAATGTGGATTGGAACAGGGTGGGTGCACCAAAAGTCCTTTCAGAGTTGCACGTAGGCAGCTGCAGAAGCCTCATTCTGCATACACCGCTTGGAACCGGTTCAGGGGCATCCTGCCCCTCGCCCAGGCGGGAAACACACAAAGGGGAGAGGGTGTAGCCACCCTTTCCCACCTCACCTACCATTGGTGGACACTACTCTGGACACTCCCCTAATCGTGGGGATAAAGGTGAATAACGTGGCCCCAGAGCCTCAGATTAATCTTGAACTTTACAGTCTTGACCTTCGACTTGCTGCTGCCCAGCTGATGGAAGAAATCTCCTTTGGGATAAAGGAGTTATCCCCCTGCTTGGCAGGCACCTGAAACACTGCAAGTAACCCGGTTGGAACTTCGCTGCTCTCACGAACTTCGACGACTTCCAGAAACCTTGAGGTGGGTTTCCAGCGCATCCCAGAGGCCAGTGAGTGTGCTCAACGAGTTTGGGCACCGTGGACTGCGTGGGTGCCGAGATCCCCAATACCCCAAGCCACCGGCCACCTCTTGCATAGCACACGACCCTGACCAGTGGGGAAGTTGTGCTTTGGCCCGTTTTCGAGCCAACCACTTTACAGTAATTGTGCCAAAGACCAGCGCCCTAGCCCCCTCCGGTGGCCCGTGGGTGCCCTTTTACGCACGCCAAATTGCCGCCTCCCGCGGTCCCTTGTCTCTCGACTTGTGGGCCCTAGCGGAGGTCTATCTTTACAATCAAGAGTTCCCCTGGTTGCTCCAGGCCTGGTCTACAGTCTCCTCGAAGGAAACCTCTCCCAGACCTTGTGGGTCTGCACTGTAGCAGATTTGTTTATTCTTCGTGGGTTGCGGTTGCCAAGGCTTAGTGGATCCAATCCGGACACTAACACCGCAGCGACCCTCATCCGACGTGGGACAGTCGCCCTCCTGAAGCTGGCCTTCCTTGAAGCCTCCCGGAGCCCGTGGCTGGAGATCCAAGCTACACCACTTTCCACCTGAAGCACCCGACATCGAAGGGCTCTTTGCTTTGAGCCTCCTGGTCACTTTGCCGTGACCCAGACTCTGTCCCCTCTGCTTTCAGGTTCTTCTCTACAATCTTCACATCTTTGATCTTCACGGCATCATCGACGCTTTTGGCTAGCAGAACTTTTGACTATTTTCCCATTGAAAATCAGCCCGCGACCCGACAGCAGAAACGACCTATGCACCCGGCTTCCCTGGGGCAGGTAACAGTGGTACTTTGGTACTCTCGTGGTAGTGGGCTCTTCAAAAGCTTAAGTCTGAAGTTTTAACTTTGTACTCCTGCTAGAAGTATTTTTAAACTGTTTATTTCCAACCGCGACATTCTCCATAGGCTGTAATAGAGATCCCGATAGCAGCTACTTGCACTGCACGCGCCTCCCGTGGGTCCCCTTCCTCATAACCTGGGGTGGATTCTTAAGGGGCCAGCGATCCTGAATGCCCTAGGCATTGCCTGTAGAATTGTCGTGGTTCTTATACCACTTTTTTAGTATATGGTTTGGTCCTCCCCCGGGGCCCAATGTTAATAGTGCTATTTATTGTGTCTATCAATGCTTGTTTTGATATTGTAACTTTGCCACAGCTTCATAAAGAGACTGTGGGATTCTGTCTAGAATAAATACATATATTTTATATATATACCTGTGTGGGCTACTCTTTCATTTGGTTATTCAAGAGGTTATTATGGTAAAACAATAAGCTTAACAACCCTTCAAGACTTAGCCTGAAGGCTGCTCTCCACAGCTACCACTAGGATAGCTTTCTTTAAAGGTTGTCTTAAACCTATCATCAATAAGAGTCCAATTGGACTGGTGCAAGGTGTCCCTATAACTAGGAGGCAGCATATGCCAGGCCAACTTCTCACAAGATGTAATAATCAAACTGCCCATACTGGCCTATGGGGAACAGGTAGCCTTGTAATAGTGAAACACGAAAATGGCTGTAATTCACTATTAGGACATGCCACACACATCAGGGCATGTCCTACCTTTTACCTACAATGCACCCTGTCCTTGGGCCTACCATAGGGGTGACTAATATGCAGAAAAGGGAAGGTTTAGGGACTGGCAAGTGGGTGCACTTGCCCAGTCAGCAGGGCAGTACCAGACTGCACACAGGCTCTGCAATGGTAGACCTGAGACACACTTTACAAGCTGCTTATGTGGGTGGCACAACCAGTGCTGCAAGCCCACCAGCAGCATTTGATTTACAAGCCCTGGGCACACTCAGTGCACTGTACTAGGGTCTGACAAGTAAACCAAATCAGCCAATCATGGAGTCACTAATCCATACATCAATTTACCATAGGGAGAGCATATGCACTTTAGCACTGATAAGCAGTGGTAAAGTGCCCAGAGTCATAAAACGAACACAAACAGGTCAGACAAAATACAGGAGGAAGGCAAAAAGTTCAGGGATGACCCTGCAAAAAGTGCCAAGTCCAACAGTAGTATGGAGGGTTAATGTGCCTGCTGCAAAGCACATCGTGTAACATGGTGATCACAATTTTATATAGTTAGGTATGTGCACTACTGCTTTTGAGAATGAGATCACTTTGTTACTTCCAGTTCATATGTTGTAAGCCTTCTAATATAGCACAGTGATCTGATTACCAGCATCAAGGAGCTGCGTTCAAATTTTAAGTCATGAGTTTAGATCCTTATAGTTTTTTAGGTCGAGCCTAGCGGTAGCGCACATGCACTGCTCGTTCTGCGAGACTGCTGTAGTAGAGTGTGGGAGAGAAGCCGCGCCCACTCTACGCCCATATTTTTCATTTGCTTGTGCCATTGTCTTTCATAAATGGTGCCTTCGGATTCCTTATTAGGCTTGTTGGTCCCTCCTTATTACAGCCTTTTCTTCATTTGTAACCTCCCATGGTTACTGGCGCCTTTACTTTGGTTGTTACAGGGGACCTGTTATTTAGCCTGTAAGCACTATATAATTTATTGAGTTTCTATTACTGCAGGTTGGACATGCACTGCTTCAGCTGAAACCGCTTGTGTTTTTTTAAGCTTTCAATCACTTTAACCCGGCATTATCCTGTGTCTGTTTCAACCCCCCAACATGGATTTAGAAATGATTAGCAAATTAAGTCATGTGAATTCCAGGTAGCACATAATCATGTGCTAATGGGCTGAAGCTGACAACAGCACATCTGTGTTACATGTCATCTGCACTAAAGCTACCTGACGGGTTGTTTTCAAAAGCCTGTTTTAGTAACAACAACAACACCACTACCAATACCACCACCACCAATACAACCACCAATACCATCACCATCACCACCAATACCATCACCACCAATACCACCACCACCAATATCACCACCACCACCAATACTACTACCACCAATTTCACCACCACCAATACCACCACCACCACCCTCCAATACCACCACCACTGTGAAGGCACTGAACACTCCACGGAGGCAGAACACAGCTAAATCCCAATGCCCACCTCCCGGAACACACTGCCTGTAAACACAGCTGCTTCATGTTGGGGGGAAAGGGTTGGGGGCAGAGAAGAGACACTCTGGCTGGACCTGGACTCTCTCTCTCTTCTTGGGAGTCTTTCTTTAGAACTCTACTTGGCTGGTATGGAAAGTTCCTAATGCACAGATGGAGACAAAGTTATTTGGATATCTTTCTTTTCCTACACTGTAACCAATATACTTAAACTACACCTTTGCTCTCCCCCTACCAGATTCTGCAAGAGTCTTTGCTCCTCTTCTTTTTCTATCTTTTAACGTCAGCTTCAGAGTTTCTTTAAGCTGAAGATACCTAATTCACAAAGGGAAATAAATCTTCAAGGTTAAACACTTTCCTTCCTACTTCCTCCAGTAGACTAATAATTTCTTTACTTATTCCTACCTATTTAGTCAGCTGTACCAATCTTTTCAATACAGTTTATAAACAATAACCTTTGTAATAGATTGTATCTTTCTGTATTTGTTTTACTCGAAGTCACTAGTTTTCAAATGTCACAGTTTCTTAGAATTATTCCTCACAGAACTATGATGCGGATATCTGAAGATTCCCAGGCTACTCAGCTTCACTGGTGAACCGGCAAAAAGAACAAGGAAGGAGAAAGAGGGAGGAAAATGAAGGAAGGAACGCAAGGAGGCAAGGAACGTGAAGCGAGGCGCAGGAGTGCCGGCTTTATCCGCGCTGAAATCAAATGATGGCTCCTGGCTGGCGCAGCTTGAATTTGATAAGTTTTAGCTTACGTGAGTTCAATGAGGTCGATGTCCCGCTCAGGGGCTTCTCGCTTTTACCCTGGGGCTTATATTTGCCGTTTCACCTTCTGGAGCGCTGGACTCTGGAACTCCTTAGGTACGAAGTCGGAGCCGAAAACAGCAGTTCAAGCATCAGCTATTCTCAAAGGAGATTCCTTCCAGAAGCCTAGTCTGCACAACAAGGAATTCTACAAGCGGGGAGAATATCTAGTAATTACAGGGGAAAGGCGAGATTACTGGATACAAGTATCTCCGAAATTAGGTCTAACTTCTTCTGAAACTACAAGGAGAAGCACAACTCGAATTAAACTAGATTCGAGGGGCTTCACAAAACAGGTCTTCTCTTCACTGAGTAGAAGTTGAAGTGCGCAGTTGTAAACGCATTCTCGCGGCTTGAGAACTCAAATCTCGCGAGACTTCACAAATCTGCACAATCCATCTGTAAACTCATAACTAACGTGGCGGCCATCTTATGACTAGTCAAGCCTTCTACAAATCTTTTCACAGATTGACGCTAGAGGGTTTTACAAGGACCCTGCGTCTCTTGCATTCTTTCTCTCTACACAATATTGTATTCACTTGATTCCTGACAACCACCAATACTGCCACCACCAATTTCACCACTAACACCACCACCAATACCACCACCACTACCACCAATCCTATAGTACCACCACCAAAACCCCCACCACCAATACCACCACCAATATCACCACCACCACAAATACCACCACCACCCCCACTAATACCACCACCACCAATACCGCCACCAATATCACCACCACCAATACTACCAATACCACCACCGATACCACCACCAATACCACCACCAATACTACCACCACCACCAATACCACCACCAATACCATCACCAATACCACAATACCATCACCACCAATACCACAACCAATATCACCACCACCAATACCACCACCACCAATATCACCAATACCACCACCAATACCGCCAATACCACAACTACCAATACCACCACCACCACCAATATCACCACCACCAATACCACCACACCACCAATACCACCACCCCCACTACCACCAACACCAACACCACCAATACCATCACCAATACCACCACCACTAATACCACCACCACCAATAACACCACCACAAATACCACCAATACCACCACCACCAATACCACCACTAATACCACCACCACCAATACCACCACTACCACCACCACCAATAACACCACCACCAATACCACCACCAGCAATACCACCAAAACCACCAATACCACCACCACCACCTCCAATACCATCACCACCACCCCAATACCACCACCCCCACCAATACCACCACCACCAATACTACCACTACCAATACCACCACCAGTACCACCAATAACAATACCACCAACAACACCAATACCACCACCAATAACAATACCACCACCACCAATACCACCAATAACAATACCACCAGCAACACCAATAACAATACCAACACCAATACCACCACCAATACCCCTACATCAATACTAACAATACCACCAATACCTCCATCACCACCAATACCACCACCAACACCAATACCACCACCACCATCAATATCACCATCAATACCACCACCAATACCACCACCAATACCACCACCAATACCATCAGCAATACACAATACCACCACCACCAATATCACCAATACCACCACCAATACCACCATCACCACCACCAATACCACAGCCAATACCACCCATACCACCACCAATACCACAATACCACCACCAATACCACCACCACCAATACCACCACCACCAATACCACCACACCACCAATACCACCACCACCAATACAAATCCCACCATCACCAATACCACTACCAATACCAATACCACCACCACCACTACCACCAACACCAATACCATCACCAATACCACCACCACTAATACCACCACCACCAATAACACCACCACAAATCCTACCACCACCACCAATACCACCACCACCACTACCACCACCACCAATGCCACCACCAAGAACACCACCACCAATACCACCACCAACAATACCACCACCACAAAAACCACCAATACCACCACCTTCAATACCATCACCAATACCACCACCCCAATACCACCAATCCACCAATCCCACCACCACTAATACTACCACTACCAATACCACCACCAGTACCACCAATAAAAATACCAACAACACCAATACCACCACCAATAGCAATACCACCACCACCAATACCACCACCAATACCACCAATAACAATACCACCACCAACACCAATACCACCACCAATAATAATATCACCACCAACAATACCACCACCAACAACAATACCACCACCAATAACAATACCACCACCACCAATACCACCACCACCACCAATACCACCACCACCAATACCACCACCAATACCCCCACCACCAATACTATGAATACCACCAATATCTCCATCACCAACAATACCACCACCACCACCACCAATCTACCACCAATACCAGCACCATCAATACCAACACCATCAATACCACCACCACCAATATCACCACCAATACCACCACGACCAATACCACCACCTCAGCACCTCTCACTCACTAGTAATAGCAGGGGCACTATACAGGACTTGAGCTGCAGCCGAGACTATCCCTCCTACCCTCCCTCCCTCCCTCCAAGCCTGCCATAAAGCACAGCCCGCCTTGCACCAGGAGGTGAAGCCAGGGCTCTACTACAGTTAGGGTGTTTTTTATTAGGCCAAAGATAGCAATCACATTACACAATGCCGCACTGCACACTCAAATCACGGAGAGGGCACGGAATAGCACCCTCTCCGGCTCTTCTTCCTGAGCCACGACAGTGTAATCACAGAGCGAAAGGTGTTGTAATGCTTTGTTAATGTTTATAGCTAAGATCATATGTAACTCTCCCTTCACAATTTCTGTCTGGGTAATTTACAACACTTACACATCTTCTTCACTGCACTATTGATCACTACTTTGAAGATGTTGAAGGCTGGTCTCTTCCTCTGATATTTACAATCTAACAAGGGGTCGAGAAGGCCCTTAATTGCAATGCAATAGGTCTCACATTTGCGAGAGTTTAAGCTATTAGTATTGTAAATGACAATGCCTTTTATTTATGTTTTAAAACCCAAAACATAAACAAAAGGCATTGTCATTTACAATGCCAATAGCTCAAACTCAAGTGAATGCGAGACCTCTTGCATTGCAAATGCTTGTTTCTTAATTTCTTGTTATTCTAAGATTTTTTGTAAAATGGAATCCTTTGGGAAGTAATAAAGTCTTGTTAGCACAGACAAGCGCAATCACTGTGTTACATTTGATACCTTGACTTTGTGTTTCTCCTGACGATTCACTCTTAACACAAAGGGGCCGACTCCAATCTCGCTCGGAAGTCGAGCCGTACACATGTTCTCCGCCCGACTCATACAGTTGTACGAGCGAGCAAGTACGAGGCGAGCAACACGAAATTCACCGACCGAGTCGTTTCCGGGTCCGAACCGCTCCGTACGTCTTGTCCGTAAGCAAACCGTGCCATGCAATGGATGCGATTTCCGACCGAGCCAGCACAATGCACGCGTCTGACGGACGAATCGAGCCGAAATTTCTGGCTTGCAAAACATCTGGGAAGCTGCCTTTGGGGGTCGGCGTCAGAGCCCCCGTCACCCGCAGCCTTACGACTGAGACACAGGGGGAGACCCAAGGGTCTCTCCAACACAGGCATGTATGGTGTGGATGGCACTGACGTGTACCCACTGTAGGGGGCGCCCTTGTGCGAGACGTACCCATTCAGTCAATGGGAGCCCATGTACGCTCCATACGACCGGCTCCCATTGACTTCTATGGGATTCCGACCGAACTGAGTCCGGCAGCATGTGGCCGCATCGTACTCGCTTGGGCGGACTGCAGGAGTCCGGCTCGGTCAGAAAACACTCCGGTTCGGTCGGAGAACTTTCCGACCCAGATCGGAATCACCCACTAAATGTCTACCTTTATATGATTCCTACCCATTATCAACCTCATTGTCCTATGTAAAATTTTCTGTACATTGATTCATACTATTGTGCCTCTGTGTGTGATATAAAGAGGTCTGGTGCCCTACACTGGGATGAGTAGTGCTATAAAATAATTAAATAAAAACAAATTACTAGGTTCCATTTAATTCAATGTATGTTGAATTAATCATACCCTCAGATACATCTTGCATTCTTACAGTGTATATTCATCTCTTACATGGGGGTAGAGGGGTGGAACAAAGTCAAAAACCTACTGTTGGAACTGGCCTTTTTGCAGGGTCATCCCCAAACATTTTGCCTTCCTGTATTTTTTCTGACCTGTTTTTGTTGGTTTTTTGACTCTGGGCACTTTACCACTGCTGATCAGTGCTAAAGTGCATGTGCTCTCTCATGTAAACTTGGTACACCTCTTTGGCATATTTAATGTAGCTGTAAGTCTCTTGTACAGTGGTATTCCATATACCCAGGGCATGTAAATTAAATGCTACTAGTGGGCTTGCAGCACTGAGTGCGCCACCTACCACAGTAGCTTTTCAAACCTGTCTCAGGCCTCTGCCGGTGCAGGTTGAGAGTAAGAACTCCTATTCCGAGGCTTGTATAGTCTTTTCACAAAGTCCTAATGAGACTTAATGAGTGAGCAAGTCAATCAGGTAAGGTTAATTTTCCACGCTTTAAGAGCAACGCCCAGACTAGTGGATCAGTGTCCTTTTCGCTTTGCTGGTGTGCTTGTGAGGAGGAGATCATTGTCTGTTTATAATGCATGAATAGTGACTGAGGCAGGCAGCCGCTGTGGATGTGCACCCTTTCTTTTCAGGAGTTGTTTTTTTTTTGCTTTATTGACTAATTTAGGCACACATCTGGATTGTGTTCCTTCCCCTATGAAGAGAAGTCAAATTAGGATCTTTACTGTCTGATCTACTGTCTCTAAGTGAAGCTCCAGCACATCTATGTTTAGAAATACAGGGACACATGTCCTCATAGGTTTTCCTGGGCCAGACTGTATCCAAGGCCTCTTCATATGCCTCTCCTGAAGTATTGGAAGCCTGCTTTCATGAGTTTGGAGGAGATTCCATTCCAGTAACGAAAATTGTTGGGTTATATCTGGATGGTTGGTTTAATCCAGTTTCAATGACTAGAGGAACTCTGCTTCATTCGGGACCACCTAAAATAATAATAACAGATGGCAACTTGAAAAGGTGGGGAGAAACACTACTGGATATGTCAGTTCAAGACAGATAGATGAACAAGAAGAAAGCAAAATCTTCAAACTGGAGAGTTTGGGCAGCAGTACATCAAGCATTGCTGCACTTCCAGTCGTCACAGTCTCAACAACACATATTTGTGTGGACAGACAATAGGGCGACAGTCTCTTATATAAACAGACAAGTAGGAACAAATCTTCAACCCTCAATCTGATTGTAATGAAGATTGGAATATGGGCAGAACATTGTCTCCTCTCTGAAAGCAGCTGGGAATGACAATTTGGCAGCAGACAACTAGAATAGAGTTTTTCTTTCATCTCAACGGTAGCAGCTGGGGTGGGGACGGAGTGGCAGGGCAGGTGTAGGACGACGGGGAGGAGGGGGGAAAACAGACAACACATATAAAAAAAACACAAAGAACTTACCTACCGCCCGACGCTAATTTCTGTGTCCTCGCTGCATCAGGCTCAGGATGTTGTCTCCATCCTTCTGGTGCTCTTGGGCAGAAAGGGAAGGTTTTCTGCCCTAGGACAACGTGAAACCAACCAATCCTGGAGCTGCAGCACAGCTCCAGGATTGGCAGAAGCAGGTTAACCCAGCGCTCATTTTGAGGCTCTGGGCCTGCAACTGCAATTCCTTGGCTGTTTCTCAGCCTTGGGATTGCAGGCTCTGAAATGCGCAGGGTCGGCCTGGTGGGCTGTAGGCAGCTGGCCAATCTGACCTGCGCACTGGCAGGGGGCTGCATTACTAGTGCAATCGCACTGATCAGCCCCGCCCCTGTCATCGCGCTGTAACAGTGTGAGCCTTGAACACATTAATGAAATTGTATTGATTACCATTTTATTAATGTGTGTGCCTGCTGCACTCACAGCAGGCGGGGCAATGCTCCTCCGCCATAATGGAGGAGCTGCCAGTAACTCCACTGAAGTTTTATATAATATGTTCGAGGAAGCCTTTCTTCAGTTGTTACTTTCACAAGAAGACACTCACCATCTAAGATTCTTCTCTCGAGTTCCAGTTCCAGGCGGTTGTTAAGTAGACTTTCTATTTGCACTTTACATTTCTCATCTTCTTTATGCTATTGTTTCTTTTTCTCTTATCATTTGGCTGCTTCTAAAGATTTAGGTGGTAGCAGCAGAGGTGATAGCAGTTCTACACTTTTGGCTTTGCAGAATATGGCATCTATTTGTGAGGTCCATGGCTCAGTCACCCCTGTGGAGAATCGCACTATCACCATTTCTACTTCGTGCACCAAGGCTGACTGCCTCTGTCAAAACTTTCTCTGATGATATGGAGAGAGCATTGGGCATCAGGGTTGAGGGATTCCAGAGTATTTAACTGCAACCATTCAGAGATCAATACAAAAATAATGGGGTTGCCCTGTGTCCCTCAGAACCTGGGTATATAATGATATGGGCTGCAATGTGTTCTGTTGGGTGTCGCAATTGCTTTGCGTAAAAAAGATGGGGTGTAGAATATATAACAAATGTATGAAGATCAAAGTGATGTCGGGAAAATACTTAAACAATAGACACAACTTAAATAGAGTGTGGCCCTATATTAAACTGATGGAAAGTGGCTTAGTAGTAGTGGCAGGGATGCATTTACCACTGGCAATAATACCATTGACACAATCTAGGGCTCAGAATAGGTCTTAGAAAATTATTTCCATGCTTAACCCTTGGTCGCTTGGCTGCGAGGAGGCAGACTTAATTTCAAAGACAGGTATGTAAAGCATTTAAAAACACCAATTCAGTAAATAATTAAGACACAACGCACAATAAAAATCCAACACCACTTTGTGAAAATAGGCAATATTTTTTTCTTTTTTAAATGACACCAAAATGAAAAAAATCCACTATAGGGAACCAGAGATTAGTCACTTTCTAGTGCGTAGAAACCAACAGTGCCACTTTTGGTCATTTTGTTGCCTCTGACAGGGACACATTCACATTTAGAAATGTTTCTGGAGGATCTCTCACCAGCCTCATGCAGCACCCTCCAGCAGGCTTGATCCTTTTAGAACTCCTTCCTGTAGTTCTTTTTGCGGGTCCAAGTTGTTCCACACACAAGCCAAGGTTCTGGAATCTCCAAGAGGGTCCTTGAAAGTGTTATATTTAAATTCCCACAATCTACTTGGATAAAACCCTTACAAATCCACTGGTATTACTCCAGGCTGGGGATTCTTTGTGGTGATGGTCCAGGTGAGCTCTGTTAACATGTAGCTTGCACGGAGTCCACTCTTTAGTTCTTTTGAAGCAGGTTTGATCCCCAGGCCTGTAGTTTCAGATGGTGCAGTCTTCTGAGTGCAGGCCTAGTGAGCGCACATCAAACTCTTCAGCGTGGGCCCTTCTGATTCTCTTAGGTTTCAAAAGCAGATCTAAGAGGCACTGCCCCTCTCAGATACTTATTCAGTGTTCTCTGGGGTCTAGCAGGAAGCACTAATGTCCAATGAGATGCGGGGCAACACCCGGGGGCATGACCACTTCCTCCAAAGTGTGGCAAAATGCTAACCCAGAAACCACTATTCTTCCAAAATTCAATATGTCAGAATTTTCAGCAGAGGGAAAAGAGCTGGCTAAACACACCCCTAGGATGGCTTATCTCCATAGTCTCCCCCCCTTGCATCTGCACATTACTTTCTTTAAAAAAAAAAGAAAATCTTTTTATTTAAGCAAGAAAACAAATAAAGAACAATCAGCGTGCGCATTCCTTTCTGAAGCCTAGCATCTGTCTAGGTTAAAAGAGGAAAGTTGTAAATGAAACTGATGTGTTTAGCTTTTCTCTTCCTTCCCTTGAAGAGCATTATTTACTACCCCTCCCCCAGGCTCTGGCATTCCTGTGCCCAGCAACCTCTCCTCCCCGAGAGGTTTCCTAACACTACGGGTCATTTATCACCTCTTCAAAGCAGCCAGGCTAATCCAATCAGAGCAGAGCAGTACAGCGTTGAATTTTGGCTTACAGACAAAAAACAAGCATTTGCAATACAAACGGTCTTGCTTTTTGGACCTTATAAGTATTTAGCTATGTAGTACATTAGGTATATAGCGCTTGCTACCTTTGATGGGGGTTAAAGTTTTTGTTTTTTGTTTTTCGGTGAGTAGCACGCTACTTCAGAACCCATAAGGGATTAGTGATGAACTAGTATAGCAAAAATTATGAAAGTAATTTGAGTGGTGGGTATGTTAGTCAGATTATTTGGATTGCGAAGGATAGTGAAGGGATAGATAGTAGTCAGGCATAGTGCCCAATTTGTCCTTGGCAAGATTGCCTAAGGTGTAAAGGCAACTCCAACCTACCCGGTAACGGTTGTGGCGTTAGAAGCAATTCTGGAAACATAGTGTTAGCAACAAGCATAAAAAGGGAGGCAGAGACCAGTTCAACACTATGTAAGCGAGAAACTCGAAAAACAAATGTGTCTAAATTCCTCATTCAATAAAGTTTATATTGAAGTGCAGTGATTGTTGCAGCAGGTGTGTTAGAATTGCAGCAGTCAAAGAGATACATAAGGTAGAGTCCAATTAATACCCCTTGCGAGTTAGTGGTCAGATTAGGGTCATACACTAACATTCTCTCACCGCTGGAACCTTGCTCACTGTGCATAATTGCCCAAGTCATGTTCATGAACTATTTAACAAGAGGTAGTCTGCATTTATATTTAAAAAAGGGGCCAGAGAATAACCGTCGGATAACCAAAGCAGGTGGAAGCTAATTTCAATTGTGACTGAGAACATTTTGAATCTGTGGCATTTAAGAGACAGGCGATATGGCATCAATTGGTATGATCTGCCCATTCAATCCTGACCATCAAATCAAAGGCTCAGAGTTCCGCCTGCATATGTTGATTTGCAAGGATAAACCTAAACCAAAGGAAACTGCTGTTCCACCAAATGTTCGGCTTTCGAAGAAGAAAACAAATTGGCGTCCGGTCGAACTGAAAGAAGAGCCTAAAGTTGAACCTATACAAGACTACTATTTGGATTCCTATGATAAGGAACAACTGATTCAATGTCCATATGATGCTAATCATCAAATCAGGGCCTGCAGGTTCCCATATCATATTATAAAGTGCAGAAAGAATCACCCTGATGTAGCGAGAGAACTGGCGACATGCCCTTTTAATGCACGTCATCATGTTCCGAGAGCAGAGATGAGTCACCACATATCCTCCTGTGACGACAAGAGCTGCATTGAGCAAGATATTGTTAATCAATCTAGCAGCTGTAGACGGGAGGAAGTGGTCCATTTGAGCACGTGGCAGACCCCACCTTGTGACGAAGATTGGGATATGGACTTAAAGCAACAGTCTTGTCCAGCATTTATATGGGGTACCGTGAATTGTGCCGTAAACAGCACTGGACCGAATAAGCTTTTGGAGCAAAAAAGCAATCTCTGCTCTACCATCCGGGCTCCAAAGTCCCTGCCATATGTGCTCCCTTGGAAAACAAATTCAACAATCCGCGAGTAGACTCATCTCATTCAGTTTGGATATTGGTTTGGGAGTTAACTTGGAAGAAGACGCGGCATCATTCTCTGCAGTGCTGTCATTTTGTATTGTTAATCCTGTTGTAAAAATGGAAAGAAGCTAAACACAACCCTGATGCACTTAATCAAGGTGAAGAAACTGCTTATAATCCCCAATCAGAAATCTCAATATTTTAGTGAAACATAACTTTACTTGGGACTTTGTACTCGAAAAAAGTTCTTCTGTTGCCCTTTTGATTTAGACTTTGGGTTTAATGTAGAGTTTGGAAAGAATTACCGTGAACTACATTTTCTCCCCTTAACTAATTTAAAGGTGGGCAAACTGCCAGGTTTCCAGTGTTGGAGCCTCTGCTGGTTCTGTCATCATCAACCCTTAGTCCGTAACCTATAGGACTGCCATGCAACAGTGGCGGATGACCCGTCCTAATAACTACTTGGCTACTGCCACTAATTTTTTCAACTCAGGAAAATAGAAATTTCCCTAATGTTCAAGGAGAAAGCTAGATGCAAATTGGAGACATTGATTATTTTTTCCAGTTACTGACTCTTGGCTTGCTTGTCTGTTTCTGAAAGACAAATGAAAGCTGAGATTGCCACAGCAACTTTTCAGCATGATCAGTATTCATTCGACTTGCCCAAAAGTGCATTTATCTTTGTGGCTAATGATTCCTTTTGATTACTGTATATTTCTTGGCACTTTCATTGGGAAATATTTTTGACCTGTTTTGTGCCAGAGTTAAATTGAAAAAGAATTGTTCATTGCAAAATTATTTTTCATTAACCTGTTAAATCAGTTATTTTGTTGAAATTGTCGACTTGTTGAACTGAATTACGTGCATCGTAGAGTCTAGATTTGGTATCTCTGTCCTATGATTACTACATACGTATCTGGAATGTGATGATTCACACATTCAGAATATAATGAAACTGACATAGATCTCCATTTCCAAAGTCTGTTTTCATGGCCAAAATACAGGCTTTGTGTATAAAAATGACATAAATGCCTGGCATACGTGTGAATTAATGTCAGAATTGCAATGATTCTGTGCAGGCTAACCTTAAACAGACATTTTTTTTTAGAGTTGTAAAAACTCTATTTTGACAGCAACGTAAAAATGTTGCTGGCCAGTTGCACTTGAATGTAATTTTTGGTGAAAACACTAAAATAATGCAAATCAAGGACCTTCAAGTATGTAGGTTTTGCCCAGAACTGTCCACATTTACTGTGGCTACTCATCTGAGCAAAGTTTCTATGTAAGTGAAAAGTAAGCAGAAGTTAAGTTTTTAATGTCTGGAAGCCATTGTTCTCTTGGCAGCACAGAACCAGCTAGTGAGTTATCCTTCTAACCTGCATGCACATACATGAATCTGCTAGTATGCCAGACCTTAGTGAGTTCTGTTATATAGTAGTGCATGTTGAGACATTTTATGTCACAACCAGACACTCTGCCCTATTCGCAATATTTACTTTATTTTTCACTTACAAGTCTTACTTTTATTTGTGGTGCTTTGTCGATACCAGTAGATGCGATATGAAGCAGAATTCGGTGTTGTTGCCCGATTAGCCTTCAATAGCTTCCTACAAGGAACTCCTAACCGTTGTTTGTGAGTCAGAGTCCCAATATTTTTCTAAGATTGCAGCTTCTCTTGGTCTCTTAAGACAGAATTAGCACAATTTGTGTCCTATTGCCTAGAGATAGGGGACACGATTCCTTGCTTAAAACGTGTTACATTTGTTACTTGTTATTTTGCAGTGCAAGCCCCCAACTACTGCATTGAGAAACTCCATTAAAGCTGAGCTTTTATCTTATTTGGGCTTCATATTTAAACACATTAAAAAAAAAATACCAATGTGAATAAAATTAAAAGATGATGTACAGAAGGGGATTTGTCTGCCACAGCTCGAACATTAAAACACCATTGTTACTGTACGATGTGCCTGGCACCTCTAAGCCTACCCTCTTAGGTTTTATGAAAACCATGCTAAATTGGCTTCCCTATAAATTTGAGACTGCTCACAATTTGATTTGAGTGCCCCAGTTTTGGAAGAACTTTTAGTGACTCAGGGGGAGTTGGAATTAAGCAGTTAACTTTGTTCATAATTGAGGTTATTTAAAGCCATATTTGCCACTGTATCTGTAGAAATGTGGTTTTAGATGTCACAGAATGCCTTTGAAGTTCTGTTGATCTGGTCGATGAGTGTTTCTTTGTAAATAACTGAACTATAGCTGTTGGGCATTAACACATATGAACCTTCTGCTCTATATTTAGCTGTGGAACATCATCTGTAAAACAACTTGTTCTTACTAACGCATATTGTTCAGTGTATATTAATACGTGTTTAAAATCAGCATAGTTTGCTTCGGCATGCTTTATGCTTTTTGAAAAAATACATATCTCTAGCCCCACACTTTGCCTCTATTTTCAGCCTTCTTGACAAAGCTGTCCGACTTAGTTTTTCTGTGCTTGTTCTTTACTCCTTCTATAATTCATCTGTACATCATTGATTGAATTCTCATAAATCTGCTTCATCTTCCACCACTTTATTATGTCATTCATCACTAGATAAAATATGCCCCAACCTTGCTTAACCATATGCCACTGTGTCTTTGGCTTCGTATTCCTGAATGAATCTATATTATTTAACACAATCCAATAGTACAGAGTTTTGTAATCCTCCAAGCCCTGTGATGCAACAGGAGTGTAAACATTAGTAGTGACATAATCTGTGTGCTGTCAGCCAATCCATATAGAAAATATGTTTATTAGTTGCTTTACATGTGTATGCAACACCTTGGTGCCCTGTATCATTGTTCTTAATAACTTTGTTTGGAGACTCAGTTGAAAAGCAGTGCTTTCTAAGCATTTGCAATGGAGTGTACTGCACTAATGCCAATAAATGTGCACTAACAGATGGGATACTCGATTGTTTGGCCTTATCATTGATTGTTGTGTGGAGGGTGATACACTTGATGAGCTCCTTGTCAAGCCACTGGACCAATAGTTAGGAAATTTTATGTCATTAAAACGTGTTTGGAAAAAGATGTGAGTAAGCATTTCATGTCACACAGCAGATTAGTTGGACCAAGTTTCAGAAGATTACTGTGATAATAAAAGTAGTAGTGGTTGTAAGCAAAATGGTAGCTATGGGGATATTTTAGGTGCTTGGAAAGTGTAAGTTGTACAGCTAAGACCCATAATGAGAGGGAGGCTTGTATAAAGCTTACATTAAAACCTTTAATATCTCAAAAGAAGTTAGATCAGTCCTCCAGGCTCTGACCTCTGGAGCAAATTGGATCGGTAAACCGGGTTCATAAAATGAAACCTTAGTCTTATCACAAAGTATTTGCTTCACTTAGCTGTGACAATATTAAGTACCAGTTAATGCACACTTTATTGGAGTATTGTAAATTAGATGGTTAAATCATGTAAATTATCATTACTGTATTTGTTGTGGGGATGAATTAGCTCTTTATTCTCCCCTTCCCCTTTGCATTCCCTGTTCTTTTCTTTTGAGCAAAAGCTTCCTGTAAAGATAATACTGATTTACTAATTGTTTTTTACTGGCTCCTGGGACTGAGTAACTGTCTTAACGTACTCAGAGTGCTTCCATAGTTTTTTTGTTTTTCTTGGCTTCCTCTGACATTTGGTTGGGGGTTTTCTTACAGCAAAGATAGTGTTTATGCCTTTGCAAGCAGCGGGTACTGTTGTGTTAGATAAAGGTGGAATAGTTCTTTCTAAAACAAAGAATCTTGACACCATGATAACCGTTCAGGCCCACATTGAGCCATTTCTCAGATGGCTTTTGTAGAAGCTGCAAAAACCCTTCAATAATCACCTTAATTTGAGCTGCCACTTTCATCTCTGTTATTCTTTCCCACATACAATTATCAGTACTTATTCTTTGCTTTTTCCTTAACAATCAATTTTAGATTAGCATGCCTCTACTCTTGGAAACCATTTTCTAATTGATTACGGTAGTCCTAAAATCTGTTTTCATGTTGCATTATTTTGTTGTCTTGCAAATACATTCTGGTTGTCCGGTGTTAGTACCACATTCTGAGCCGTATAGAATAAAGAAGAATCCCAATCTAAAAATTGAACTGTTGACAATGGTGCACTGTGCTTTTCCTGTGACTACAAAACATTGAAACTTCAAAGTCTGCTTGTTCAATTTTTTTATTTTGCTTTTAGTAAGCTGCTTTCCAGTGTTGTTTCTACCAACTATTTGAGTTTAGTGAAACAAGCAAGATAAAAATGAGTTGCCTGTTTAGAAATACAGTACAAACTTATTGCACTTGAATATATGTTCAAACAATTTTGTTGTTTCACACCATGATTGAAATAAACTTGTAAAACTCAAAAAAAAAAAAAAAAAAGGGGCCAGATGGCCCCAGTTTGTCATTGGCGAGCGTAGATTTGAACCTAGCATTCCCACCAGTGTATACAAATAGTAGGCGACAGGCAAAAGACCACAATGTGGGAGTATTCTGCATGTCTCTTAATTTAGCGTAAAATGTACAGGGTCATTTTGTGAGAAAGTGGCTAGAAATATTTGGTGGCACCTTGCAGTGTGTGGGCCAGGGAGCCCCCAATCTATCGCTCCTAGTGCGGTTACTGGGGGCAAGCCGGTATCACAGGAGCTGGAAGAGGAATATAAGTGCATGGCACACCCAGGTCATCGTGCTGATATTTTTAAACAATGACATGGGCCAAATGATTACATGTTCATCTGTGGTGCAAATATTTTGGTGGACATGCTGATGAAAATAAACATAAATGGATAACCATGTACATGAGACCAACACAAGACAAAGAATAAGCAGTTTAGGCTGATTCAAGCAGAGGCCATCACCACTGCCTTGAAGAGATGGCAGTACGAATGACGTTTCTTGCCTTTGGGAGTCGGATAACGCAGATTACTAAGAAGGGTTTTCAAAAGCAAAAAGCAAATGGAGGTCGCTTTGTTCTTTTGAGGAATGAAAAACAGGAAGTTGTTGAATAAGACACTCACATTTCTTACACTGATAGCAGGAGAATGAGGAGGGAACTCCCGAAAAGGATGGCCACCAAGTCTTAGTCCCACGTAGAGGGAGTTAATACACTAAAGACAGTATTTCACACACAAATGTATACTCACCACTGTTGTTGCCATGTTGCTGCCGCCACTCTGGTCGCTAGTTGCAACAACAGGAAATGCTCATATGTCAATGCCTGACCAGACACCCAGCTTCCTGTCAGAGAAACAGACAAAGGATGTAACCGGGCAAAGTTAAAGCGACAGCCATTTCTAAAAGGCAAGCTTCTTGTAGTATGTACCGGAATTATAATTAGGGCTCCCGGTTTTATGGTATTTATTTTTTTGCCATTTCCGTCTGTATTTATCCATATTTATTTTTTGGTCATTTTTTCTGTATTTATCCATATTTATTTTTGCCACAAGCAAAAGACGACGCTACAGCTAGTATTTTTCCACATTTATTTAAATTGACAATGCACACTTGCGCTTGGTTTTTTATTGGGCAACCCTATACATTCATCTGAAAACTTTGCCATTTGCAGAATGTCCCAAATATGCTTAAAAGTGCTATCACAAGCCATTTGTCTCAGAGCCTTGCAGTTTCTGTCATAGGTAGAGTGCCACATCCGCTCCCTCACCGAACACCTTACTGCCCCACTGAGAGAAATTCACACTGCCTTCAACTACAATCCAATTTGATCTGCTATAAACACCTGGATGTGCCTCAATTCAAATAACGCACTAGGGAAGAGCAATATGATCCCTAAAGGAAATAGTAACAACACCCTGGAAAAAGCAAACATTCATAGGGAATGAACGATTAAATAATGAAATATAAGCAGGAACAACATGGTGAACTTAACGCTTTTACACTCACTATTCAGAAATCACTGAGTGCTTATGCCAGAAAACTAGAGGGCCCAGAAAGGACCCATTTCAATGTCCACTGCTTATATGCTAACAAAACGTAAACAGTATTGCTTAAAAAGACCACATTCATGAACACAAAGCCGCCGTACACATTTTGTTTTCCAATCCACCCATCAACCAGGTATTGCTGTACCTCCAGGTTTGGCGCACTTCCCCACCGGGGGAAAACAGCGCTTCACTTGCAAACTCGGTAAAGTGACACTAATGTTTTTGGGGTTTGAATAAAACTGATCCGGCCACTTTAAGAACACTCCGTCTTGCTTTATTTAGTTATTGATTTTTCATATTTTGAACCTTTTACTTCCATGGCTGCACTTTAGAATAGAAAAATGTCAAAACGGCATTTCCATCAAAAGTGGTTTTCTTTTTTGCATCCATTTCACAGGGGAACAAATGAACGTCAGGAAGAAACAGAGGGTGAGAACCATTTCTTGAGTCACGGTTTTCGGTAAGTGAGGAGGAGTTAGACAGAGAGAGAGGGAATAAGACTAAGAAAGAGAGGGGGGCAGCTGCAAGCTGCAGAGCAGAAGCAGACACCTTCCTTGTCTTGTCTGGACAGGAAGGAAGAGACAGAGATCTTTTCCTTCTCTGCTCCCCGCCCGTCCCCGAACAGCCACTAATGCCGAGCCTTCTCTACAGTCCTTGGATATTGTAAAACCCAGTCTGCGAGGAAAAGACGGATGCTGGTGCAATCGGCAGAGGCTAAAGGTGAAAAACATCAAAGCCTCATTAACAAGGAAACAGTCTTTGAAAGACCTGTGAAGTACTCGGGTGCGGCTGAGAGTGTGCCTGGGAAGCTGTCTCAGCCCGGGCTGACAAATCTTAACCCTCTAAGGAGGGGGAAACACCAGATGGTCAATGACAAAACGTACTAGTATTTTCCCGTTTTTATATATAAATACAGATAAAGGAAAACTTGTTTTCCGTCTGTATTTATATGTAAAAATACGTTTAAACGGAAAACCGGGAGCCCTAATTATAATCTGCACCTTTGCCAGGAATATGTTTGAAAATAGAAACCGATCTCCCTGCTCTTCTCTACTTATAACAGACAGATTTTAGATATTTAACTAGACAGTGAATATGTAATAATATTAGTTGCTTAATTAAAATAATTATGTACATTTTAAACAATGTACGGCGCTGCATTGCTCAATATTTCAGGCCCTACTGTAAAACTGCATGTTTGAAGGAGCAGAGGGCTAAGAAAAAAGCTGTGAGGGGTGGGAGGAGTTGTGGGAGGCACGGGGAGAAAATAGTGCTGGTGCTCACAATTTAAACAAGCATTTGCAATGCAATTGGATTCGTATTTACGCAAGACCTATTGCATTGGAAACGGGAGTGCGGGGGACCATGCGGCACGAACGGGAGTGGAGTGGAGTGGGGGAGGGGCAGAGAAGTCACAGACTGCAGGAGGGGGGCGGGGGGAGATAGGGAAGAAAATAATGTTGTAGTAAAGGGGCCAATAGCCGGGGAAGGATACAAATGACAACACAGCCATCCGGAGGAGGGACTAACAAGCCTAAAACCAATCAAAAGGCAGCATTTAGGATCTAAGCCATCCAAAAGATGGGCGGAGCCTAAACGAAGCTTCCCCGCTATAGTATATACTGCATGTCTCAACGAGACAGCGCAAGCGCTGCCTAGGCAAGACCTAAAATGTCTTATAACTTCTTGCCTGTACATTTTAAAAGAAATTCAACAATACCATATTGTTGAATTTATCATTATAATTCTTCTAAGTCCTTTAATCCTAGTTTTGGGGCTTTTCTTTCTCCAGTTTGTAACTAATAACCTTTTCCAATGTTAACCTATGGGCTGGAGGTGTGCAATGGAAAAACAAACTGGGCAATTTCTCAAATACCTGGGCCTATAAAACAGGTTTTATAAGGACCCTGCTTATACCTACAGGACCCCCACCACCCCTGTAACACCTAGGAAAGACTTTAGGGCTAAAGACTTTAGGCATTCTAAATATATCAAAATATTGCAGATCCTCATTTCACAGTGCTCCTAGTATAAAAGTCGCTTTTACGAAGCACTTTACAACAATATGTGGGATGAAATGTGCAATTTCACTAACCCCAGGGCATATAAAAACCTTTTTTATAAAGATTCTCCTTATAAGTACCTGACACCCCACCCCTTGAACACCTAGGGGAGACCCTGGGGATACCTACCATGCCCCAACATTGTAGTTTATTTATTGTTAAGTGCCTCAAACACAAAAGTCGAGATTGGACAGCATTTGCATGTTAAAAGCAGTCCTGCAACACAGGGCTACTTTTAATTGAGGGGTTGGGCGTGCGCAGGTGATGAAGTCCAAGGAGTCAATGTTTAGTTGTTCAAATGAGTCTTTATTTTCAATTAGTTAGTTCTCAAAGAATTGGAGAATTTACAGTCAGCCAACGCGTTTCGTTCTCATGATGAGAACTTCGTCAGGGTTCAGTAGGCAAGTATAATTCCTTTGATGTAAAGAGAAAATGGTGAGAATTACGCACTTCACAGGTATACTAGGTAAATTTGGCCTAGCTCCAACGTGACCTTTCGTGTAGGATTCAAATAAGCGATCCCTTAACTAAGTCAGTGTTCCTGGTAAGTATTCTGGAAACACTCAGGATATTGCAGGGCCTCAGTCGGCTTAAGTAGCAAATCTCAAATTACAAGTTCTCCTACCAGAAGGAGCGAGGACCCATAGTGTATCCAAGTGTGTGTAGGTGTTTTCGCTATATTCAGTGTGTGTCTTCCTCATAGCAATGACCTTGGGCCTGGTTAGGCAGAGCCCAGGGTCAGTCAGAGTCAGTTACAACCAGTACCAGTCAGTAAAAAGTTGGGCGGTGCCCAGGGCACAGGATGACTTTGCAATATAAACCAAAATTTAACACCCCATGGTACAATTAATGAAAGGAATAGGCAACACACAACAAACCCATTAATTATTTTATATATTCAAAATCATATACCCAAAGAATATAAACAGTTTTCTTTGTAAATGGCTGCCACAAACACAAAAATATAGAATAAGGTGACTAAAGTCACAAAGTGCAAAACACATACACTAGGGATGAAATGTCGGTGACAATCTTATTGGTCCATGTTCTTGGTCAACCAGAGATGAACCATAAGTGTGATATCGCTAGGGCTGGATGTAACTTGTGTGATTACCATTCACGTAGATAAAATTCAGAGATTAATTTTACTTTGTGAATGGATGCTGAGTACTCTCAGCAGACACAATCCTAATTCTGTTGTATGTGGTAAAAGTGGATATTGAAATTCAAAATTAAATCATACAAACCACTGGTGCCATGAAACACTGGAATTGGAATAGTCCTGATGTTGCAGAATTTTGGTAAGTACTACAATGCAAGACATGTATTGTTATTATAGTTAAGAGATAATTAATTGCAATAAAAGGTCAATTCTTACCAAGTGAGAGGTTATTTTCTGGCCTTGCTGCCAGCCTAAAACAAAATTTTCATGTTCTATTGGAAGAAAAGAAAGATCCGGTATTCAGGCCTAGAGACTAATAGCATTACCAGTGATAAAACCTTAAGTTGAGTCTGTCCCATGAAAAAGGTTTCTTGCAACACTGTGTATTACCTCTGTAAACACTGATACAGTTGTGTTCATATCTTTATTCATGTGTCCAACAGATTGAAACCTCTGAAGATGATTGTGTGCCTGATGTGGAAGGAGGGGATACAACTGATGCCAGACCAGACAGGTGTAATAGGAGTCCTGTTATAACGAAGTGAGTGATGCTCTCTCTAATTTTTTTTTTAAGTTTGAGTTTATTGAAGAAATAAAGAAGGGAAGGAGAAGGGAGGGGAAAGGGGTATAATCATCATGATAAGCATATACAAAGAATAAGCATTCCAACAGAAACTCTCATTAAAAGCAAAAATAACAAGCATGAAGTTTACATGAACAAAACCTACGTACAGGAATGAAAAATACCATATAAAATAGTAGAACGTAATATCATAGCATAAAGGCATTAAAGAAACAAGAAAATCATGGTGGCTTACGCACCTCAACTGTGTCAGGGTCTGGAGAGGCGTGTGCTGGAGCAAAGGAGGAGAGATAGGATACCAAAGGGAGCCAAATCAGATCACGTTTAATTGCTAGGGAAACGGGAGATACGTAATTAGTATCTAGGCGGTGATGGAAGCAAACTGCATTCCACCAAGAGTGGTAGGAGACATTTGCAGCCTGTTTCCAATTAGAAGTAATGGTATGGAAAGCCACAGCAACTAGAAGGTCAAGTAATAGATAATGGGAAGGAGATTGCGGGAGTCTCGGTGATAAGGAACCTAGAAAAACTAGCGAAGGGGAAAAGGGAATTGGAAGTTGGAATATCTTTTGTATTTGCGTCCATACTAGGTGCCAGAACTTGGAGATAGGAGGGCATTCAAACAACATGTGTTTGTGATCTGCAACGGGACAGGAACAGGACCGACAAATAGGGGATGTGTCAGGTGAAAAACGGGATAAAGCATGTGGAGTACATAAAGTTCTGTTATAAATGAAATATAAGGTTTGGGTAGTATTAGCAGCTCTAGAGGCTTTATGAAGCTTAGCCCATATTTTGGCCCAAAAAGGTATTGGCCAAACCTGAGAAAAATCCAATTCCCATGCATTCTCGATTTTAGATTTTAGTCTGTCAGTGGAGTACCAGAAAGAGTTATAAATAGCAGAGGCTGAGGGAGACATCTCCAATAATAAAGAAGTAGATTTGCGGTCCAAAGGAATATCGGTAGATGGCGCCAAGGAGCGAAGATATAAGATCAGAACTGGGAGAAGGGCGTTGTATTGCGATCGAGCAGAAGAGGGCAATGAGAAAGAGGATTGAAGTTCCTGGAATGAGAGAGGAGTATCTTGGGAAATTAATTGAGAGATCCAACACAATCCTCGAGAATGCCATGTCTTCCAAAATATGGTGCGGTTACGAATTTTGTAAAGAGAGCCATATCAGGTGTTCGTGAGTGGAAAGGAGGGAGGGATAAGATGATATTAGGTAAGGGAGAAGGAGAGTACGGGAATGAGAAATAAAAGGCGTACGAAAGCGAACTAAAGGAGACGTGAAGGATAAGAACTCGCGAAAGGTAAAGGGGGACAGAAAGGAAGATTCCATACTTAACCAGACAGGCGGATAGTGTGGAAGATCAGAAGAGAACCAACGAGTCGATTGTTTCAAAGAGAAAGCTCGATGATATTCTCTGAAATCCGGAAAGCGCACACCAGACTGGGCCTTATCCTTGCGCAACGAAGCCAAAGCTATCCGAGACCGCTTACCATTCCATAAGAATTTCAGCAGCAAGGAATCAATCCGTTTAAAGAAGGAAACTGGAATGTGTACTGGAAGCATGGAAATGGTATAAAGAAGAAGAGGGGATAACATCATTTTTATAGAATTGAGCCGACCCCACCAGGACAAAAAGAGCGGGTTCCAACGTTGAATAGCTGTGTCCATTTTCTTGAAGACATAATCAAAATTAAATTTGAGCGTATCCGACAAGAGAGGAGCGAACCAAACACCTAGATATTTGATCTTAGATGGTTGCCATGAGAAACCAGTTTGGGAAAAAAGGTGCTTTTGACAAATAGGGTTTAAAGGTAGAATCTCACACTTATCAGCATTTAGGCGATAACCAGAGACCGCGGAAAAAGAAGACACCTGCTGGAGAAAAGAGGGAATAGAGGAAACAGGATCAGAGCAGTAAAAAAGAATATCGTCAGCATAGACCGAGAGTTTAACCTGACGCGAACCAAATTTAAAACCAGAAATACTGTTGTCCAGACGAATTTTGGTAAGAAAGGGTTCCAAGGCCAAAACAAAAAGTAGGGGGGATAGAGGACAGCCTTGTCGCACTCCCCTATGTAATGAGAAATAATCCGAGGTCATCCGGTTGACAAAAATGGAAGCCTGGGGATTAGAATAGAGTAAAGAAATAATAGAGATAAATTTGGAAGAAAAGCCGATCCAGCGTAAGGCCTGAAACATAAAATCCCACCCAATCCTGTCAAAGGCTTTCTCCGCGTCTAAAGAAATAGCCGCAAAGGGAAGCAACAGAGAGGAAGCCTTGCTAAGTATATTAAGAAAAACACGAGAATTGTCAGATGAGAGACGGCCCTTGACAAAGCCTGATTGTTCAGGACTAATGAGATCGGGTAAAAGGGGATCCATACGCAATGCCAGAATTTTAGCCAGAATTTTATAATCCGTATTGACCAAGGAAATAGGTCTGTAATTTTTGCATAACGAGTGGTCCTTGTCTTCTTTGGGAATTAAACAGATTAAAGCCTGTTGGAAGGAGCCGCTTGAAGAACCTGCTGCAAGGAAGGATTGGAATAATAGTAACAGTTTAGGGAGAAGCAGAGAGGCAAAGTGGCTGTAAAATTCAATAGTGAAACCATCAGGGCCTGGAGACTTACCGTGCAGTATGGGAGATTTCAGAAAGCGAAATATCCCGCTCTAGGGCAGTAAAATCAACGTGAGAAGCCAAGGGGGAGGAAAGCGAATGAAAATATGAAAGAAGATCCGTGGTCTCTGGGATGTGTTCGGGGGTATAAAGATTCTCATAGAATTTAACAAACTCAGAAAGAATGTCTTTATCTTTAAAGCAAGAGTTCCCAGTGGAAGTCTTAATGGACTCAATCTTTGTACGCTCCTTTCTTATTTTTAAGTAATTGGCCAAAAGTTTCCCCATTTTGTTCTTACCCCCATAATACCTGGAATTACATTTTAGCAAAAGGTTAGAGGCAGCATCAGTTGTAAACTTATTGAAGGAAATTTTCGCATCAATAAGCTTTTTAAGAGAAATCTCAGATTTAGAAGCATGATAGTCAAGCTCTAAAGTCTTAATATTAGCTAAAATGCGTTCAGACTTGGCTACTCGAAGTTTCTTTCGTCGGGCTACAAAATTAATAATAAAACCTCTAGAGGCTGCTTTAAAAGAATCCCAAACAGTAACAAAAGAGGAATCAGGGGTATGATTGAGAAGGAATAATTCAGTGGCAAAGGCATTAAATTCAGAACAAAAAGTAGGTTCCAAAAGCAAAGCATTGTTGAAACGCCATCTGCCAGAGTGAGGGGAGAAAGGAAGTAAGTCAAGGTCCACATGAACCGGAGCATGGTCCGAGATTAGGATGGAGCCAATGTCAGAGCGTATAGCGTGCTGGGATAGGGATTTACTAAGGAAGATATGATCAATGCGGGATTGTGATTGATGTGGGGGGGAGTAAAAACTGTATTCTCTAAGATCAGGATTACACAATCTCCAGATATCCACCAAGGCATTATTTTGAAAGGTGTTAACAAATTGAGAGTGCATCCTAGAGGGGACAAATTTAACATTGGAATAACGATCGAGGAAGGGATCAACAACTTGGTTACAATCTCCCCCAAGAAGTATGTAATCTCCAGAAAGGGAGGACAGCTTAGTTGAAATAGAGGGCCAAAATAATCTGTCAATCCCTGTTGGAGCATACACATTAAAAAGAGTAATAGGAATATTATCTATAAGCAGTGTAACAATAACCCATCGACCATCAACATCACATTCTGAAGAAATGGAGGAAACATTTAACTTTTTATGTAATAAAATCACGACACCATTTTTCTTGGAAACTGTGGGGGAGCAAAAAACATGACCCACCCAACAACGCTTGAGTTTCAAAGCCTCAGTTTCAGAGAGATGAGTCTCCTGAAGGAGGGCAACATCAGACTTAAGTCTCGCTAAATGTGATAAAACCCTTTGCCTTTTAATGGGATTGTTTAAACCCTTAACATTCCACGATGTAACACGGAATGGAACAGCAAAGAAAAACAGCTAACAGCAACATGCTTATTATTGCAGAAAAAATAACTTGAAAACTGAGAGAGTTGTGACGAATTGATGAAGGAGAGAGGGCAGAAGGAGAGAAAGCAAAGAGGAAGAAAAGGAAAAGAAAAGAAGGAAGAAACCACTATGAATATAATACTGAATCCAAGGAGAGGAAGGAACAGGAAGGGGAAATGAGAGATGAAAGAAATTGAAAAAAGAGAGGAAAGAGCAAATGGTAAGAAATCAGGTATAGAAAAAAGGACAGAAACAAAAACCAACAAGAAGACAGTACACGTTCGAAACGAACGACTGAAAAACATACTTACGGAACGAAAAACTCAAGAACGAGGATGGGGAGGTGGCGCCGGGAGACATCGACGACAACATCTAGAGCAGACATCGAACCTCAAATACCATGGATCCAAAAACGCAGCATACAGAAAGTAGTAGGGCACATCAGGGTAGGAGGGAGGAAGGAGATGTCTGTAGAAACAAGAGAGATATACAATTGAAGGGAAAGACTTGTCACAAGGAAACTGAAAAAAACAAAAGCAAAGCACAATTGAACCACAATTGAACCACAGAGGGGACACATGAGAGTGAAACTACTGTCGGAAGAAGAGACAGTAGGGGATTCACAACATCAGCAATAATGGAGAAACAACGGAATCGTAACACAACGAGTTCCAAAAAGAAATAGCAGGTCTTGTCAACCAGGTCTGGATACATCCATAACATCTGAGCCTTGTCGTTGGAGAAACGCCTGCAGGGCTGCAGGGTCTTCATATGTGGTTGTTCTGTCTTTATATGTGACCTTGAAGAGACAAGGATGCAGAAGTCCATATCTAGCATTCAGGGCCCGTAGTTGAGGTTGCATATCCAAGAACTTCTTCCTTCGATCTGCAGTGGCCTTGGAGACATCTTGCGAGAGATAGAGGCGATGACCTTCCCACATAATTTGCTTCTTTAACTTGGCAGCTGAAAGGACCTGTAGGAGGTCAGTGAATTGCAGGAACAACATAATGACACCTCTAGGCTTACTAGTGACCTTCGGGCCAAGGCGATGAGCTCTTTGGATTTTAATGGAAGATAAGGCCGGTGCATCTAAGATCCTGGCAAGAAAGGATTGGAAGAAGACGGTGGGGTTTGACCCCTCTGTAAGTTCTGGAAGACCATATAGGCGTAGATTGTTCCTACGATTCCTATTTTCCAAATCCTCCGTCAGACGTTTAAGTAGAAGTATCTCCGCCTCCATTGACGGAATCTGGGAACAAGAGGATTGCAAAGAGTCTGTAGGTAGAAGTGTCCAAAGTTTGAACACGTGACTCCAGAGACGACCATTTTTCCTGCATAGCCTGCATGTTCTTTGTGGTAGCTTCCATAAAGGGTTTGAACGCACAAAGTTCTTCCAAGATGAGATCCATGGAAGCGGACGAGGAGTTACTCCCTGGGGATGGTGGATCCTTCTTCAGGCGCTTAGAGGAAGCCAGAGAGGACGGCAGCTTTCCTTTGTTGCGCGCTTTTGGGATGGCTCCTCGTAGTAGATCTGATTTTGGTGCCGTGGCGTCTACCATGTCCTGAGGTGGAGAATCCGAATCTGAGTCCACAGGTAATTGAGAAGAAGTAGCCAGCTTTAAATTCCGGAGTTTTCCCATGAAGGGTCTAAGAGTCAGTTGAACGAAAGCAATAAGTCAATGATGAAAATACAGGAAACCTGAGTCCAAGGAAGACAGGCAAACGCCAAAGACAGGCTGAAGTCACCACAAGGCGAAACAAAGCCTAGTCGGAGCAAAAACAAGCATGGTCATGCAGAAGTAAAATGGAATAACAAATATGTGAGAGGAAACATTGTGGCCCTGTAAGATATTTCCCCTCACAAGGCGCCTGAATGTGGAAACTCTCCTCAAAATGGTGTTTACACCTTGCAGGGGACCATGAAAATGCAATTTCAGATGAAACAGTCAATGGTAGACCATCCGCAGCTAGTATGAGAAGGAGCACGTTGGCGCATAAGAATCAAAAATTATAATTACAATAAAGTAAAAAAATAAAAAAATAAAATAAAAAAGGGTGACATCTTGGTCGCCTGGTAGGAAGACAAAAAGACAAAAACAGTCCTGTAATTCATAAATAGGTAGGCAAAAAGAAAGATTCCCAGTCCTATCCAGTCAGACGATGACCAGGTAGACCCTCCAGGAAATATTTGAAAAATTGCCCAATAACGAGGTATATTGCAGTTCTGGGCATGTGAGGTAATTATCTCTTGAAAAGAGTAAGCTGAGAGGGCACCCTGAAAGAAAATATATGATGAAAAAGCCAGGTTCCATGGTTCCCTCACATTTAAGAAATGAGTGTATGTTGCTTTAAGAACAATCAGGAAGTTGTCAAGAGAACAAACGAGGCTTCAGTAGTGCAGCTAGGATAAATTCCATTGTGAGGTGACTTTGAGGAAGCGCGCGCATATTCAAAATGGCGGGCGCTCTAATGCAGGCAGCAACGACAGGAGGAAACTGTAAAAGCGCACCGTGTACGAAGCGCTCGATGCCGAGAATGAGCTCATCAGGATCCTGACCTGTTCCGGCGAACGAAGAGGTAAGCGTCTTTGAGAGGCTGGCGCTGGAGATGCGCCAGCATGCCTGAAAGCGTCCCGATACGGCGGAGCTTTCGCCTCAGGCGACCATTCCGTCCGGCGCCGTAGCCACGCCCCCGCTCTCTCTAATTTTTACTATTCCTAAAAAAAAAAAAAAAAAATGTATGCATGGTCTGAAATCACAATGCACTAATGCACAACGAGTCCTCCAAAACACATGAGATTCTCAAAGGTGCATCCGCATTGTACAATGGTGGTTCTCAAATCGTGAGCATCCCAAGGATCAGCATTGTTAGGTCACTTGAATCCTCCACGGGGAAACTCCTTCTACACAAGCTGCAGATTATTCAAAAAGCAGCCACTCGGCTACTCCTGGTGATTCCTAAGTACCAATCTGTTTCTCATGTCCTTCCAGCACTCCACTGGCTTCTGGTCAAAAACGGGTTGAGTCCAACTCTTTATGTACTGCATTTAAGGCACTAAACAATGATTGTCCAGAATCTCTGAGGCAGTTCTTTCAATGGTATGTACCTGAATGATCCCTACAGTCCTCCTCCACAGCTAATCTGTGATACCAAGGGTCAGAAAAGCAACATGGAGGGGCAGAAGTTTCACAACTGGTGCAGCATGGCTTTGGAATGATCTGCCACATGCACTAAAGAGAGAATGCGACCTGGTAGCTTTTTGTAAAGCCTTAAAAACTTGGCTGTTTAACAAATAGCAGTGGCGTAGCTAGGCCTCTTGCCTCCCGGGAGGGCCCTGCTTCTGCTGCCCATAGTGAAATGTAAGTGCGGGGGGAGACCGCCGCTCCTAAAACTTTTGCCACCTGAGGCAGAATCCCCCACCCCCTCTTGCTACGCCACTGCAAATAGGCCTACTGATTTCTGATTTTTCTGCTGTTCTCCTGTTCAGGTTTTCCGGGTCTCATCTTCTTATTTTCTATGCTCCTCGTTTCCGAATCACAGCGCTTAGACACCTTTGGGTAGTAGAGCACTCTACAAATCTAACTTTCATTTCATTTCTTCATAATCTAGCACCTAGGAATGGTCCCCATGGGGTGGGGGTGGAGCCATTACCCAAACGTAATTTCACTATTTTTATTTATTTAAAGTTTTGTATAGCTTGAACATGACCCAGGCGGGTATCAGAGCGCTTTACATACGAGTGGTGGAAGACAAAGTTAGATAGCTGTGGGAGAAAAGTAGAGAAATATACATCAGGTACACAATTACATATTAGCGGGCGACACTGAGGCTGTAGCAAATGCCAGGTAGCAGAATAATCGGCAAAACAAGATAGAAGACAAAAGGAGAAAAGCTTCTAGTTCAGCGCAGTGTTTATCAGGAGAGCTTCCACTTTCCTTTTGAAGGCAAATGTTAAAGGAATCAGTCTTGTTTTCACAGGTAGGGAGTGCCAGATTATCAGGGCAATACCAGAGAATGTACGATTGTAGGTTTTCATTTTTTTAAATTTCTTCGGCTTGAGCAGCAATGTGCTGGTGCACCTTGAGGGCCTGGAGCCACCCGATAGTTTGAACTTATTTGCCAGGTAAAGAAGAGTGTTGAAGTGTAGTGCTCTATGGGTCATACATGCAATTTTCAACTGGATCCTTGACTCAAACGGAAGCTAGTTGAGCGATTTTAGGTCCAGAGAGATGTTGTTGGTTTTCTTGGAACCAGTGATGAGTCGAGTCGCAGCATTCAGAGATGCTCTGAGGGGGGCTAAACTGAGTTTTGGTAGCCCGTATAGAGTAGCACTGCCGTATTCTAGCCTAGAGATGACTAGTGCTTGCACCGCAGATTTGAAGTCATCTTGAGGAAGGTAGGGTTTGAGTTTTTTTAGGAAGCTCAGTTGGACGTTTGCTCCTTTGGTAGATGCTTTGATGTGATCTTGCATGTTTAGGTTCTTATCTAGCGCAATTCCCAGTGATTTTGTGGAATCAATGATGTGTGGGGTGCAGTTGAGGGCGGAGAGGTTTTTTAGATATTTCTCAACAATGGGGGTTTGCCTAGTGGGTGAAATGAGGAGGAATTCCGTTTTAAGGGCGTTTAGTTTGAGGCGGTTGGAGGTTAGCCAATTTAGGGTTTTGTGCAGGGTTCCATTGAGTGACTTGATATCTTCAGGGGAAGAGATTTTCATGTACAGTTGAGTGTCATCCACATACATGTGATATTGGATGTTAGATGCTTTGAGGATTACAGTAAGTGGTTCAATGAAAAGGTCGAAGAGCGTGGGGGAGAGCGAGGACCCTTGGGGGACACCCAGTGTGCAGGGACTGGAGTTAAATAAAGTTTGATTGGATTTGACTCTCTGTGTTCTGTTGTTGAGAAAAGAGGTAAATCATTTTAGTACAGTGCCTGAGAGTCCCATCCTACATTCCAAAAGGTTAAGTAGATTGTCATGTTTGACAGTGTCAAATGCAGATGAGAGATCGAGTAATATTAGTAGGCAAGATTCATTCTGGTCAAGCAAAGTGAGAGCGTCATCCACTATATGAGTGATGGTCGTTTCAGTGCTGTGGCAGGGACGGAAGCCTGATTGGTATTGGTTATGAAGTTGGAATTGCTCAATGTGTTTACGCAGTTGTTCATGTACACATTTCTCAAGGAGTTTTGCCAGGGTAGGAATGTTTGTGATTGGTCGATAGTTATTCAGGTCTTCAGGGTCCGCCATGGGTTTTTTGAGAAGAGGGAGAACTAGGCCCACCTTCAGGCAGTCAGAGATCTCACCTTGAAGAAGAGAAGCATTGATGATCTTGTACCACAGTGGGACTAGTGATCCTATCATTTCTTTAAAGAAGTTGCGGGGAGGGGATCATTGAAGTGATTTGAAGGTTTCAGGGTTGAAGGAATGCTGAAGATGGCAGTGTTGTTGAGGGGTGTGAATTGACTCTAAGAGGCATTGTTTTTAGGGAAGAGACAGGGTGGTATAAGAGAGGGCAAGGGTAAGGAGGAGTCAGGCGAAGGTGAGAGATCGATCATGGCAGACTTTAGATCTGATTCTATCTTACTCGCCTTTTCAAGGAAGAAGTCAGCAGCGGCATCGCAGTTTGGCTGAGGGCAGGAGATTGGATAGGAGTGTTATTGGATTGCAACTTAAGTCAAACAGCCTTTTCGGGCAATCTTTTGCTTTCTCAAGTTGGGATTTGAAGAAGGTTGCTTTCGCCGTTCTGATGAGTTTGTTGTATCTACTCCTTTTTAGGCTTAGAGTTTTTAGTCGACCAGTGGATGGAGCGGATCTCCAAGCGCGTTTTGCTAATCTCAGACTGCGTCTATCAGCATTTAGGCTGTCATTGAAGCATGGTTTGGAGTCTTTGATGGATTTTCTTTTTAGTTGAAGGGGGGCAGTTGCATTCAGGGCAGACAACATGGAGTTGTTATGGTGCTCAGGGAGGACGTGAATGTCGGCCTTGTTTGCAGGCGGCAGTAGCGAGATATTGCAGCAAAATATGAGCTCATTTACATTTGTATTTTGGAGTGTTCTTTTCCAATGTTTTTGTTTTAGTGGTTGTGATCTTTTGGAGTTCAAATTTTCTAGGATACGGAAGATGATATAGTGATGGTCCGACCAGTCACAGGGGAGAATAGATTCGAGCTGAATGGAGTTGGGATTGGAGATGATTAGATCGAGGGTCAAGCAAAAGTTGTGGGTGGGACTGTCACAGAACTGAGTCTGGGAGATGTCAGTTAGAAAGTTTTTGAGACTGTTAACCACCTGATCATGCGGGTCATTCCAATGGAGATTGAAGTTACCAAGGAAGATCTCGGGGCAGTGTCGGCCCTGGTTGGAGAAGACGGTTTCCATAGTTTGTTAATTTAGAGGGAGGTTGTCACCTGGAGGGTGGTAGAAGATGTGCAGGCTGCATAAGGGTCTATCAGGCACATGCATCTACGTTTTTTGCGAGCACAAATGGCGCAATTCACAAAAATCGGCATTTGCGCCCGCAAAAAGGCCTTTTGCGATGCATCAAGGTGTTAGGCACTCTCAATTTAAGAAATCGCAATTTATTGCAATTTCTTAAATTGCGATTGCATTTAAGGAATCGCAATTTACAATTCCTTAAATGCAATGCATGTACCCTTTAGAAATAGCCAATTCGCTATTTGGGGCACAAAATACAGAGAAATTACTCTGGTCTGTATTTTGGAAAAACCTTGAAAAATGCACTAAAGTGCATTTTTCAAGGTTTCAGGTTACACACACATGCCCTGGGGCATGTGTGTGTGCAACATGGGTGCACATCACAATTTCAGGGGTGCAACAGGGTGTCATTTTGACACCTTTGCACCCTTGAAATTGCATGCGCAATTTGCGAGTTCCTATTGGTATTCGCAAATTGCGCACGCAATTTCCCATTCATTCCTATTGGCCTGTAGGCCCATAGGAATGAATGGGAAGCCATTCCTTCATTGAGACTTGCAATTTGCGAGTCGCAATTAAGGAATGTTTAGTAATTCTTATTTTAATAGCGATTTCTACATGCATAGGCTTTTGAGAGTCCCTAATTGCGATTCCTTAATAATCGCAATTAAGGACTCACAAAAGCATTTCTTGATGCATGTACCCCTGAATTTACTAGTGATGTCTATGCATAAATATTCACAGGATGAGAGATTTGCTGAAGGGGACTGTTTTGCTAAGAGAGAGTTGTGGTAGATACAGGCTATGCCACCTCCCGTTCTCTTAACTTCATCGAGTCTGATAATGTTGTGGCTCGGAGAGACTAGAATGTCAAGGATGGGATCTGAGGAGTCCGTGAGCCATGTTTCGATGAGGATAAGGTGGTCAAGTTCCTGAGCAAGGATGAGATCGGCAAGGTCCGTGGCATGTTTCACCGCTGATCTACAGTTGAGTAACATGCATTTCAGGTGTGATTTGTGGTCAGTGAGAGAGGGCTGTGTAATGGGGATCTGCATGAGGTTATTAATGTTTAAGGCATTGGTGTTGAGTCTGGGAGCTCTATGCTGGTTAGATGTGATGCTTTGTATAGCCTCCGAGTTGCCTTGCTTGGGGTTAGTCGCTCCGGGAGCGTTTAAAGGGGCAGTTTGTGAAGTTCCAGAGGGGACTGGGATGACCGTAAGAGAGAAGTTGTAAGCTTGGAGTAGGGAGAGAATATCTGGCTCATCAACTTGGGAGCCCAGTGGAATCTAGATTGATATGTTGTGCTTTCACTTTGTTTATGTCTTGAAAAAGTTAATAAAGATGTTTATTTTAAAACAAATGGTCGCCCTCAAGCAGGAATGTGCGCTTTCGAATGCTAGTCAGTAACAAGCATATGACCTGCAGAATTGTAATTCATTTTTAAGAACATGCATTATCGGATTGCACTTCCAGTTTGAGAACGCACATGGGTATTTGAGAATGATGATCGGATAAGGCTCATGCCCACTCCTGCAGTCCATAAGCAGCTTCAAATGTGCCTGTGATTCATGAACATGCATGCGTACTTCATGCTTCTGATCCTCAAATGTTCAAGATCAATGCTAAATAATACATAGTTTAAATAATATAACAGCATAATTAGTTGCAGAAAACATACATGTATGTTGCAGTCACTATTTCTCTCTTAAAAGTAAAAGAAATTATGGAAACATTAGAAATAGTCATTCTCAGTAATTCTTCATTATGCTGTTGATGGATGAAGAATGTTTTAGGCCGCACTCACATGCGTTGCCTGAATTTGGTGATTTTTTGTTCGAAATATATTGTTTACAGGGGGCAGACTTGAAGTGGTGACCACACCTACCACTATACAAACCCTATCACCACCATCTCAGGACCCATATTTAACCTATCACCCAAGGAGAGTCATGTCCAATGTGTCAATGAGCCACTCTCCCCTAGCAGTAGTTTGCATTCGGCAATTTTTGTGGTGTTGGCAGTAGCCTGGTAGCTCAGCAACCAGATTGCATCTGTAAATTGTGTCAGTAATAGATCCTGTGGGAGAAAGATGGCCAGCAATGTTCATTTGGCCTAGCAACACTGGCCCACCAGATAAATGTAATCACTGTCAGCAGTAGAAAGGAGGCTTCAGGAGTGGCAGGATAAGTCCCATATGATTGGACCTGTTGTTTGTGTGCGCCGCCTTCCTCTCAAGAGCTCCTGAAGGTGTGGCCGCGGGGGCGATGCCTGTGCCGTTTGCATAGCCTGGGTGGCGATTCGTGTTTCCTTCCAGCGCTGCTCTATCTGGGTGCTGATGCGGAGAATGAGGGTCTTGTGAGCTTCTGAACTGTGTTGCGTGATATGGGGTCCCCATCTAGGTATTGTTAAGCCGACGATTGCAATATTTCCTTTTCCTGTCTGACACCGACTGGTGAGCTGTATGCACCACGCTCCTGATGCTACATGGCAAGGTTGTTGTTTGTTCTTGTTGTTTTGATCAATGTACTGCTCCATGAACATAATTCGACAGTGTATGTCATTGATTCGCGCTGATGGCGTGACGCCACGAGCATTAGCTGCCTGCCTCCGGGTTGTTGGCTAAATAGCAGTGTACACTTTGATGACACAATAAAGGTTTTGAAAACTAAAAAAAAAAAAAAAAAAAAAAAGAGCTCCTGAAGGTGGAGCAGGACATCCTTGTCGGCAGCACTGAGAATGGGAATTATTGAGCAGGGCCCCTTGAACCCCCACAAATAAGCCATCTTGCAACAACTGCAGAAACATAGCCTAACTAAAGAGACCGTGCATAAGAAATGGTCTGGTCCCAAAGAAAGAGTGGTAAAAATTGAGGCCAAAATCCGAGTGTCCCCCTCAAACAAATTTTATGTTGATTATTATTTTTTAATTTGCCCCTCACTGACTTTGTAATTTAATTTCTGGTTGAAAGTTTCCAAGTTCAGCAGAGTTATGGCAATTTTATATTGAGTCCAAATCATGTCTTTCTTGTGCATCATGGCGACTCCAGTACTTCCAAGTCATCTAAAGAAGTGCTAATTAAAGACACAGTATGAACGCAAGTTACTGTGTTTAAGTGTGTATCGTAATGCTGCGGGCTTCGTCTTTGTCACATCCTTTGCCACTTACGTCCAATCTTTTGTACAGTATACTTTGAATTTCAGGTGACTTCTGGCGTCCTTAATGTGTCAGTGCCTGTATGCTTAGTTCAGGGTTGCCTACCCAACTGGTCCACTCCTCAATCTGTGTTTTTCTTCTAAAGTACGGCAAGTTCAGAAATGTAAGGAGTGCCATGTCATTTCAGATTTGTTTTGATTTCGGCTGGCTATTCACAAAAGAGAGTTTGACGCCAGGCCATTTATATTAGTGTAAATAGTACTGTAAATACACCCCTTTTTATGGACATCAATTCATCAAAACTCCAGGGGTAGCGAAAGTTCATCACCAGACTTGACACAGCAGGTGATGTCACAAAATCTTTGACTAGGTGACATCACAGGAAGTAACATTGCGCGACTTTTGAGATACTCACCTCGACATCACGGGAAGTGAAACCACACATTCTTTGGCCTGGTGCTGCCTCCAGAAGTGATGCCCAATATTTACATCAAACAAAGCGTTTGGAAAAACTGAAGTCGAAGCAGATGAAATGCACTATAAAGAATGATTGTCATTCAAATTATATTGAAAATGCTCTCACATAGGAGGCAGAATCTTGAGATCCAGGGTTTAGGTAATGCAGCATCAGCTTAGAAACGTTTTATATATTGTTCAACAGTGCAGTACGCTAAAATGTGTCAGTTCATTGAGTAACGTTTATTAGAATTGATACTTTTTAGGTCTCACTGAGTCAGCGCGCAAGCGCTGCTCGGAGAGACTTTAGTAAGGGCTTTAAAAAATGCTACCGCCGGCTACAGCTTGCAGTGCATGTGCGCGGGCGCGCGCTTCAGCAGAGGCGTAATATGGCGTGATTACTGCTGCGCGCGCACATGCACTGCAAGCTGTGGCCAACGGTAGCATTTTTAGCTTGCTAATCGCTGCACCGGTGCTTTACTTTTAACATTAAAAGTAAAGCGCTGGTGCCACGATTATAGCAAAAGTAAAGAAATAGAAACAAACATCTATTTCTTTACTTTTGCTATAATCGCGGCACCCGCGCTTTACTTTTAATGTTAAAAGTAAAGCACCGGTGCCGCGATTAGAAAGAAAACAAGCATTGGCATAGCCAATAGGTCTCACCTTTGGGAACCTTATAAGTGTTTAGCCATGCAACAGTTGCATAACTAAATACTTATAAGGTCCCAAAAGCGAGACCTATTGGCTATGCCAATGCTTGTTTTAACACAAACTTAGAAAATGCCACGCCCCTTTCCCTTCTGCCCTGATGACAATGGCAATAGTGAACCATGAGTCATGTCAGTTGTCTTATGTACCCTTTATGTGGCCTAAATTGATATTACAAATGGAGCAACATTGAAATCCATTGAAAATATGCAGGAGAGGTTTTGTACAGCACATATTTTGAACCTTTTTTATTTCAGGGTGTTTTGAAAAGTGATGATAAAGGAATAGGAGGCATGGTGAAATCAGATCATTGCATAGGATCATACAATTTGGTCAAGAGAGGAAATGACCCATTGTTTTCTATTTTCACATTGTGGATTTCAGATTTCCAGTACACTACACTTAGTAAAAGTTGCTATACACGAGCAACAAAGACCGTGCTGCTGGGTGCAGAGGACACAGACCCCTGCGGTTCCAGCTCACAGGTTCAGGGGCATAGCGATCAATGATGCAGGAGGTGCACTGGCACTGAGAACCACGGGCACGAGAAGCCCACTTTACCACAGTCTGTGGTTGTTTTTTGCATTACCCAATCAGGTGGGCACAAATCCCAAAGACTGGAACACTCTAAATTCAAACCATGGATCTACTTAATTTTGAATACTCCATTTGCCCTAAAACACAAGGGCACCAAATGCTTCAAGCCGGCGAAGAACCATCCAGCATTATATCCGCTGGTTTATTAATTGTATTAACTAGAATACTGTCTGACCAAAATAATGCACAATATTGTGAAAACGAGTGGCTCAAACTCGTGCCACATTTGCAAGTTACCCTTTGCATATTCTAAATTGTCAAAATAAAAGATTCGGGCCATAGCTCACATCAATGCTTTCCAGGCACTATGGGCCTCATGTAGATAGCCCAATACCGGTCGGTAACGGCCGATTTTCGGTAATTATACCGTTACCGACTGGTATTTAGGCTTTTGCAATGTAGGGGGCACATTACAGGATTCGGTAATTTACCGAATCGGTAATTTTACCGATTCGGTAAATACCGAATCCTGTAATGATATGTAGGGGGAGTGTGTGGGTGTCGTGTGGAGTCGGTATTTACCACCAACTAATAGTTGGTGGTAAATGAAGAATGGCTCTGTAAATGCATTTTCAAGCGCTTAGAAGTGTGCAATGTGGCAGATATACATGCCCTTAGGGCATGTATGTGTGCCACATGTGCACACATGCAGGAATCAGGGGTGCAACAGGGTGTCAATGTGACACCCCGCCACCCTTGATTGTGCTCCCCCCATTACCGAATCGGTATTTACCGATTCGGTAATGAGGCATACCTTCCCATTGATTCAATCAATGGGAAGGTATGCCTCATCACCGAATCGGTAAATACCGATTCGGTAATTACCGAATTTCTACGAATCGGTAATTTTTACCGAAGGAATACCTACATAGCATTTACCACTTCATAAATACCGAATCGGTATGATTCGGTATTTATGAAGTGGTAAATGCCAGGCCACCTACATAAGGCCCTATGTATTTATCTAAAAATGCACTTATTATAATGACTCTGGATTCTGATGCAGTTGCTTTTGTCAGAGAGATGAAGGAAAACGTTCTCCCTCTACGTCCTACTACGTCCCTTACCACAGACATGTTTCAGTGTGGTTCGGTGACTTTTACACCTTTTCTTTGTACCCAATTCCAGCCTCCCCAGAAGGCTTCTTTCTGTCTGTGCTGCCTGGGCTGTAGAGAGACTCGTATTTAAAGAACACGCAAATAAAGCACGCCTTTACACCTCCAATTGAGTTGGAACTGAAAGGTGCCCCATAGTAATGAAATGTTTGATCTGTACTTCAATTGATGGCAGGCTCCCTATAGAAGAGTCGAGGCTGGGTCATTGAGGAATGGAGGAGAGGAGCCCCGGGGTGCAGGGCAAGGACACCTGAAAGGAGCAGGGCTAGGACATGCAGCAGAGACGACTCAGGGCCCTGTTCGACATGAGAATGATTTAAAAAAAGATTTTTAAATTCTCCCTGTCTGCTAGGGGTTCAGTGTATGCACAAAGTCTACCTGCGATCAGAGCCGCTGCTTCTGATGCTACAACAAACAGGAATAGAGCAAATGTATATCACACAGAATGTCAACATTTATAATGCACTAGGCCCACATCAAACGAATATTTCAACACTTAATGCAGCACCTGGGCCCACTAGTGGGGACCTAACATTTCAACACTAATCCAGGGCATGGGAACTCATCATTTCATCGTTTTATGTTATAAAGATTTCTAAAGCACCCAGATACCCCCAAAGGGGCCACCAGGCACTAGTCACAGGTGAGACATGGAAGCAGTAAGACAGAGAACAGTAGCCTAGCTGTAGAACAACCAGGATTTCGGCTGTTTTCGGAATTGTAAGTGATCCTGAATTTACCTTAAGTGGCATAGAGTTCCATGGGGTCGGGGATTAGACACAAAAGGAGCAGCCCCCATTCTGGCTGTGTTGTTGTGCAAGATATAGGCCAGGTTTAAGTCAGCGGAGCAAAGTGCTCCAGAGAGCAAGTAGAAATGTTTCAGAGTAGGCAGGCTGGGGGTGCCTTGCTGATATAGAATTGTTTCAGAGGTACATAGGCCCTTGAATTTGGTGTGCTTTCTGATGGGTAGCCAGTGGAGCTTGACAAGAAGATGGGGGAGGCAGAACTGAATTTGGGGAGGGAAAAAAGTAGTCTCACGACAGTTTTTTGAATCGCCTGCAAGCGATTCAGAATGGATTATTTTAATCACAGTTAGAGGATATTACAGTAATGAAGTCGTGAGATGACCAAGGATTGCACAATCAGTCGGCGTGTTTGCTGGGGAAAGAAACCCAGAATGGCTTAAGGTTCCTAAGGATGCCAAAATAGTGAACGGGTAGCGTTTTGACTTGGGTTTCAAAGGATAAAGATTTTTCCATATCTAGCCCAAGATTTTCCGCCACTGATTTAGGTTCAGGAGGGAACCCAATGTTGCCGGCCAGCCTTGGTCACTCCAAAGATGAGTATGCCTACCCAGCAGGAGGATCTTCGTTTAAATGGCATTAAGTTTTAAGCAGTTATCGTGCATCCATCCAGCAACTCTGTCAGACAGTATTTAAAATTAGCACAGTCGCTGGGTGATTCCTCTGACCAGGAGATGAGCAGCTGAGTGTCATCATCATACGACACTAGTGAGGTTTGAAGAGATTTCGCAACCGCAGCCTGTCGTTTGACATAAATGTTAAAAAGGGTGGGATAAGCGCCGAACTGTGAGGAGACGCTGTGTACCGGTACTCTATGGAGTGACACAAAAGGAGGGGAAACACTTGAAACTACCACTCTTTTAAGAACGAGGCAAACCAGGACAGACCTTTACCCTGTACTCCAAATTCAGAAATGCGTGATAGTAGAATTGCATGGGAGACAGTGTCAAAAGCCGCACTTAAATCTTTAAGGATCAGAGCCTGGAATTTGCAAGCATTTACAGAGCTGCAAAGGGCGTCATTGTGCAGAATGTGTGCACAGCATAACTGTATTTTATTTTAGCTACTTTTATGAACTTTAATGCACGTTCAGCCCCTGCCCTACCGCAATCCATGGCCCCAGCTCCACAGCCTACCTGCACATTCACATTAAGTAAGAGATGCAGCTTGGGCTGCTGGGGCTTGGTACAAACATGTAGAAAGGGCAATTGTCACCTTGTTTCCAGCACCTCACAGGCTGGTCTTGGTAATATCTCCTATTCTCCTTCTTCTGCAAGGTAGGCCCAGGCAGACCGACTGGGCAGTCTCTGTCTGGCAGCAAGCAAGTAAGTGTCTTATGCTAAAGCACATGGACTACATAACGTTGTTTTGAGGTGAAATGAAATCTAACCTACATCTGCTGATATATATACTGTAGAATGTGATTGTGATCCACGAGCTAGGCCGGGGGTCTCGAACAAAGTGGCAGGGGTCACAACAGATTGCCTAGGGGTCGCCTTAGCAACCTATGGAGACCTCCAATTGATGTCCATGCCCCATTTCATCATAGTGTAAAAGAGAATTCACTTCTGATTCTCGTTATGGAGAACTGGGAAGAATTAGGTTTCGAAGTTAAATATTTTAATAACAGCCTTTGAACTTGTGATGGACACGGAACATCTAGGTTGATTCTATTTTGAATCTTATGCAGTTTAAACAGAAACAAGATTTGTCTTCAAACTTTTTATCCCAGGACCTTTGTGACTTCTTTTTTACCAGAACATTGGTGTTTCTCTTGCTCTTAAATGAAGTCCAGCTCACAATATTCTACACAGCTGTTCTGTACAGTGGGTTGTATACTGACCCAACAAAGGAAAAAGTTGACAGTTCTGAGGAACTGGCCTACAAACTGTCTAAAGCTTGCTGATTTATATCGTATTTCAATGTTTTGATCTTCAGTGGGCATCCTTTCTCTGTGTTTCTCCAAACTGCCTTTGCAGTTTGTTTGCTTGACGCATGATTCATGTTCGTGCTCTCAACACCTTTCAGTGTGATTATGCTTGGAATTTGGTTTTGCAAGTTTGGAATGTGAAACATGTTTTCTTGAAGCATGGCACATGAACATGCTCCCTATAAGTGTCAGCATGTCCATTTTTGTTTTGTTGCACCTTAACGTTCCCATGAAACCTAAAACATGGTTAATAATAACATATATGTGGTATCTACTCATGTTAATAATGTTAACTTATTGGAGAATATTTGTTTATAAAATGTGGCCAAAACTTACAAACGCTAAACTCTGGCTCATGTAAACTGTTTTAGCAGCAAGAAGAAGGAGAAGAAACAGCCACCAGCCTCCTCCACTAACATTGAGCACCGAGTTGTTGAACAACCCTATCTTTATAACATGAACTATGCACATGTTGGCAAATGTGTCATTATCAACAACAAGAACTTTCAGAAGAGTACAGGTACTGCTATTGATACTCATTTTCTGTTTGAATCTGTTTATTATTTTTTTGCAGGTTGATAACAATTCGTGCAAACAGCAAGACATGCTTCAGTTATTCAGACAGTGGGGCGGCAAGAAAGCCCCACGATACAATCCAAATGGTGCTTTACAAAGTAGGGCAGTACTGACAGAGTTTTAACCGTACATCAGCATGAAGGTGTCAGTTAGTTTGTAGGAAGGAAGATACAGAACGTACACAGTAGCCCATCAAGCGGGCCAACAAGTGCATCGGAAAGTGGGCAAACGATTCTAGTTTTGAGTAGTACAACAATTCATGAAAAGAAGCCCAAACCTGCGGCCAACGTTCTGCAATTCCATCATGGTTAGTCAGGAGAACACATGATTACACTAGTCAAAATGCAAGGTTTGGGTCCTGAAACAGGGTGAACAGGGAAAGGCTAAATGCCCCGTGGATGTCATATGGTTAAGAAGGGTCCTGAGCATCGGCTGCTCCATCCCCACTCTCTGATGGGCCACCTGGGGCTTCAGTGGCGTGCTGTGTGGCGGTCTGGGGGTCAGTCAGGCTAGTGTAGTGTCCTAAATGGTGGCGATGGGAAATTTGTGCAGCCCTAAGCTGTCCTCCCTATGTAGTGCAACAATTTCTGCCTGAGCCCATGGGATGAGGGATTGCGTCTGGCTGCTAGCGCTGGGAGCTGACCCTCTTTTTTTTTAGGTCTCGCCTGATCCAGTGCATGCGCTGGTCTGGCCGAGACATTTTGTATGCAGGTTTTCCAAGTGCTGCCTGTGGCCTAAAGCTTGCGTGCACGTGAGCATGCACGTGCGCAGCCGCCATGTGTCTTACCTCCGCCATGCTTGATCGCGTCCGCGATCACTTTCACTTTCGCGCGGCCAATGCTTGTTTCTTTTCGGTTAAACACCCCATGCGAGTGCACGTGTTTTCCAGCTTTCTCTCTCTTGTTTCTCCAGCATCAAGCTCTCTGTTGCTTTCTTCCTTGTTTGCTTTCCCCCCTCGCTCCCTGTTGGATTCTCTAGCAAATGCTTCTTCCCATGCCTCTTTCTACCTCATGCACACCTGGTTTTAATTGTATTCTATCACTGCACCCCCCCACACCACCACTCTTGTAGTCTTATTTTTGTTTTACTTTTAATTGGGTCAGGTTGCAAATTGTTGCCTATCCTATGCCTTAAAACAGTGTTTTCACACACCTACTTTACTGAACCGTCTTGGATTGGTAAATTTAAAAAAAATGCCACCCACATCATTTCTAAAACTTGCACACACATCATTCAACATGCCTATGAAAACGCTGAGGTCAGTAGCAGCCATGTCATTGACCCTTTTTCTGCCAATGCATTACAGCATTGGCAAAAAATGTTTTTCACCAATGCTGCACAGTATCGCCTAAAGACACTGTTAAAGTCAATAGGTCCCAAAGGCGATACCTATTGTCTTTGCTACTGCTTGTTATTTCTTCCCGTCTCTCTCTCTCCATGGCTCCTTGTAGCTCTCCTCAAGCCCCTCCCAGCCCGCATCTTCCAGCTCGCTCTCTTCCTCGCTCCTTTCTCTCCGCCTCCTAGAAAGTGATCACGTGACTAAAAAGCCTCCATTAAACCCCCCAAGGATTAGTTCGACAGGCTGGGGTACTTACTCCCGGATTCACTTAACACGATTTTGGAAACATTTTAAACCCTCAGGATGAGCAAATGAAATCCCCAGACAACTTGACAGACACAACGCCTCCTGAGTGCTCCACAGTCACACAGAGAGTGAGTCTGTTTTCTGTTTCCTTGCCTTTCTCGCCTCGAGTGATCTCTGCTACTCTGCCTGTCCCAGTGCTTAATTTGTGTCGGTGGTGGGCGCCAGAAAGAAAGTAGCCAGAAAAACTAAAATAACCCCCACTTAAACCAAACCTCTAATCATTATCACACAAGCAAGCAAACTCGACCTTGCTTAGAATAGTTCCCCTCACCCTTTCATCCTCCTTCGATCTATCTCGGCATCCATCCTTTGATCAATTTATGCACCCATCTGTCCATTCTTCCACTATGCTTTCCATCCATTCATTCACTTATCTAGCCATCCATCATTCCAACCACTCATCATTTTACCCATCTGACAATTCTTGTGTCCTCCCATTTTTCAACCCTTTAATCCAGGGCTTTAAGTGGGCTGGGTCTCACCGGGGCTGACCACCAGCAGTTTTTTAAAGGGGGCCTCGAAACTGGTCTCTATCGGGTTTTGTTTCGTGCTCTGGCCCAGGCGGTCCATTTTTTTTCCGGACTGCAGGGACAGCAGGTACATCGATGTGCGCTGCTCACACTGCTCACTTCTCACTAGTGGAGAAGTGACGGCATGATGTCACGCCAGGTGAGTGTTGTAGGGAAAGGGAAATCCTTTAAAGAGAGTCATTTTCTCTCTGGATTTCCCTTCTCTTTGTGAAACTCAGGAGCAGCAACATTGTTGTTATGTCACCAGGGCTTTAAGTGGAAGCTTTTTCACTATTATATACAAGCCATAGTTGCTGCTTATTTATCTTATGCAACTAACAGCCATTGACAAAGCCAATAGTCCTGACTTGTTGTAGGTATGATGTTATATGTATCATATATCTGGATGCAATGACAGGAACATAAAAATACAAGTCGGGCAGCACACTATGCTAAGCACAGATTTTTACCTTATGTGTTTTTAAACCATGCCCTTAATTACACGGCCCACGCCCCTTTGAGAGACCCCCCAGTTTTTTCACCCCACTTAAAGCCCTGCTTTAATCTATTGTTCCTTTCACACTTCCACTCATCCTGTCCCTATCCATCTGTACTTCCTTTCACCCTCTCTACCTCCCATCCATTCTTTCCTTCACCCTTTCTTCTTTTACATCCTACCTTTTTCTAACTTTCTTATCACTCGTCCTTCCTCCTCCTGTCCTTTCCTCTATCAACCCATTTATTGTGCTCATGCCTACTTTTTTGTATCTGATCCATTTCTCTCGTGCTCACTTTTTAGGTCTCGCCTGAGCCAGCACATGCGCTGCTCGGCGAGACATGTGTGCGGTAAAAGGGGACCGCATACTTTTTGCTGGCATTCTGCCTGCGTTCACGTGCACAGGCACGAGCAGAGGCGCCATATGGCTTTCCTCTCGCTCGGCCAAGCGCGCGTGCCTCGCTTCAATGCCCCTCCCCCTACCCCACCACAGAGCGCCTCACAGGTTTATTTTTGTTGTTTTTTTTAGCTTTGAGGCGCGCGCGCGCGGCCAATGCTTATTTTACTTCATTTTGTGCAAGAATAATTATGTTGTTAAGTGGACTGGACCAATTAGAATACTGGAATTTATAAAGGAAAGCTCATTTTCTGTACCTTCAAGTATAGTTCAACTAACAAAACAAGAAAGTCACTTTCTTAAAGACAAACTTAAAGGATGCAGAAAGATTCCACAAACTGTAGCGGCGCGCCGATTGCGACCGCTTCGGGTCATGATTTCATTTTCATGATTTAATTTGGCCTGAGAGTAGTAATAGTTTTTAAATAACTAATCTACAGCGCCCGACCCTGGCTGCCGGCTCAGCTGTGACCCACCTATCTCACTGTGTGTGCCTCAGCCTTGCCCAGTGCCGACCGCGGACGTACGCCGAGTCAACTGACTCTATTGACTCGTAATTTTAATTACGCACTGCCGCTGAGAAGACTCTCCATCTTCTCAGCTGCTGTGCGTAATTAAAAGTACGAATTTTGCGTTGTTAGGGGCCTCACGTTACCAATCCTTTTTTCTCTCCATTCTTTGTATTGTAGTTCTATATTTTACCTTGTAAATTCAGAACTAGAAGAACCAAAAAACAAAACTCAACTGGGTGAGCTATGCGCACATGAATGGAATTGAAAACCATGTTTCAAATAGAAGAGGTGCAACATCTTTAGGTGCCATTCAAACTTCCCTGCATAGAACAGCTGTATTATGAGCAGTAGGCGCACCAGCTTCCTTGACGGAAGTATCACAATTTGCAGCGTGCACTGATAATCCTTATGCACACAAATAATCTATAGCACGGGAGCAGCTCCATGTTGCCCTCTCTCACCTGAGTGCTTCTCTTCCTCTCCCATGCTCCGTGTTGTTCTCATTCGTTTGTATGCTCCTTCCGATCCCACAGTATTCCTCTCCCTTGTGTGCTACTTTTACCCTCCCCATCTCATTCCCCCCACAACTGCACCTCCAATTCCCCCACCCCTCAGTCCTATGTTTTTTAATTATTTGTTTTTAATGTTACACTTTACCGATTCCTTTCGTAAAAAAACAAGCATTGGCATAGCCAATAGGTCTCGCCTTTGGGACCTTATAATTTTTAGCCATGCAACAGTTGATGTTGTTGCACCAAGGATATTGTGCTGCATAACTAAATACTTATAAGGCCCCAAAAGCGAGACCCATTGGCTATGCCAATGCTTGTTGTCTCTGTGATAGAGGCCTAAGAGGCATGTTTCACATGTGTGCCAGGCAGGGCGCCCTGTGCTAGTGGATAAGTACGAGGGGACACCTCGCCAGTAGGGATGGAGAGATGGGCAGGCCCACAGCTTGTGGAACAGGTGTGCATCAACCAAGACAGCGAGGGCAGGCTGCATCTGTGCGATGGAAGTAGCGATTTATTTTGACTGGGGTAAGGTAGGACCTGTGTATGATGTACAATTGGATAGGTCGGAAACGGGCGTTGTTTGGAATATGAAATGGACTTTCCAATAAAGCAGCCCATTCCTTTCCAGTACAGGGGTGAGCCAAGTATCCCTCCCAATGGCATTGGCAAGGGCATAAGCTGTGGTGCAGTATTAATGTGCAGTGAATGAGTCCACAAACCAACATGTGTGGTGTTTGCCTGGTCCCATTACATGAAAGTATTGTATAATGAGGTCTGCCCGATCTTCTTGTGTCATATCATCCCATTTGTTCCCTACTGTAATATTCAGCGAATTATATAAAAGGAAGTGGCCAGGGGTCAAGCCATCATCCCCCATCAAGGACTCATATGGGATGAGAGCACCTTTGCTGTAAAGGTCCCCCAGGTTATGAATATTGGCTGCATGCCAGGCAGAGAGTTCCCCCGATGAGGTGATGTTGTGCCCCCTAGGCGTGCCAAGCCGGGCTATTGCTGGTGCCTAGGAGTCGACGCTCGTGTGAAGTAAAGACATTGGCAAAAGCAGCGGTATGCCACTCCCAGAAGCAGAGTCAGGCAGTGCCACCCTGGTGCATTGGTGAAACAATTGAAGAGTGGAGGGTAAGTTCTAGGCGGGCTGCATCATGGTAGTGTCAGCCGGCTGTAAGCCCACTAGCCATTTAGCCAACCATTGGAGTTGGGAAGCTAGGTAGTACTGTTCGAGGTTCAGCATAGGGAGCCCTCCCTGATCTGTGGGCAAGTAAAGTTTCAAAAGTGTTACTCTACAGCGTGAGCTGTTCCAGATGAATTCTGTTATGAGCTTCTTGAAGGAACAGGTCAGCGATATAGAGGGAGAGGTTAGCAAAATATTAGAGGAGGCAGGGAAGGACAACTATCTTGAGGAGGGCTATGCGTCCCACCACAGATAGTGGTAGTGTTTGCCAAAAGGCCATCTGAGACTTTAGGGCTGTTGCAGTAGGTGTGAGACAGCCATCAAATAGATCCACTAGTGAATGATAGACTCGTACTCCTAGGTACTGGAATGTAGAGGGCTGCCAAGTTATTGGAATCCCATTTTAAGTAAAGTCTGGGTTAGTCTGTGCAGGTGTGAAGGGAAACAGGCAGGATTGAGCCCAGTTTACTTTCAAGCCAGTGAGATCAGCAAAATGATTGGGCATCAGAGTGAGCGCATCAGGAATTTAGTGCACATCTCATACATAAAGGAGCAGGTCATCCACATAAAGAGAGATGGAGTGGGTACCATCACCCAGGGGAATGCCCCAGTCCACACCCTACTCACGAATAGCTATTGCGAGGGAAGAAAAGGAACGGGGAGAGCGGACAGCCCTAACGGGTGCCTCTGTGTATGTCAATTGGTTACGAGATAAGGGGGCTCATTTTAACCCTGATGTTAAAGGGTGGTTTTGTACCCCAGCTTAATTTGTGCTGGGGTGCTCTATCTAAAATATGGAAAAACACATGTGAGAGGCAGGAACTGAATCAAGATTGTTTACAATTTATTTGGAGACACAATTCCAAACAATAATGTCACTTAATTATAAAGCTATTTGGTTTTAGCAAAGACCAAGTGTTAAAGACATATTTTAAAATGGTGAGCAACACTATGCAATTTAAATTAGGCTTAAAATCATACTAATGCTATGATAGAAATACGTTTGAATGCATAACGCACAACCTTAACAAGACTTCTAAAAATGAGAACGGTTAACCGGGTATCACAGAGCCCTTGACTCAAGTAGTTTCACGGTGCAAGGTGGTCCGTCGAGTGGACTGTGGGCAGCTCTTTTATACTGCTTTAATGAGGAAGAGCTTAACCACAAGTCCGTCACATGACAGGTGTTAGCTGTCAATCATATCATAATGTGTACATTTATCAAAAATGATGTACGTCACTTCACGGAATTTTTATAAGAAAGCGGAAGATTACAAAAGGGTAAAGGTCATATTCTCACGCCATGTAGCTTGTCTTCGAGTTACTTGAAGCTAGCAAAAATACAATAATATAGAAGAAAGTGACAGATTGCACCTGGCCCCCACCTCAGTGCACCCTGTGTGTTCCTCTTAGCTAGAGACGTTTCTTATTTTTGTGGTCAGTGTTAGTGAGAAGAGAGCTGCCCTCTGGGGACAACCAATGAGTGGGGGCTTGGTGAGTTATGTTTACCAAGAAGACAGAGATGGGGCTGACAGAGGAGATGTGTTGTGATTTTATCAGAGAGGCATAGGGCCTACCATATTTAGAAACCAATTGAAAACAGCATGGTTAATTTATCAGATTCCTACATGCTGGCTGGTGGGGCTATATGAGGGTCTCATGCTTCAGGTGTGGGGCAGAATCGGCCTAAGGCATTTATATGGTAAAACTGGACCTAGCTTCACTGGTGAGTGGCTGGTTATATAGCAATTTGACCAATCAAAGAAATTGGTTCCGGATACCATAGCACAGCAGCACTTCAAACAAGAAGGCCAACTCCAGGGAATCAAAGGCCTTCTCTGGTGCGGAGAGTATCTCAGGACACAAAAGAAATGTTGTAGGTTCAGTGAGGTGTTATTGGCCAGGACAAACTCATTCTGGTCTGGGTGAACCAGTGCCGGGCCTAGGGGTACTGGCTGGTCTACTAGGATTTTGGTCAGCACTTTGTAGTCCATATTAGGCAGAGCCAAGGACCTGTGCGAGCCCAACGAGGATGGATCTCTATCCGGCTTGGACAGGGAGATGAGCAGCACTTCACCCAGGGAGGCATGAGGTTGACAGCTTCCTTTTTCAGTGTTTGTAAATGAGAGGCAAGAAGTGAAGTGGGATATAAGCCTTGTAGAATTCAGCAAGTAGGCCATCCGGCCCCAGTGTCCTAACTGGGGTGAGGGCTTGTATTGCTGCTTGTATTTCAAAGAGTGTGATGGAGTCATCGAGCTTCAAGACAGCGTGATACAAGGCAGGAACAAAATGGAGAGGAAGAAGCCGATATCACTGGGATGGGCATTGGATACTGACTTGTATAACCAGGTGAAGTGGCGTGTCAGCTCGTTATGTATGTCACACTGAGTGTAGAGTAGAGCATCAGCAGCCGAGCGTAACATTTTGATGGGGTGCCTTGGTTGGTCTTGGCGTATCAGCCATGCCAGCAATAGGCCAGATCTGTCAGCTGCAGCGTGGGTCTGAGCTGAGTGAACAGCATAGTTAAGACAGCGCAGCCTATCCACTAGCAAGGCATGTTCATGGTGCACAGCCAGGGGTCTTGAGTTCGCCAGGTTGCGTACCAATTGAGTTTTGTAATCTAGGAGTTTACTTAAGATGTGTGATATATCTTTTTCGAGCTGTCTTCATATATTCCAGTTAATTACTAGATACTGGCATCTGATGGCCACCTTGAACACGTCCGACTGGGCCAATCTGGTGGTGGCTGTGTTACTGTTTAGCTCAAAACAATTCTCAACAACGGTGGTAATGGAGTTGTGGATGGGGGATTTTCTAACGCCGCTGTTTGTAATCTCAAAGTGGGAATGGTACGGGGTGCTGTGTCCCATTAAAGTTGCAAATATGGGGGGGTTATGATTGGAGTGGTTGCATCCTAAGTAATCGATGTGTGTGATGGAGGGGAGTAAGTTGGGTGTACCAATCAACCTGTCTATCCGGACATGTAGGTGGTGCGGCGAAGAAAAAAAGGAATACACTCTTGTGTTTGCGTTGCATAAGCAACAAATGTCAACTAGCTGCTAGTTGAAATCAGTCATGTAGTGCTTGGGCATTTGATGTTGTGGTTGTGCAAGGCAGCAGAGGGAGTGACGATCAAGATCATTGTCAGGACGCAGTTGAAATCTCCCCCTATAAGTCATGGGACCCCTCTCCTACGGGACAGCGTCTCAGACAGGCTATAGAGGAACGAGGCTTGTTCGAAGTTAGGTGCATATATAGTGCCTACGAGGATATGGTGACCATCTAGGAGGCCTTTGACAAGTACATGGCAGCCCTCTGTGTCTACTACAATGTCATCCACTGTGAGTAGGAGAAATTGGTGGCAAACACCTAGCCGCACCATTGCCTTCTGAGCTTTGTTGCTTCAGTGTGTGTTAAATGCATTTCTTGTAAGAGTGCTACTTGGGTTGAGCATCATTTGAGATATGAGTAGACAGCATAATGGCGCAAGGGTTGGTGAAGTCCCTGCACATTCCAGGTGATAACGTTAGTGTGGGTCATGTATTCATTGGAGCGGAGTATCGTGGTTATCCACTGCGCAATGGATGGAAAGCCAACCCATGAATGGTGTTAGCATCTTGCAGGTGTGAGCGACAGGATCGGATTCTAGAGAACAGAAAAGTATAACCAAGAAATAACAATGAATACCATCGGAGCAGAGAGACAACATGTGTCCACCCAAACTGCTGAACTTTGTGAATCAAAAGAGGCAATAGCAACAGTGGAGTGCGACATGGAGGAAAGGTGCAGCAACCAAAGGTGGGGCACCCCATGTGCTAAGAATATGCGTGCATTGGCTAGGATGAGTATGTGGCTCCCTGTCAGGGTGGCGTGGCGGGGTCCAAAGTAACTACATGGTGTTAGCAAGACCTGACAAAGAGTTGCAGAAACAGTTCATACTCATGCCAGCTGCAGAGGAATAGAGGTTAGAAGAAACGCAGGTGAGTCAACATGAAAGATAAGGTATTACGGGTCTATCAGGCTAGCGAGAAAAGGCTCCACAGAGAGCATATCAAATAATGTCGCCAGCAGTCTGCAGTTTCACATCAGGGGGGATCGCACAGTCTGTCCCAGAAGGCCATGCGGCTGAGGAGCCGCCATCGCTAAGGGACTTGGTGGATCCATCATCAAGTTCTGAGCTCTGGGTGGTTTCATAGATCGTAGCTGTGATTTGTAGAGCTCGACGGCTCTCTTACCTAACTTGCTCCAGGTTGAGGACAACTTTGACCTGAGGGGAGCTTTGTGATTGGGGTCTACATTCGTGACAGTGAGCCTCAACAGGGCGGCAAAGTGTCTTTGACAAGGGTGTGCAAGTTCGGTGGACTCCAGCCAGTCCCAGGCCTCTCCAGGGTAGTCGAAAAAGTGTGTTGCTCACTCAGCGACAACCCACAGGCATGCAGAGAATATCAAGGTCCCGTAAGCATCATTTGACAGTCAAGAAGGAGTTAATTTGCCATTGAACTGAAATGGTATAGTCCGGGAAGAACATAATGCAGGCATTTTTTACAGTGATGTCTCAAATTTTCTGCTTTTCACGTTGAATGGTATCTTGGTCACAGTAGTGAAGCAGACAGAACAGCAGTGGTCTAGGGTTGGAGTCGGATGGTGGTTTACGCGTCGGACTGCAATGGGCCCATTCAATTGAGAAGTACTGAGAGAGAACAGCTGAAGGGTGGAGGTCAGGCAGCCAGCGCTCCACATAGGCGATTTCATTTTGCCCCTTGACACCACAGTGGGCCAACTACGCGAGCATTGTTTATCCTAGAGCAGCCCTCTGCTTCCTCTGCCCTGCATTCGAGTGTGTACACAATACACTAGGGATTGTAGTGAAAATTACACCTCTCTGGACTTCAGTTCTGCAAGAGTTCATTTCAAGGAATGGACCTTGTCAGCGAGTTTACGGTGGTCCGCGTGAACTAATGGAAGGTCTGCTGCAACTTTATCACTCTTGCTTTCCAGGGACGCACAGGTGCTCTCCAGGTACGCCTGGTTCTTTTAACAGCTTCCAGAACGATGTTCAGTTTTTCCCCAATTCCTCAATGGATGCAGAGGGGCCGAGGTGATCCGATGTGTCAGCACTGCCTCCCGCCATATTCGTAGTATCAGATGGGCACAATGGTGTGTTCTGGGTGCTCGAGCGTTGGCGACCCACATTGCCCCAATACATGCGTGGATTCTCTGAAGGGGAGTTCAAGGTCATTACCCCAATGGGCCCACTTGCTGACGCATTTGGTCCTCCACAGGCGTCGCAGAACAAACAGCCCAGTATGTCCATGTGTTGCCAAAGGGTAATGCTCAGAAAGAAAGGCGCCAGCACAGGTAGCATTGAAGCGGGCAGAGATGTGCATCCGCAAGCATCGGGTGCCCATTGCTCAGTAGGGGCAGCCACACAGGATATGGCAAGTCCGGCAGCAGAGGGTTAGTGTAGGGGTGGTACGGTGGAAGCACAGCCACAACAGACCACCACCAGGCCACTGTGTGAAAGAGCCCACTTGCAGGCACCTTTGAGTGCAATGGGACACTGCAGCACATGCAGCCCGATGTGTCCCGGTGTCTTTGCACTGCACTTCCCTCATCAGAGGTACCCCACCGAGTGAGAGACAGGGGGGCGAGGATGCATCCCCCAACAGTCCTGCATGTGTGCCAAGCTGGTTGGGGTGGTAGCGTTGATCACCGATAGACAGGGGGAAAGTGGCCAATGAGGGCAAGCACAGTATACTGAAAAGCTCCTTTGTAGTGCAGTGTGCCCCGCAGCAATCCCCCAGGGGGGCCCTGAACAGCCATCTCCTATCCCAGTATCCTGTAGATAGGAGAACAGCCCTCAGCCGACTGAATGGACGCAGTTAAGGGAGAGGTTATGGTGCCATGCGGGAGCAGAGTCTCACTGTAGCATTAATCTCCGAATCCGCCTCCCACCAAGCCAGACCCAAACTGCAGTCCGCCCGGTGCCAGCTGCAGTGTTCCACAATGTTCCTAGAGAGAGGAGGGGCGGAATGAACGAGGTCAGGGCCGGGAGGGCAGGCCCCAGCCAGGCAGTCAGGACAACCGCAGCCTACTCGGGGCTGGGCCCCAAACACAGTCTGCCCCGTCAAGGCAGGGCAGGCACTGAAGGGAGGCACCCGTGCAGGGCCAGTGCCATCCCAGTTGGTTTCCCCTGATCTTCACAGGTCTTACTGGGATCTCGTGGGCTTGCTGGTCTCGCGGTGCTAGAGAGACCCAGTAGTCATAGTCCAACCGGGCCATCTCCCGAGCAGGGACCTGGGGCCTGGGACCCCCCCAGATGCCAGCCGCAGCAGGTGAGAAGTGCGGGGTACCACCAGTACCGTGGGGCACCCACATGAGGGGCAACACCATGCAAGGCCTTGAGTCCCAGCAGCAGGCCCAGTAGAGCCATGGCGCAATCACTTACAGCTAGCGGCCGTGGCCTCGTAGGGGAGGAAGTAAAGGCTCCAGACGAGGCAGAGCGAGCTATTGCGATGGCAGGCTATGTTGCGGATAATGGGGTTGGACCACAGAGCCTTATTGGAGTGTGTCCACCATCTTGGCTATGCAAGCCACACCACTGCTCTTGATACTTATATTGTGTGTTTTTCCAATGTACCATTGTATATTGACGCATTAGAGTTAACATGTATGTTTGGTCTTTGTCAATGTTTATGTTTTGTCTATTCTGAATTTTTCTCCATGCTTCTTTATAAGTGGGAGAAAACATGGCATATTTTGGCTGGATTGTATTCTACTCTGTTTCCTTTTAATATTGTCTGACACTCACTGATCTTCCATATGAGCACACCACTACCACCAACTTTCCTCAAGACTACTCTGCTCCAACTGTGTACTGATTAATGGCATCTTGTCTGACCCCTTTAACATCTCGAGGGGTACGCGACAGGGCTGCCCACTCTCCCCACTTCTTTTCGATCTTTACGTTGAACCATTCGCTCAAAATTTAAGAGACAATGTCGACATCAAGGCGTTCGCGTACAGGGGTTGGGAAAGGAAAGTGGCCCTGTACGCTGATGATATCCTTATTTTCACCTCTGATGCCCGTACGGCTCTCCCGGAAATAGTTAAGCTAGCCTCGGAATTTGGGGTAGTGTCCGGGTATGAGATCAACGCTTCAAAAACCAAGATGCTGACCTGGGGTATGGATAAGAGCTTTTGTATCTCGGGTATTCAGCCAGGAAATAAATTGAGATACCTGGGCCTCGATATTGTGGAAAATATAGATCAGATTGTAAATATCAATTTTTACAAGGTAGCCAAGGACTGCCATAAGTTGCTTCAGTCTTGGTCCCATCTTCCTTTGTCTTTATTAGGAAGGGCTAACTTGGTTAAGATGGCTGTCTTGCCAAAGATTTCCTTTCTTTTCAATACTATCCCTCTGTACTTTGATCCAAACCATATTAAAACTTTTCAGGCCGAGATCAACACTTTTATCTGGAATAAACATCTTCCAAGAATTTCGTGGAAAAAGTTAAGGAGGCGCAGGGAAAAGGGGGGGCTGGCCGCCCCGGACATCCAGGTCTATGCCTGGGCATTCCAGTTGTCTCATGCTAGGGTGTTGCTAAAAAAACCATTGGAGTGTGGGGTGGGAGCTCTATACACCACTCTGCTTAGGGGAGAGGGGGTTAGCCAGTCTGGGTTCCTACTGAAATTCGGAGATCCAAAGTTCTTTAAAAAAATTAAATTGAAAATTCTATTGGGAATGGCAAGGACTTTGGCCCAGGTTTCAAAATCCATTAAAATAGGGTACTATAGCACTAGAACTCCCTTATGGGATCTCCCCGATAATCCACCCTGGTTGGGAAACTCACTTGCAGCACCTATTAGAGAGGCAGGGGTGGAGGTCTGGGGTGATCTATTTGTTGAGGGGGAACTGCTCTCCTGGGAGTGTTTGAGTAGAAAGATTGGCCCTGGCCTAGCTAGGCTAAAATATCTCCAGATGTCCAGCTGGTCTCGTTCCTATTCTGCACAGCCCTCTCGAAAAAATAAATTCCCAGTAGGTGGTTATAGTACCCTTATTACTCTGTTAATTGATAGACCCCCTGCTAAGAAGGAGATCTCGTCCTGGTACAATCTGATTTTGGATGAGATGGACGGAGTATTTAAGCTTCCACATGAACTCTGGGGGGCTGATATAAGTAATACTGATTTGCAAGAGTTATGGAGAACATCTTGTAGACTGCTGTGGGATGTGGTGAAACCGGCGTGGTTGCGTAGGAACCACATCTTTACTATCCACAGAGCATATTATTCCCCCCTTCGACTTTCTAAATTTACTCAGGGGAATATGGTGGTGTGTGCTAGATGTGGACTCCTAGCAGCCTCTGACATCCACATGTTTTATGAATGCCCCCTTCTGTCTCAGTTTTGGGAAGCCATTTGTAAGATCCTGTCGTCTTCAATAGACTCCAAAATAACTGTACATCACCAGTTGGTGATTTTCGGAATCTTAGAGGGGGTCTCCAGCTCGGCGAAGAAGCTAGTATTTTACGCTATACTACTGGCTAGAAGGGAGATATGCAGAAAGTGGAAGTACCCTTTACCTCCCTCTATCAATGATTGGTACGCCTCTGCCCTGCATGTTTCTAAGTTTGATTTGGCTAGAGCTGGGAATCCAGACAAAAGATCATTTTGGCACCTTCTTAAATGGGATCAGTGAGACTCTGTTTTTTTTTTTTTTCCCCAGGTCCAATGATTGAGCCATCTATCCCACTGCTTGGTATAAGCGGTGCTCTGATTCCTTTTTCAGCACTTGGGTAGCACCCTGGCTGAACTTCTGAGGTTATGGTATGGCGATCGCTGGTATGTCAAGCTCTATTGCTGTGGGACGAGGCCCCCGCTCCATGACTATCCCTCCCAGTTGGTATGAACTGTGTCAGCATATTGCTTGTAAGCCGATCGATTGCGCATATAGAACCTTGGTGGCATATGAGGACAAAAAAAAAATAAACCCCCCCCCCCAAAAAAAAAAAAAGACTACTCTGCTCCAAAGACGCATCTGGCCATGCCTATTTGAAAATGTGTATGTTTTATATTGCATTCAATTCATTTATTCTACTTAACAGTTTATACAGCATGGCTACACAGTTAGGGTATCATGTGCTTTAAATAGCACATGAGCAGCAAACAGAATTGGCCTGCATAAAAGGTGGGGAGGCAGGTTTAAAACACTTGAGAGCTAATGGAAATATGTGATTTTGTGAACAAAGTCAGTCATAACTTTGTGACCATGAGGCCCATCATTGGATTAGGAATTATCTAATTAGATGGGTCTTGAGAAGTGTTTCTCAAAACTGATTTCTTAATTTGAAGGGTACAGTTTTTATATCCGGTCTGTGGTGGCAGTTCAAGGGAAGGGCTGATTACATGCAGTGGAGGTTCTGAGCATGGGCACTTTGAAAGTAAAGGTATGGTGCAGCGGCCAGGGCAGCTGACTTTGGAGCACAAGGTTCACGGTTCAATCCCCGGCTCTGGCGGCAGCTCAGCTCAGAACCATGTGACTCTGGGCAGTAGCTCACTTAATTTCCATGATGGCCCCCAGCGCCTTGAGACCGTAAGGGTGAGTAGTTGGCGCTTTACAAATATGGATTTAGCTTCTGAAACCTCTTGTGCCAGCTGGATTAATGCCATAAATAGTCTTATAGGCTAGATATCTGATGTTAAATTGAATTCTAGCTATGAAGGGAAGTTAGTGGTGGTCTCAAAGTATGGGATTGGTATGGTCAAATTTGCTAGCCAAGTGGACATAAATGGCTCTTGATTTGTGAATAGCTGTAAGTGGGATGATGGGTATTTGGGTGTGTCTGCAAGAAACACATCCCTTTATTTTAGTCTGATGATGACCAGTGCCTGGACAGCTCCTTTGAGTTGTTCAGGAGAATTAAGTTGGCAAATGTTCTTAAGCTCATGTAACTGAGTGTTACCTACATCTGCCATCTTCTTCATTTGAAGGGTAGAAGTGATAGCAGTCTCCAGTGTGTGTACCCCACAGATGTATCCAAGAGAGTGGGTGTGGGGGGTGTGATCCTGCAAAAATGCAGTTCAAACTCTAGCTGTCAAAGAAGTCACAGCATCCCACCTGTGTGGTGTCCTCCACAGGACGTGAAGCGGCCCAGTTTGATTGTGCATATGATCAACTTCTCAAGAGGGGATGGTTGAAGGACTAAATGCAGGACCAGGTCAAGGAAGGTAGCCTGAGTCTTCCTGCACACCTGACATCCCATATGTTCTGCACCAGGTCAGGATAAGTAGCCAGTGTCTTCTTGCTACCCCTAACGTGCCATACTCTAGCTCACACTTCCCATCTGACAGAAACCAACTTGGGACTGTGAGCTGTGACGGTGTAGTAGTGATATCCAGTCTTACGGTTCAATGGTGTATGGAACACTGAAACAGAGAGAGGCTCTTGCTGTTGGAAAATCCAGTCAACAAAGCGGAGACAATGCCAGAAAGGCGGAGTGTTGATCTATTTAAAGAGGACAACATATTGACCAGGACGGACGTACCATCAGCCAATACAGCTCAGCAGGAATAAAAAGGAGTCAGTCAGCACTCCATCAATCAGGTATTTTTGATATGTCAGCGAATCTTCCAGTGGAGAAAAGATGAAGACCTGGAGCTTAATCTGACCACACACACTTTTTCTTACTAGCATATTGGGATAGGATGGGACAGGGAAAGGACAAACGGAGGTGTGTAATGAGAGGGAAATTTAATAAAAGGGGCATGAGATGAAGACGACCTGTACTGAAACCTAACCACACACACTTTTCTTTATCACATTCTGAGCCCATCATTACCAATGTGAAAGTGGATTCACCATCGGACAAAGACGACCCCTTAAGGAACTGTTTTACCTCTAGCTCTCTGGGTCCATGTCACTTCTATTCAGTGGGATATATCCTGGAATATTCAGCTAATCCCTACTTGAATATGACTGTGAAGTAGACAGTCTGGACTAGAAAGACTATTCTATGAGAAAAAGACAATACCTGTATGTGAATTAATAGTTGAGAAAATCACAATTGTAAAAGTCATATACTTACACGATGTCCTTAATACAAATATGTCTCTGTGAAAAAATAAAGAGAAAGTATTCTGAATACCCAAGCTGACTCTGTAATCCTGATTTGATCACAGGGAGTAAATTAACCTAGTTTCAGAGTCCAGGACGGAGGTATCAAGTGTGCTCTTGGTGGAGTTTGCAAGGAAATGGAAGTAAACTATTTGAGAGTTTAAATGAATCAAGCTGTCTTCCACCTAGGGCGACACAGCTAGAGATTTCATCAGCATATTGGTGCAGAGCAACGCCTGAGTTATTGATAATCAGGCCTTGAGGTGCCATGTGTAAGTTAAATTAGTGAGAGCTCGAATGGAGCCCTAAGAGAAAATACATACCATATTGATGTTGAATGATAAGTGATATATCTTCATCATTCGGTGCCTGGTGATAAGGAATGATGTAACCAGCTTAAAACCTTGCTTCTGAAGCCATGAGGCATTTGATTATTGGAGCAGACTGCTGTGGTTGATCATGTCGAAGGCAGCAAATAAGTATAGCAAGAAAACTAAGCGTTTTTTATCTTTATCTAGGATATGATATCAATAAGTAACTTCAAGGTTGCCTTCTACATACTGAGTCTAGCTCTGAAACCAGATTGGTAGGTGCTCCTTTGGAATGATGAAATGTATTTGGTTGGCTATCATACTCTCAGTTTCATTCCCAGTCATGGCAAGTTTAAAAAACAGTGGTAGTTTGATGGTTATCTAGGATCTAGAATTGTTGGGAATGAGTTGAGTGGTCTTCAATAAGTTTCAGAATACGTCGTGGTCTAGGGAGGCCTTGATTAAGTTAAGCCATTTGTCTTGGAAAATGGTAAACATGTTTAGTCAGGATAGGGTCATGGAAGTAATCCTTGATTTTAGTTGTTTGATGGGTTTTGTCAGTTCAGCAGTTGAGATGAGAATGAAGGAATCCCATGTGCTGGTGAATTTATGGGGAAGACTGAAAACAGGTTTTCATATTGAATTTGTCTTATAAATATGTATATTCTCATACTTGAAATTTCTCATGATTTGTATATTCTCAGTAAACTGAGGAGATCCTTCCATGTTTCATTTGAGGAAATAAGTAGGAGATCTTCCTGGGAGAGAAGTGTGTTATGTGCCAGAACAACAAAAAAGTGGCATTTGGAGAAAAGCATTTTTTGCTCTCGAATGTAGTTAGTTTTAGCCATAAAGATAATGTGCAGATTATATTTTGTTCGACAAGAAGTTCTAAGATGGAGTAGGACTGTGCATGTGGCTGTGGTTCTGTGATACTGAATAAATTAAGATGGTGGTCGTCTAAAATCAGGTTGAATAGTTCGATGTGCATTCAGTTGAATGGATGAAAGGTGATGGCCACATATGGTTGAGTTGGGCATGAGAGAGAGAAGGTTTGAGTCTGTCATAAACACGCCTACAATATTTAAACTGCTTATTAAATTCAACACGAGGTGTATAGCAGAAAGACACCTTGCCATCACTGCACTGTATATTGTTCCTCTTCTGCCATGTTTTAGGACTGCATCTGGTTGACACATCCCTACAGTCTCACATGGCAGCTTATGAATTCTCTTCATACATTTCGTCTGAGTGCATTCTGATCAGTTACAGTTCCTTATAAAAGACAGGCTCTATATGCAAAGACAACGCCTGAAACCAATGCAGTCACAGTCATGGCAATCCTGATGCCTTATTGAGAGATACACACCTCCTGGTCAATTACAGAATCTTAATCCCTCCTTCCTTTGGTCTAGCTAGGTAACTCGCAAGACCTTGTCTTTCTGAGTGATGGTAATACCAAAGAATCCTGTATTATTCCTTCTTTTTGTGTCTTCGTTTGGAAGCAGCCATGACTTGCTTAATCGAAACTAAATTCAGAGGTAACACTGAAATACCCAAAGTGTTGGAGCAGATACAGCACTGAATCTGAGAAATGTGTCCATTTATATCAACAATTTATCAGCATACAGTGGTAATGTGTGTCTTGTGGATATTCAGACTCATTTATGCATGCATAATAAAGGAAAATAAATTGAGGAGCTAGGTTATGCTTGTCTGTTCTTATTTACGTATTCTATGACTCTGACATCATTCTATCTCTTACATGGCATACATATCCATTCCATTATCACCGGGCTAACATTGATAAATCCAAGTGTTTTAAATAGGTATTCATAACCAATCAAGTCAAGCATTTTTTGGGGGAGTCTAATAATGCCACTGGGAACTCTGTCTGAGGGTTTCTGTCACCGTATTGTATACAAACATATTGTCTGACATAAATGTTGTGTTCTAAATATAATTTTAAGAGGTATTGCCACATTGGGAATAAATCTTCTATTGTTAACTAGAAATGGGTGATATTTTTAAATATGATATTCTCGTAGTAGGCGCTGTCTGTTGACATAATATCCATGTGGAGAAAATAATGTCTGAAATTAATGTTGGCTCACCACTGTGGGATACAGCCTATGTGTTTGAACAATTACCAAAAATACGGCATTTCAAATAACCGAGAGGATTTTACTCATAATTCCAATAATAATAATGATCTGAAAGAGGTCCATAACTGGGAAAGCTTGGTCGTGTTGGGAAGTTGCACAACAGTGGCTGCACTCTTTGTGCCTGGTAAAAAGTCTAGTTTGTATAATATGCTTAGGCATTGGCAGATGGTCAAATATTGGATGCCATTCAGCTGCGGGCATCCTTGTTGTCCTTCACCCTCTCTTTGGTTTTATAGCTGCCTCATTTCCTGTATGGACAAGGCTTCCTCTAGTGGTGAGTTGTCTTCTGCTGCCAGTCACCCAGAAAGATACACACGTGGAGCACCAGCTGTAGCCTGCCTTGAATTTTAACAGCATAGGGCTCCCCTCCTATCCACATGTTACCCCGACATGAAAATTGGAGAGGGTAACAACAGCCAGTGCAATTCAACCTCGTTTAACAAAACATCTCACAGATAACCTCCAGAATTTAGAGACATGTGTATAGCGCAAACGGACAAATGTTTCAATATGTGATGCGTGGGCAGTTCAGATGTAGCGCCCGATACTCTACGAATGTTATCCATCTACCTTAAACCTATATTTGATGATTCCATTCCCTCTGGAGAACTGCTAGCCACACACGATCACCCATAGCCATACTCTTTTAACTGTACCCATTTATTCTACAAATGCATTATAGCACAAACTACAAAACTAATAGACAAAAACAGTTGCTAGGCAGCCATAGTTACTTCGTGTTGGACGCTGCACTCACTTCAGTTCTCTCTTACTTATTTGATGTGTGAGTAAAGTAACATTAACCTTTATGACCATATTGTAGAGGTAAACAGTTGAATTTGTCCTGCCTGCATTTAAACCTGTGACACTCACACACACACACACGTCCTATCGATATACGAGTACACGTCTTACCAATATAAATACACATACACACACGTGCACACACACTATGGGGCAGATTTATATCGGACTTGCGCCATTTTTACGCCGCCGTTGCGTCACTTTTGTGACGCAGCGGCAGCGTAAACCCTGCGCCATGTTGCGCCCCATTTACAACGTGACGCATCTAGGGAGATGCATCACGTTGTAAAGCTTGCGCCACATGTGGGCGTACCTGCACAGGGGGGGGGGCGTTCTGGCGCAGGAACGCCTCCGAAAAGTGGCTGAGTGAAATCTACAAGATTTCACTCAGTCACTTTTCTGGCCATGCTGCGTCAAAACCCTGCGCCTGCTTGAAGCAGGCGTAAGGATTGACGCAGCATTGTAACAATAGGGCACCCCGAGCCTTGCTGGAGCTGCGTCGCGCTTGCGACGCAACTCCAGCAATGCGCCAACCTTCCGCCATCAGATGCTTCACGCATCTGTTTATCCTTGCGCCACGATGCGCTGCATTGTAAATGCGGCGCATCTATTGTGGCGCAAGGGTAAACTTGCGTGACGCATCTTTCCTGGAGCATCCCTGCTGATTTGCAGGGATGCGCCAGGAAACATTAATCTGCACCTATATCTTTGTCGCTCTTGCTTTCTCTCTCTCAGTTGCTCTTTCTTTCTCTTTGTTGCTCTTTCTCTCTCTGCCGCTCTTTCTCTCTGTCTCTCTCTTCTGAGCAGAAGTGTTCAAGCCCACTGGGTAATCGTAGGACCTACTCTCTCACGTGGTCTGTGTTAGCAATATATTAGGATTTTATAGAACTCTAGTAAAGTTGCATAAGTGCACAAATCTATGCCATTGGTAGTGGTGCTATTTTAGGAAGAGGCTGACTAATATGGAAAGCTCACTGAGGCACTTCTCAATAAAAACACGTTTCTATCTCTTTCAATTCCCGGCATTCAGCGTCTTGTTAGGTAATCTCACATGTAAATTGGTTATTGTGATCTGACTGGGGTTCTATCCTCAGCTCACCACTTAACCAGATTGAGTATTCGTAGGCAAATCACTTTTCCTCTCAGCATCCCAATTCCCATTTCTGCCATAAGAAGGTGCAGGTACATTAAAAAAATGTCAGTCCTTCACTGCAATTAACAAACAAGTGAATAGAACGAGAGCCCAGTCACGTTCTCCTGTGAAAGGTACATTTGATTATTTAGTGCAGCGTATGTGCTTCATGTTGTTTTTGTGTGACCAAAGCATATCTTACTGCTGGCATCTAATACTATCGAAAAGACAAGTAAAATACAGAACAAGCATTGGCAATGTCAAAAGGCCTGGATTATAAAAGAAAGTGCCTCTTAAATCACTGATGAGATTAGGCACTCAGTAAGTCAATATATCATGCTCTTTGTCACTCACTGTTGCACTAATACATCTATTCATCCATCCACTAAGTCATTCTTGAATTCACCAATTATTCAAAAGAAATAAAGCAGATACACAAACTCAGCAAGCACATGAAAGATACATTCAAAGAAAAAAGGTAGAAAACAAGAAAACATGGGGCCAAGTAAAGTTGATGGGCAAATACTTACTACAATCAAAAACAAAATGTAACAATAGTAGCAGGCATCTCTCTTTCAGTGGGGTTGTACAAAATGTATTGTTGTTTTAAAGTTCCAGCATATCTGCCACATTAAGAAGCAACATGTTAGCCATCATGAAGTGAAACAAAGATGATATACTGTGTACAAGATCACTCCAAGGTGGATGGGTGCTCAGTAAACATCACACTGAGTGTCCATCTTCGAATACTAAGGTGTATAACATATTGTACTGATCAAGAGAGGTCAACATCCGGTTTCTCAGGACAGTACCCTTCCAAGTTTCCAAGCTCAGTTTAGAATAAGCATTGGCATAGCCAATAGGTCTCGCCTTTGGGACCTTATAAGTGTTTAGCTATGTAACAGTTGCATAACTAAATACGTATAAGGTCCCAAAAGCGAGACCTATTGGCTATGCAAAGCGGCCGCGAAAGTGAAAGTGATCGCGATCGCAATCATGATCAAACATCAAAGCGGCAGTGAAAGAAATCGTGGTAAAGCGCAGCGCACGCGCCCGCGCACATGCACTGTAGCTCTAGGCTGGCCTGGTAGCACTTTTTGGAGCCCTCTCAATAAGTCTCGCCAGACCAGCGCATGCGCTGGGTCAGGCAAGACCTAAAAAGTGGTGACAGAGAATGCAGCATACTGCAAATAAAATGAGTGCCAAGTCGGTGGCCTAGTAAGACTCTATTGAGAACCGCAGGGTGCTCTGTAAAATAGAAGAATTAGACAGAAAACAATTAAAGGGGGCATTTAAAAGGAAAGATTGAAAACTAAAGGACTGACCACCAGCTGAGACACTGAAGCACACTCATTTTCAGGTGGATGTGCATTACTCATGAAGCCAGTTGCAGAAATGGGGTAACCCATTACCCCAGGCAGTATGCAGTTATAGGGAGAAGCAGACTGTGATTGACAGTTAAATAGAGAGAAGAGGACAGAACCTTTATGTAATAAGCATATGTAGAGTTTTTTTTTAATTACAAAGGCCTGACAGACAACTATGCCTCCCAGGACCTCCTATGAGGGTCTAGTAAGGATTCTCACAAGAGCAAATTATCTACCCTGGGTTTGTCAAAGGAAGTAATCAAATCTTTGCTAACTAGAGTAATCTGTGATAGTCCTTGTAACAAAATGCCTATCTTTAGGCATTCACACAGTATAACATCAATCCACCCTTAAAGGCCTATTGGCTTTAACATATTATTTTCACAATAAATAAGTCAGGCATAATGCTGTCATCATTTTCCATTATAAACATCTCAAATGTATGGCATCTAACATAACCTTTCCCAATGAACCAATAAAACCTATGGACTTAAACATTAGCTTGGTACCAGGGCCCACTAAGGCTCCATGTATTGCACGTGAGCAGGTAAACCTATGGAACACAGTCATACAATTATGAATATATACAAAAATACAGTTGGCAAAAAAATATGCGACCCCTTTGAAAAGGGTCTAATGAACAAGTTACTTACCTTCGGTAACAATATATCTGTAAGAAACATAGGTTAGTTATAGATTCCTTAACTTATTTTTACCCCCAGGCGTCAGACTTGATCCAGAAAGTTATCAGCAGTATCCCTGCGCGTCGAAAGGTGGCGTCGGTCGGCTCCACATTCGTTGTTGGCGTCGTGGTCGCTGGGATGATGTTGCAGTAGCTACTTGGACGCTGCTCTCGCGCGTTGACATCAGTTCTGTACACAACTTTCCACACCAGAAACGCAGAGCCATGCAAGACACTGACCACTGGTGCACAAAACTAGGGTCCTGAAAGGAAATCCTTAACCCTAGAAGTCAATTTGCAGAACAGGGAGGATGGGTGGGCGGTAAGGAATCTATAACTAACCTATGTTTCTTACAGATATATCGTTTACCGAAGGTAAGTAACTTGTTCATCTGAAAGAAACAGTTAGTTATAGATTCCTTACCTTAGAATAGATACCCGCAATTCCAACCCCGGAGGTGGGTCTGCGGACCAAGTTCACACCAGAAAGTCCTGGAGAACAGAACGGCCAAAGAAGCCGTCTCTCCGGACTTGCCTGTCCAGGCAGTAGTGTTTTGTGAATGTGTGCAGCGATGTCCACATAGCTGCCTGACAGATGTCATTAAGGGGGACTCCACGTCCCAAATCAGTGGTAGCTGCCGTTGCCCTGGTGGAATGAGCATGCAACCCCAATGGCGGCTCCTTCTTTGCCAAGGAATAACAAGTTTTGATGCACAAAACTTCCCATCTAGAAATAGTCCATTTGTGCACAGCCCAACCTTTTTTGGCGCCCACCTAGCCAACAAAGAGCTGGTCATCCACCCGGAATTGTTTTGTGCGATCCAAGTAAAAGGAAAGCGCACGCTTTGGATCCAGACAGTGGAGCCTCTCTTCTTCTTTGGAAGGATGCAGAGGCGGAAAGAAGGTGGGCAAAGTGATGGTCGTCCAATATGGAAAGTAGTAACCACTTTGGGAAGGAAGGAAAGACGAGTTCTAAGGACAACTTTGTCGGATGAACAGTCAGAAATATATTCTCACTATATATAAATGGTATCGACTCTTTATTACAGAATATAAGGGCTGATGCCCCAGTTGGTGGAAAACGTATAACCCCGGTTTTACTATACGCAGATGATGCAGTCCTAATCTCGAGGCCTGCAAGCGGCTTACAAAGTCTGATAGACAACTTTACAGACTTCATGACTGGAAAAGAACTAAAAATTAACTTGAGCAAGACACTAGTCATGACCTGCGAAAAAAGCAAAACTAAGTATAGAAGACATTATGTTGATGGAGTACCCATCGAACGAACATCTACTTTCTCATATCTGGGGCTTCTTTTTAATAGTAATGGATCATGGAGCGCACATATTAATTTATGTAAATTAAAATTTACAAGATCGAGTGAGGCAATTTTTAGATTTTCTCAAAAAATAGGCAGTAAGCCAGTGCGTGAAATCCTCAAACTATACGGAGGGAAATGTATAACTGGGGCTTGTTACGGTGGAGCACTATGGGGTAGGACAGATACCACTGCATTACAAACCCTTGAAATCAAGTTTTTAAGGAGGGTACTAGCAGTACCAAACACAATGGCTACCCTCATTGCTCACAAGGAATTAAACGTTCCTTACATTAGTGATCTGATTAGTATGGCTGCGCTCACACTGTGGTTCAGAATATGGTCCAAAGATGAGACATATTTTACTAAAGAGATAATAAAGGATTGCCTTACACTTGATCAATATAGGAAGATACCATGGTTAAAGTACATTTATAGCCTTTTATCTGAGTGTAATGTGGTAATCGATCCTCGCGACCCCAACACCATTTTGAACTATACTAAAGGGGAGTTAAAAAAGAGATTACTGGAATCCAGAGAATCTGTAAGAGAGGTGGAATCAAGGAAAAAAATCACTTGTTAGATCTTATTGTGATGGTCCAATTTCAGAAGGTATCCAGCCATATCTTATAGCCATAAGAAATCCACAACATAGATTTTATTTAACTAGGCTCAGGCTGAGTACTTTGCACTTCCAGATCGCTTTCCCTAAGATGGGCAGGTGGAGCTTTAATTTACCCAAATGCCCATGTGACGGTAAAACGCCCCAGTCCACTCTGCACTTTTTACTTTTTTGTAAATTTTATAGGGACATCAGAAAAGCAATTTTACGACCCCTTTTTATTGATAACAGATTGTTTACTTATAAATCTGCCTTTTATCATATATGTAATTTGGAAAATATAACAACATGCAATATGGTTATCATCTTTGTTCAATTGGCTATAAAGCGAAGAAAGGCCCTTGCACATTTGGAATTGTTGCGTTATGAAACTGAATAGTTACTAATTTTGATGAAATTGTTATTCATTCTCCAATTACTTTATTTTCTGAAAGTTCTGTGATGCCATGTTATAACAATAACTTTGTCTTGTTTGAATTGCTCTTTAAATATCATGTGTACGGTATGCCTTATTTTTAAACAAGAAATCAATTTTATTAATTATTTATTATGATGAATTGTTTTTATGTAGCATGCCTTTATGGATATATTTTATATGTTTCAAATAAAGCTGATTTGATTTGATTTGAGGTTTAGAAGAAAGAGCTTAGAGCTCACTCACCCTGCGCGCAGAGGTGATGGCCACCAGAAAAGCAGTTTTCAAAGTCAGAAGCCTGAGAGGAGAGTTATGTAGTGGCTCAAAGGAAGCACACATAAGATATGTAAGAACCACATTCAAGGCCCACTGGGGCACTTAAAGGAACAGGAGGAAAAAGATGAATAATGTCCTTAAGGAAGCGATTTACAACAGGGGTCTTGAAAAGAGAAGGCTGATCAGGGAGCCTAAGAAAGGCTGAAATGGCCGAGAGGTAGCCTTTTAGAGTGCCCAGAGCAAAGCCATGCTGTGCCACAGAAAGAAGGAACAAGGGAACCTCAGACAGAGGGATCCTCAGCCTTTGCTGTGCACCATGCCACAAATTTGTTCCATCTGCAGGCATATACCATCATAGTGGAGGGACGCCTGGCTGTCAAGATCACATCACAGACTTCGGGAGGAAGTTCAAAAGCTGTCAACTGTTGCTGCTCAATCTCCACTCAAGGAGTGGAGGCTAGACAGGTTCGGGTGGAGGACTGTCCCCTGCTGCTGACAGAAGATACTCCTGAAGATGCAGTCGGATCGGCGGATCGATGGCCATGTGCAATAGCTCGGGATACCAGACTCTTCATTCCCAGTCAGGAGCCACAAGAATGACTTGGGCCCAGTCGAGCTTGATCTTCTTCAGCACTCTGGGCAGAAGTGGTATAGGCGGAAAGGCGTTTAGAAGATCGCAACTCCACTCGCGATGAAAAGCGGTGCCGAGCGAGTGCCAGCTTGGAAATTCCAACCTGCAGAATAGCTGACATTGCACGCTCGCTTCTGTGGTGAATAGATCTAACCAAGGCTCTCCCCAGTGTTGAATGAGACCTTGCAATAACTCCGAGTGAAGAGGCCATTAGTGATCCACCATGCACCTGCGGCTGAGTTCGTCCACCCTGGCGTTCAGCGAACCTGCCAGATGTTGAACCACCAGGGATATGCCCTGATGTTCCAGCCATGTCCAGAGACATAGAGCCTCCTGACATAGGGTCCATGACCCCACCCGCCCTGTTTGTTGCAGTACCACATGGCGATGGGGTTGTCTGTGAACACCTGCACTACTCTTCCCCGGACAGAGGGAAGGAATGCTTTTAGTGCAAGACGAATCACCCGCTCCAGAAGGTTGATGTGGAGCCTGGACTCTGCCGGAGACCAAAGGCCTCTGATCTCTGCCTCCCCCACGTGGCCACCCCATCCCAGAAGTGATGCATCGGTCACCACTTTGAACTCTGGTTCGGGGAGGGAGAGAGATCTGACGTCGACCCAATCCTGGTTCATTAGCCACCACTGCAATTGGTATGCAGTGTCCTCCAAGATCTGGATGCAATCGGACAGGTTCCCCTGATGTTGTGCCCACTGGAACTTGAGGACCCACTGCAGAGCCTGCATATGCTATCTGGCATGGTCCACCAGCAGAATGCAGGAGGCCATCAGGACCAGTAGCAGGAGGGTCATCCTGACCGAAACCCAGGATAGAGCCTGAAAGATCGGAATCATAGCCCGAATATCCCAAACTCGCTGTTCAGGAGGATAGACCCAAAACTGGGTCGTTTTTTTCAGAACCGCTTCGATGTATAGGCGCTTCTGAGAGGGAGTCAGGTGCGACTTCAGCACATTGATGGAGAACCCCAGCGAATGCAGGAAGTCGGCCGTAGTCTGGAGGTGGGAGACGACAGCCTGGGGCAAGCTCGCCCTCAACAGCCAGTTGTTGAGATAGGGGAAGACTGGAACCCCTGATGTGCGCAGATGAGCTGCGACTACCGCCATCACTTTCGTGAACACCCGAGGAATGCTGTTAAGTCCAAAGGGGAGCACGGTAAACTGAAAGTGCTCGTGGCCTACCGTGAACCGTAGGTAACGCCGGTGGGCCGGCAGGACAGGGATGTGGAAATAGGCGTCCTGCAAGTCCAACGCTACCATTCAGTCTCCAGGGTCAAGGGCAGACAGGACCTGAGCTAACGTCAACATTTTGAACTTCTCCTTCCGGAGGAAGCGGTTGACATTCCTGAGATCCAAGGTAGGGCGCTGGCCTTTGTCCTTCTTGGGCATCAGAAAGTAGTGGGAGTAGCAACCACAACCTACATCTGGGGCAGGAACTCACTCAATGGCTCCCTTGGCCAAGAGAGCCATAACTTCCTGTTGGAGAAAGGCCAGATGATCCTCCAACATGCGATGGTTCTGAGGTGGCATGGCTGGGGGGGTAGTCTCAAAGGGGAGGGAGTAGCCCCTTCGGACTATTTGCAAAACCCACCTGTCCGACGTGATGGTGCGCCAGTGGGGGAGGTGATAGCGATTCCTGATGGCCACTGGCATTTTGTGGCCCTGGAAGGTCAGACTAGGAGGGTTTGGAGGCTGCTGCAGAGGGGGTGGTGGTGGACTGGCCTGCTCGCTGGCCCCCAGAATCACGACGGTGGTTCCCACATTCCGGCCGCAAAGGGGCTGAACAGCTTGCACCGGCCTGTGGCCCTGGGTGGAACGTGGTGGAGTACCCCTTATGTAGCTATGAAAGGGGCGAAAAGCAGATTGCGCACGGCGAGTGGTGGAGAGGCCCAAGGACTTGGCCGTAGAACATGAGTCCTTGAAGTGCTGTAGTGCGCTGTCTGCCTTGTTGCCGAATAGGTCGCGGCCATCAAAGGGCATGTCCGTAAGGGTAGCTTGGACATCCCCAGAAAAGCCAGTCGATCTCAGGCAGGCATACCTTCGAAGGGCTGCCGACATGGAAATCGTCCTGCATAGCGAGTCAGCAGTATCCAGTCCACAGCGAATGGTAAACTTTGCTGCATCTCTCCCCTCAGCACCTGCAAAGGAGAGTATGCCCGAGCCACTTCCGGGCACTGGGGCAGCACTTGCGCAAACGTATCCCACACGGAGTGGGTGTAACGGCTCAACAGACATGCGGTATTTACCGACCTCAGTCCCAAGCTGGAGGAAGAAAACATCTTCTTCCCAATATGGTTAAGCTTTATTGGATTCCCTATGAGGTGGTGCATTAGGGAATGTGGAAGCTTGGACCACCAAGATGTCAGGGGTGGGATGTTAGGAGAGGAAAGTGAGGTCCCCAGGAGCCAGGCGGTGGCGTCGGGCAATCAACCTATCCACAGGAGACCCTGTGTTGGGTCTGGACCATGTGCCCAAAAGGATGTCAGTGAGGACTTTATTAAACAGTAGCAGGGGCTCCGAAGAACTCGCTGCTGGTTGAAGCACCTCTGTCAGGAGGTTAGCCCTGACTGCCACCATGGGTAGCTCGAGGTTGAGAGCCTCGGTCGCCCTACTCAACACCACGGCGTAAGACTCTCCCTCCTCCGTAGCCACTGTAGGAGAAGACAACATGCCAACGTCTGGTGTGGTATCCAGACCACTGGCTTCCCCCAGTTCCTTTCTCCAGTCCAGTTGGTAACCTAGCTGATCAGTGAAAGGGTCTCCAGACCCCTCCCAGTCCTCCTCACCCTCCACTAGCTGCCAATCTGGTCTCAAAGAGCCAGGGTAGAACAGGGGCACAAAAGTACCCGCCAGCGCTGGATTTGGCATCGGTTGACGCCGATCCAGATCCGTGTCTATATCGGGGTGGAGGCCAGGGTTGACGCCGGCTAAGGACACAACCGGCTGCGGACGTGGTGCCGGTGGAATCGGTGCCGGGGGAGGTGTAATCAGTTCGACCGGCACCGATCCGGATCCAGCCGAGTCCGCGGGGCCTGAAGGCACGCCGGCGGAGTCGGGCTGCCCAAAGAACCCATGCATCACTTCGTAAAATGTACAAAGCTGGGTAGGGGGTCGCTCTGTGTCCCAGGAAGGGGGGAAACTCCGAGTCAACCCTTGGGGCTCTGCACGCTGAGGAGCATGAGGGGCACCACCCACATCCCTCATCGTGTCGGCCGACCAACAGGGAGAAGTCAAAGAGCGACGGTGCTTCTTCGACTTCTTCTTGTGCTTCAACTTACCCGAGGAGTGCGAAGACTTGAAAGAAGACTGGTGGTGGTGGCTCCGTGACCGGTCCCTCGACCTCCCACGGGACCGGGACCTTGAACAGTGTGGAGCCGACTGCCGGGCCTCGAGAATTCGGATTCATGGCCCGGCAGTCAGAACACGGCTTGGGGTCATGGTCACGCTCCAGGCAAAACAGGCACACACAGTGCAGATCCGTTACCAACATCAGTTGGCTGCAGAAGCCGCAAGCCTTGAAACTGGGCATCCCCGACGTGCACCTGGAGTCGAAGATTCAAAATCAGCTTTGACAAAAGTCGGCAAAAAGTCAGTCAAAAAGTTACTTGAGGTACCACTCTCTCCTGATCTGCGCTGGCTGGCGTGGAAAAAGAAAGAACTGAAGTCAGCACGCAAGGGTGGCATCTAAGTAGCTACCACGACATCATCCCGGCAACCACGATGCCAACGACGAACGCGGAGCCGACCGACGCCACTTTTAGACGCGCAAGGGTACTGCTGATGAAAAACTTTCCAGATCCAGTCTGATGCCTGGGGGTAATTACATGGTAAGGAATCTATAACTAACTGTTTCTTTCAGATATGGATAATCACATTACAAATCTTCAACTTCAAATGTTTGTCAGATGGGGTAACCTTTATCAAACCTTTACCTATTATGATAATTCATGAGATTTCATACAGCAAAATGTCTGCCACCGGCCTTTAACACAGTGTATTGACAATACACCCTTAACCCTTTCGCTGCGGCGGGAATTCCGCCGCAGCGCTGGGGGGGTTTGGGGGCAGCGCGGTGGCGCTGTGCTCATGACGGAGCCACTCCGTCATGAGCCACGGTTGAGCTGTGCTCATGACGGAGTGGTTCCGTCATGACTCCGCCCACTGCGCTAATCGCCCGCACAGGCGGGGAATTAGCGCCGCGTGGGCGGAGCGGCCGCCAACGGCTGCAGCATGATGGAACCACTCCGTCATGAGCACACGGCGACCGTGGCTCATGACGGAGTGGTTCCGTCATGAGCAGGGGAGGGGTTAAAGGTATATTGGCTTTAACAAACAGTGTTAACAATAAATGTTTCAAGCTAAGAGACTTTGATGTAACTTTTCATAATAAACATATCAGTCCTATAGCATCTGACATAAATGTTCCCAAAGAACCAATCAAGCCTTTATATTAGCTTGTCATAATAACCAACTCCAGCCTACTGAATTCTGCATAAGCTTTCCCACAAAGGAACACTCAGGCATACAGTTAGTAAAGTATAAATATACCCAAAATTGCAGTTGGCAAAACAACGTTCAACCCTTTACTATGAGGGCTAACAAGAGTTATCAATGTGCAAATCTTGTACCCGAAGGGTTTGTACTGGGGGGCTGAGCAGACACACTAAACACATGGCCTACTTCAGCTGAATATGCCTAGGGTAGAGGGGCCGCCACCCATTTTCTTTTATTTATCCCGCAGGAGTCTCGAGGGAATGTAATAAAAAATGCGGATTATTTTATATTAGGCTCCAAGGGTGTCCCTCTGAGTCCCTCTGTGGGGCCGGGGAGGGGGAGGTTATCCCTCTCCTACTCCCTTATGTTACTTTTTGTTTATTTCAGGTCAGGGGGCTAACTCTCAAGTCCTGTAATTGCTGCCAGCAACATTTTTCCCATGCTGCTGGCAACCAGTCAGAGCACTCACTCCTGTGTGAGTCTTACTCCGGCAGGAGTGAGATGGGCCAAGGGAAAAAAGTTCCCTGGGCCAATCAGAGTGCTCTAATTGTAAATTGCCACTCCTGCAAGACTTTCTCAAGTCTCTTACGGACCCAACCATCCAGATATCGAATTATTTTTTAACCATCATTTCTAAAAAAAAACTGAACGAATTTATACCAGCTCACAAAAAACACAATCAGCCGACCAAGATCTAGCTTTCTGCTAAATTTAGTGTAATTCGTTCAGCTTCTTAAAGTCTATGGAAAACGCGTGGGGATTTTGTGTTTTGAGAAACCCCCTTTTTCTCTGCCCCTGCTTGGGATTACCATGAAACGTCCCGCGCACAAACTAATAAAGTAAAGCACTTTTTGGGGAATGTTTTGTGGAGACTCGTCAAACGGTGCCAAAGTTATTAGCAACACAACAAAGGCTTACCTGTGATCAAGGCAGTTTTGATGCCGAAACGCGTCAGGAATTACTAGCGCTGTTCTTTTCCTTTTTGTTAAGCGGAATTAAACACCTGATGATTGAAGGTTCGTGTTTGGCGTGCTCCTTTTCAGATGGTTTAAGGGAGTTATTTTTGGATATTAAGTGGTGTGCTCCGTTCCCACACGCCGAGCGGAGATTTTGTTGGGGATATATCTATATCTATATATATCTATATATATCTATATCTGATAGATAGATATAGATATATATATATAGATATTATTCACTAAACACCCGAAAGCGGGCAGCCGTGTGGTAAAGTATTCAACCAACGCACAAAAGTTTGAGAATGCACTCGACAGCCAATGATATATATTCATCAAAGAGGGTCCAAAAGTGAAGATGCACTCAAAAACAGGCAGAGCCCTTCTGTTTCCATCAGGAGCCTTTATTTAGGTCAACACAAGCATGCATTCCCGGGCATTTCCCTAGCCCAACGCGTTTCGGAGATCCTTCTCCTTGTTCACGGGCTGCTTTGTAGGTCGGCAGTGACGAGAAAACCACAAACCACGTCATTGATTGCTTTTATCATCCTCCAGTAGAATAATGACAATGGCCTCCTGGGATTTGTAGCCCTCGAGTGATTTCCTGCAATACCACCCTCAACCTCACGATACATATGGCCTTGGGGGACCAGTGATATTTGTGAAGCAGTGACACTTACAGAGTGATAGCCTACGGGTTGGATTCATCAACGTAAGTGAAGTCCTGAAGAAGTCGTGGGATTTGATACACAAACAACGACGAAACACATGTTGGCTGAAATTGGTGAAACTGATATTTTGTCCACACGGACTTGTGATTTACTATGTGCAAGATACTAAGGGCCTCATGTAGGTAGCCAAATACCGGTCGGTAACGGCCGATTTTCGGTAAATATGCCGTTACCGACCGGTATTCAGACAAGTGAGATGTAGGAGTCCAAAAACGACTTTTCGGTAAATATGAGGCGGTAAATACCGATTCATATTTACCGAATTCCAAAATACCGATTCAGAGTTACCGAATACATAATTAACGAATCGGTAAATATGAAGTGGTAAATATGAAGTGGTAAAAATGAAAATGACATGTAGGAGCACTCGGTAATTAAGAAATCCAAGAAAATCGGTAAATTAGAGTCGGTAATTAACACGGATTGAAAGCAGGTGGTAACCATCAACAGTGCAGATAAGCAATCCCAAAATGCAACAGCGTGGACAACATGCCCGCTATGTACGTCATTGCAAGGCGCCTACATCTACAGGCAGCAGGACTGAGGGTTTGGCGACGGGAGGAACGCATCTACAGACAGCGCATCACACTAGTCCAGCTGACTGATGCAGTGATACATGAGAGGTACAGGCTACACCCCGAAACCATCATGGACTCAATCAGGGACCTGCACCCACTCCTGGACCAGCCAATAAGAAGGGCGCACGCCATACCCCCACATGTGCAGGTGCCCTGCAGCCCACATGTGTTGGCATCCGGCAGTTATCAGGTGGTGACAGCTGCGGTGGGTGGTGTATCCCAGAGTTGCCCGTCCCGTTCCCTCAGGAATTTCCTGGATGCCATGATGCAGAGAATGCACCACTACATCAGCTTCCACAACACACAGGCTGCACTGCAGTAAACAAAAACAGACATTTCTCACATGGCACAGTTCCCCCATTTCATTGGCTGCATTGATGGTACACACATCCCAATCTGTCCACCAGCTGACACAGAGCACATCTACAGGATCAGGAAGTCCACCCACTCCATCAATGTGCATACCGAATTGAATGATTTTGGGAATGGTCCTGTGGGTGGCAGAACCCAAAGGTGGGCGTATGCTACTTACAACGAAGTCTGCAAGTTGTCGCACAGTGAGGCGGCTTCCAGATTGAGAGCTATTGACCAAGCAAACATGGAGAAGGCTTTTGCCGTCATAGATAATAGCTTTAGCACTCTCACTTCTAGGATTCATACATGAGACAATAGGCACATGCAAGTACACGGCGCATGCAATGTACAAGCCCCGATTTTGGCGTGCGTCCTACGAGGTATCCCAGTGCCTGTGATTACACCTTCTTTCACTCTGCTTGCAAACGGTATTTATTTAATTTTGATTAATGAAGCTTGCTGCGGGATGTGAGTGGGAATCCCGTACATAACTGTCTCGCATAAAGTTGTCTGCTGCAATACTGTTCTTTTTCCACCCCCGCATGTGCGGCGGGATGTTTCCATCTGGCCTTCGATTCCAACCTTGAAAGCAGAGTTCAACAAGTTGAGCAGAATAGAGCGCCATTGTCCCACAAAGAGGTGCCTTTGACTTCCTCTCGTGAAACATTTGTCCTTCACGTTGCTAATACGCGCACTGAGGTACAGGCGCCTCTGAACACTGACCTCCCCCTGCATTTCAGCTCTTTGATCCAAACTATTATCAATGCCTCGTCCACGACCAGCCTGGCTCATTTTTTTTAACATGTGGGCTCAGGGCCCCGTGACCTCTTTCATAACTATTTTTGGTGTAATTCCGGCATTTGTTCATTCACTTTTCTCGAGCATCTTTGGAGGTGTTCCGCTGCTTCTGGCGCTAGTGGCAGGTGTGCTGCTTTACCTGTTCGTACTCCGGAATGGCTGCTCCTTCTGTGCCACACGAGCACCTATCCCGTCTGCATCTTCTTCGTGATAGGATGCTTGACTTCTATGGTACTTTGCCATTGGCGACTGTGAGCCTGGCTTATGGATTATCCTTCAGGTATTCCTACTTCACCTGCGTACAACCTGTATTACACTGCCTGGATTGTCCCTTTGAATGGCCTCTGGATTTGTGCTTGACCAACATGGTGTCTCCGGTGCCGGATTTCGAACGACTGATGAGGCCCTTAGTGTCTCACGAGTTGTCCTGTTCTGGTGTCCGGATCATGGCGTGTGGTGCGGCGCATGGTATCCTGGGTAATTGGGACATCTCAGCGGCAGCCTACGACTTCTTGTCCATGAGCTATTTGGAGGAACATTCCGGGTGCCCTCTGATTGTGCTAGAGGCTCCGTTGGTTGGAGAACACGTATGTTCCTTTTCTTTACTTAATTGGATGGCTGAGACTTTTAGTGGCCCTGCAAACGATTTTTTGTTGGAAGCCGTGGCCACATATGCTGCCTATACATTCATGGATTAACTGGATTGTCGTCCATTGCGCCTGTGCTACTGGACAGCACCCTGGCGCAACATTTATTTCTCTTATTTCTCGTTTTTCTCTTCCTGATGGTCGGCTTGAGTTTTTTACTATACTTGCATTGTGTTTTTTGGAATTTTATGCTGCAATGAATTGGACTTTAGGACTTTGGCGCTGCATTGGTTACGCCTTGTTCTGCTCTGACGAAACTGAACTCTGCGTTCTCTCTTTTCTTGCCTATTACATGTTGCTTCGCTCAAGGGGGCGTGTAGTGAGTTCTCCCTGAATACGTACATACATTGTTCAGTTAGCATAACCACGTTGAATATTATGTAGCCATCTTTTTGTCTTTGCACACGACACTGCGTTTACATGTTCTTTCTTGAATAAACTGCTGACTCGAGACTTCCTTCAGACGAGTGCATTCTGTTGTTCCCATCCCAAGCTCTGCGCAGCGACCTTGGTCTGTACATGCTGTGACACACAGTCTGGAATTTTACACGATGCATGTTTTCCACTCTAGGTTGTTCGACCCACTATTTAGCCATGACACACGCGCAGCTGCAATTACCTGAAAGTTGGTGCTTTTCATATCACAGACATCATGTTTATTGTTCAGACCGAAGACGTGCCTTCCTGCGAGACGGCTCCTGATGCTCCTGTGATGTGTTTCACTGAGCTGATTTTTGAGGTATGGGGTCCCCTATTCAAGCCTGAGAGACCTTCTATTATGACATGATTATGATATTGGCTACTTGGTTAAGGGAAGGTGGTAGTATCCTCGGTATTTTCCGATTCGCTAAATACCACCTCGGTATTTACCGATTCGGTAAATACCACCTCGGTATTTACCGATTCGGTGAATTCCGATTCGTGATTACCGAATGTTACCGAATCGGTAACTGTTACCGAATTTTTACCTACATATAACTTACCTATTCTAATTTACCGATTCGGTACGGCTCGGTATTTAAGAACCGGTAAAATTTATTTACCTACATGAGGCCCTTAGTGTGTGCTGGGGAATTTTATCTTTTAACAGAGTGGTGTAGGCCATGCTACAGGGAGAGGGGTGGTTCTCCCTACCTTACGAGCACCACACACAAGACATAGGACAATTGGATAAGGTGTACTTTCCCTAGAGGCGCCACTACCCTGAAACCAATCCACCCCATAATCAATATATATATATATATATGCAAAGAACAGGAGTCACCGCCGACGCCCTTGCCATAGATGCTATATAAAACAAAGAGAGTGCCAGTGCTGCACTAAACTTCCAAAAGAGTTTTAAACATGAACTGAATTAAACACGTCCACTTTTGACCATTTTTTGGTTGATTTTAATCAAAAATATTTTAATGCAAATTTTCTTATTATTTTGCACGGTTATATTGAAGTGATTAAAGCATTTCACACATAATCAAAAAATACAAAAAAATACATTCCTAATATTTACACTACATTAACACATGTAAATAACATCACCACTAGCGTACCTCAATCACTCAGACAACAACAACACTCAAGGTTCACAAAATACTGACTATACACCATAAAACAAACAATTTACACTTATATGTACAAAATACATCAGGCCATCAGCAAATAACACTTGCAGTACTTCTAAACGCTTATTTTTAGTTGTTTTAGCAGATGATTGGCCAAAGGCGAAGATGTTGTTGTTGTCTGAGTGATTGAGGTACGCTAGTGGTGATGTTATTTACATGTGTTAATGTAGTGTAAATATTAGGAATGTATTTTTTTGTATTTTTTGATTATGTGTGATATGCTTTAATCACTTCAATATAACCGTGCAAAATAATAAGAAAATTTGCATTAAAATATTTTTGATTAAAATCAACCAAAAAATGGTCAAAAGTGGACGTGTTTAATTCAGTTCATGTTTAAAACTCTTTTGGAAGTTTAGTGCAGCACTGGCACTCTCTTTGTTTTGTTTAGTTTATATGACTTGGCCTTGCTGCCATTGAGTCAAAACCCAAGCTTGTTTTGCTAGTATAAATGCTATATAGGCATAACAATCCATCCCACTAAAAAGCGAGTGTTAGAGCACATGCGTGTGATAACCAAAAATGATAATACCAACCCTGTGGCCCGCCATTTCGATAGCACTCACAATAGTAACCGAGATCTGTTAACGTTCTACTGTCTTGACCAAATCCTCCAAAATGAAAGAGGTGGGGATAAGGTCAGATATTTACGGATAGTGGAGTCCAAATATATTATTGAGCTCGATACAAAGGCGCCCCAAGGTTTGAATAATGATGAGGAACTGTGGGTCCATCTAGAGTGACAGTCTATAACAATGTCAGACATGTTTATCTACTCTTCTGTATTGCGCAAATGGCAGGTGCAATGGGTAGAACTTCTGAATAGAATCTTTTTCTCGACCATTTCAATCTGTATTTGTTAATATGATTTGCCCATACACGGCTGTATTCAAAGTTGTGTTTGAATATCAATCACATAGCATCTTAGGCTGCCGATGTCTGTGTATTTAGGTACTCCTTCATGCTCTGGTTTTAAGGTTTGAGATATGCCAATGAGCCATGCCCATTCAGGGCTACATAACGTGTACTGAAGGTTTGGCATGCATAAAACATGAGGTATTGCCACATGAGACGATAAAATGGTTGGGCTGGATGGTTTTAAAATATTGTTGATTATCTGTGTTAAAATTCCATGAACGATACGTGCTGTCCCCAAAACTAATTAATTGTTATACACATGTATATATTTTTACATTTTATATAGTCTTATGTCCCAATTATGAGGACTTTATCTAATGTGATATCATAGTTTTAATCTGTGCCGCGATAGGTTTTAAGATGGCCGCCACAAAACAGATACATTTATGTACGAATTCTATGAAGCCATCCTCTATGTTTACCAATTTTTTTTATTGATATGCACTTTTTTCACCCTTAAAATGGTGGTCGTTGTAAAAAACTAACTGACATCGAAAAAGCCGGAGTGGAGAAATGCGTCTGTCAGTGCAGGGGAATTTTGCACTAATAAAGAAAATATTCGCACGAATTCTCGAGAGTGCTCTCGTTTGTGTCGGCTGACACATTACTGGTTCGCTGTTGTGCTTATATATCTATATATACACTGAAAAACCCATAGGTTTCAGGCACGTTATAGTTAAAAATTAGCATTTAAAAAAACTTAGAAATCCACTGAAAAAAACATTGGTTTCAGGGACGTTATAGTTAGTTGGACATTTCACTCTTACAAAACCATAGAAATTCCACTGTTATAGTTAGTTCAGCTAACTATAACTCGCGCCCCCGCAATGCACTGCTGATGACATCACATATTAGATCATTCATGACATGGTCAGTGACATCACTGATGACATCACTGATGACATCTCAAATGACATCACTGATGACATCATCCAGTGACTATGTGTTTCTGTAAAGTTTAAATATGTTTTATATATATGCCAATGTGTATTGAAGAATGAGTGGGTGTATAAGTGTCTGGATGGAGGATTTAGTAGGTGTGTGACTGACTGTATAAGTGAGTGATTAAATGTGTCTAACTGAATGCATGGGTTAGTGAATAAACTATGTGAATGTCTGTATCAGTCTGTCTGTTGTGTAAGCTGCTGCATGGGTTGGTCAGTAGCTACATGAGTGTCTATATGAGTATCTATATGGGTCTATATGGGTTATTGATTGGTTGCCTGAGTTTTTGTATGGGAGACTGAGTGTGTGAGTGGGTGGGTGAGAAGTGTGTGACTCTGTGAATAGATGTGCGAGTGGTTGATTCACTGGGTGTATGGGTTCAAGAGTGCATGTGGAAATAGCTGTATGGGTGGGTGTGTGTATGGGTGTGTTGGTGAGTGAATGGATGTCTCAGTGGTACATGTCCAAGTAACTACATATGTAAAAGGCAGTGTATGTGAGAGTTGGAGTATATAAATGACTATACGTGAGAGTCAGTGATTGTGAGAGTGGCTGTATGGATGAGTGTGTACTTGTATCAGTGATTGTATAAGAGAGTAAGTATGCGTTATTATCTGTATGAATAAGTGAGGTAGTGTGTGTATAACTGTATAGGTGAGTAAATGGGAGTGTGATTGATTCTTCGCATGACTGACTAGGTGTGTGAGTAACTCCCTGGATGAGTGGTGGTATGTGAGTGTCTGTAAAGGTGTTTGAGTGCATATGATAGTGTTGTATTGATCACTGACTGTATGTATGAGTGATTGTATGGGTAAATGAGTGGATGTGTGTGTAGACCTAGGAATCAGTGAGGGCATATGTAGTAACTGGTATTGGTGTGTCGATGGTTTCGAAAATGGTAGTCTTTATTTTACAGTGGGTGTATCAAAGGTTATATTAGAGTGTGAAGAGGTGCATCATATTTTCTCTTGGATGATGTCAACAGTGATGTCATTTGAGATGTCATAGTTGATATCACTGACCATGTCATGAGTGATGTAATATATGATATTAGATAGGTTATATTATAGTGTGAGGAGGTGCATCAGATTTTCACGTGGATGATGTCAACAGTGATGTCATTTGAGATGTCATCAGTGATGTCATGAGTGATGTCACTGACCATCTCATGAGTGATGTAATATATGACGTCATCAGCAGTGCATTGCAGGGCACGAGTTATAGTTAGCTCAACTAACTATAATGGCCTAATTTCTCTGGTTTTGTATGAATGAAATGTCCAACTAACTATAACGTCCCCGAAACCTGGGTTTTTTTCAGTAAATAGCATAGGATTTTTTTAAATGCTAATTTCTAACTATAACGTCCCTGAAACCTGTGTTATTTTCAGTGAATTTCCAAGGTTTTTTAAATGCTAATTTCTAACTATAAAGTCCCTGAAGCCTATGCTTTTTTCAGTGAATTTCTAAGGTCTTTTTAATGTTAATTCCTAACTATAACGTCCCTGAAACCTGTGGTTTTTCAGTGAAATTCCAAGGTTTATTAAGTGCTAATTTCTAACTATAACGTCCTTAAAACCTATGGTTTTTTCAGCAAATTTCTCAGGTTTTTTTAAATGCTAATTTCTAACTATAACGTCCCTGAAACCTATGGTCTTTTCAGTGAATTTTTAAGGTTTCTTAAATGCTAATTTCTAACTATAACGTCGTAGTCGCGTTTGCAGAGTGGTGCAGAAAGGGGCCTGGGCCTCTGACCAGCGCTCAGGAATTCCACTGCATAGGACTTACAGGAGGTACCAGGAGGGCTACTTGGCCGCCAAAGTCCCTCAGGAATAAAGTGGACTTAATCCCCCAACTAGTACTGTGCCAGGAGGTACCATAGAAATTTAGCAGTTTTTACCTGAACTAACTATAATTTAAGCATCCGCAATGCACTGCTTATGACTCTCACCCACAGCTACTCTCACAACCACTTATACACCCATACAGCTACTCATACACCCAAACACACAATGATACATACAGTCGCACAGCCACTTACATAATATATATTAGAAATAGTATCACTCAGTAGTTATGCACCTAGTATACTAATTTAACTTTTGCAATAGGTTAGTATATATGTTAAACAATCATAAACTCTTAGAAAATACTTACAGTTAATAGATTATATCACTCAGTGATGTCATTTTAGATGTCATCAGTGATGTCACGGACCATGTCATGAGTGACGTAATATTTGAAGTCATAAGCAGTGCATTGCGGGGGCATAAGCTCAGCTAACTATAACTGCTGAATTTCACTGGTTTTCCGAGAGTGAAATCTGAGCCTAACTACAACATCCCTATAACCTTTGTTTATTTCTTTGGATTTTTAAGGTTTTTCATTCTATTTCCTAACTATAAGATCCCTGTAACCTTTGGTTTCTTCAGTGAATTTCTAAGATTTAAAAAAAATGTTTTTCTTAACTATAACGTCCCTGTAACCTTTAATTTTTTTAAGTGAATTTCTAAGGTTTTAAAAAAAAAATTCTAAATGTAACCACTAACCTTTGACAGTGAGTGTGTGAGTGCATGAGTGTCTCAGTAAGTCTGTGAGTGGGTGTGTGAGTCTATAAGTGGGTCTGTGAGTTGGTGTGAGAGTGTCTGAGTGGGTATTTTAGTGAGTGTATGAGCACTCTGTTGTCCCCTCTTCTGCTCTGTTTTGCCTATTATGCTTGTTTTTCTGTCCTCTTTTGCCTTTCCTACATGTTTTTTGCCTCTGTTCTGCCTTTTCTGCTTGTTTTTCTGCCCTCTGCTTTGCCTCTTTCTGATAGTTGCTGACCTTTCTTGTGCCTCTTTCTGCTTGTTTCTCACCTTTCTTTTGCCTCTTGCTGCAGGTTTCTGGCCTCTATTTTGCCTTTTTCTTCACGTTTTGACCTTTATTCTGCCTCTTCCTGTTCCCTTCTGACTGTTATTCTGTTTCTTTATGCTTGTTTCTCACCTTTAGTTTTCCTCTTGCTACTGCTTACTGACCTCTATTTTGCCTCCTTCTGCTCATTTTTCACCTTTATTTTGTCTCTTTCTGTTCATTTCTCCCCTTTATTTTGCCTCTTTCTGGTTGTTTTTGACCTTTATTCTGCCTCTTTCTGCACCCTTTTCACTTTTATTCTGCCTCTTTCTGCTCATTTCTCACCTCTATTTTGCCTCTCTCTGCTCTGTGCTGACCTTTATTTTACTTTTTCTGCTCATTGCTCACCTTTGTTTTGATTCTTTCTGCTCGTTGCTGACTTTTATTCTGCCCCTTTCTGCTTGTTTCTGACCTTTATTCTGCAGCTTTCTGCTCATTTCTTACCTTTTTTTGCCTCTCTCTGCTTGTTGGTGATCATTATTCTGCCTCGTTCTGCTCATTTCTCACCTTTATTTTGCATCTTTCTGCTCATTGCTAACCTTTATTCTGCCTCTTTCTGCTCATTTTCTGCCTTTATTTTGCTTTTTCAGTTTGTTGCTCACCTTTATTTTGCCTCTTTCTGCTCATTGCAGACCTTTATTCTGTTCAAATCTCATCTTTAGTTTGCTCTTTCTGCTTGTTGCTCACTGTGATTCCCCCTTCCAGGTTGGTTTTGGCCCTGGGGACCCCATCCCCCGGGGCTTAGCCTTTTTCCAAAGGGGGAGGGGGCCACTGGGTACCCCATCCCTAGGGGCTTGGCCATGGTTTCCTGGTGCCCTCAGGGCACCCAGCATGCAATGGGACCATGGAGGGAGCTTGTTTGCCCCTGCAGTCCCTGCCGGTTACCTGCCTCCTGCGGGAGCTGGCTCTGCTTTCACACACAGGAAGCTGCTAAACATGCAGCTCCCTTTGTGTGAAAGCAATCTGTATGTTTCCCTGCTCGCTTGACAGGGGGCAGGGAAACAGACAAAAGCAATGCTTCCAGCAAGCAATTTTCACAGCTCTCTCTTGCTGAAAGCGATGTGTTTGCTGTGACTTGGTGGAAGCGGTTAAAGCTCCCACCAAGACACAGCAAGCAGCTATGTTCTGTGGTGGGCACCCCAGGACACAGCAAGAGCTGGCTGTGGGGGTGGCAGTCCCCAGTGGCATCTATGGCTTCAGGAGGGAAGCCCTCCATTGCAGTACCTAGCCCTGGGGAGGTGGTGGTCCCTTGGGCTCAGGAAGTGCCCCGGGGTACTTCTGCATTAACTTGATGTTTAGCCCCAGGAGGTGGCGGTCCCTGGTGCTGTGGGGGGCTGCACAGGCCCTCCCCATTACTTAATAAACATTTGTCCTGGCGTGGTGGCGGTCCCCAGGGCGAGGGTGTGCCACATGGGCACACCCCGCATGCAGAAAAAGCAATGCCCCAGTGAGGTGATGGTCCCCAGGTCTTTCATAAGCCCTAGGAGGGGGGTCCCTATGAGCTTACCCTCCTATTTTTATGGTATGCCCCAGGGACCTGGTCCAACTGGGGAGCATTTTGAAAACAAGGACGAGAGCCCTTCCTTGGTTTTTTTTGCCACAAACTTGCAAACTTTGTAAATTTGCATCAAATTTAAAAAAAAGATTTTTTTTATAAAGGCTTTTATACCGTGGCAGGTTCCAGGGTCACCCTAAGACCAAGGCTTGGGGGTCAGGGTATTCCTACCTTGCCCCCTTTTCTTTTTTTATGTTTTGTGTTGGGGCTCAGCTAAATCTTCCTTTCTGCCAAATTTGGTGTAGTGCTTCGGGCAGCAGTTTCGACTAAAGGTCCTAAGGGAATTAACATGGGACACTCACTTATTTTGACCCCTCCTTTTTCTCAGCCCCCACTTCACAGATCACCCTGAAACTTTCCATGCACAACAAGATTTACTTTTTTTCTTAAAAATTTTGTGAAGATTTGTCAAACAGCACTAAATATATAGGTGAGTCAAAAAACTATTTTCCTATGTAAACATGAACCACAAATCCTTCAAAAGGAAGTCAGATCGCACTCACGGGTGAAGGTACATGATTCTCTTTATTTCATCATACAAGGACCAAAAAATTCCCTACGTGTGTGTATATCTCTCTCTCTCTCTCTCTCTATATATATATATATATATATATACATCACGCTCCTGGGGTGTCCAAAAATCGAGTCGCACTCTACGTGCGTGTGCCTTCCCCAAAGCATTTCATCTGGTATGGGGAGAGCCGTTGATTCGATCCTTTAAAAGCATCTGATTGGCCTGACGCGTTTCGCAATTAGCTTCTTCAGCGGCCGTCAGAAGGAGTGCATGAAAGTGACTCGTTACCTTTCCTTAAAGCGATATAGTGCGCCCTGGATGGGCAGGTCATATGACTCAACACATAGCATTTTGGGAAACTGAGTCTTTTATTCAGTCCTGTATGGATGCACCCCAAGATTTTTGCTCAGTACACAAGCTCTCACATGAGCCTCGAATGCGGCAGCTCCCCTCAATCCATCACGGACGTTACACCTTCAGGACCCCACTTCTCTCAGAGTCCCGTGTCCCCCCTTCTTCTCTTCCGGGGTGGTGCGGCTCAGCGGCAGGACAGCCGCTTATTACATCACGCTCCTGGGGTGTCCAAAAATCGAGCCGCACTCTACGTGCGTGTGCCTTCCCCAAAGCATTTCATCTGGTATGGGGAGAGCCGTTGATTTGATCCTTTAAAAGCATCTGATTGGCCTGACGCGTTTCGCAATTAGCTTCTTCAGCGGCCGTCAGAAGGAGTGCATGAAAGTGACTCGTTACCTTTCCTTAAAGCGATATAGTGCGCCCTGGATGGGCAGGTCATATGACTCAACACATAGCATTTTGGGAAACTGAGTCTTTTATTCAGTCCTGTATGGATGCACCCCAAGATTTTTGCTCAGTACACAAGCTCTCACATGAGCCTCGAATGCGGCAGCTCCCCTCAATCCATCACGGACGTTACACCTTCAGGACCCCACTTCTCTCAGAGTCCCGTGTCCCCCCTTCTTCTCTTCCGGGGTGGTGCATCCATACAGGACTGAATAAAAGACTCAGTTTCCCAAAATGCAATGTGTTGAGTCATATGACCTGCCCATCCAGGGCGCACTATATCGCTTTAAGGAAAGGTAACGAGTCACTTTCATGCACTCCTTCTGACGGCCGCTGAAGAAGCTAACTGCGAAACGCGTCAGGCCAATCAGATGCTTTTAAAGGATCGAATCAACGGCTCTCCCCATACCAGATGAAATGCTTTGGGGAAGGCACACGCACGTAGAGTGCGGCTCGATTTTTGGACACCCCAGGAGCGTGATATATATATACATATATATATATATATATATATATATATATATATACACATACATACATACATACACATATATATATATATCACCTACTGGCGGTCGCCAGTAGGTAGTTATAGTTAGGACCTTGTTTCTATTCAAAAAGTGTTTTTTCTTTTGCCAATATCTTTGGTGCTGGTTGACGAATCTTCGTGAAATTTTCAAAATTAGTGGGGTGCTCCGGTCAGCTCCAGTCTTGAAAGTTTTGCGGTGATTTATCAAGCGGGGGCTGAGAAAAAAGGTGGTCCCAAAACGCGTTTTCCCCATGTAAATTTCCATAGTAAACTTTATACCAAGCTACAGCCCGAATTGCTGAACAGAATTACACCAAATTTGGCAAAAAAGGTAGGTCCTGGTTCAGAAAGAGCCCTTTTTGTTAAATGGTGTGAATCTGTTCAGTAGTTCCTGAGAAATCGAAAAAAGAAAAAATATCAATATCTGAGCACCGAGGAGGATTCGTGACCCCTCCCGAGCACGAGCTCAATTCTAATTGGCTGCCAACATTCCTAACCAGGAAGTTTTGGCAGCCATCTTGTGACTCAGTAACCGAGTCACAAGAAATCAGAAAGAAAAAAAACATGAAAAAGGAGAAAAGTGGGCAGGGTAGAATCACCCTGATCCCCTAGGCCTGCTCAGGGGGTCCAAAAAGGACCCCCCCCCCGCAGCCCCAGGGACTGCAACATCCCCGGGACTCTGTAACCAAATTAAAATGATGTGTGGGGGGAAGAGCCCCCCCACATGCCCCGGGGACAACCACCTCCCTGGGGCAATAGCTAATTAAAAATGCAGGGGTCCGTAGCGCCCCCCTGGAGCCCTCGAAGGCCCTGGGGACCTCCCCCCCCCCAGGACCGGCTCCTGCAGTGTCCTGAGGTGCCCATCCCCGGGACACTGCATGGCTCCCGCCCTGTCATAGCAAACTACGCTTTGCTTCATTAAAGCGAGAGCAGGGAAACCTGCTCTCGCGTCAACAAAGCAAAGCAGAATTGCTTTTGAGCAAGGGGAGCTGCATGTCAGCAGCTCCCCTTGCTCAAGAGCCATGCTGGCTCCCGTAGGAGGCGGGGAGCTGGCAGGACCGTGGGGGCATTGGGGCTCCCCCACAGTCCCCAACGCAAAGGACCAGCCCCGAAAAGGTCCGGGAGAGGGACCACGCGGCCCCCTCCCTCAATTTTTTTTTTAAAAACACCCCGGGGGATGGGGTCCACGGGGCTAATAGAGGTCTCAGGAGGAGGGCCACGCAGCCCCCCTCCTCAAAAAATATATTTTTTAAATAAATAAATATGTGGCCATGCCCCGGGGGTTGGGGTCCCCGGGCTGAAATTGGCCTCAGGAGGAGGGCCACGTGGCCCCCTTTCTGTTTATTTTTTTAAAAATATGGGTCAGGCCCTGGGGGATGGCCTCGGACCACCTCTCTGCAACGCAGCTCTGTGGCACAAACTGGAAGTACCTGGTGGGCTAGTTGCCCCCCAGGGACTCTTAGGATTGAAGGGGACTTAATCCCCCAAGTTACAACGCGCCACGGGGCGCGTTTGCACAGTGGTACAGGAAGGCAGCAGGGCCTGATATAACAAGTGTGCTAACCGCTCCCTGGTGTGTTGTAAATTGGGGGACTAAGTCCCCTTCAATCCTGAGGGTCCCTGGGGGGCCAGCTAGCCCACCAAGTACCTCCTGTAAGTGCCACAGAGCTGTGTTGCAGAGAGATGGTCCGAGGCCACGCCCCTTTTTACACCACTCTGCAAATGTGACTTCTGGTGCACTGCTGGTGGGGCGATGAGGTCATCTTGTGTCCTGAGGAGCTCAGGACATAAGTGAACTTCATCCTCGGAGCAACAGTGCACCAGAAGCCGTGTTTGCAGTGTGGTGTAAAAAGAGGCATGGCCCCGGAACACCTCTCTGTAACACAGCTCTGTGGCACTTACTTGAGGTACCTGGTGAGCTAGTTGGCCCCCAGGGACCTTCAGGATTCAAGGGTACTTAATAGGGACGTTATAATTAGAAATTAGCATTTAAAAAAACCTTTGAAATTCACTGAAAAAACCATAGGTTTCAGGGACGTTATAGTTAGAAATTAGCATTAAAGAAACCTTTGAAATTCACTGAAAAAAACATAGGTTTCAGGGACGTTATAGTTAGAAATTAGCATTAAAAAAACCTTTGACGTTCACTGAAAAAAACACAGGTTTCAGTTAGTTGGGCATTTCACTTGTACAAAACCAGAGAGCTAACTATAACTTGCGCCCCCATAATGCACTGCTGATGATGTCACATATTACATCACTCATGACATCTCAAATTTCATTGAGAGCCCTGTGACTAGCTTAGTGCAAAAATGATTCAGTACTATGCTCCCTGTCCCCTGACATGCATAGCCTGCCAAAGAGTTTTCTCATAGGATTCATCAGTGTTACAGACTCTTCCCAGCTTGTGAATCATGCTGACACGTGAGCCAGCGAGTTTTGTTTTATGCTTGTGTTATCCCATTCTTCTCTATTCTCCCTGGAACCAATATCCCTGGTCAATTTACATGAGCCCCTTCATACACACTTTGTAAAACACAACCCTAAGAACAAAGATATTTTAGGAAAACCGTAATCTGGCCCCTGAACTTAAAAAAATATAATAACTAACAGAATAAAGTGATTGCTGAGGTTATTTTAGATTACAATTAAAACAAGGCTACCCCTACAATGTATAACTAATTGACGTTAGAGGGAGGTGCAAAATTATTACAACAACCTTGCACAAGCACCTGCAAGCAAACTTCAGTAACACTCACACCCTCATTTATACACTGGTCATTTGTGTTAAACATTTAGGGCCTCATGTAGGTAAATAAATTTTACCGATTCTTAAATACCGAGCCGTACCGAATCGGTAAATTAGAATCGGCAAGTTATATGTAGGTAAAAATTCGGTAACAGTTACCGATTCGGTAACATTCGGTAATCACGAATCGGAATTCACCGAATCGGTAAATACCGAGGTGGTATTTACCGAATCGGAAAATACCGAGGTGGTATTTACCGAATCGGTAAATACCGAGGTGGTATTTACCGAATCGGAAAATACCGAGGATACTACCACCTTCCCTTCACTAAAGCTAAAATTAGTACCATGCCAATAGAAGGTCTCTCAGGCTTGAATAGGGGACCCCATACCTCAAAGATCAGCTTAGTGAAATCACATCACAGGAGCATCAGGAGTCTTCTCGCAGGAAGGCTCGTCTTCGGTCTGAATAATAAACATGATGTCTGTGACATTAAAAGCACCAACTTTCAGGTGTTTGCAGCTGCGCGTGTGTCATGGCTAAATAGTGGGTCGATCAACCTAGAGTGGAAAACATGCATTGCGTAATATTCCAGACTGTTTGTCACACCATGTACAGACCAAGGTCGCTGCGCAGAGCTTGGGATGGGAACAACAGATTGCTCTCGTGTGAAGCAAGTCTCGAGTCAGCAGTTTATTTAAGAAATAACATGTAAACGTAGTGTCGTGTGCAAAGACAAAAAGATGGCTTGCAAACATTTAACGTGGTCATGCTAACTGAACAATGTATGTACGTATTCAGGGAGAACTCACTACCCGGCCCCTTGATCGAAGCACCATTTAATAGGCAAGAAAAGAGAGAACGCAGAGTTCAGTTTAGTCAGCGCAGAACAAGGCGTAACCAATGCTGTGCCAAAGTCCGAAACTACATAAAATAGCATCATAGAATTCTATCAAAAAAAGCAAGTAGATAAAAAAACTCAAACGACCATCAGGAAGAGAAAAAAGATAAATAAAAGAAATAAATGTTGCGCCAGGGTGCTGTCCAGTAGCACAGGCGCAATGGACGACAGTCCAGTTAATCCATGAATGTATAGGCAGCATATGTGGCCACTGCTTCCAACAAAAAATCGTTTGCAGGGCCACTAAAAGTCTCAGCCATCCAATTAAGTAAAGAAAAGGAACATACGTGTTCTCCAACCATCGGAGCCTCTAGCACAATCAGAGGGCAACCGGAATGTTCCTCCAAATAGCTCATAGCCAAGAAGTCGTAGCCAGCAGTTGATATGTCCCAATTACCCAGGATACCATGCGCCGCACCACAGGCCATAATCCGGACACCAGAACAGGCCAACTCGTGAGACACTAAGGGCCTCATCAGTCGATCGAAATCCGGCACCGGAGACACCGTGTTGGTCAGGCACAAATCCAGAGGCCATTCAAAGGGACAATCCAGGCAGTGAAATACAGGTTGCACGCAGGTGAAGTAGGAATACCTGAAGGATAATCCATAAGCCAGGCTCAAAGTCGCCAATGGCAAAGTACCATAAAAGTCAAGCATCCTATCACGAAGAAGATGCAGACGGGACAGGTGCTCGTGTGGCACAGAAGGACCAGCCATTCCGTAGTAGAAAAAGGAAATGCAGCACACCTGCCACTAGCGCCAGAAGCAGCGGGACACCTCCAAAGATGCTCGAGAAAAGTGAATGAAAAAATGCCGGAATCACACCAAAAATAGTTTGGAAAGAGGTCACGAGACCCGAGCCCACAAGTAAAAAAAATGAGCCAGGCCGGTCGTGGCCGAGGCATTGGAAATAGTTTGGATCAAAGAGCCGAAATGTAGGGGGAGGTCAGTATTCAGAAGCGCCTGTACCTCAGTGCGCGTATTAGCAACGTGAAGGACAAATGTTTCACGAGAGGAAGTCAAAGGCACCTCTTTGTGGGACAATAGCGCTCTTCTTCTGCTCAACTTGTTGAACTCTGCTTTCAAGGTTGGAATCGAAGGCCAGATGGAAACATCCAGCCGCCCATGCGGGGGTGGAAAAGAACATTAATGCAGCAGACAACTTTCTGCGAGACAGTTAGGTTTCCCACTAACATCCCGCAGCAAGCTTCATTATTCAAAATTGAATAACTACCGTTTGCAAGTAGCGTGAAAGGAGGTGTAATCACAGGCACTGGGATACCTCGTAGGACGCACGCCAAATTCGGGGCTTGTACATTGCATGCGCCGTGTAATTGAATGTGCCTACATACCAAGGAATGGTCTGGTGTTGTGGTACATTCCTCGCCTGTCAAATAAATAGCATACGCCCACCTTTTGGTTCTGCCACCCACAGGACCCTTAACAAAATCATTCAAATCGGTATGCACATTGATGGAGTGGGTGCACTTCCTGTTCCTGTAGATGTGCTCTGTGTCAGCTGGTGGACAGATTGGGATGTGTGTACCATCAATACAGCCGATGACATGGGGGAACTGTGCCATGTGTTGAAAGTCTGTTTTTGTTTTCTGCAGTGCAGCCTGTGTGTTGGGGAAGCTGATGTAGTGGTGCATTCTCTGCATCATGGCATCCAAGAACTTCCTGAAGACACGTGACAGGCAACTCTGGGATACACCACCCACCGCAGCTATCACCACCTGCTACCTGCCGGATGCCAGCAGATGTAGGCTGCAGAGCACCTGCACATGTGGGGGTATGGCGTGCGCCCTTCTTATTGGCTGGTCCAGGAGTGGGTGCAGGTCCCTGAATTAGTCCATGATGGTTTCGGGGTGTAGCCTGTACCTCTCATGTATCTCTGCATCAGTCAGCTGGAATAGTGTGATGCGCTGTCTGTAGATGCGTTCCTCCCGTCGCCAAACCCTCAGTCCTGCTGGCTGGAGACGTAGGCGCCTTGCAATGACATACATAGCGGCCATGTTGTCCACGCTGTTGCATTTTGGGATTGCTAATATGCACTGTTGATGGTTACCACCTGCTTTCAATCCGTGTTAATTACCGACTCTTATTTACCGATTTTCTTGGATTTCTTAATTACCGAGTGCTCCTACATGTCATTTTAATTTTTACCACTTCATATTTACCACTTCATATTTACCGATTCGTTAAGTATGTATTCGGTAAATCTGATTCGGTATTTTAGAATTCGGTAAATATGATTCGGTATTTACCGCCTCATATTTACCGAAAGGTGGTTTTTGGACTCCTACATCTCACTTGTCTGAATACCGGTCGGTAACGGCATATTTACCGAAAATCGGCCGTTACCGACCGGTATTTGGCTACCTACATGAGGCCCTTGGAGAATAAAAGGAAAAAATGCTGTTTGGAATAGCAATTTTTCTTCATATTCTCACCCACTCTGCAGTTGTGCTAAAAGTGCGTTTTTTTAACTCCAAAAGTTGAGCTATTTTGGAGTCAAAAGTGGGGATAATGTGCGGAAAATTGACGGATGCTGTCTCTGGTGTTTTTCCACACATTAACCTCCTCTTCCCACTAATTTATGGAAGAAGCAAAGGGGCATATTAACAAGGGAATTACGCCACCGGAACATCACATTTCTTGACGCCCCATGGCACAGTGCCCTGCACCAGATTTACAAAGTGGAGTTAAGCATTCTGCAGAACACATATAGAAAGAGCAAATTGCCATTATTGATTGTTTATATGCAGGAAAGTGACCCTTTCTGCACATAAACTATCATTAAATAATGAATATGTGCTACTTCTATGACCCAGATTGTCTTCAAACCCACTCACACCGCAGGACACACACTGAACCCCATCATCACCTCCAGCAAATGCTTCAAATACAAGTCACAGAACTCACATGGATCGATCTTTTCATTGTCAACTTCAACATCTCCAGCCCCAGTACTATCACCCCCAAGATGACCAATGCCCTCCACCATAGGTGGAACAAAATTTCAGAGCTCAGCTGGACGACACCCTCAACACCTCCGACTCCGCTACTGCCACCAACCTCAAACAGGGAGATAAGATCTTCAACGCCTGTATCACCAGTTGCACCAACAGCATCATCCCCATCAAGAGCAACATCCAGAGAAAATCCTCAATAAAGACCAGCTGTTACACCCAAGAACTGAGACCAGTGAAATGTGACAGCAAACAACTGGAGAGGAGATGGCGCACCAGCAAGGACATCTCCAACAGAGCCACCTTCAAGACCTCCCTCAATCTCTACCTCCACCTACTGACCGCAACAAAGAAGACCGCCCTAGCCACCAGCATTGAAACCAGCACCAACAATGCCAAGGAACTTTCTAACATTGTTAAGGAATTCGCCAACCCAGCTGCCAGCAAAAACAACATCACACTCTCACAGGAGCTGTGTGACAACCTCGCTGACTTCTTCCTCAACAAGATTGCAACCATATACAGAAACTTTGAACCCCAAACCATAGCTATGAACCTCCTCAACAGATTCTCCACCACCACAACTGACACAAAGCAAAGACTTACCACCGTAACCTCACCTCCACCCAGGAAGCCACCTTCACCATGAAATCCATCCACGCAGGAGCTCCCACAGCCCCATGCCCGTGCCACATCTTCAATCTCGGGAAACAAAGGATCGGCCAGGAATTCACCACCCTGCTCAACACCTCCATCACCTCAGCCGCTTTTCCCAAAACTTGGAAACACGCTGAAGTCAGACCACTACTCAAAAAAACAGTGCTGACCCCAGCGAACTCAAAAACTACCAACCAACATCCCTGCTCCCATTCCCAGTGAAGGTACCGAAAAAGATCATCAACAAGCAACTCATGACAAGACTCTAAGACGGAGGTGCGGAACTCGGAGGCAAGGAGTCAAGAGGCGGCAGCTGGCGGCGGCACGGACGACCAAGACTGAGATATCCCCTGTTCGGCGCATTCATTCATCATTGTGCCCTGGTTTTAACAGAGAACCTGCCACTCCTAGGGATCTCTCTCTGTTGTGTCCTGCAGGGTGACGCTGCCTGGACAACTTTGCGATGATCGAAAAGGAGACACGAAGTAGTGTGGACAAATGCAAGTACTGTTAATAATATTGTTGTAGTGGATTATGGGGTATCTGTTTAGATGCGGCTGGACAGATTAGCCTTCTGAAGGTCACTGGGATTGGATGTATAGAGGGGCAATTGTTTTTTCTCGCCCTCAACGCATATAAATATTAGAATTGTTTGCTTCAGGTGTGCCCTATTAGTTCCGATGGTATAGCACACTGTCTGTTTTACTGGTGTAGTTTGCGCTGTCCTGGCAACATCCGCCCGAGTGTTACTCACTTTATGGCTTATAGCCATTCACTTCTAGGGGGGAAATGCTGTGGAAGGGGGACCTCGATTATGCGGAGTTGGGGTTTGCATGGCGTGGGTGGGTGTTTTTTTCTATTTGTTTTGTTTTGATCAAAGTGTCGGTATGTTACTTGATAAATATGTCAAGAGAGATCCGAGGTAAAAGACGGTTCTGGTGTAAATGCATAGGTATAATTCCTGAGGGACCCTATCGGTAAATCGACTCCCCTTTCCATGGACTCTAGGTGATAGGCTGAGATTGTTGACCTGGAACGTCATAGAATTGAATGATTTTCGGAAAACTAGGAAGGTAATCGCGTATCTCAACAGGCATAACAAAGATATTGCACTGATACAGGAAACTCACCTACCCTTAGACAACCCAATTTTAACATACAGAAAGTTGCATCGTGCATTCCATGCGGCTGGTTTTTCCACCCATGCGCGTGGGGTGCTCACATGGGTAAACCCAAGAGCAGGCCTTTCGCTAGAAGGCCTTCACGCAGACGCAGATACACAATCACAAAATGCAAAGTGGAAGTGCATGGAGTTCATTATCATAAACGTCTCTGGCCCTAACTTTGATCACCCACAATTTTGTCGATCACTCCTAGAAATTGCATGTCAGCTACCATTGCTTCCGCAGATATGGGGTGGGGATTTTAACTGTGTACTAAACCCAGCCATTGACCACTCTGGGGTCCCTGCCCGACGTCAGTCATTGGCGGCTGACGCGATTGAGGACGAGACTGCTGAGCTGGGCATGATTGACGTCTGGTGAACTCGTTTTAGAGATGAGGGGGGATACACGTACTTCTCTGTCCCACATGATCCATACACTAGAATAGATTACTGGTTTCTAGCTGGCTCGCTAAAACACGCAATACGGGGCTGTGAGGTATTTCCTCGCTCATATTCTGACCACTCACCAATTTTACTGGACTTTGAATGTCCTCAGAAAAAACCTGCTCCATTCCATGGAGATTCCATCCATATGCACTCTTAGATGCTGCTTTCCGGGTCAAAATCTCAGAAGCCATTGAAACCTTTTTCAACACTAATATAGTATCAGTAACTCAATTTGCTACTATTTGGGAAACCTTTAAGGTTTACATTAGAGGTATAGCAATATCCAAGCACTCGGGCTGTTACGATCCATCAGAGAGTGCTTAAAAACATTTGATAGGAAACTCGCCAACTTGGAGCCGGAGGCATTTGATGGTGGCAATGACCAGGTCATGGACGAGCTCAAGGCCACACTGGAGGAGTACCATGAAGAAGCTGATAGGGAGGTTAAACTCCTGGGGAAGTACGCTCAAGCTAGAACATATGGTGAGGGGGAATGACCTAGTGCTTCTGTGGCGGCCATAATGAAAGGTAGGCGCGAGACAACATGTCCTATGGAGATCAGTTCAGCAATGGGGGATAGACCAAGTGACCCTGACTCTGTCGCTGACTGCTATAAGAACTACTATTCAGAATTATATCAAACTAAATCGCATATTACTGACGCTGCTATGCTAGACTACCTAGCTCACATTAAATTGCCCTGGCTCACAGACGAGCCTAAAGAGAACCTTATGAGACCTCTGGAGGCCTGGGAAGTTCTCCAGAGCGCTCAAAAGCATGCGAGCCAATAGTGCTCCGGGAAAGAGGTATCGGTATCTTTCTATAAAGAGTTCAGGGAGCTGCTAGTTCCTCATTTGATTACCCTGTTCGAAGAGATGGGGGAGAGCGGGATCATGCGGGATCATGCCACCAACGATGCAGGAATCTATGCTGATCACGCTTCTGAAGCCAGGCAAATCTCCACACGAATGCTCCTCATACAGGCTGTTGTCCCTATTAAACTTGGATACAAAATTGTTTCCAAAGTCCTGGTGAACCGGTTGGCTCCCCTTATTTGGTGAGTACTGATGAAGCAGGGTTTGTCCCCCGGGCACACATTAACACATTAACCTACGTACAGTATTTGGAGCCATTCAACAAATTAAGCCGGAGATCATAGCAGCTGCAATTTTTTTAGATGCCGAAAAGGCTTTTGATTCTGTTGAGGGGAACTTCATGTTGCTGGTGCTAAGACGTATGGGTATAGGTGACCTATTTGTTCAACTAGTGGAAGTTCTCTACGATTCCCCTACGGCCAGGGTGAGAGTGGGAAACATCATAACTTCTTCTATCACAATTTCTAAAGGCACCCGTCAGGGTTGCCCGCTATCCCCACTACTTTATGCGCTGTTGGCGGAACTGTTGGCTTGTGCCCTAAGAGAATACCACAGCCATAGAGGGCTTTGTTTCTCCAACTATTATTTAATAATCTCCACCTACGCAGATGACACCATGCTGTACATTAGAGATCCGGCTTCTAACCTCTCCACAGTGTTAAGAGAGGTTGTAAGATTTGGTGAATTTTCAGGGCTTAAAATCAATTGGTCTAAATCTACTATTTATCCCCTTACTCCAAGTATGGAGCCGATAGAACTGGAGTTCCCTCTGACCTGGTCTACTGACCCTGTGCGATACTTGGGAATTCACGTACATACGTCTTTGTTTTAAAGCACATTCATTTTTAAACTTTTTACTCTGCTTCTATTTGGGAACTGGGAACTGGGAATCTGTGTTTTTTAACTTACTTGCTGCTGAAAAACATCCTCTCTCTTGCTCTCGCTCTTTACTGATCAAGATGTGCTGGTGTACTTCCGACTGTTAGAGCGGGTCACCGGGACGATGCCATCTTGGTCAGCGCTCTAGTTGTTCCCTGCTCAGCACAGGGATGGCGCACCAGAGCTCTGACCATGCTCAGCGCAAGCCCTGCTGCCAGTTTTCTCCCTGGGCACGCCAGACTCTGTTATTCAAGGGAACAACTCATACACATAGGTGAGAGGGATATCAGGGGGATACAAGAAGATATGGCAAACAAAGGTAACACCGTCACAGTTGACCACACTTCTGCTAGATTGAAATGTGGCCTGAGCAACAGTAGATCTTTAGTTAAACACTACCAAGAGGTATCAACTATGTTGGAGTGTCTCGATTTAGACGTTTTGTTTTTAACTGAAACTTGGACCCGAGCCCACTCTGTTGTAGAGCTAGGACTTGCATGCCCAGTAGGTTATAAAATCTTCCACAAACCCAGGCCGCTGGGGAGAGGCGGGGGGGGGGGGTTGACGTGATTTTTAAAGAAAAGTGGGAATTCACCCCCTTACACATTGACGATGTCGAGGGCACAGAATTATTAGGCTTCACATTGAAAGAGGCGAGAGGACAAGTGTTGTCAGGAATAGTGTGTTATAGGCCTCCCGGACCAAACCCCCAATACCAAGCTTTAATTGACACCTTTGCTAATATGTCTTTAACACACTCAAGGATGATTATATTGGGCCGATTTTAATCTCTGGGATAATGGGAATCCTGGCCCACCACTCAGAGATCTGGTGCAAGCATGCGAGAGCCTCAATCTGCACCAACTGGCACTCCAGTTGACTCATCAAGGAGGTCACATCCTAGACCTAATATTTGCCAACCATAGGGAGACAGAGGTGATTGAAGCATGACCTCAATGCTGGACCGATCATTTTTTTATTCACTTTATGATAACGTTGCCCAGTTTAACTAACAACATGAATCAATCAGTAACCTTCCGCAAGGGAAGAGAATGGGCTAAGTTACTAAAAAATAGACAGTCACCGCTACTCTCAGAACAGAATATATTTGTACCCTGTAAATCGGTGGAAGAAAACTATCAAATCTTCTGTGATCAAATAAACTATACTTTAGATCAGATTGTTCCAGTAAAAAGACTAAAGAATAGAAAGAAGCCCTCTGCCCCTTGGTATAGTGAAGAGCTGAAACGGATGCGGAAAGAACGCAAACAGGCTGAAAGAAAATGGAGAAGGTCCTATGATGAATTAGACAAAAAAGTGCTGAAATTGCTACAGGCCTCATATAAGGAAGTAATTGCTAGGTTAAAAGCTGAATACTATGCCAAAACCATCCTGCAGGCACCTAACAGTACGAAAACTCTCTTTACCATTATAAAGGACCTATCCAACCCAGCATGTGTGGGCAATAAGGTTAGAGCGACACAAAAGCTTTGCAATGATATCGTTGTCTATTTTGATGAAAAGATCAATAAGATTGTTGGTGGCCTCAATTCAAACAATAATAGCAGCTTGGATGCGGAAAAGGAATCACCAACGATAATAGCAACAGAGCAACAAAAAGAGGCATTTAACAGTAATCAGTCACCAGCTTTAGAGTGCTTTCAAATTCCCACAGAGGACATATTTAATAACTTAGCTCAAAGTGTATCCTCTGGTTCACCGTTGGATCCTCTTCCGCAGGGGATATGGAAAGAATTTCAGTCAGAATTATTACCTCGGTTGCGGCAGATCTGCTGCCAATCACTAGAAAAGTGAACTGTTCCAGAAGCCTGGAACCAGGCAATGGTGACTCCGCTGCTTAAGAAACCCTCACTTGACCCTCTCTGTCCATCTAGCTTCAGACCTATCTCCCTTCTGCCGTACCCAGTAAACATTTTGGAGCGGGCAGTTAGTAAATCCCTGTCCCTCTATTTAGAAGAATACTATTTGTTAGATAAGGCTCAATTTGGCTTTCGGCCAGGGCACGGAACGGAAATGGCCCTAGTGACAGTACTTCATTACCTAAAAATGCGAGCCGACAATGGCAATCCAACTGTATCAGTACTATTGGATATGTCGGCCGCATTCGACATGGTGAATCATAGTATTTTGCTGAAAAGACTAGAGACCATCCGAGTGAAAGGACTGGCACTGAAGTGGCTGCAATCATATTTGACGGGCAGGCAACAGGCGCTGACAATTCCACCTTTTACATCCCCTAAGACCCCTGTGCGCCACGGGGTACCACAGGGATCAGCAATAAGCCCAATCTTATTTAATATCTATCTGCGTCCTCTGATCCCTATTATCAAGTCCTTTGACATTGATTTAGTCAACTATGCAGATGACACACAAATGGTGTTCTCTTTAGAAGGAAACCAGGCAGTTTCCCTAGATCAATTCCAGGAGTGCATGCACAATACCACAAAATGGCTCAGAAATATTCCATGGGTGGGCTTGGCGCCCCGGATTTGGAACTCTACTACCGGGTGGCGCAATGCTCGCATGCCTCCTATTGGCTACACCCGAAATCCCCTCCCCCACCTTCATAAAGAAAGGGTGGCAGCGGCGCCCTCTCACTTGGTCACATTTTGATTCCGTGCCCCTGTGAGGTGTACCGGTGAGTTAGTTTCGATTAATGCCACCACACATGCTTGGCACAATTTAATAAAAAGACAAGCTGCCTCTATCATGTATTCCCCGCTAACACCGATCGAATGGTGTGCCTGGCTCCCGACACATATGGAACCAGAGGTGGTGCGCGCTTTAAACAGCCTAGATATCTCAGTAATAGGCGACCTATTCATTGATGGGAATGGGCAAGACGGGGAAGATTTAACCTCCGAAAAGCAGGATGTTTCCCCTCTTACGTTGTTCCGCTTTTTCAGGCTCATCATGCACTTCGCGAGATGTTGCGTGAGGAATTAATGGAGCCACCGGAAGTTCTCCCTTTCTCTTTAATGCTGTGTTCAGAGTCTCAGTGTAAGATCGTCTCACGTATATGCAGCATGGTGTAAGACTATCAAAAGAATCATTACACCAACGCCAGGTTAGAGTGGCAGACTGATCTTGATGTCATCTTAGATGATGATACCTGGCGGTACTGTTGCAAATCCACACAACGCATATCTCTAAATGGTAGACATCAACTTATTCAGTTTAAATACCTCAATTGGGTTTACTATACCCCAATTCGATTGAATAGATACGGCTTACGGGATACAGCTAAATGTGAAAGGTGTGGCAAAGACCCAGCAGGATTTTTGCATTTAGCATGGTTGTGCCCCTCAATAGCGAAATTCTAGACTTTAATATTTCAAAAACTTAGCGCCATAACCGAGGAACTTATGACCCCAGACCCCCTGTTGGCGCTTCTAGGTTTTCCCAAATGGTTACGCAAAGATATAAGGCGTTTGGTGAATATGGGGTTGTTAGTAGCAAAGCGGGTAGTGGCTAACCATTTGGCGCGTGGTCCCCCCCAACTCTGATACAATGGTCCAGAGATATGTTATACTGTAATATGCAGACTGAGATATACAGCGAACTACTGCCCCCCAAGGCCGCCCCAAGAACTTTTGGAACTTATATAAGAGCTTTTTAGACGGCAAGAAATGAAATAACAAGTAGCCAGATTTCAATTGATGCTAAGTCAGTTGGCTTGGGTAGATTTCACAGCTATTATAGGTTTTACGTTGAGAATGCTGCCCCAGGTTCCATTCTGGTATGATATGTCCTTCCCATAATACGACTGGCATCACCACAGCAGGACACGTTGCAATGGTCAGATTGTTTGCACACTCTGTAAAAAGTCCTATGAGAAGTATGGACACACAAGGAGTATATGTTTCCCTCTGGTGAAGTTATACATATATATTGCATTGTCCTACCAGTAACGTTTTTGAATGTTTATACATGAACGCTGTGACTGGTTTTCTTTTTTGTTTCACTTTTCCGTTACTGTTCAAATTGTATGAGCTTATCTTCATAAAATCAATCAAATAAAATAAAATAAATATATATTTTTTTTTAAACTCATGACACTTCTGAAACAGTTCGGGCTGGACTGTTTCCATGAGGAATAGGGTCAAGACTGATTTGCATATGGCTGGGTCTGAACTGGGGTGGCGAAGTGAGCTAAAGAACGATGATGAATTCAACCTAGATCTGTGACGGGGGGTGAGTGTCTGAAAAGTTTCAGCACTCTGTCTATCAACACCTTGTGTTTACTTCTGAAGCAGAACCAGCTACTCGATGCCTCCTAATCCAGCTTCTGCAGCAATCACAGCACCAAGACTGCCCGGATCGCAGCCATAGATGACATCCAAACCCTCCTCGACCAAGGAGAAACAGCAGCTCTGATCCTCATCAACCTCTTAGCAGCTGTTAAATAACGTATCCCGCCACACGCTGATCAAGAGGCTCCACCATATCGGCATCCAAGGAGAAGTGCTCAGATGAATCACCTCCTTTCTCACCGGAAGAACCCACAAAATCCACCTCCCACTGTTCACCTCCGGATCACCCCTCAGCCCCACACTTTTCAACGCATATATGACCCTGCTGGCCAACATCATCAGATCCCACGGTCTCAACATAATTTCCTATGTAGATGACACCCAAATATATCATCTTCTCAATCACCAAGGACCCCACCACCACCAGAGCCAACTTCCACAGATGCATGACAAGGGTCGCCGTTTGGATGAAGAAAAACTGCCTGCAGCTGAACACAGACTAGACTGAAGTACTGATCTTTGGCAACAGCATCAACACATGGAACGACTCCTGGTGGTGTTCCCACCTAGGACCCACACCCACTCCCACCGACCATGCCAGAAACTCAGAATCATCATTGACAACAAGCGCACCATGAAATCACTAATCAACGCCATCTCCTCTGCTTGCTTCTGCACACTGGGCATTCTACATAAGATTTTCAAGTGGCTACCCCGGCACATGAGACTCACCATGACACAGGCACTCATCACCAGCGGACTGGACTAGGGCAACACTTTCTACGTAGGAATCACTGCACACCTTCTACAGAGACTTCAGGCCATACAGAACGCCGCAGTCACTCATCTTTAACCTTCCCAGACAGACCCACATCACACCCCACCTCAGGCAACTCCACTGGCTCCCCAGACAAAAGAGATGCCGATTTAAGCAGCTATCTCACGTACACAAGGCTCTACACAACCAAGGACCCGTCTACATTAACCACCACCTGAACTTCCACCAACTATCGAGAAAGCTACGCTCTGCCTCACTATTATTTACCAATACTTCTTGCATCTACCACAGCAGGAGTGGAGGACGCTTCTTCTACCACATCGCAGCAAAGACCTGGAACAGCTTCCCTGTGCAACTCCGGACCCTCACCTCACTTTCAGAATTCCGAAGGGCCCTCAAGACCTGGCTGTTCGAATGACCTGCAAGCGCCTAGATACCCTTCGAGTGATTAGCATGCACTTTATAAATCCTGATTGATTGAATTCTCCAACAGCCAGGATGTCTCAGTGGCTGCCATCCAGCTGCCCTTCAGTACTTTCTGGTCAGGATCTGCCCGTGCCATTCACCGCAACCACACACACGGAATGCCACATGACAACTATAGGAGGAATAAATAAAGGTGTAAGATTCCTCCTTCCAAGAGAAACAAAAAGAAACGCACTGGCACATGCGTGCTGACATCTAACAGCTTGGGTTTCCGTGATTAGCCGCACATTCATGAACCGGAAGAAAACTGCATCTTTTGGCTTAGATGCAGTATCTTTCAATATGAAGGAAAACCACTGCACACTCATGTGGAATGAACTCACAATGAGCGAAAGACGACGGCATGTGCCGTCAACTATATAAATGATGGTGTCAGAAACCAGCCGGCTGTGCCCAGGCAGTGAGTGATACTGCAAAAAACTTAAAAACAGCCCACGACAAGTCAGCAAGAACCTGGACTTGGAAGAGTGCTTGTACACGCTGGTGTAAATTATAGCAGTACACACTAAAACCGAGCGAAATTTAATTTACACTGGCACAATCTGGAGCAATCTCTGGCACTTTTCAAAACGATTGTTCCGTTAAATGCCTGAAATTCCACCATTATAACATGAGCTTCTTGTCATAATGGCAGAAAATGCACCCTTGCGTCATAATGAACCTGCAGACTCATGTCATGCTAAAAAGTGGTGCAAACTGCCAAAGCCAGCATTTCGAAAAATAATAACGATTAATTTAATGTAATTTTTCGAGCATTTTGCGTTTTTTCTGCAAAGGAAATTTACGAACATTTTACCCAGGGCTAGTAAACACCGTTGTAAGAGTACTAAGCTGCATGCACACCTTTTATAAAGTTAGCTCACAAGAGTGAATATAGCTAGTCAACTAAAAAAATCAGGACTCGTTAACATAGTCCATAAGAGCCAAAGACTGTAAAAGAGTCACAAGAGCTAAAAAGCATAAAAGTCCAAAGGCAGACTCCTGCATGAAGTTCCAGTGTGATTGCAGAATGGGAATATCCCGAAGCCGTTGGATGTAATACAGGGCATGTGATTGTACAATAGCAAGATTTACAGGTCTTTAATTGTTTACATACGTTTTCATCATATGTGTCATTGAAAGTCTAAATGTATGCTTTATTCTTCTACAGGTATGGGTACTCGCAGAGGGACTAGCAAAGATGCCCACGACATTCAGATTTGTTTTCAAAACTTGGGATTTGAGGTTTTCAAAAAAAAAGATCAGACCTGTGAGAAAATGGAAGCCCTACTGAGGAAAGGTAGGAGTATGACAACTTGTGACAGAAATGGATGCAAATGTGACCAAATAATTTTTTTAAACATTTTAATTCAATTTAGGAGCGATTTACTCTCATTTACTTATTTATTTGGTAAAATTAAACTCAAATGGTTCTGCACTCAACCACACAAAAAAGGTTAATAGGTAATGGATGCTATTGTCCATAGTCCATCACAAGAGTGAGCGAAATAGTATCTCCCAAATGGACCACTGCATAAAGTCTTTTCTTTCAAAAAGTCTTCAATTCTTTATTCAACTGTCGTTTCTTAAAAACACAGCACACAATTGACAGCAGACGCATTTCGTCCCACCTGGGACTTCTTCAGGGCTTAGTAAGTAAAAAGAAAATGTCTCGCACATTCTCCATGTCGGGCTTACATAATAATGTGATGTTGATAAGATGAGTGGATGGGGTAAAGTGTCTCCCAGGGTATGTGACATCCGGTGGAACAACCCGTATACGCTGGGAGACACTTTACCCCATCCACTCATCTTATCGACATCACATAATTTGTGAGCCCGACATGGAGAATGTGTGAGACAGGTTGTTTTTACTTGCTAAGCCCTGGAGAAATCCCAGTTGGGACGAAAAGCGTCAGCTGTCAATTGTGTGCTGTGTTTTTAAGAAACGACAATTGAATAAAGAATAAAATAAACTCTTCCAAAGAAAAGAATGACTTATACAGTGGTTTATTTGGGAGATACCATTTCGCTCACTCTTGTGATGGACTATGGACAATAACATCAATGATCTATTAACATATTTGTGTGGTTGAGTGAAGAACCATTTGTGTTTAATTTTGCCTTGGGGATCCTTCTCCCCTTTTTCGGAGACGTAGGAGGGTCACGTCTCTGGTTCATTGCACCACATTTGAACTTTTTTCTATTACCACTACGGTTTTGACTAGTGCAGGACTTGGGTGCCTTGACCATTCTTTGTACTTTTGTATTATTCATTTGGCTGTACGTAGATAGCAAACACCTGTCCACTCATGATAACCTCAGAGCACTTTCTGGAAAAGAATTTAGACGGGTGTTAATGACAGTAGAATTAATATGCACTGAATGTGTCAATGATGTGGCCAACTGTACTCCCTGGAGGGTGGTCAGCCTCTTACATTGTCAGTGTGTGAGCTTAAGAAAGCGGCCTACTGGTCGAGAATCAGTGTCACTGTGGATCCAAGGGCAAAGGGTGATTTTGCTGAGACTGATATTTCTTCAAGGATTTGTATGAGGGCCATCAGCGGTATATAATTCAATCAATGCTTAAGTATTTATTTAACTCTGGCTTTTTAATTGCAGAAGTCTGCAAGAATTTTGAATTTATTTTCATAACCAACATTTTAGGTGGGAAGTCTTTGAAATATATTTCATATGCAAGATAAATGTGGATTATGAGTTGAATCACATTCTTATAGAATGTAAGAATAAACCAAATTGATTTATTTTCATGACATACTTATGTGCAAACTAGAAGAATAGATTTGGGGTCATCATGTGAAGCATTGTATAGTCCACTTGCTCCATATCTTCAAGGGGCTATACAGTGTAGTGGAAAAAAAAAACATTTCTCCTTGCACACTCCAGCATCTATACCATTCAACAACAATAGGTGTTCTAGAATGCTCCTTTGTTAGAAGATGTCAGTTGAGGTTTGAAATCTACTGTGATATCATCAACTGAATACCCCCTTTAAAGGAGATATCCAGCAATAGTTTTTATTGTCCAGTCCTGAATCTCTAGCAATCAGCAACATTAAGCGTTCTAGAGTATTCCTTTGTTTGATAGTGACATCTGGGTTTTTTGCGATCTGTTGCATCATCATTGACTGGGTGGCCCCCCTTTAAAGGAGGTCATCCAGTGAAGAGAAAAATATACCGTCCCCTATGCCCAGTCCTAACAATCACCTACTATAGCCCTTCTGGAATGTTCCTTTGTTTGATAGTGACAGTTGGGGTTGTGCCACCTATTACATCGTCATTGACTGGACGCTTCCTTTAATGGGGCCATGAAGAGTAGAGAAAAAATGGTTCTTTTTGACCAGTCCTGCATCTTTAACAATCACCCAAAAATGTAATTCTAGAATTTTGCTTCACTTGATTTGGTCAGCAGGGAGTTAAAAAGAACTTCTTTAAAAGTTGCTTTAGTTTTTCCTCCCTTTGCAGGTGCCTACTATCAGGGTAACCTGGATTCATAAAATCATAGGATCTTTAATTACCAGCCTTATGTGTGAGGCGTGTCAAATAAGGTGGGAATTGATCCTTAGTGAACCCACCCAATGATGCAATAACGATGTGAACAGCAATGCAGCCTGAGAACTTTAAAGGTGGCTGTAGTTGCTGCATCAGACTGCACTACATGAGTGAGGGAGTGATATAAGCAAGCCTGACTAGTACGGTTTGAAAGGATTTACAGCCAGAGGATTTGGGGAAAACCAGGATCAAAGCATGCATTTTACAATAAACTCTTTACAGGAAATTCTTTAAAAAAAAATATTTCTTATTGTTTTTTTCCCGTCCACTTTTACATATACAATACCAGCAAGTGTACATAAATAGCGAACATGAAGATCCATAAAGCTAGCCAAAATAAATTGCATTCAATAACTAAAGTAGCAGCACTAATTCACTGTACATTCCAATTTGTAAACCGACTCAGGAAATAAAATGACCTAACCTATATTGTTTAATAAAACATATCCAGCCATGTTGTTAAACCCCTCCATATCTCCCCCCTTTCCTTTTAGCATGCGTGCCTTTACGCGCGTACAGTGCCTTTTCAAATTGATAAACACGCAAATAGCAACTGTTCCATTGCTGAAAGGTCGGAGGCAAAGGATCCAGAAAAGATAAAGCGATACACAGCCTAAAAACTGTAATTGTAATAAAAATTATTTCCAATCCAGGGCCCGTATGTAACTCGTCCACCCCCAATAACATAAGTTGTGGTGATGGAATGATTTTACATTTCAGAACGTCCCCCAAAAAGCCTACGATTTCTAATTAAAGCAATTTTAAGCTAGGGCAAGAATAAAATATGTGAGCCAAATCCGCCTTCATCGCCTGACATCTAGGGCACCTGGTCCCCGTCACGCCACCCCATTTCGCAATCTTTGCTGGTGTGATATATAGGTCAGACAACATCTTGTAGTGTTGTGACTGTAGATTCGAGGCACGCATGATTGCCCCTCCCATCTCCAGTGATTTCAAAAAGCTGTGATCAGCCAAATCAAGTTTGTCCCGCCATTTCCCATTCTGTTTCTCCAAATCATTAGGGACTAGTTCCAACAAACAGCCATATAACTGTGAGATGGAAGGGGTAGTGTTTTTCACAAATACTTCCAGCAAAGGTATTTGTGGAAAGCCAGCTATTCCCCCAGTCTTTCTCATGAAAAAATCCTGAATCTGTAGATATTTAAAAAAATCCCGTGGCCCAGCATTAAATCTGCTGCAGACCACCTCATAGGGTGCAAACAGATTCCCAGAAAGAATATCCTGCCCAGCCTGCCACATCCCCACCTAGCGAAACAGCTGTCATGAAATATGCTGGGCAGTTGTTCATTCCGGATTAGAGGAGTGTATCTACTATACCTACCCACACCCAGTTCCTTTCGGACAACCGCCTGCTTTCGAAATGCAGCATACAAAGTCTTAAAGCGAGTTCCTTGAAATAACCTGGCTCAAAAAACTTCAATAAACATCTATGGACTGCTTTGCCAATCAGAAGCTCATAAATGGAGGGTACATAACCGATTGCTTGACATTCTATTGCCCGGCAGTTAAATAATATATTATAGCACTGCATGGCAGCAGTGAAATAAAATAATCTAAAATTGGGGAGCACCCACACTTCCCTCTCTCTGGGTAAGCACATAAAAGCATTAGCTCTCCTAATTTTCCCATATGCCCAAATAAAGCCTGCCACTAATCTATCAATTTTTTTAAACCATTCCTTATTGAATTCCAATGTGACAGTGCGAAACACATAACAGTTTAGGAAGGAAAATCATCTTCACTAAGTTACATCTCCCCATTATAGAGAGTCTCAGATTATCCTACCGTATAAAATCCTTCTTAGCTTTCTCAAAAACGGCAGTTAGGTTTAGATCAATTATACGCTCCTCCTTGGCAGTGATACATATTCCTAAATATATAACTTAATTTGTAATCCTACTATTGGAGGCAAGTGTATGAGTGTAAATCAATACTTGGGTTTTAGCCTTATTTAGCAGCAATCCAGATCTGGACCCAAAGTCTTCTGCAATCTCCTCAACAGCCCGCAGAGCTCTGTCCGGGTCGCTGGTAATTATGGCCACATCATCAGCATAGGCCAGGGTTTTCGTTTCCCAGCCCTGTAAGCGGACAGGCACAATATCCGGCGAAGATTCCAACCTCCTGAGAAAAGGGTCAATAAATAACGCGAATTACAAAGGCGAGATAGAACAGCCCTGTCTCGTGCCCATCTCTAAGGGCTCTGATTCATGTCCCATTATTTGTAAGCGGGCTATAGGTTTGTTATACATTGAGCGAATTGCACCAATGAAATCTCACCCCAAACCATTTTATTCCAGAACTTTCCACAAAAAAGCCCACAAAACCCGGTCGAAGGCCTTTTCAGCATCCAATAAGGCCACCCCCATAGGTTTTGCCAGGAGAAATGACCCTCTGAACGTGATCCGTAGTCCCTCTGCCGGGAATGAACCCATGATGCCGCTCTGACACCAATCGGTGTATAACGCCCGATAGCCGGGTGGCAAAGATTTTAGAGTAGACATTCACATCACTGTTAAGTAATGTGATTGGTCTATATGAACCCATAACTGTGGGGTCCTTCCCTTTAAAAAAATATATATTGGCAATACCCCATGACCCGTGGGGAGGGGCCCCAGTATTAAAGTCATTAACCAGGCTCAGCAGTTCCTGATGTATTCCTGTATAGAATACCTTATAAAATTCAAGAGGGATGTGGTCTGCTCCAACTGCTTTCCCAGATGGTAAGGCAAACACAGCCGCCTCATCTGTGATCCTGCTCGATTGATCTTCCATGCCAATATCTTAAAGCATGGGGCCACAGTCAGGCGTCCCCCAATACAGATCAGCATAAAAGCCCCTAAAAGCCTCTCTAATTTCACAGGGGTCCGAGACTATATTTCCCTGCATATTTTTTACTTTGCTAATACAGCCGGCCACACTCTGTTGCCATGCCCTGTTGCAAGAAACTTGCCAATGCGCTCACTATACTCGCAGCGGTCTTGTTCTTTGGACAGATACTTCCCAGCTGTTTTCTCTGCAAAATGTTTGTTTAGACAAGCCTTAGTGATAGCAATCAGGTTCAGAACGGGGACAGAATCTTTCCCGGTTTTTACAACACAGATTAGTTCTGCTTCCAAACTACTTAGCTTTTGATAAAGCTCTCTGCTGCGACCCAGCGCCTGCTTCTGTTTGGTAATGCTAACTCAGGGTTTCACCTCTCGCCCCATCTTTAAATGTGTCCCAAACTATTCCCGCATAGGCGCTTACTTTATTCAGCTAAAAAAAATAGACACAATCCAAGACTTCATTTGCTTGACATTGTCAGGATCCAGCAGCAATCCCCTCTCAATTGTCCATTTTCTGGGTACACAAGACAGCCCTGTTATAGAAAACTCAAAGATAATTGGGTTATGGTCGAACACCGCTCTAGGAAATAGTTCAACCTGTGCCCCTCTGGCCAATGCGGTTGATGCAAAAAAATAGTCCAGCCTGGCAAAGTTGCCTTGGGGAGCCAAATAGGTGTATCCTGGGTCAGGGGCCTTCAACGACGCCCAAACATCAATCAGCCTTAGTTCTTTCTGTCAGCGACCCAGGGACTTCAAGGATTGCGGCTTGTGCCCAGCATAACTTTCTTCGGTGCTACAAAGCCCCCCCTTGAGCCATTTAGATTAAAATCCCCACAATCAACAAATGGCCTGGGACAAGATGGGAGTTCAGCTGCCAAGAAATGAAACAAACTAGGATCATCTAGTACTGGGGCATAAATTGTACATAAAGTAAAAGACCCACTGCCCAGCTTGCATTCCATTATTGCCTATCTTCTTAGCTTGTCTGCAACTTTATGTCCAGGGTTAATAGAATTTCCATTCACTAAAATCGCAACCCCCCTGGTCCTAGTTTCTTGTGTCGTATAGCAAACAGCCTTCAATCCAAAGGTGTTCAGGAGAGCCCTGTCCTTACTGGCAACGTGGGTTTCTTGTAGACAATACACATCTGCTCTTAAAAAACTTAAACCCAGATGTTAATAGAGGCAATTCGCAAACTAGCCATTGTTCTTAGAGGCTGTCAAAACCACCCAAAAATACCACCCCAATGAAGCAATACCATGCTGCTACCCCATCCTATATTTTGTGCAGGGTCTACTTTACACCTAAATGCTGCCCACACACTCTCCCGGCTATATCCATATTCATAGTGCTGCTGTTCTTTTGAAACTGAAAAATACATCACCACAATTACATTTACATCCACTTGATGTGTGTTGATTATCACACCGTCATTCAACCAGCCTCCACCCCCTTCCCAACACCCTCCCCTTCCCTGATAAGCCCCCAGACCCTCCTCAACCCCCCTCCCACCACCACCCCACTAGTGAAAGCAGACAGACCAGACAGGTCTGTGTGATGGAGACCGGAGGACAACAGCGCGGGGCTTCCCCCTGCCCCCTCTCAGATGTAAGCCCCCTCGCTCCCACCTCAAAACAGTGCGCAGTGAGAAAAGAGAGAAAAAGAAAACCAAAAAGAAAATAATATTACGGTAATATTACGGTAATCAAGCCAGTTCATGAAGAGGGTCCCAGCACTTATTCATTGCTACTGCCCGCCGAGACCTGACTCATTTCGAAGCCAGCATCTTGGAATCGTGTGATCACCTGTGGCAGACGGCACCGGCTTTCTACAATTGTATGGCAAAAGTCAGGGCGCACGAACAATGCTGATCATAGGTATGTCTGTCTTGCATCCGGGCGGGCTTTCTCAAAAATAGCCTGGCGAAGCAAAAAGTTGCCAAATAATACTAAGATAGCCTGTGGTTGTCTTGTGTTCTTACCGTCCTGGAATGATTTATTACGGGTCATCGGGAACCGGTATACTCTCTGAACTTCCGTAGCCCAGGACCATCCAGACAATTCAGGAAAGGCAGTCTTTAAGAGATCCAGCATGGAAGAGCATATATTACCCCCTTAAGGCCTTCATCAATTCCAAGAAACCGAAGATTATTCCTACGCTGTCGGTTTTCCATGTCCTCCAACTTCCATTGCGCATCTTTTAATTGTGACTCATGCTTCTTGGCTTGCTCTTTCACCTCTGTGACCACTACCTCCAAGGTTGTGGTCCTATCCTCAATGCAGCTCAGGCGCTCCCCAATCACAGAGCATGCCTTCCCCACCTTCCAAATGGCACCTTCCAATTTTTTCATAGCATGTCTTGCCTTTTTCCTATCTGCCTGTGTCTCAGTTTGATGTTCTTTAATGGACTCCAAAATTAAGCTTAACTCAGGGTTTGCAGACATGGTCACAGTTGACTGCGTGGCAGATGAACCTATTTCGTTCAGGGCTAGTGCTTCATCCAGAGTCCCAAGCAACTTTGTGTGGGAGTAATCCCATTTCAAGCTGCTGCTGGTTAAATTTTTCGCTTTCTTACTCTGCGGTTCTGTGTTGCCTTTACGGGTCTTTTGGAGCTTTGGGCGCTTGAACGCTGTTTCAGGTGCTTCCAGTGTACTGGACTCCGAAGTTGAAGAGTTAGTGCTGCTAGTTTCAAAGAGATATGAGTTAGGGTCCTCTGAGTCTGAGCCATCTATCAAGGAAAATAATGTATCCGCCCCGTCCATGGTAAGATCAGTCAAGTCTAAGTTGTTGCCGCTCCCCCCTGGTTGCTCCAGTGGAGGAAGCTCAGGAACAGGCACACGCAATTGCTCTATTTCCTGGTTTGCTGGTATTCTGGGAATATTTAAGTTGAAAGGGGCAAACCTTTGGGTTGGGTGCAAGCTTCATTCCAGTGCCCCCGAATTCCCAAAGCTAGTGCATACCTGAACCCAGGATCTGGTACCATTACTTGTAGGACGATGACCTCAACTGACTGAGGAGGCGAGGCCTTAGCAAAGGAAGACAGAGACACGACCCAGTGAAATGAGACCTGTGTGGAGGATGAGTCAAAGAAAAGGAACCTAATTTATATTAGACTTTGAATCATGTACAAGTATAAACCTGATACAATGAAGTAAGGACCTTACTATTCTGGCGAGCTTGCAATGCCCTCTTATTATGTGCCTGTATATCAATTCTACAATCTGGTAATAAGCACTTGGACTTGTGTCATATGGTAGATGGTGTATGGCCTTAAAGAGATCCTTACACTCCTGATGATGTTGTGGGGTAGCTGTATATCTTTAACAGCATAAGGTATTCTACCTTTGAACCTGTGATATTATTGAGGCACACTGAAATAGGACCACTGGAACCTTCCAGCAACTATTACTGCCTGGGCTATCACAGTTACTAGTTTCAGCTCCTCGTAGCGGTTAAGAATGTGCACCCACTCTTGGCTGGTACTACCCACCCTCTGAATACTTTTTGCAACAAACATTTTGATACCAATTGGCCAGTTTTAGCAAACGGTCCCATACACATACAATTGCAGAACATCATGCTATCACCTGACAGGTCCCATCCTACTTTTCAAGACACCTTGCTAAGGTGAGCTTGATAAAGTCCAATTTGAGCCCCAGACTGGTCCTCTGCATTCTATTTGGTAATCCTCTATTAGAGCAACAGAGCATGGGAACCCCATTATGAGGCCACCCTTTGTGACTACTGATGCTGTCAAGTTTCCCCTTTGCAACCAGTGACATTCCACTCCTCACTACAAGCGATTTTGGAATCCCCATATCACTTTTGCGTGACAAGCTTGTTGACCATTTTTTTTAGAGCTTTGTTGGGTTTGGCAGAGATGCTTGGCTCTGTCTAGTCATCTTACTTCCCGAAAGCAGAACAACTAGGACAATGGCCAGGTTCCTCATAGTCAGTTTGATACATTGAAACCATCTGTCTAATGTCCTCTTCCTGTAACTACAACCAGTGAAGCAAAGTATGGTGTAAATTCGACCAAATATTGCGGAGATGCCCACAGTTCCCCATGTGAATTTAACTGTAGCAATCAACAATGTAGAATAATATTTTGGGTCATATATCAGCCCCAGAAACGTCTGCTACATTCTGTGTTTTGAGTGTATTCAATGTAACTTTACTATGTTTTGATGATTCATACAAATACAAATGTAAACATTTTCGAACAATTAGTTCTGTCTAGATTGTGACCTTGATTGTTCTTAACTTATTTATTGCTGCACCGTAGCTGTCAGGGACTGTCCGGGACTATGTGGGGAACACAGTCAGGGACTTGGGCAAGGATTGGGAACTTGGTAGAAAACGTACACAGAAAGAGGAGTACAGTGTTGCCCAGGATCATACAAGGAGAAAAAGAGATCCAAAGGGAAGCCTTTACAAGTAAACAAGATGGATAAGACTCAGAAAGGAAGGGCACTCACTAGGTAATTTAGCATTAAGAATAACTACACCCAGGACAAATGCGCAAGACATATATATGAAACAACATTTACAATAAAGGGGAGTGTGGGGTTAAGCACTCAGGAGCTCCACACCGTAAGACTGAAGCTCAGTAAGTTTCTCACCCACAATTGCTGTTACAGATACTGACTGGAAATACCCACATATAGGATATACATGCAAAGGCAGGGTCTGTGGAGCTTATACCCATGGGGATGTTATAAATGCAACTCAAAGACAATACTCACAGTCAACAAGAAACATCACCTAGTTAGTCAGCTGTGCCCACGGATCCTGGCGATCAAACAGGAACACGCAAGGCAGTAACAGCAAGGGGGTAGAACTAAACACAAGCACAATAGACAAAAAGCTAGCAAGGAGGAGTGCTTAACAGGTAAGGAAGGAAATCACAGTGCACACTTGACAGAAAACAGGTAACAAACATACAAGGCAACAAAAGCAAGGCAGCAGAATAGAAAGACAGCCAACTAGGAACTGAAACCAAGGAAATGGGAAGAAAGGCGGGGACTAGAGAAGGATATACAGAAGGGGAGGCTACAAGGGTATACTAGAACAGTGCAGGTTAAGGAATCAAGAAAACAAAGTAGCAAAGAAGACAGAGTTGGGGCAGGAACAAGAATTGAGCAAAGGTTCAGGACTCGAGGTAGCACTGCAAGCAGTGCTAGTTCAGGAACAAGGGAAACTGCTGCAGTTCAGGAACAAGGAATGCTAAGGCTCAAGAGTCAAGGTAGCACTGCAGGCAGTGCTAGTTCAGGAACAGGGAAATTACTATAGCTCAGGAGTCAAGGTAGCACTGCAGACAGTGCTAGTTCAAGGAAACAGGAAATAGCTACAGCTCAGGAAACAAGGACTCAAGAGAGCACTGCAAGCAGTGCAAATCAGGAACAGGAAATAGCTGAAGCTCAGGAACTGGAACAAATAATAACTATAGCTTAAGAACTCAGGAAACAATGTAGCACTGCAGGCAGTGCTAATTCAGGCACAAGGAATAGCTATAGCTCAGGAATCAAGGAACAAGGATTAACTAAATCTCAGGAATCACTGGAAACAAGGATATCAAAGACTCATGAAACACTGGAAACAAGGATCGGTCTCACCTGTATACAGCTACAATGACCAACCTTGGCCTGAAGGGAGCTGGGGCTTAAAAGAGCTCACAGTACTCACATGCATCAGGTGTGAGCAGGCTAGCAGCAGCTATCCACAGGTGAGCTGAATTCCTCCACCCATCCTTGGCCTGCAGGGGTAGAGACAAAGCAGTGAGCAGGGAATTCTAGGTCATTGATTTTCAGGCATGAGCAGGATGGCTTCCACAAAATCCGGCATGGATTGGGAATGGATGTCAATTCCCAAATACTGTCCAAATGGCTGGAAGTCAGTATGTACATGAAGGGGAGGGTCCGGAAGCTTATTAGAACACTGGAGAGTCCCACAGTTCAGCCCCCTGGTGTTGGACGCAGGGAGCAAGTCGTAACAGTAGCTCCTAACCCTCATCAGCTCTTGCTGTTAGTGTTGACGACTCAACCACTCTACTCTTGGAGACTGAAGAGTCCTTGCAACAGTCCCTAAAGCAATGGGACATCAGTAGTAAATGAGAGATGCACTATAAAATGTTGCTCAGTAGTCGATAGCTACCGCAGGGCCAGGCAGTTACTAATTCATATGGTAAAAACAACAATTAATAGTGTTGTATTTGTGTGTGATAAAGTTGAACATGGATTATTCCATGTTGATATTGCCTGCTTACTTCCTACCCTATAAAAACTATGGAAAACAAAGCTAATGTAAGCATGATGTTTAGCATGGCTGCCTTGACATTAAGACATATCTGGGTGTTGACTTAGGTTGTCATCCTGTAAGAGGGATGGCACTCTTTTTGTGTACATACATTGCACCCTAATTTTTCTCACTCCGAATGACAACAATAGTTCCCTGGATTTGTAGAAAAGATGCAAGGACTTTCAATACTCTTGACAAAAAAGAATGTATTTTCAAGCCTTTTTCAGTTATTTGGCACCACCAACAGGTGGTTTTCCAAAGCTACAGCTTTACCTTGCCTTATAGAAGTGATGGTCTGCATAGTGGATATGATAGTTCCTAGAGTATTTCAGTCTGGTTTTGATTCCTAAATATACTACTTAATATGCAATTGTATACTTCCTGTTTAACTCCTCATTTAACCATAAATCCCCTCGCCTGCTGTGGCCTCTCTTGTTCAGATAGCAAGTAAAAAACAACATGGCTAGAAGGCAAAAGTAGTCATGTGATTTAAATTGCATAGTTGCTCAGTGAAATTGTACAAAACTATGGGGTCAATTATGTTGGCGGGCGGATTGCCACTGCCCATATGGCGGTGGCGATCTGCCTGCCAATTCCCACCGCCCGCCTATCATTTCCCCCCCACCACATTACGATGGTGGGGGGACCCCGGCGGACGGAAAGATCGTCCACCGGTTTTCCGCCGGTCGACTCGTCGACCGGGCAGAAAAAGGGCATGATATGGCCATCCATATCATGATGCAGGCTGGGATATATGAAACAAGAAAAAAATGTAGGTCTATCGTTGTATATGACCCTAACACAACAACAGGATGAACTAGAGTTTAAGTGGAGTCTTAACAAAAAGGTATAAGTTCCCATCACCCACCAAGGTGGCTTGCTTCATCATCTGGGAACTTTCAGTAAACCACGTTCCCATATGAAATTGAGAGTAGTGGTTACACAGGTACCCTAGAAGTGAGTAACAGTATACTTTTCATCTTGAAAAAAGCATAGTATCTATTTGTAGGGTGATGGTTGCAGTGCTGGTGACAATGTGTGAAAAAAAGTGATTTAAAATTGACTATCAAGACACAATTTTATTAGGCGCTGTCTTGGTGTCAATGTAAAAACAGTGCATATACAGCTTAACAAATAACTGTAAGATGTCCAGGTCTACATGTTTCAGCTTATGGATATTAGAATCCAAGCTTTCGTCAGGACCTTTGATTGTAGCTACTGCAAAAACATTAGTCCTAATGTGCAAGAAAAACAAACAAGATAAAAGTTGGTAACAATACAACCTGGGCACTTCTGTGAATCCAAAGTGGGAAATTACAGACAGTGGTACCAGAAAAATACCTAATAAAAACAAAAGAGACTCACATAAGATCTAGTTGATAATCCTCGAACCATTCATTATGGTCATATAAACGTTTAGATTAAGTTGGTCATAATGTGATCATTATAATGTATCCAACACCTTCAAGTATGTTATACAACAGATGTTTAGCAATAGTTAAAGCACTTACCCGGCTTTCTGCGGGTGCGCTCCTCGCCTCACCTGGCATCCACTCAGGACGTGAGGCACCGCTCTAAAATTACAGTGTAAAAACGTTTTATACACCAAAAATCAGGAAACACTTCATCTGATCATGGTGACCATACACTGTGTTTTATCCAAGTCACACAACTTAAAACCACAGGCAGAAGAGATACAGGAGCCCCTGTACTAGTATATATAGCTGCACGGTGGAAATCAGTACAATATACTAGTACTAACTGAATCCTTTTTATGATGGAGCTATTTAACGGTATGTCGCATGTTCACCTTTTATGCCCTCTAAAGTGAAAAAAGTAAACGTGTAATAACAGCTGTTATGAAGAAAGGGCGCTTTCTCAGTGTGTCACCTGTTTATAATGGCTAAAGGACATATGTCCACCAAAATAGAAAACGGAAATAAAAATGACCTACGACAACCTCTGTTTATGTTGAAATTAGCGGAGCGTATCGCTATCAGAAAGAGCAAATCCGCTTCCATGGTCGTGGAACAAATACAACATTACCCTCAAGCTCGTGAAAACATTACACGGAGAGATATGTCATACCAACAAGAATTTAGCACAGAAGTCGGCAAAACACCTCAAATACCGACCGAAGCTGGCTGTTACCAAACGGAGAAAGAAAACGTCAGTCGCCTTACGTACCTATCCGTCATTACCCCTCTCAGTATCTGAGCTGGAAGGAGAGGTATCCGACGGAGAGGCAGCCTGATTCTAAATAGACGACAACGTGTTCACCACTTACAAGGCGCCACTCGCGTTGGATGTGCGAACGCCGATGGCGCTATGAGATGGCGTCATCACGTCATATCACATGTCCACAACAAATGTCTTACTGATGGGAAATGTAGTACGCGATAGATTGAAATACGCGCGTATATAGGACGCGATACTAATTGCATAGGAATGATTATAAAACCTTTAAAAAGAGTACTTTAGGTGATCTAACATTTAGGTTTATCATACGTCCCTCATACTTATGGTGAAAATAATGGAACGCGATGCAGTACTAATCCTAAGAACGGCAAAAAAACTTTTTGACTTTATTATAATGTTTCTAATACAGAAAGAAGGGAGATAAATTTTATATAAAGTTGTTATAGTTGTGCAGAACATGTTCTATACGTCTTGTCTAGATGTTTTTAGATTGTAAAAGCATTTGAAAAGCGGGGAAGATTTTCATATAAGAAAGGGGTTGCCTCATGATGACGATAACGTTGTGATAATACACATCTAGATCATCTTTACAATGATGCCCAGGGTATTTCATCGTTGAGTCCATGGTGGTCACTCTGGAGTTTAAACACCCATTTTTGTTCCCTTATGAACAAACATTTTTTGACATCCACAATGTGAGATGGAAGGAAGGGTTGTCCCAATACTAACCATCTCAAATCTTCAGGTTTATGTTTTAATGTCAAGAAATCGGTTGTAAGTCTCGTTGCCTGTTTGTTTCGCCTAATAGTGCTCTTGTGTTCACTGATGCGTACTTTGAGCTTTCGTATCGTCATTCCTACATATCTAAGGGAACATGGACACGTAATCAGGTAGATAACTCTTTCTGTGTTACAATGTGTGTGTTTCTTCAAAATCCATGGTGTACCTGTCCCAATATCCACTGTTTTGGTTTGTTGTGTTTGTGGACACGCTGAACAAGATCCACATGGAAAGTGTCCCTGTACTGGTGGGAGGTCCCATAATGGGTTCGTTATGGTACCAGGTTTGGTTCTGGGTCTGGTGTGTACTAGACTGTCTCGTAGGCTAGTTCCTCTTTTGAATGAAAAAAGTGGAGTTGGAATACCCACATTGCCTACATTGAGGATGCGCCAATGTTTGCGCACAGTTTTTTCCACATTATTAGATAATGTGCTAAAGGTATTGACAAAAGTCATTCTTGAAAGCGGTGGCTTTGGTACAGGGGGTTCTAGGAGAGCATCCCAATTATTATTAGAGGCTCTTTTCCAGGCCTGTCTAACCAGACGTTTGGGGTATTTTCTGTCTTTTAGTTGCCTAGATAATTCTTCGGCATGATAGTCAAAGATTTCTCTGTCCGTATGCGCAGAAACTGCCCGACAGGTCATTTCTCATGGAGAGACTTTGGGTGATGACTGTCGAAGCTTAATAGCGAGTTTTTTGCCTGGGGTTTTTTATACAGCTCGCTCCCAAGTTTACCCTGTGTGGGGCAAATCACAATGTCTAGAAAAAGTAGTTTCATTTTGTCATATACAACTGTAAATCTCAAAAAAACGTTCCTAGTATTTAGCCATGCATGGAACTCCAGAAGTATAGTAACTGTTCCGTGCCAAACAACAAAGATATCATCTATGTATCTCTTCCACAACAATATCCGATCCCGGAATGGATTGTTGTGGTTGAGTACACTGTTTTGCTCAAAGAGATGGACATAGAGATTGGCCAGGCTGGGCGCAAAAATACTGCCCATTGATGTTCCTGAGATTTGGAGATATATTGTCTCTTCAAATCTAAAAAAGTTTTCCATCATGGCCAATCTAGCACCTTCCATTATAAAGTGTGTTGGTGTGATAGTGTCCATGTCCCTGGTGTCTAAAAGACCACTGATTGCTTCCAAAGTCTCTTCTTGTGGAATGCAGGTGTATAGAGATTCTACATCGAAACTAACCAGGAGGTCAGTCTCGATATCAAAAGTAATGTCTGGTAATAGTCTAAGGACATCTTTCGGGTCCTGAAGGTAAGTAGTCATTTCTTTAACCAAAGGTCGTAGAAAGAAATCCACAAAAGTAGATAGAGGTTCCAGCAAGGACCCTATACCTTAAATGATGGGCCATCCAGGTGGTGGTCTTTGGGTTTTGTGTATTTTAGGAAGTACGTAAAAATATGGCATGATGGGGTACTTGGTAGTTAAAAATTCAGCCTCTTGTGGTGTTATCCAACCTGCTTCTTTTGCTTCATCTCCGAGATTCTGAATTTCAGTAGTTAATCTGGGAGTGGGGTCTTCCAATAGAGCACTATAAGACTTAGCGTCATTCAATTGTCTCAAACACTCCGTGCTATATGCCTCTGTATCCATAATAACAATTGCTCCGCCCTTATCGGCGGGTTTAATTGTTATTGTATCATCATTCGCCAGGGTTTTTAAAGCTTGTTTTTGAACCGAAGATAGATTCTGATAGACGTTGTCACTTCTGGCACTAAGTGCCATGATGTCATGGGTTACTGCTTGTTCAAAGACCATAACTTGAGCTGGTATTAAATGGGCAGGTGGATTGAAAGTTGAAGGTAACTTGAGACCTGTGTTGCTAGTATAGCCGTCATTTGATGGATTTTCAAATGTCATTTCTTTAGATTTGAAAAAAAAATGTAAACGTATTTTCCTAAAGAATTTAGCGACTTCACATCTAAGTTGAAATTTGTCACATGCATAAGTCGGAACAAAGCCTAAACCTTTGTTAAGAACTTTCTGTTCATCAGATGTAAGGGTTCGAGTACTTAAATAACAACTAGATCGTTGTGTCTGTACTCATCCCTGTTGGTTGTAAGCCTTTCCTGCTGCAAGTATTGGGTGGGGGTTGTTCTGTCTCCCAATGCACCTGAGCTTGTCCTCTTCTCCTGCCTCTGTTGCGTCCTCGACCCTGTCCTAAAAAAGGCTGCTGATCAAAGAAGGGTGGCTGAGGTGCAAAATGAGGCATTGGTTGTGGAAATGCTGGATGCTGATAGCCCCAAGGAGCTGGGGGCCACCAAGGACCATGTTGTTGATAATGGTTCTGTGCACCCCGTCTCCGATTGGAGTGATGCTGTGGGCCTGTTAGATGGTAAGGTCGAACTGGAAATATCTGAGTCACTGGAGTAGGTGTCTGATCCTGATGAGGAATAGTTCGAACCATATCTCTTGCCTTTCCTATTGAACTCTGGTGGAGTATATTTATCACTGAGTATATTCTTTCTAGTGAAAAACGTGCTAGATCTTTCTTGAACATTTCAATCTTCGTTAGGAGAATTGTATCTTTATGTTCTTTATTTGATTTATTTGTTTCTTCCATATTCCTTTTGTATAAAGCACTTGATATTGTTGTTTTTATCTGACCTTCCAGAGTCTGTATCTCAATAAGTATGGCGTCAGCCACCCTTTATGCTATACTAATGATTAAGATCAACCAATTGCGTGTAAATCGCCACACGATTAGTCACCAGTCTTTTAGAAATACTTTATCTAAAAGGAAAAGCCTTGGGGCATTTGTCACTATAAGGCCAGTGGGTGCACTATTACTTCTGAGGTACTCTGTCATGCTGGGATATGCCTTTCCATGGCGGTCTTCTGTATTGGGGGCCTGTTGCGGGCCCCCGGGGTGTTGGGGGTGGAGGGTGTACCCCCCTACATTTGCATGCACAAGGTGGCAGGCACCGCGCGGTGCCTGTCACATTGTGCATTCAAATGCAAAACATGCATTTTGTACCTTGCGGCGGGTGCTGCTTGCAGCACTGCCCGTCGCAATGTAAAATATGCGGCATGCGCCCGCCAGTGTGGCGGGCGCATCCTTATGCCACTGGCGGGACCGCCGTATCTTCGGTGGTCGGTCCCTGGCTCCCTTGCGATGGCGGGCAATTCCTTAAATGCAATTGCAAATTGAGAGATCGCAATTAATTGTGAAATCTCAAATTGCGAGTGCCTTGAACCTTGATGCATCGTAAACGCCCTTGCGGGCGCAAACGGCCGATTTTTGCCGAATCGCACCGTTTGCGCTCGCAAAAATGGTTGATGCATGTACCTGTGTATACATTCTTGTTTTCAGTGGAGTAATCAAGACTGATGTAAAAGACTCCCCTAAACAGCAGGATTTACTTGCTCAATACAAATGCCCCAAGTCACCCACTGTAGATCATCCAATTAGGTGGCACTTAAATCATGGAATAGCCACTCCTTCCCCTCCTCTATCTTCAGAAGGTTCAATCTATATCACTGAACTCCCTTCATGGGGCCCATGGTTTTTCAAATGTCTATTGCTCTATATAAATATTTCTCCACTTGCATGCACCAGTCTATGTTTGCCAAACCGAGCTCGAATACTGGAACATCTGTGTTACCCCACAATCTAATAATGTCTCTTCTGCCCAACATGGGGGCTATATTACAGAGGTGTAGTGTATACTTAGGTTTGGTCTGATCTCTCCAGATGCCCAGTGTGGCAGTGGCGAGGTGAGTGTCCGTTCCTGTCCAGTGATTGTTGCGATCCAACAGCCCACTTGAGACAGAAGTGCTTATATGCAGACAGTTCCACAGGGTATGAAGTAATGTGCCAGTTTGCCCACTGCTTCTCAAACATTTATCATCATCTATCCTCCCCATCCAGTGAAGTCTGGTCGCCTGGTGCAGTGTTTTAATTTGTACCAGCCAGAAACTTGTTCTAATAACAACCTCCCTTGGGTATCAGCATGCCTCCCCCAGTCATCATCCTCCTGAACTCTGATTTCCCTCTCCCACTTTTCTTTCAGTGTATTTAGGGAAGGTTGACTGTTACTCAAAAGAGTTCTATAAGTCTGTGATGTTGCATGCTTATGTAGGGAGCTTCCAGTAGTCTGTACTTTAAAGGCGTCTCCTCAGCTGCTTCTTTTAGCCTATTCCTATAACTTGCCGGGGTATGCTTTACCTGCATATTTGTATATAGCTGGGATTCCGCTGGGCCATATTCCCGCTGTTGCTCTTCAAATGGAAGCCCCATATATTCCCCAGGTAAGAATTTCCCTCATGCCTCATTGTCTCCTTCCTTTTAGCCATTTAAGGTCTGCCAGAATGTCTGATTCTCACAGTGGCATTTCCATCGTTCCTTTCCACTCCAGCTTTCTTGTCACCCTCTTCCATATTTTGACCACAGATTGTGCCGGGTTGGGTTTTGGACGGATCGACTGTTACTATATTATCTTTGGAGAATAGCTTCCCATGTCTATATTATATCTGTTCTCTAGCACAACAGGCTCCTGTAGTGTGGTAAAGGCCCATTCATTTGCCTCCAGCAGTTCTGCTGCCAAAACAAGATAACTTTTGTTTTGGATAAGCCATTACCCTGTCATAGAGATTCCTTGTCAGAGTCAATAGTGCTAATTTTGGTGAGTCCGTCTCATAGCAGCAATCACATGCATCACTGTGTCCAACACCTGGAAAAACTCTTTGCGAATCTTATAGAAAGTATTTTTCAAAATATATAAGAATTTGGGCAATGCAATTATTTGTAGAGGGCTGCTGTACCTAGTTGTGATACAAGGAGCCTTCAGCAATATCCCACTTTTTTTTTATATTCATCCAGGATCTTCCCCAGGTTTCATCACTGGAACTTGGCTGGATTTAATGTCACATATATTACCAGGTAAACAAATCCCTCCTGAGTCCACCATAATGAGAATTCTCAGCCTGACAATGACTGACACAGAATGATCGGAAATGCCACTGACTTATGCCAGTTGAGGCGCACTTCTGATTACTTTCCAAATATGTCTAATATTTCCAAGATTCTAGAAATTGAGCACTTCAGATCTGCCAAATAGAGAAACAGATCGTCTGTGTAAAGGGAAATCACATCCTTCCAGCATGGTGCCCACCTCAACCCATTTCCGTGGACATATGCTCTCACCCAGTTTGTCAGTGGCTCCAGTGCCAACTTGAACAACAGAAATGAGAGCAGGCACCCTTGTCTTATCCTCCTCTCCAACTTGAATTCCTTTCACATTAATCCATTTGCTCTACTCGCTGTTTTGGGTTTGGCATAAAAGATTCTAATATATGATAAAAACACAGGCCCAAGCCCAATCTTCTGCAGGGTTGCCAGTAGGAAGTGGCACACCACTGAATCAAATGCATTTTCGACATTCTGGGCTAACAGGTTCGCTGAGTGTTACAGAATGTCATGCCTAGTAAGGCACCCAAATAACCTCCTATGGGTATGTGGTATGGATCTCATAGGCATGGAGCCCCATTGATCTGGGGCTATTAATTTGATGATAACCTTGTTGAGGCGATTTGCCAGTCCCTTCACCACCATAATTTTTATGTTTATGTTGAGTAAGCTGAATGGCCTGTATGAGGTGCACTGCTATACTGGTTTGCCCTCCTTACAGATGAGCACGATTGTTGTTGTCCTTAGATCTCTGGGCATCCCCACTCTCTGTGCCTCATACAGCATATCTTTAAGTGTTTCCCGACCCTTACCCAGACATTTAAAGAATTAAGACAGAAACTTACTGGGTCCCGGATCTTTCCCCTTTTTTAGTTTTTGAATTACCCCTGCCTCTCATCCACCCTGATGTTGCGGTTGGTATGCAGTCATAATATTGAGTTATAAATATCGATATACCAAAATATCGATGTTTAAATCTCGATATGACAGAATATCGACCTGCAAGAATATCGACATGCACGTAAGAAATATCGTTTTACTGAATATCAAAGTTAGTAATATCCTTAGTAAATATAAGGTTCTGTATATTAGTATATGTGTTAAAAGTATAGCTTATTTTTTAATGTATGTTAGAATTTTTGCGTTTTAGGTCCGTAGCGGGTTATGGGTTAATAGGGGAATAGGGTGGGAAGTAATTTAATTAAATAATAATTTTATGAATTACTACTTTTGTATTTAATAATTTATATTGTTAATTGCGTTCATTATTTTTTTATTAATTAGTTATTAATTGGTTATTAATAATTAATTGGTAAATATGTTGATTGTTTAATTGTTTTAGGAGCGGGTTGTGGGTTGATAGGGGAGTAGGGTGGGAAGTAATGTAATTATAATTAGTTAATTTATTTTTTATTAATTACTATTTATGTAATTAATATTTTATATTGTTTATTGCGGTAAACACGTTATTAATTAGATATTAATTATTCATAATTAATTGGTAAATATGTTAATTATGTATTTGTTTTAGGGTCGGGTTGTGGGTTGATAGGGGAGTAGGGTGAGAAGTAATTTCTTATAAATAAGTAATTCATATTTTTAATAATTAATATTTATGTCATTCATATTTTATATTAATTGTGTAATTTGGTTTCATTAATTAGTTATTAATTGGATATTAATTGCTGATAATTAATTGGTAAATATGTTAATTGTGTAATTGTTTTAGGAGTGGGCTGTGGGTTTATAGGGGTTTCGGGTTAGAAGTAATTTAATTATAATAATATTTTTTAATAATGTTTATATATAATATTTATTTAAAGTTATTTTATAGTGTTAATTGTGTGAACTAATTTATTTTTGATGGTTTTTAAATTGCTTGTTAATTGTTATTAGTTAATTAATTAATTGTTAGTTAATTATGTTAATTGTGTAATATTTAACAATATTGGTGGTCTCGTTTATAGGGGAATATGGTGGGAGGTAAAATATTTTTGAAAAATTAATTATTTGGTAATTTTATTAATTATTTTGCAGGAGAGGGAATAATAAATGATTCCCCTCCGCTATCCAACACTTTCTCTACTGTTGTATTTGCTGGAGTGGGAATACTGAATATTCCCCTACACTATCCAACACTTTTTCTACTGTTGCACTCCCTGGAGTGGGAATAGTAATTGTTACCCACCCACTATCCAACACTTTCCCTACTGCTGCACTTGCTGGAGTGGGAATATAAATTTTTACCGCCCCACTATCCAACACTTTCCCTACTGTTGCAATTACTGAAGTGGGAATAGTAATTTTTACCCCTCTGCTATCCAACACTTTCCCTACTGTACCATTTGTTGGAGTGAGAATAGTAATTTTTACCTACCCGCTATCCAACACTTTCCCTACTGTTGCACTCGCTGGAGTGAGAATAGTCATTTTTACCCACACGCTATCCAACACTTTCCCTACTGTTGCACTCACTGGAGTGGGAATAGTAATTTTTATCCACCCGTTATCCAACACTTTCCCCTACTGTTTCACTTACTGGGGTGGGAACATTTTCCCTACAGGTGCACTTGCTGGAGTGGGAATAGTAATTTTTACCCACCCACTATCCAACACTTTCCCTACTGCTGCACTTGCTGGAGTGGGAATAGTCATTTATTGACCCACCCGCTATCCAACACTTTACCTACTGTTGCAATTACTAGAGTGGGAATAGTAATTTTAACCCCTCTGCTTTCCAACACTTTCCCTAGTGTTACACTCAGTGGAGTGGGAATAGTAAATTAATTATTCCCCTCCGCTATCCAACGCTTTCCCTACTGTTGCAATTGCTGGAGTGGGAATAGTAAATTATTCCTCTTCGCTATCCAACAATTTCCCTACTGTTGCACTCTCTGGAGTGGGAATAGTAATTTTATCCCCTACGCTATCCAACATTTTATTTACCGTTATAGTTGATGTATTGTAAATTATCGTTTTACAAATAATTATTAATTTAAATATGTGTATTTATTATATATATATATATAATTTTTATATTTATATGACACGTTTATGTATATAGATATATATATATATGTTTATTTCTTTGCCTGGTATCGCTGTTATACCATCCAAATGACGATCGCAGATCGAAGTTTTTCCATAGCAGTATCAAGTATCTTTTCTGAATAGCCCCTATCCAGGAACCTATTCTTACTCTGCAATTGAGCTATCCTGCACTCATTATCATTGCTGCATACCCTGTGGATACGAAGCATCTCCCCATAAGGGATGCTGGTAATCAAATGGGCAGGATGATGGCTAGTGGCATGTAAAATTGTGTTTCCAGCAGTTACTTTTCTGTGTAATCTCGTTTCCACCTTATTCTCTGCAATGTATATTTCCACATCTAAAAAACACATTGTATCTCTGCTCATTTTTGCTGTAAAACTTAGATTAAAATTGTTACAGTTAATATTGTTCACAAATCTCTGAGCGCTTACTTCTTTTCCCTTCCAGATCAAAAAAATGTCATCAATAAATCTATACCAACATAAAACCTGACTTGTTAAAATCTCCAAATATTCAGTTCTCAGGACCTGTTCCTCCCAGTACCCCATATGGAGACACGCATAACTGGGAGAAAAACAGGCCCCCATTGCTCCACCTCTGATTTGATTAAAAATCTGGTTATTGAATAAAAAGAAATTGGTTTCAAGACAGGTTAAACTCATGGTGGATAACATTTTGTTGTGCAAGTGCATAACCTCTAATCTTGTATTTAGATAGTATTCCACTGCCCTAATACCATCGCGATGATTGATACTGGTATAGAGTGTTGTAACATCTAAAGTTATTAATAGATAGTCATCTTTCCATTCAACACCACTTAATTTTCTCAAAAAGTCTCCCGTGTCCTGTATGTACGATCGTAGACTCTTAACGTGGTTTTGTTGGAAAAAGTCTACATAGAGTGAGGTATTCTCCAGTAAACCGCCGCAGGCCGATATAATTGGCCTGCCCGAGGTTTGGTGATGCACTTGTGAACTTTCGGGATGAAGTAAATTGCTGGAATTTTTGGGTGGTCATTTAAAAAAAAATTGAATTCATCATTAGAAAGTAAACCAGCTGATTTCCATGCCACAAGCTTTTTGTAGAATTCATTGCGTGCTGTAATTACTGATTGTGAGTTACTTCGTTTGTAGCAATCCCTATCATTTAGTTGGTTGAGCGCCTCCTCCATGTACATTTCATATGGCCATAATACAATTTTGCCCCCTTTATCAGACTGTCGGATAATGATTTATTTTGTGCTCGAAGTTTTTTCATCAGTCTGTAATAATCATTATTTTGCTTGTTAAATCTCCTCTCTGAGTGCATTGTTTTATAGTAAAGGGATTTAAGTTCCATTGTAAACTTTTCATTGAATAGGTCCAAATTGTCTCTCAGCATAATGGGGCAAAATGTTGATTTGGGCGTGAATGGGGAATGTTCACTTTTTCTTATTTCTGGATCATCATGATGGGGTGATTACATACACACGTTACTTTCAGCATGTAGTTCCTCCAAGTTTCTAAGTAACATATCTTCCTGTGTTGATAATTCATTTGGATTATCTATAGTTGGTATTTGTACAGCCGCTTGAATTTCTATATTGCTTCCTCGCATTGTATGATATTTGCGCAGCTTGAGTTTACGCACAAACTTATATACATCAATCCTTGTGGTTGCATAATCAAAATTTGCTTGTGGGCTGTAAAATAATCCCAGTGACAAAGTTTTCATTTCATCATTGCTTAGTTTGGTATCGGTCAGATTGATTATTGTACTTGGTTTAGCATCATCCGCCGCTATGTGCGTTGCCATTTTTTGGTAGTTTTTTTCTTGTTGCTTGGCTTTGCGTATGATGCAACATCGGCGTCTTGCTCTCCACTTTTGGTTCCTGTTCGTGATGTGCTTGCATGTTGCACATTTGATCTAAGGGTTTGTCGTCTGTCCTGGCGCAGGTAATCGACTTCCTGCGCCAGGGTTGGTTTTGGAAACCCCATTGTTTTTGATGCTCTTGCCTGATCATTATCAGATTCGCTATCAATGGCAGAGCTTAGCTCCGATGTCGAAGATTGTAAATCGGGATTGCCACTATAACTAGGTTGTGGATTTCTCACTGGGACTGTGATGTTGGTCGTTTTTACATTGTCAAATTTTTTCACAAATGTGAACACCCGTCCCTGTTCATAATCGCATTTATCCTGGTAAAATTGAAAGGTCTTTCGCTTTTTTATTATGTCTTCTTCTTTCTGTAATCTGACAAGCATCTCATTACGATGTTTTGATATTATTTCCGTTTGTTCTAGCTTAGAAATTTCTTCATTGATCTCATCGATGTTAGTTTGTAGAGTTAATCGGTCACTTTCGGTATACTTTACCAGGATTTCTACCAGGCGTCGTGAAGAGTCAAGATTAGTTTCAGCCCACTCTGCTAGCATTCGAGGGTCTGGATTTTCATAACTTGGGGCTAACATTATTCTTAATCCCCTTGAGACTCTTCCGACTTCAAGGTATAGGGTAAGTGATTTATGCTCCCACCATTTTGATTGATCCTGTCTCATGAGCTTCTCTAATTTCTTGAACAGTTCCTTAATACTTTGGTTGGCTATGGGTGCCGAATTCGAGTTCAATGCCATTATTGTTTCCCCACTGGGAAGGTTACTAAACATATCTGTGGCCGCCGCCTCGCGACTCCTCAGCGCGTCGGCTGACATGGTGCAGACGTGTGGGCGGATCTTATTGCTGAAATTAGTTTTGTGTTTAAGCCACTTGTTGAATAACTTTGCCTAAACCACGCACACTCCTTCTCCAAACATTTGGCGTTTCCCTACCTTGGTTGAAAATCCCGGCGTAACACGTATCCTCCGATACGGGCTTCGTCCTTTGATCCACCGGCAGGATTCTTGCCTCGTCTGGGGGCTACCGCGGCTACTCCTTGCAGGAGTGCTGTGTACACACCCGGAAAGAACCAGGAAGTTGCTCCTTGCCGACCTGCCCAGATTGAAGGAGGGGTCTGTGGATACCAATGAAGCAGACTCTGTAAAATGTGTTTATTTCTTCGCCTGGTATCGCTGTCATAACATCCAAATGACGATCGCAGACCCAAATTCGGTGCAATATTTAATTTATTTGTAGTAAACGCCCTGCACCACCGCCATGACGCGTTTCGGGCAGCAGAGTGCCCTTGATCACATGACGCGCATGTGGAGTGCTTCCCCAAATTTAAAGTGACAGTGCATATGCATAGTTTCTCACGTCATAAGGCATAGATATAGAAAACATCTGCAATTTTTACAAATGAACAAGAGAACAAGTTTACAATTCTTTAAATAATGCTCAATAAAATAGACGGTAATAAATAAATGTTATCAGCCATTCTATATTATTAAAAGCAATGTATGTGGTAAAAACATTTAAAACAAATATAATATGTTTCAAACATTAAAAACCTCAACCCATAACACAAACCAAATAAAATTTCATATTAGGTCTGGTTCATAAATATGTTCAAAATAGCAAATGGGAGATGTAAACAAAGTATTAATTCTTGATATATATATATATATATATGAAGCCCAGATTCTCTCTTACTGAAGAAAGAGAGTGACACAGCTCCGGGGGAATACACAACAGATTTATTGATTTTCCTTAGCCCCACAGGTGTACTAACTAAGGAGGGGCAAGTGGTCACATGATCAGGAGTGGCCACAGATTTAAACATCGCCATAACGGACCCCTGGGATCAGCGAGAAGGCAGCAGAGACGGGCACTGAGGAGGCCAATCTATGGCTGAAACGCGTCTGCCCAACGTTTCAGGGACATCTATTGCCAGCGCGGAAAATCAATAAATCTGTTGTGTATTCCCCCGGAGCTGTGTCACTCTCTTTCTTCAGTAAGAGATAATCTGGGCTTCATGTTTTACCAGCTTGCAGGTGCTGGTTTTGTGACACGCCCTCTCGGTCTGGAGAGACGTGGTTTACCTGCAATCTTTTGGTGGATTGTTAAACGCGTCGCCCCCCCGGTGCTGGATTCCCACTTGGAGGAGACTAACACATGGGGAGAGAGGAGGCAAATGCGCGTTGCCTGATAAGGGGGACAAAGAACAGATTTACCTTCAAATCCGGCTGCAGTGGCGAGGAAGCACCGACCAAACACGTTTGGAGGCACCACCTGGTGTTTTAGTAGTCCTTTCACTGTATGGGCTCTAATGGAGGACTTCAGCACCCAGCATGCAACGGTACTGAAGGAGAGCGCGAGATGCCTTACACCTGTGGGGCTAAGGAGGGGCAAGTGGTCACATGAACAGGAGTGGCCACAGATTTAAACATCGTCATAACGGACCCCTGGGATCAGCGAGAAGGCAGCAGAGACGGGCACTGAGGAGGCCAATCTATGGCTGAAACGCGTCTGCCCAACGTTTCAGGGACATCTATTGCCAGCGCGGAAAATCAATAAATCTGTTGTGTATTCCCCCGGAGCTGTGTCACTCTCTTTCTTCAGTAAGAGAGAATCTGGGCTTCATGTTTTACCAGCTTGCAGGTGCTGGTTTTGTGACACGCCCTCTCGGTCTGGAGAGACGCGGTTTACCTGCAATCTTTTGGTGGATTGTTAAACGCGTCGCCCCCCCGGTGCTGGATTCCCACTTGGAGGAGACTAACACATGGGGAGAGAGGAGGCAAATGTGCGTTGCCTGATAAGGGGGACAAAGAACAGATTTACCTTCAAATCCAGCTGCAGTGGCGAGGAAGCACCGACCAAACACGTTTGGAGGCACCACCTGGTGTTTTAGTAGTCCTTTCACTGTATGGGCTCTAACGGAGGACTTCAGCGCCCAGCATGCAACGGTACTGAAGGAGAGCGCGAGATGCTTTACACCTGTGGGGCTAAGGAGGGGCAAGTGGTCACATGATCAGGAGTGGCCACAGATTTAACCATCGCCATAACGGACCCCTGGGATCAGCGAGAAGGCAGCAGAGACGGGCACTGAGGAGGCCAATCTATGGCTGAAACGCGTCTGCCCAACGTTTCAGGGACATCTATTGCCAGCGCGGAAAATCAATAAATCTGTTGTGTATTCCCCCGGAGCTGTGTCACTCTCTTTCTTCAGTAAGAGAGAATCTGGGCTTCATGTTTTACCAGCTTGCAGGTGCTGGTTTTGTGACACGCCCTCTCGGTCTGGAGAGACACGGTTTACCTGCAATCTTTTGGTGGATATATATATATATATATATATATATATATATATATATATATATATATATATATATTCACTGAAAAAACCATAGGTTTCACACATGTTATAGTTAGCTGTACATTTTACTGATAAAAAACCAATGAAATTCCCCCGTTATAGTTACTGTAGGCAACTATAACTCACGCGACCGCAATCCTCTGCTGATGCTAATACTGTATTTAGACACTTATTTGCCCATGTCTTCTTCCATTAAATTTTAGCTATACATATATTACAAATATTTTTTTTTCATAAAGACACATATGTCATCAGCAGAGGATTACGGTCGCGTGAGTTATAGTTGCCTACAGTAACTATAACGGGGGAATTTCATTGGTTTTTTATCAGTAAAATGTACAGCTAACTATAACATGTGTGAAACCTATGGTTTTTTCAGTGAATTTGCAAGGTTTTTTTAAATGCTAATTCCTAACTATAACGTGTGTGAAACCTATGTTTTTTTCAGTGAATTTGTACGTTTTTTTAAATGCTAACTTACTTTACGCCATTCGTGGCGTGCGCGCCCAGTTAACGCAGTTCGTTCCGTGCGCGCACCGTGCGCGCACAGTGAGCACGCGGTGCGGTTTGCGCACCGCGCGCCCACTTTACGCAGTTAGTGCCATGCATGCACGGTGGTCACGCGGTGCGCTGCGCGCACCGCGTGCCCACATTATGCGGGATGGGCCATGTATGCACGATGCGCTTCGCGCACCGTGCGCACATGGGGGACATATTATGCGCATCGTTGTGAAATGTTTTGTTTATTATTTTCTTTGATTTTATATCGATTTTATATTGATTTTATATGCCATGCACAAAAGGTGCCCTTCGGGCACCATTTGCACATGGGGTGGGGAGAGTGTGGATAATTTTTTTTTTTTTAACAAAATTTTTACCGTACGCGTACGGTAAGCGTAATCGGTGATTTTTCGAAAAAAAAATCGGGGGTTGTTTGGGGGCCCGTATATCACTGCTGGGTGATTATTATCTCAATATACTGCCCCTTTACACATTTTTGGGCTTCATTTATGCTGCCCCACTCAGAGTGCGAGAGAGAAAATGGCGGCCGCAGCTTCCTGGTTTCGGCCGATTCGAATGTTTACTAAGATCTAAGAGCCAATCAGAATCGCGCTCGCGCACGTCACCGTACGCGTACGGTAAGCGCACCGTAAGCTGTCACAGATATATATATTGATTTAAAGGCTATTTTCTCAGAATCTACTGAACAGATTTACACCAAACCTACAAAAGGCACTTCCTTGACCTGAGGACTACCTCTCTGCCAAATTTCAAGTAATTCTGTTCAGCCGTTCGGGCTGTAGCTGTGTCTAAAGGTCCTATGGAAAAATGCATGGGAAAAACGCGTTTTGGGACCCCCCTTTTATCTCAGCCCCCGCTTGACGAATCCCCCTGAGACTTTCAGGGTAGGAGCGGAGCGTAGCGCCCCACCTATTTTGAAAAATTCGCGAGGATTCGTCGACCGGCGCAAAAGTTATTCAAAATAGAATGTTGCGGATTTCCTATGGAAACGTGGTCCTAACTATAACTACCTACTGGCGACCGCCAGTAGGTAATATATATATATATATATATATATATATATATATATTTATAATGTTTATGTTTCTAACACTGTATAATTAAATAAAATAATTATTTATTAATATTATTAAGGTAATATTTATTAAAAAAATGTATATTTAATTTAATTTTTATTAATGTAACATTATCATTTTTATCATTTAAAAAACAATTCTAACAATGTTTTTATCAATTATATTTAGTATTTAGTTAATTTTATATTATTTTTAAGACATTTTAAAAAATATATATTTTGTACAACGATATTTTAAACAACAATATTTTGGTTTCGATATTTTTGTACTTACCTTTTTAAAAATAGGATGTCGATAATCTGTCCATCGATATTCTAGACTCTATAATCTTGTAGGTCAATATTTGGTCCGTCGATATTCTGTCAGTGATCCGTTGCTGTTTAGGATCTTCTGTCTATACTGTCCAAAACTGGGGTTGGGATATCATTAACAAAACACAGATGATCCTCTGGCATTTCCCTCACTTTAGGCTGATACAAGTCAACCAGATGCATCTCAAAAGTCTCAGCTATCTTCTCAGCCATGTCATCTCTGAGCCATATTCCATTTCTACACTAAGCGATCCATTACAATGTCCGCCCGCCATCGCAAGGGAGCCAGGGACTCACCGCCGAAGTTGTGGCAGTCCCGCCATGTATATTAGGATGCGCCCGCCACACTGGCAGGTGCATCCTGGCCCCTTTACATTGCGGTTGGATCTGCTGGCTGCAGACCCACTCGCAATGTAAATGGACTGTGCACGGCATTGCCATGTAGTTCATGTGGTGCCTGCCACGTAGTGCATGGCAATGAGGGGGGTACCATAGTTACCCCCCATGTACACCCCCTACCCCCCAACACCCTGGAGGTCTGCTACGGGCCCCCAACAGCAACGACCGCATGCCTTTCCATGGCGAAAGGCGAGTCACCGCCTGCATCATAATATGGATGGCGGTGTCTTGCAGACACCGCCACCATATTATGCCCTTTTTCCGCCCAGTCGACGAGTCGACCGGCGGAAAAGCGGCGGACGGTCTTTCCGTCCGCCGCGGACCCCTGCCATATGGCAGGGGTCAATCAGGCAAGGAAGGCGGGCAGATCTCCTCCGTCGGGCCAGCGATGGCTACTGCTGGCCCGGCGGGGGCGATCCTCCCGCCATCCTAATAGGGCCCTATGTATCCAACATTGGCCCTCTTCTCTTTGTGCTAGTCAGACCAGCAGTTTGCCTGCCTTATTTCCTACTTCATAGATGTTATATTGTTTAGTTCTATACTCTATAGTGTGCCCTTGCCTCACCCGGTACAATCCTCCTATAGTCGCCTCTTTCAACTGCAATTTGGTGTATTAAGACATGGGATGGTTGCGCTATATTCTCTGGTTCTAAACGCTATGTCTGTCCATTAGCTCAGCTATCATTTTGAGTTTCATTCTTTTTCCCCGACAATGCGGACTATCAAGAGGAGAATGATCGCCGTCTTGTATGTTTCTATAATTCTAAACTGAACCAATTCAGCATTTTCTCTAAAATACTGCTCAGTATCTGCACCAATATTGTTTTTTGGGTGCCAGTCAGTTAATTCCACAGGGTCCAATCTCCATTCTTGAATCCTTGAAAAGGTCAGTAGCCTGAGGTGTGTACTCAGCAGAGAGTGATCGGAGATTCCCCATGTCAGTTGCCACAGAAACATCTCTCCTGTGTCTGGGGAATGAAGAAATATTCTAGCTGGGGCATCAAGCCCACCATGCCCCACACATAGGTATACTGCTTGATGTTCGGATGTTCCTCCCTCCTTAGGTCTACCAATCCCATGGCCTCAGTGAAATTCTGCATACGTTTGTCTCCAACTACCTTTTGTTTTCCCTTGATGAGCATATCCCATTATCTCCTCATCATGAGGTTGAAATCTACCCTATAATAGTAGGCATGTCGGGAACCCAAACAAGCCAGTCCCCCAGCTCCATCAGTAGCTGTGATTGTAACCATGGTGGAAAGTACCAAGAGGCCAACTTCAACTGCTTTCCATTCCAGGCCCCATGTATCACAGCAAAACAGCCCCCTGGGTCTACTCATTTCTTGGTGACCTGCAGAGTAAGTGACCTACAGTCTTAAATCCTGACTCCTCATGACCTAATGTGAATCCCACATACGCCGAGTCACTACATCTTCCCCGTACCAAGAATCTGCAATTCTTCCCTATTAACTGGATCTCTTGCAGTAGGATCATATCCATGTTATGCCTACACAAGAATTGAAATACCTCCACTCTCTTCAGCCTGTTTCCCAGGCCAATGATGTTCCAAGATACAAAGGTGGGCCCTGGTTACAGCCTAGCATCTCATGTCTGCGTGATCATGATCACTGTAAGCGTTGTATTTCACTTTGCATCACACTCGATCATCTCCCTGCATGTGTCTTGTCATGTCAGCATTTTCCCTCTCCTTGAAAACTTCCACTTCCCTACTACCTCAGGCATCAGGTTTGAAATAACCGACTTCCTCAATGCCTGAGGTGTCTGTCACCCATCAATTCCTTTCAGCAAATCTGTCTGTGAACTCTAATGTTCCAGACTTTCTATTGCCTGAGCGAAAGAGTGCCACTTAGTTCTTATGGTTGCATGGTCTTGCCCTGTTTTCTGCCTGAGTGCATTGTCGTATGTCATTTGTATCAGCCACTTCTGTTGCGAGGGGTCTCCAGGGTTTATCAGGAGGAGCGGGGACAACTTCACAGTCTCCTTCTCCATGATTTGTTCTGACAATGCTTCTTCAATTACTATTGGTCCCTTTGTATCCACATTCCTCAGCAACGTACGCACACTACTGCGTTCCTGCACCCATCATCCACGATTCCTCAAGACACTCCCCGGTCCACTCCCAGTCATTTTACAGGGAAATGAAGAACCAGGATTTTCCTCAAGCCAAGATTCTCAATTTTTCTGGAGAAATCATCATGTGCTGCTGATTTTGTTTCCCAAGGTCCTGTCTTAACAGTATCAAAAGATGCCCTGTAGCTCTTATGTATAATCTGGAAATATCACTATTGTTTGATTTTCAATTTGCAGTGAGAAATGTTGGCTGGTCACTTGCAGGATGGTGTTGCAGTCACTGAAGTTCAGGTTGCAAGCAATGAGTGGTCTCGGTCTAGCCCTAAGTTTTAGCAGAGTCCCAGGTACCAGGTATGCCCTCTCTATGGCACAGTGAGATGACAGGTCACTCAGCTTAACTGTGTTAAGCTGAAAATCTTTGACAAATCTCTCCACCGCTGTGCCTTCTGCTTCCTCAGAGATGACCACAAGGCACATGTTGTTGCACCTCAATCTCTCTTCCTTATCTTTTACCCAAGCATGTAGGTTGTGTGCTCTCTTTTTAAGATGGCAAACTTCTGTTTTGATTATTCTAATGAAATCAGCGGGTTCTGGTTTCTTTGACGGCTAACAGCACGCTCTGAGTGAAGGTTCTCATTTGTAAACATCCCTCCATGCACTCGCCTAACATGCTTCAGGATAGACTGCATCTCCCCTGCTTTGCTCACCGCCCTACTCCTAAAGGCGTATTTGTCCATATTATTTGTTTGTGCCTGTTTTTCTCAGATTATCTTACCCCATCATATGCTGAGGCTTTTTCTGGTTATGGCGTTGAGGTCCTGGTTTCTGGCCCTCCCAGAGTATGCGTGCTAATGTCCCTCCGATACCTCCAGATGTCAAGAATGATGGCATAAGCGAGCAGACGGGCAGTGGTCCCCAGCATGACATCCACACCCAAGATCAGATTTGCCCTAGAGCATGGGTATCAGACTTCGTACGGCGTTAATTCCCCACGTCTGCTTATTTTCTGAATCTGCCCGTTGTAGTATTGTCCATCGTGATATGTTATTTTCTGCGAGACCACAACGGTTAGTATAGCCAGGGTTGTGCTTCGGCTCAACCCGTGGTGTGTAAAATGTTGGTTAAGCCCATGTTTTGTGGGCGTGTAAAACAAAGGTTTACAGCCGTGGGTGTGTTTCTCAGTTAGAGGACCCCGCGAGGCAGTGTTCAATATACTTTGCTTGTGGCCTCATTCATTGTGTCTTGTAGGCCCTACCTGCGAATGCCACAGAGCATCGGCACTCTCGGTGTTAGCAAAGTGTTGAGCAAGTGTGTATCAGACCTCTCCTCAACACAACATTAGCAACAAGGGCGATTTGGATCACTTTCTGTGTCCCATAGCGACTGCGCAGTCCGCACGTGTGGGCGTTGCTCCTGCTGCGGTTGGGGACCACACCCTCAAGCCCCAAGGGTTTCAGGCAATGTCTACGTCCTCAGGACAGGCCTTTCACCGGCACAGCAAATCGGATCACAGTGCAGGAAGCCCCAACCACGGGGAGAATAAACAGAACGGAGCTCAATTGAACCAGGGCCTGTAGTGACACCACTACAAACACCCATGAGAGGATATAGACGCACAACTGTGAGTAACACACAAGGGCATAGAGCAAACTCCAAAAACAAAAGAGGCTATCCAAATAAAGAAGGAACACCCACATCTGGAGTAAGTGCTACACAGTGTACAACCACGTCAAGCAAAGCACACGAAGGGACAGTAACTATAGATCAGTTAAGATGACCCAGATTCCTCCACTTGAGCCTTTTATTGTGGAGGCTGGCGCCATCAGCTCAAGCGCCGAAGTGGAAGGAGTTGGTGGAGAGAGTCCTTCTGTTTTTTGAAACCACAAAAATTGATAATGCACAAAAGCGAGCCATGCAGCTCCCTCTGGTAGGAAGAGACATTTACAAAATATCCAAGACAGTTGAGAAAGGAGCTCCACAGGCGCACCTCACCCTCATTGCAGCTCTAACAGCTCATTTTTAACCCATGGCCAATCAAGACTGCGAAAGATTCATATTCAGGCAGGCGAGGCAACAGCCAGAAGGATCCCTTGATGTGTTTCATGTACTCCTGAAAGAGTTAGCAAGCAGGTGTGGTTTTCAAGATGAAAAGGAAGATTTAAGGGGGCAGATAAGTCAGGGGTGTGCCTCAGCTAAACTGTGAAAATGGATTCCGGAAGAGTCAGGAAACCCTCTAGCTGACATCCTCACCCTTGGCAGGACCAAAAAACTATCCAGAGCGCGTGCAGCGCACATGGAGCCTGCCCTTCAAAAGCCTGTCAAGATGGAGCCAGTCAACGCAATCACTACTAGCACCCGTCGCAATCAAATAGGATGAGGAACCAGAGAACACGGTCTTGTGGGTACTGTGGTGTACCCCCTGATCATCCATCTGAGTGCCTGGAAGGGGGTAAAGAGTGCACAGCTTGTGAAAAATGTAATTGCTTCATAAAGGTATGCCGCGCCAGCAAAGGATGAACCCCTCGATCAACCATCAACAACATCCCGGAGAAAGAAGCAGTGACATGGACGATGATGACAGTGAAGAACACCCCGTCCACTCAGTTTTCACCATTGGCACGGCATCTCAGCCGTCGAGGTGTTTACCCCAATGCTAAATACTAATGGGCGGACACCGTTCCACATCAGTAGTAGACACGGGGGCTACCATTAACATAATGTCCTTAGAAGTGTATGGGGAGATGAACTGGCCGCCGTCCTTAGCCCCAGCAAAAATCAAAGTTTTTGAATGTGGGGAGAAATGACCGCTTATCATCAGAAGCTGATTCAAGACCACCCTCGCTTATGAACAAAATGCCATCGAGTCTCAGGTGTATGTGACAGAAGAAGGTCACAACATGCTTCTGAGGTGCCTATCAGCAGAGCCCATGGGCATTGTCACATACGCCTTCGGATTATCACGAAGAGGAAATCAATCAAATCCATGATGAATTTCCCCAGGTATTGAATGGCATTGGATGCCTACGAGGAAAACAGATACAGCTGCACATCGACCTCTTAGTACAACCAGTTACCCCACAACACCGGCGCAGCGCATTTCAGCTCTGGCCTCTGGTGGAAAAGGAACTGAACAACTTGGAAGCAGCAGGCATCATAGAGCAGGTTAAAGGATTTGCGTGGACATGCGCCTTCCTAATGCCCCGATTAAAATGGAATCGCATCTCACTCCAACCATTGATGACCACATTGGCGAGCTCAGTGGCGCCAACTGGTTCTTCAAACTTGACCTCCACTCAAAATATCACCAGCTAGTCCTTGATAAAGAGTCAAAGTACATAAATACCTTGTCCACACACGTGGGCCTAAGGCGATATCGGCAGCTGAGCTTCGGAGTGTCGAGTGCCACAGAGGTGTTCCAGAACACCATCCAAGAGCTCCTCACTGATCTTCTGGGAGTGGTCAACGTCAGCGATGACATTCTGATCCACGCAAAGTCAATACCAGAACACAACACCAGGCTATGACAAGGGCTTCAAAGAATTCAGGACTTGGGACTCACTCGCCACTGAAACTAATGCGAGTTCCTCCAGCAGAAGCTACAATTCTTTGGATACATATTCTCCTCAGAGGGAGTGGCCCCAGATCCGTAGAAGGTGAAAGATATCAAAGATGCCCCTGCACCCAGCAATGTGACCGAGATGCGCAGTTTGCTTGGCATGGTCAACTACTGTGGCTGGTTCATAAAGAAGTTTTGTTCTTAACCACTAAAGACGTCCTCTCCTGTTCCACCACCTTGCGATATTTTGATCCTCAGCAAAATAACCTAATTGCAGTTGATGCTGGTCCTCGAGTACTGGGAGCAGTTCTGATGCAGCGGTCAGGCGAGGAGGAAGTATGGGCTTCAGTGCCCATCGCGAGCAGAGGTATTCTCAGATCAAAAAGGAGGCCTTTGCAATCCACTGGGGGTGTCGCCACTTCCATCTTTATGTGTATGGAAAGCCCTTCCTGGTCACTACTGATCACAAGCCTTTGATTCCCCTATTCATGGGGACTGTGTTGAAACCTCCACCCAAAATAGAGAAATGGATGCTTCAACTGCAGGAGTACAACTGCAGGGTCAAGTATCACCCCGGAGCAAACAACCCCACCGACTACCTGTCCTGGCATCCTCGCGCGGCCATACCCAACGAAGAAGGGGATGTGGAAGAGACTGAGGAATATGCACTTTATGTGGTGGACCGTTCCCGCGCGATGCCCATTTCGCTTGATGACTTGTGCCAAGCACTTCTCAGGATGAGTGTCTGCAAACAACTCTGAAGGCAGTAAAGACAAACAAGTGACATCAGTTCAAAGGTGAATGGGCTCTTCTCACCCCAGAAGCACGGCTTGTGCTTCAAAGCTTGTACCACATGCGACAGGAACTGAGTGCGGATCAAAATGGTTACCTGTTGCAAGGCCATCGCCTAGTCATCCCTGCCTTGTTGGCTAATCGAGTAATCCAACTGGCCCATGCTGGACATCAAGAGACGGTGAAAACTAAGGGACACCTCCGAACCAAGGTGTGGTTCCCTCTTTTCAATGAGAAAGTAGAGGGAACAGTAGGGTCCTGTTCATGGTGTGAAGCCACTGGGGAATCAAGCCTTTCAGCACCCATACTGACAGAACAAGGTCCCCATGGCCCCTGGATATGTGTCAGCATGGATGGGAGACACACTCTAGTGGTAATTGATGACTACTCTAAGTATCCGGAGGTAGAAGTATTATCTTCCCTTAGTGCCTCTAAAGTCATACCGAAGCTAGAAAAAATTATAGCCACCCATGGGCTAATTAAAGAGCTGAGGGCCAACAATGAACCTCCCTTCCAAGGGCAGGAAATTGTATTCTATTGCACCTCGCTAGGGATCGTCCACAAGAAAATCACTCCCAAGTGGCCTAAAGCCAATGGGGAGGCTGAACGCTTCATGAAGACTTTGAATAAAGTAATCAGAATTGCTACTGCCAGTGGTGAGTCCCCTGAACAAGACATTTACTCATTCTTGAGGGACTATAGACAAACTCTCATTCCACCACCGGTTGAGCCCTGGGTCATCTCTCCATATAGAGAGAAATTGTAGACTCCATCCCTCATCACCCGAAGTGGATCCCTGTGGCCATTAATGACCAAGAAGGGTATAGTCGGAGGAAGAGGTCGAATGACAAAGCCAGTCATCACCGCAGAGCAAAAAGTTCCAATCTGAAAGTTTGGGATCTTGTGCTAGTCCAAGATCGATATCCAGGCTGCATGTTTAGGCTGCCATTTATGAGAGGAACCCAAGTCGTGGCCCGTAGGGGGCAAGAGTCAATAACGCGGAACGTCTCAGCATTCAAGAAATTCTATCCCTGCTGAGGTACGACATCCCTGGGTGGCGATGGGATGAGGAGGGTTCAATAGTAAGGAGTCCCGAGAAAATCCTGCAAGCACAGAGACACAGATTGAGTCAAGTCATGTGCCACAGACAAGGTATGGGCTGAGGAGCAACCCTCAGCCGTCAAGCAGACTGAGAGACTACCGCTGCTAGAAGGTTGTCTTTGAACCACGGAGCCAGGCGACAGTCGAGGTCGACACAGTGTAAGGTCACTCAAAGTCTGCTGCACATTGGAACTGTACCGTATTTAGTGACCTGTAGGGATTGTGGTCAGAGTGCATACTTCATAGTTCATGTTGTTAAGCATGTCTGAAATGTTTTTCATTTTTTTGGAAGGAATGTAGTATCGTCCATCACGATACGTTAGTTGGGAAATGACGACAACTTTTAGTATAGCTAGGGGTGTGCTTCGGCTCACCCCGTGGCGTATGAAATGTTGGCTTCCCCATGTTACATGGGCACGTAAAATAAAGGTTTGCTGGCTTGTTTCTCAGTTAGAGGACCCCGCGCTGCAGTGTCTATTATACTTTGCGTGTGGCCGTATTTACTGTGTCTTGTAGGCCCTACCTGCGCATGCCACAGAGCATCGGCACCCCAGTGTCAGCGCAGTGTTAAGCCAGTGTGTATCAGACCTCTCCTCAACACAACATCCTTGTCTTCTCTGGTCTGCCATTAGTTTAGGCCTCACGTGGTGTTAGGTGACTGGACCACACACAGGATCTCTCCAGTATATGCGGCTGCCCGAGGCCACCGCAGGAGGCCACTCAAGAGGGCAGCCCTCTAGTGGCATCGGGCACCTCACTACCCTCCCGAGGGGGCAGGGACTCTGGCGGAGTCCCCTTCCTGGGTGCGGGTAGTGCCGCGTCATGTCCGGTGCGCGAGGCGGGGTGAAGGGTATATAGGTCCCCCCACCACGCTGACGTCCTCTTTGTCGCATCGGACACGCCGGGGTCGCTGGACACGCCGTCTCTTGACTGCTGCCTGTCTCGCTGTTGTCCTTTAGCAGCCGCTGTGGACTACTTCTCCGAGTTTCGGAGGTCGTGCGGACGGCGAGTGGAGTTGATTTGAGGTGAACCCAATACCTCTAATGGTCACCCCCTCTCCCCCGTATCACCATACTGCCATGAGCAGTGGGGGACCCCGCCAAAGTTGCGCGTCCCGGGACTTGGTCCCGCTGGGGGCGGCTGTAGTCAGCACCTGGGGCGGGGGGGGGTCCAACTCCCGGCCGCATTCCGAGGCGGCATACCCTGGTGCCTCGTTTGGTTCCCCTGTATAGCCCTCGTTTGGTCGTGCTGCGGGTTGCCCTCATCACGCTGGCCATGGCCCGGGTGGAGCCCTGGCAATTTTCAGGCCCAACCACGTGGAGGACCGCCGGGTTGTGCCCGCGGTCGGGGCTGTGTTGAGGGATTGTGAAGCTGGCAGGTTAGGGGGGGTTCTGGTTACGCGGCTGCAGGCCGCGCAGCCTTGCCCCAAACGAAGGAGTTGCCGTCCTTGTGAGGGGATGTAGCAGTGGTGGAGCGCATGCCTCGCATGTATTAGGACCTAGGTTCAATACCAAAGCGGTACAAAAGGGGGTGGTGATGGACGGAGCATCAGAACCAATCAAACACTCACATCTAGTCAACAGATGCGGGTTTGATCCATCACCGTTCTTTAGCCCACTCTGCCACCCCAGTTCAGACATGGCCATAGGCAAATCAGTCTGACCCTGTGCCTCATGGGAACAGTCCAGCCCGAACTGCCAAGTCCACTTCCATCGGGAGCCTCTGGTTACAGAGCAATGTAACGCAGCGGGGGTCTAAGTAGTCTGGGAAACAGCCCCCATGAATAAGGCCATGAATAAGGGATTCAGGGGAGTACGTCGGCAATGCGATCCAAAGGAAAAGTATGCCTTTACTGTGTACTGCCAACTTTGTAGTATATCAGGTAACTTATCCTTAGCTCCCCATAAACGTATCATTGGTTTGTGTGTTTATCAAACATCCTTTTAGCGAAGGTAAAATAACAGGTTATTCTGCTTCGGAAGCATTCCACAAGATGGCGCCTTTACACAACAGTGCGAATGCTGTTACCAGCCAGGAACTTGACAGTTTTCGTTTCCCATTGGTTGCTGGAGTGTGAAGAAAATCCTAGATAAAGTTGGGATTAGATACAGTCATCACACTTTCCAGCACTTTTTCCTCCGGCATGCGCAAACGTAGAGCTGGGAGGGAATGTCATCCATAATGAGGTCACCTTTTTGGTGGGTGCAGGGTTCAAAGTTACTACCTACGCCTCAGCCTCCAGCTCACAGTTTGGAAGTGGGGTTGCTCACCCAGGGCACGTTGTCCATGCCACGGATGAGTATACAGACATGGGGTGATCCCGGGAAAAGAACAAAGGTATCAAACGCGAGTGAATTTTGGCCTTTCTAGTATTAATTTAGCTATTGTCCTTTATAAATCAACTGGTAACGGACGCAGGCGTCCGGGCCTTCAGGAGGGGGTTAATTGCCCAAGGACCGAGACGAGTGGAGAGACAGTTTCTTCTCCGACTAATCGAGGTGACCGCCATGAGTTATGGTATTTGGTAAGGGACTCTGGGCCTTTATGTGCGTGTCAATATGTGCGCTCGCTTTATAGAGTAGCAGTTCAAGACAATCCACGATGCTGCTCTGTAAAGTACAGGAATTGGCCGCGGCAGGAAACCGGGGTTAATAGAAGCCATAATCAGTATATAAAAAAAATAATAATAATAATATATATATATATATATATATATCATGCTCTCACTCCGTCTTGGTCCCTGCACTCGCGATCGGGTGCTTTCATGCACGGTGACAGAAACCGTGCGGATTACAAATCCCCAGCTCGCGGCAAAAAATACCAGCACTCGTAAGAACGTACCTTTCAGATATTTATTCGAAAGGTTAACACACACACTAGACGCGTTTCGGCTTGCCGCCTTTGTCAATAGAGGCCGGCGCCAGTTTCTCACAGATTTAAGTATCATTGCATTGTGAGACATCAACAAGGGACACCTACACTTACTTCAGTGAAGGTGTCATCCATCTTTGAATGGGTTAGTTATATGCATTATGCCTTATATAAACATAGCTATTTTGCCCTGGATGGGCTAAATCAAATTGCAAAATATAAAGAACATAATATAGTCATTAAATGCATGAAAAACAGAAAACATTACAATCATGCCCTGTATGGGCTTGTATCCTATTATGTGTTTTCATAATAATTAACCCAATGATCTCTCATTTTTTAAACAAAAAACAAGACCTTACAAAGACGGAGTGAGAGCATGATAAACGATTCCCTTCACCGCCGAGAACTGTAAGTTGCAACATTGTATCATCGAGTCCGTAGAAGCTGTATCGGAAACGCAGCAGCTGGCGCTTCAAAGAGGAAATTGACTGAAAGCGCGGGACAACATTAAATGTGTTCTGAGGACGCTCAGTTGAGCTTTTGAACTTTTCTCGGCAGATCGAAAGAACGCAACACACGTAAAAGCAAATACAAGCTTTAATAATATGTTCGATGAAGAGGCCCGACGCGAGGCAGCCACAGAAATTTTCAAGAAACATAAAGACTCGCAAAGTAGCGAAGGAGATAGCGGAAAAGGAAGGGGGCGAACGTGAAAAGGGGGCAGGGTAGAGAGTTCCTGACCCCCTAGCCTTTGTCAGGGGGTCCCTGAAGGACCCCGAAGGCAGAAAAAACATTTTAATTTATTTTTTTTTAAATGTTAATACGTAGATTATTGTAAAATAAATATATACACAAATATAATAATACATACATAACTTAGCATTTAAAAAACCGTACAAATTCACTGAAAAAACCATAGGTTTCACACACGTTATAGTTAGGAATTAGCATTTAAAAAACCTTGCAAATTCACTTAAAAAACCATAGGTTTCACACATGTTATAGTTAGGTGGACATTTCACGAGTGAAATGTCCACCTAACTATAACATGTGTGAAACCTATGGTTTTTAAGTGAATATATATATATGTGCATCTCTTTTTCCCCCCCACCCCTTGCTTTTGGAACGAAAACCACAGTAGGCGGGACTATTGTTTGGGCATGATGGACTTTCTGGCCTGGAGCTACAATCTGACTGTCCAGGCCATGCGGTCATCTTTGTGTACTGCAAGTAATTACCAGAGGACTTCCCTCCCGCAGCGGGATCTGGAGTGTCCGGGCGGTAAGAAGAGAGTAAACGGCTCGGTGTGCCTCACCAAGTGTGGCAGACGATGAGCAGGCATTTGCACAGGAAGTGTAAGGGAAAGGAAAGTCCCCTAGGAGATACTGCAGGGATATCACCCCCTACTTTGATTGACAATGGCGTGGTTTTTCTGGACAGTCCGGATTCATGCCTTTCCGTGCCGGTAGAGAGGGCGCGTGGGTGATCCTCAGACCAGGAAGACATTCCAGCGTTCCAGCGCACCTTTCTTGCCTCCTATCCCCGTGTGTGCGCGCACAATTGCAGAGCTTAAGTTTGCAGGTGCCCTGCAAACTTGATAGGCACTTTGAAAGGGTACCCTTTTAAGTGCTTTAGTAAAAGTCATTGGGAGAGGTAGTGGCATAATGGCCAAAAGTGCTGACTTTGGCACGGGGAATCCCGGTCCGACACTCGGTGTCAGCTCAACATCCAGCTAGTTTGAGAAACGCAGCTAACCCCCCTGTCGTTGTTGGGCCAACAAGGTCCTTGTGCTGCCAGGGGTTATGGAACATGTGTACATCGCTCAGGCGCCTCCAAGCCCGGATATGCGCACAAAAGCAGCCTTAAACCTTGGTGGTCTCAGAGTTTTGCGTTGGTCTAATGGGTGTAATTACTGATATCGATATGTCTCCCTCATCTTCATGGTTTGATTTTGCTCGCAAGAACGTGTCAGTCATAGTCCTTTAGATGTCACTCATAGTTGCACTGAAATGATGAAAGTGTCACACATAGCAAACTGAATCAGGGGCAACTATGGATGGGGGCGGCTAGCTCTTGGTTGGCTATGCAAATGAGTTAGAATTGGGCTCATTTATCTGATGCAAATAGATGCATGGACTAAGCCAAAATATGAACTTGTTGTAGGTGTAGTGCTCCTTTTGTATTAAATATAGGGATGCACTGGCATAGTGGCGAAATACCAGGCAAGGGCAAGGCACAGCTATTTTCTCAGCACGATTGGAGGGCGCTGACACGGCATCCTCAAGGTTTGAGGTCAGAACTGTGAAATTACTGGAGATGCTTTCAGATTTGTATTAAGAGTCCCTTCACCTATCCCCTCAGAGCACACCAAGTTCCCATCGATCGCTGTTGCGATGCTGTTGCGTTCCCACTGGCCTCGAAATTAAAGCCTTTGGTATTACAGTGGCTTCTTAGCGGCTACGATTGTGTTGCGTCAGAGGCACCAGAGATTTGTATAATTAACGGAACTTCACTGAGCGCTATCGTGATGCAGTTGTGTTCCTAGAGATCTCTATTGTGACCGCACAGAATTTTCAATGAACCTCTATCGCGATTTGCATGTTTCGGGACTTTTCCACTGTGACGTCATTGGATTCCAGGGATATTCAGAGAGCTCCGTTGCAGCTCTTAGGACAACGCTCTGAGTGCAGCAGACTGGGCCCACCCCAAAGCCAGGCTTAAGGATGACGTCTGCCTCCAGATTTGCATGTATGTAGCGCGCACGTATGCGGATCCTAGTCTTGCGCATTTCCGGGCGTCACTATGTACGTGTCGCCGCGAACATCCCAAGGTCAGAAATTGTGTTTTACTCTGCCTACAGTTGACATTGCGGTACGTCTGCTTTGGTGGTTACCGGACAGGGTGCCCTGGGTGGGGCAAATCAGTATATCAGTTGGGGTTAATTATGGGTGCTCTAAACAACTTGTACTGCCAGGGGGCCATTAAGCGGGAAGACCACTTTGGGGGCAGTCTATCTCAATTTGGCTGTTCATGAATGAATAATGTCTTCATTCACTAATTCCGAGAATGGGCACCGCTCCATCCTTCCCAGCAAGGTAGACCTCAGCGTGTAGTTATGTCCTTTACTTTGAGGAGCGACTCTTTCAATGCTTTTCGCCATAGAACTATTCTCGCCAACTTTGCTTCAGTAGTGGATGGTGCCTTTGTCCCAAATGCATCAATATTTGACTGACTATCAGCTGACTCGCTGTGCACTGGTCCTTGTTCAAGACCGTCTCATGGCGCCTGAGTTAATCGTGGCCCATGTAGGTTGCAATTGTTTCAATATCAGTTTTGCCTGGGCGATCAACCGAATCGGTGTTGCGAGTGGCCACCCGGTTGGTCATGGTTTGCCTGCCCTATACTAGCACTCGTGAATGTCAGTGGGGACAAGGTGGGGCGCTCCAGTGAGGTCCACCTTCTTTTAAGTTTTGTTGGTTTTAAAGTAGGCAGGAGCTGTACTTCTCCTCTCAGGGGGCTTTGAACCGTAGCAGGCTCTTCTGGGAGGTGGCACGGCTGTGTCCGGCTGTCCGTTTGTTGGCATTATGTCAATGTGGTGTTCTAACATAGTATTATGCCCGGGTGGCAAGGATTGAATTTGCACGTTCTTTCACCTTTAAAGAGTCGCCTGTGTGCCCTCCCGGGTGTATGTCTGGATGCGATATCATGGTATCATATTGGTTCGTGGCCGATTCTCGGGGAAGTGGCCCTTTGGCCAGTTCATGCATGATGCTGAGGTTTCCTGGCGGTTCTAATTTGGCACTAATGCTTTAGACCTCCATTTCGTCCACAGCTCTACCTACATGGCACGTTATTTAGTATAATATCGATTGCTTGGCAACGCAGTGTGGCTGCACAAGCCAGGGTGGAGCTTGCCTTTTTTTGAAGGGAGGCATTTAATGCTTGTCCAAACACATAGGGTGACAGTCCCACCCTTTCAGAATGGATGCATTTTCAATATGCTACGCAGCGAATCCAGAATTGTGGCTCCAGTTATCTGATACAATATAACAAGCATTGTTAAGCGACTGGTACTGGCGTTTTTGTAGGGTAGGTGTAGCGTGGCCTTGTATTATATATCGTGAGGCAATGTCAGAAGCCGCAAAATGTCAGCCGGCAGCACACTAAGCTTAGCACCTACCCAAAGCTTAGGCCTTTAGGGAGGAACACCTGCTGGCACCATTTAGAAACAGTTACAGATATACACTGGGGGGCATTCTTCTGCAAGCAAGGGCAGGTTTCAGGTCGCTTCAGTTAAGAAGTATTCACCCGCACTTTAGCGAGGGCAGCAGGCGGGTGGTGTAGGGGTCAGCTGACAAGCATGCTATGGTGCTAAATAGTCCGGTAATTGCTTTGTTTGAGCCAAATGTTGACAGGGTATTATTGACCATTCGGCATTATAATACTTAGGAAAGGGCAGTTATTTGCTCTGTACGCTCCCGTATGGTTCACACAGACTTGTCTGCCCCCTGGTTTATCCGTCGATGGGTTAGAACCCGAGACTTGAAGTGGCATCCCCTGCCCCGGTGTCCCAAACACGTTGATAGTCAACGCTGGGGTAGTTGTACCATGAAGGGCCTGATTACTACTTGGGTTTTCCCTACGTTTTGGGGTCAAACTAGATGGGAGCATTAAGTCTACATGCCTTATGGAAGATCCAGCTTTCCTTCAATCTAAGCATGGGCAGTTAGCGATAGTAGGTCAGCGTGTAGGAACAGACACCGGCTCTTCACCAACATCGAGCCCCGGGGGCACGCGCGCTGCACAAACACAGAGCTTAAACCACAGGGGTGCCAAGTAGCATAAACCAGTAAACAGGTCTAAGAGGTGTGTCTCTGGCCTTTCAGCTTGTGAATCCAACTCCATTTAGAGGTACGCCCAGGCGAAAATTGGGTGCTTCTTAAGGTTGTCATGACCAATGCGGTTAGTGGTATCTCCCAGCGGTTCCACTGGAAGGGTACGACAGCTAGCATGTACAGGGAACCTGGGATTCTGACAATCTTACCACGCTTGTGGGGATGCGGGCAGCCAACATGGAGCTACATGGTTTAAACCCTGCTAAAGGCAGGTCATGCTGTCCCTTTTTTTCCTTCAACTGACAATGATAAAGGCATAGAGAGCGTTCCCTGCCCTAGATGCCAACTACAACTACCCTCCATTTTTAACTTACCAGCGCTTGGTCCCAGTGCTCAGATAGGTAACAAGATGGACTCAATTAGTGGAGGTGCCTTAAAGTGCATCCTATTTAATGCTAGATCCCTAGTTAAGCACAGCACGGAATGGGCATTACTGTTGGAGGACCTTCAGGTAAAGTTGGCCTTTATCACGGAATCTTGGACAGACAGTACCTCCGGACCTGACCTAGTGAAAGCAACCCCTGCTGGGTATCATTGCCATACGCTAAACAGGCCACACGCTAAACAGGCCACATAAAAAAGGTATCATTGCCATACGCTAAACAGGCCACATAAAAAAGGGGGAGGGCTTGCCTGTCGATTCCTTGGAGCCTAACTTTCTCACAATTTCTAACACCTCATGCGAAGCCCTAGCTTTCAATATTCATGCAGTAAATTTTAGAACTTTTAAAGGCATTCTACTGTATCGCCCACCGGGTCCGAAGACCGGTTTTGTGGAGACAGTGGGCTCCTTGATTGAAGAGGGACTCTGTCTGGAATCCTACACAGTACTGGGTGATTTTAATTTTCACTTAGAAAACCACCTGGATTCGGATACCAATCGGCTGGAGCAAACAATGGGCGCCGGAGGCCTCCAACAACTGGTTAAGAGCCCTACGCATGAAAAAGGTCATACCCTCGATGGTATTTACTCAAACAACCATGAGCTTGTCGTCACCTCAGTCCTTCCTATTTCTTGGTCGGATCACTCTGCCATTCAGTTTGAACTGAATGATTGTAGAAGTCATCGAGATAACACTAAACCAGTACAGGAGATTGTAACCAGAGCATGGGGAAAACTGAATATTAACAAACTAAATAATTCCCTTAGTAGCTCTATGCGGCCCCTCCCTTTGGGAGTGGACAAGGCCGCGGTGGCTTATAACCAATGGCTTGCCTCTTCCTGTAACAAATTAGCTCCTAGGAAACTTTGGATTCCCAAACTAGCGACACCGTCGGCCCCCTGGTATTCTGAAGATCTTAGAGCTAAAAAACTAGATTGTAAATTGCTAGAAAGGGCTTGGCGGAAAAAATATAGCGAAATAGATAAGAAAGAATATAAACAAGGAATCACTATTTATAAACAACTGCTATTGGAAGCGAAAAGAAAGTTTTTATCTACCCAGATAGCATTGGCCAAGTCCAATTCGAAGGAACTTTTTAGCATCATTAAAAAATTGTCAATTCCAACTGCCCCGAGGAGTTACAGCAGTTTAACATTTTGCGATAAAATTGCCGACTTTTTTAAAGTTGAAATCATATTCTCCTCCCTCACGGAAGCTAATAAGATAGCTCAGTTGAACTCCAATATGATCAAAGTTGGCAGTACTAATTCGTCCCTGGATTTTGACCAATTCTCATCACTGGAGATACCTAAGACAATTAAGGTCTTGACCTCGATTCGCTCTGGAGCCCCTACCAACCCCTGTCCTGCGTGGATCACTAAACAAGGGCCTGAAGTAATTGGAAAGGCTCTGACCCCTTTGTTAAACGATGCTTTTTCCTCTGGTATATTTCCTGGTATCTGGAAGCAGGCATCTGTCCTTCCACTTTTGAAAAAACAGAATTTGGATCCAAAGGTCCCTAACAACTACAGGCCAATCTCGCGGTTCCCCTTTCCTGCCAAAGTCCTGGAAAAAGAGATGAACATCCAACTCAGTGTTTTTCTTCATCGCAATAACTCATTGGACCCTTCACAATATGGGTTCAGGGCTGATCACAGCACTGAGTTGGCTTTGCTGAAATCCAGTGAGGAAATCAGAGAGGCCGTTGATGGAGGAGGTAGTGCAGTATTAATTTTATTGGACCTGTTCGCGGCCTTTGACACTGTCCATAATAAGTTATTAATGGACCGGCTGTCTGAGATTGGTGTCAAAGGCATAGCCTGGAAACTCTTACAATCTTTTCTAGCCGACAGATCCCAAACTGTGGAGCTGGACGGCCATTCAACTAGACCATTTACACTCCCATGCGGGGTGCCTCAGGGATCCTCGCTTAGCCCAACTCTTTTCAATATTTATGTGGCACCACTGGCAGGAGTTATGAGATCTTTTGGCTTTCAGCTCACCTCCTATGCAGATGACACACAAATAGTGTTGTCACTGGCTAAGGGAAATGAGAAAGAAACTGGGGACCGGTTTTTTGAATGCATGAGTTCCATTTCTTGCTGGATGTCCTCTAATTGCTTGAAGCTCAATTCCAACAAGACTGAGGTCCTAAAGTTCGGGGTCAATCCTCTTGTATGGACACCGGATTGGTGGCCGGAAGATCTTTGATCCTGCCCCATACCCTCCAGGAAGGCTAAAAACCTTGCGGTGATAGTTGATAACACACTTACTTTGGGCGATCAAGTAAGCCTAGTGACCTCAGCCTGCTTTATGATTCTTAGAGTCATTAGGAAAATTAAGACCGTTTTTGACCGAGAGCAATCTCAAGACAGTAGTCATGGCTCTCATAACATCGTGTCTGGACTATTGTAATAGCCTTTATTTGAATATACAAAAACAGCACATGTATAGGCTCCAATTGGTCCAAAACACAGCAGCTAGACTGCTGTCCGGAACACCTAAATTTACTTCTGTGAAAGGAGAACTAAGGAAACTACACTGGCTTTCGATAAAACAAAGAGTTCGCTTCAAGGCACTCTGCATTGTTTTTAAGGCCGTTAATGGCATCGGTCCTGAATTTCTTAAGCAAAAGTTCCACTGGTATGTACCTGGCAGAACGTTACGCTCTACCAGTGCTAAACAAGTGCAAATCCCCAAGGCTAAAAAAGTTAATTGGGGTGGTAGGAGTTTCACTCTCTGTGCCTCCCGAGCCTGGAATGAGCTTCCTTTCTCCCTTAAGACTGCCCCGGATCTTCTGTCCTTTCGTAGGGGCTTGAAGACTTGGCTTTTCCTGCAGTAGTGCTCCTCAGCTTCCCAGGTAACCAGTACTTAGCGCCAGGGCACCCAAGGGTAATCGCGCGCTCTATAAGTGCAAATAACATAACATAATATAACAGTGTGCTGCTGTCCCAATAATCGGTGTAACAAGGTGTCAGGCACAATGGGCCACTATGTCTATAGAACACTTGGCACGTCCAGTGTTCAACTAAACCTAAACTTGAACGGAGCAGATAATTTTCCCCGCCAGGGATGCTCCGGGTGGCAGAGGGTACTCCCCCTCCCCCCTATTTGGGAATATTCTAGGTGGGGTAAAGTAGGACTTAGTCAATCCTCAATGTTAGGCACCATTTACAGTCAGTGCACACTGTCTAAATCAGACAGATTATCTGAGGGGTTACACACTTCTAGCTATGAACACTCCTGTGCGTCATGACCTAGCATGCACAGGGACTGTTCTAGGGTTAAGTATATTCCTTCTCGCCATATAGCCAAAGAAGGCAGGTGGGTTGGGGGAGGGGTCACCTAGCAAGTGGGCTGCTGTCCCATATATGGGGCACGCAGGTGTTCAGGCACACTCGGTGCTCGAAGGGCGGCAGCTGGTGAGATCAGCAAACTGATGGGGCAATGTGTGCCACAGTGTCTGATTGCTTTCCGCCCACAGTTGGCACGGGGTGGAGTCATGTGAGACAGTGGAACTTTCACGCTGAAGGGTGAATAGTCAATTGCACAAGTCACAGGCCAAAGCTTATTCGGGCTATGTCAAGGGCCATCGTGAGATAGATGAGGTTCATTTATCTCCGGTAGGGATGTATCCCTTTCCTCTAGATTTGCTGGTGACGCTAGAGAGGAGAGGTTGCAGGCAAGACTATAGCTGTTTTGGTGGGAGGCTCTGGCGGCGACGGTGGCTGCCTCCAGAGCTGTGGTGGAGTTACAGGGCGATCTTGAAGCAAATGGGTACAGAAGGGTACCTCTGCACGGCACCATAGGGGGTGCCAGAGCCAAAGCCCAGGAGCCTCATGGGATGTTCCTGGAAAACCCTGTCGGCGCCCTGTTAGTCCTTCAGGCGGTTGTGGGCCTGAACAACCGGGGGCTTGCCTTGCTACGCTCCGCCCTGAAAGGGGCATGAGTAATAAGGGACTATGTTTCACGTGATCCGGGAAGAGGAGTTTCGCCACTGTGCTGCTAGGCTTATCAGGCGGGCACGTGGCGAGAAGGCTGCCTGCCCTTGGATCGCCGGTAAGCTAACCCACCAGATTACATAACGTTGTATGTAATAAACCTGCAGCAGTTTTCCCCCAAACAAATCTGCGTGGTGTGTACTTATTTTGCATGCATGCTATGTGCTTAGGGGTGGGAAGTGTTGCCATGAGGCTGCTATGCGGCTGCCCGAGGCCACCGCAGGAGGCCACTCAAGAGGGCAGCTCTCTGGGGCATCGGGCACCTCACTACCCCCGAGGGGGCAGAGACTCTGGCGGAGTCCCCTTCCTGGGCGCAGGCAGAGTTGCGTCATGTCCGGTGCGCGAGGCGGGGTGAGGGGTTTATAGGTCCCCCCACCACGCTGACGGCCTCTTTGTCGCACCGGACACGCCGTGGTCGCTGCCTCGCTGGACACGCCATCTCCCACCCTACCGCTTTCCCGGCGTGGTTGGTGGCAGGAAGTATGGTGAGAATGTTGTAGTGTTGTACTTCTTTCATTGCAGGCGGAGTTACAGGGCGATCTGGAAGCAAATGGGTACAGAAGGGTACCTCTGCGCGGCACCACTGGGGGTGCCAGAGCCAAAGCCCAGGAGCCTCATGGGAGGTTCCTGGAAAACCGTGTCGGCGCCCCGTTAGTCCTTCGGGCGGTTGTGGGCCTGAACAACCGGGGGCTTGCATTGCTACGCTCCGCCCTGAAAGGGGCGTGAGTAATAAGGGACTATGTGTCACGTGATCCGGGAAGAGGATCACCAGAAGGTGCAGTACAAAGGTGTTTCACCACCGTGCTGCTAGGCTCATCAGGCGGGCAGGTGGCGAGAAGGCTGCCTGCCCTTGGATCGCCCGTAAGCTAACCCACCAGATTACATAACGTTGTATGTAATAAACCTGGAGCAGTTTTCCCAAAACAAAATCTGTGTGGTGTGTACTTATTTTGCATGCATGCTATGTGCTTGGGGGTGGGGAGTGTTGACATGATGGTGCTATGATGGCTCAACAGCAATGTATACTCACGTGTCTCCTCAACAGGGGCCATATACTGTCATCAAAGGGGTCCCTTCCCACCCGCTTAATCAACAGGGCTCTCCGTTGCAGTCCTGCTCCATGGGCCCTGTCCATCTTTACCAGCCGACTGCCATCTAGGTTTACAGCCACCAATGCTGGTTCCCTGATTCCGGTCCAAATTTCACCATTTATGATTCTTCCTGGTCGCCTCTGCTGTCCTCTCATCTTCTGGCACCAGGTTCTGTCACACCCACCCAGGGAGAGCATGAATTAAGGCCAGGGCAGGTCATCATAAGCTGGTTTGGCACTCACATTACGGCCTTCAGCCGTTCATGGCGCCTTGAATCCGCCCCCTAATTTCCAGCATTTTGTGTTGCGCTTATTACTAGAAATGTCTGAAATCATGCCATTATGCCACATTGATTAAAGTTCAGTCCGGGGAAAAATCCTGTGAGGGAAGCACAGATCAACACGAACAAACTGAATGCATGACTGCTTTTCACAGTATGTGCAATTTAGTGTTTTATGTGTGCAAAATGCGTCTTTATGTCCAAAATAGATGTGCAGACGCATTCCTTACTAAAAAATAGTGCTAAATGCCAGGTTTGCAGCTCATGTAATTTCAGGTAATTTCCCTAAAACTTTGCATAAATATGCACACCTCTACTCAGTAGCCCTCTATACATTTTATAACTGTGCATGCCTGGACTAGCTGCTCTGCGAACCCTGTGCAGGAACATACTTATGCAAGACTTTAATTTAAACTTTGAAATATATTTACCTTGTTGCTTTGCAGTTGCTGAAGAGGATCACAGTGATAATGCCTGCTTTGCTTGCGTCCTGTTAAGCCATGGCGAGGAGGGATTTATTTATGGGACGGATGGAATGATTGCAATAAAGGATCTGACTACACCTTTCAGAAGAGACCGGTGTACAAGTCTTGTTGGGAAACCCAAGCTTTTCTTCATCCAGGTAATTATTTATGCTATGAATATTCATTATTGGTGTGTGACTTTACGTTATTTGACAGAAAATGTATAATCAATAACTAATGTAAACAAACATTTTCTGGTGGATTGCTACTTTCAGATGGGACAGTGGACTACATCTGAAATTAGCCACAACACAAACACTATTTATTTGTTTTGTCCCTTTTATCAGTCTGGCGGTAATGTTGTTTGTGAATTTGAGGTAATAACTAGTGAGAGACTGGGGATCAAAATGAAGCACAAAACTATTTATACTGCAGTATTGGACCACTATATAATCATCCATGTGCCAACCTGGTGAGGCCTTTAGAACAGTATATTGAGTAATATGCTAGGAGGCTTTCCAGATCATTAGACGCTAACACCCTCATAAGCAGTTAGGCAAACTATCTTCCAAACCACCATTGCAGTACAGACTTCTACTACATCGGCCATAAGCTGACAACCATCCTTGTACAGGAGTTCCACATTCATTAAAAAACACATCTACGTGGCAGGTTCCAGCCTATTTTGCCCATGGGGATGATGTATCGTCCACATGGACAACTCTCTGAGTGAGTCTCTTGTTTTTTCATTTTTTTCATGATACCTCACTGTGGTCCCTTCCACTGCTATTTCCTGGACCGATGTGGAACCTGGAAACGTCCCTTGAGAAGACCTATATTCATAATGTCCCTGACACACTGGGAGTTTGTTCCAGGAAATCATGGAAATGTTCTCCATTTTCTGTAAGATCTTCATGGTTATCATGACATTTTCATACAGAAGGAATTTCTGAAGAAATGACTTTATATAGTCATCCTAATATGAGATTTCATTGCAATACAGTTTCAGCTGTCATCATGGTCACTAAATGGGTGTCGCCACTGCAGAGCCACTCAGCCATGCAACACCACCACCGGTTGTATAAATCTTCATCATCAGGACCCTCCTGAATCACATTTGTGCTGCACCCTCTTTTGTGCCGCATTGGACATCTTCTCTCTGTGTGGTGCCAAGACCATATTTTTGCCAGGCCACAAACCTTTCATCCTCTTTTTCAACAATTTTCTTCATCTCCCTTTTCCCACTAATAGTTCTAGCCTGCTCCTTCTCTTCCTCTTCTAAAGACCAAAATTCTTCAGAAATATCTGTAGGCTTCCTTTTTTCTGTGAACTGATCCAAAAAACTCCTTAACTGAGGATCTTACTTCCTCTTGTACCATTTTTTTCATTAGATCTCTATAATTCTCCTTAACTATTTGCTCTCCTTCCTCACACATATCACCGTATACTTAAAATAACCTTTTTAAATTGTACTTTTACAAACCTATATCTAAAATTAATTATTAGTTCTTTAATATCAAATTCCTAAGTAATAAATCTCTGTATATATATTTTTTTTATGTCACTTTCATCCGTAATTATCTAAGCGCTCTGAAATTTCGTTCGTCTCAGGTTTGCCAAGACCTCTGTCTCAATTGCAACCTGTATACAAGAAGGCCGTCCGTGGTCCTACAACGCTGCAGCGTAGAAAACCGTGCGCAACATCACAAATCTACAGATTGCCGATAGATACTTCGCTTTACGAGACTGCTGAGAACCTTGTCTCAGAGCAACCCCATAACACAACAAGCATTGGCATAGCCAATAGGTCTCACTTTTGGGACCTTCTAAGTATTTAGTTATGCAGCACAATATCCTTGGTGCAACCACATCAACTGTTGCGTGGCTAAACACTTATAAGGTCCCTAAGGCCTATTGGCTATGCTAATGCTTGGTGTGGTTGTATGTGTGTGGTTGTGGGTGTGGTTGTGGGTGGGTGGTTGTGTGTGTGTGTGTGTGTGGTTGTGTGTGGTTGTGTGTGTGTGGTTGTGTGTGTGTGGTTGTGTGTGGTTGTGTGTCTGTGTGTGTGGTTGTGTGTGATTGTGTGTGTGTGTGGTTGTATGTGTGGTTGTGTATGTGTGGCTGTATGTGTGGTTGTGTGTGTGGCTGTGTGTGTGTGTGTGTGTGTGGTTGTGTGTGTGGTGTGTGGTTGTGTGTGTGTGGTTGTGTGTGTGGTTGTGTGTGTGGTTGTGGTTGTGTGTGGGTGTGGTTGGGTGTGGTTGTGGTTGTGGGTGTGGTGTGTGTGGTTGTGGGTGTCGTGTGTGAGTGGTTGTTTGTGTGTGTGTTTGTGTGTGTGTGTGTGTGTGTAGTTGTGTGTGGTTGTATGTGTGGTTGTGGTTGTGTGTGTGGTTGTGTGTGTGGTTGTGGGTGTGGGTGTGTGTTTGTGTGTATGTGTAGTTGTGTGGGTGTGGTTGTGTGTGGGTGTGTATGTGGTTGTATGTGTGGTTGTGGTTGTGTGTGTTTGTGTGTGTTTGTGTGTAAGTGTGTGTGTAGTTGTGTGGGTGTGGTTGTGTGTGGGTGTGTGTGGTTGTATGTGTGGTTGTAGTTGTGTGTGTGGTGGGTGTGGTTGTGGGTGTGGTTGTGTGGTTGTACGTTTGTGTGTGGTTGTGTGTGTGGTTGTGTGTGTGGTTGTGTGTGGTTGTGGTTGTGTGTGTGTGTGTGGTTGTGTGTCTGGTTGTGTGTGTGTGGTTGTGTGTGTGTGGTTGTGTGTGTGTGTGGCTGTGGTTGTGTGTGTGTGGCTGTGGGTGTGGTTGTGGGTGTGGGTGTGGTTGTGTGTGTGGTTGTGTGTGTGTGGTTGTGTGTGGTTGTGTGTGTGTGGTTGTATGTGTGGTTGTGTGTGTGGGTGTGGTTGTGTGGTTGTACATTTGTGTGTGGTTGTGTGTGTGTGGTTGTGTGTGTGGTTGTGTGTGTGGTTGTGTGTGTGTGGTTGTGTGTGTGTGGTTGTGTGTGTTGTATGTGTGGTTGTGTGTGTGGTTGTGGTTGTGTGTGGCTGTGGTTGTGTGTGGCTGCGGTTGTGTGTGGTTGTGGTTGTGTGTGTGTGGTTGTGTGTGGCTGTGGTTGTGTGTGGTTGTGTGTGTGTGTGGTTGTGGGTGTGGTTGTGCATGTGTGGTTGTGTGTGTGTGGTCGTGTGTGGTTGTGTGTGTGGTTGTGTGTGTGTGGTTGTGTGTGTGTTTGTGTGTGTGTTTGTGTGTGTTTGTGTGTGTGTGGTTGTGTGTGTGGTTGTGGTTGTGTGTGTGTTTGCGGTTGTGTGTGTGGTTGGGGTTGTGTGTGTGTGGTTGTGGGTGTGTGGTTGTACGTGTGTGTGTGTGGTTGTGTGTGTGGTTGTGTGGTTCAGTGTGGTTGTGTGTGTGTGGTTGTGGGTGTGGTTGTGGGTGTGGTTATGGGTGTGGTTGTGTGTGTGGGTGTGGGTGTGTTTGTGTGTATGTGTGTGTGGTTGTGTGTGTGTGTGGTGGTATGTGTGGTTGTGGTTGCGGTTGTGTGGTTGTGTGTGTGGTTGTGGTTGTGTGTGTGGTTGTGGGTGTGACAGTAATACTAAAAGCATCTCAAAATAAAGGAACACAAACATCGAGTTTGTGGAAAGAGAAAGCACGTTGTAAGTCAAACGGGCGCAGCAAAGCATTACCACAACAACAAAACAAACAAGATCACTCAGCGAAGACTGAGTGCTGATAATGGATACACACAGTCCATCATCTTAAGAGTTCGATTGCAGCCAATGTGCACTCAAACCTGCCCCATCCTTGTGAGTTGCATCCCATATTTCATGAGTTGTAACTGCTGCACCCACCATAGCGCTTTGAGATCTAAAGCACTACATAGGTCTAATCGATTAACCAGTCGCCAACATGCTGTGCATTTAAAGAGAATGTGCCAAAAGTTTCCAGCTTCCTCATCCTGTCCTCATGAAAGCGCCAACGAAAGGACTCCCTGAATGGTGCAACGGACATGAAGCAGCCGCTGCTATCAGAAATAAACACTGTGAACGTTGTCCAGTTTCACAGTAACATTTCCTTAATGTTCTTTAAGTCACAAAACAGTCATACTAAAAGCATCTCAAAATAAAGGAACACAAACATCGAGTTTGTGGAATGAGAAAGCACATTGTAAGTCAAAAGGGCGCAGCAAAGCATTAACACAACATGTTCTTTGATGTTTGATGTTCTTTGAACGAGAACATCAAAGGGGCACTGCGAAAGTGATCGCGGGCGAAAGTGAAAGTGATCGCGGGCGCTTAATGAGCATGACGAGGTTTGCCAGCCTCTGCTCTTAAGCGCGCGCCCGCACACATGCACTGTAGCTCTAGGCTGGCCATGGTAGCATTTTTTTGAGCCCTCACAAAAAGTCTCGTCAGACCAGCGCATGCGCTGGGTCAGGCAAGACCTAAAAATGGCCACACGTAATGCAATGACGCTATCACGTACACATACGCCACACGTCAATCCACTACGAAGGCCCGCCTGTATTCGCACTCATGTGGCGACAGCCACACAATGGAACAAAGCCCCTGTACCACTATGCTGCCTCGAGGTAAAATTTGAAACGTAATAACTTACCTTTCAACTCCCCTCGCTTCACAATATGAGAACGAGGGAATTCTTTCTTTCTATTCTTTTAAAATTAAACCTATAAAGCTGTACAGATAAACACAACGAAGCCCAACAAATTGAAAAACACAAGGCCCATTAAAATTAAATAAATCCAATAAATTGAGATCCGAACAAAAGACAACAATCCTGAACTATAAGATTCGTAATGAAACATCTAGACAATAACAATAAAGCTTTCCATCAGTAAAATACTTCTGACATTTAAATAATTATAAATAAATGCTAACAGATACTTAACTGAAGAGGAGCAGCGAATAAAAGAGGAAAATGGCTGCTGGGCTTTGGTTTATATAGACTGTAGTCTGTAGTTGAGTTCTAATCCTGGAATTTTAAGTATGGTTTGTGATATGCTTTAAAGTGCTGCAGTTTGGAGTGGCAATAAAGGGTTATGCATAATGCTAGCCTCCGGTCTTGACATGAAATCTGCAGCAACATGTACCCATCAAAAGAAAAACGTATTTACTTTCTGTAATGATATTTCTGTTTGATGCAAAGGGCCTCATTTATAGCTTGGTGGACGAATATCCTGTCTGTCTTACTACAAGTACCATAGGATATAATGTTCCTGTAATAAGAGGGTGGAATATCTGTCACATTTATTACAGAGTAACCTGTCCTCCAGAGTCTACATCAGGCCCTTAATCTTCCTGCGGATTCCTCCCCACCCCTACTCCTCTTCTGTGAACTAGTGCAGAGATTGATTAATAAAATTCATAGCAATGGAAACATGATATGTGATGTGCTGATGCTCTCCTGGTTCCTCTCCACACACCTTGATGGGGTGAGAAAGAAGTACCAGAAAGTGATGCTAGTCGACCAGTTGTCAACTCTATAGTCCAATGTATTTACAATCCGTGAGTGGAGCCCTAGTTGAAGCAGCGTGGTGCAATCTGACGATAGCGGAGAGCTATTGCTGGGGAACAAGTTTCCAGAGCAAGGCTAATGTCTGAAGGATAGTCAAAGGTGAGGAACCTACGTGAAGATTACAGATCCCCCAGAAATATCATTATAGAAGGTAAATAACCTTTTCTTCAGCTAAGTAGCATGCTTTTTCTTCGTTATCCAACCTACTGATTATGTTTCTCTCAATTAAGATTGGCCTTATTGTTTTTTCATTGATCAGGCTTGCAGAGGAACACAATTGGATACAGGGATAGAAGCTGATGCCGCGTCTGCCAGTGACTCAGAGGAGGATGAAACAAGTCCTAAAAACGAGATTCTCGTTGAAGCTGATTTCTTGCTGGCTTATTGCACTGTGGAAGGTATTTACAGGTTTTACTCTGTGTAAAAATATCCTGTTGATCGTTTTAAGTCCAGGGAGATGTTTTTTGTCTTTTCTTCTCTCGAAAGTGTCTGTTTTTGGTGGGATTTCAGCATATTAAAAAAGCATAACCTACCATTAATCCATTTAGAGCAGGGGTAGCCCTTATAGCTCTCATAGTTGGTCTTACACAATTCGACCAGGAGCTGGCCATGCCATGGGCCAAGCGCTGTACCCTCAGAACCTGCTGTGGAAAACCTAAGGATGTGCACAGCAGGCTGTAGGCACAGTGCATGGGTTCTGGTCATGCCCCGCACCTGGCCCCAGAGTCTGCAAAACCCTTTGTGCATGGCCAGTGACCAGGAGCAGTGGACTGTGGTTATTGTGCAGTAGACCTAATGCAGCGAAGTTGATTCTACCAACCAGTGGAATTTTAGGGCTGTATCATGGTGGCTGGATAGACTGCACTTCCAAACAGGTGCAAGTAGTGTCCTCGCAGTGTCACTCAGTATTGTCATCTCCGGCCACCCTCAAGCATTAAAATACCGTATAGATGCGCAGCAACATGGATGGCTTGTCTGAGACATTTATTAAATATATTCTATAGCATTGATCAAGCAGCTTAATTTACAGAAAATGTGTAAGGACTGACTAGACCAGTTGAACAAAATATTTGTAAACTATTTCGTTTTCTTTCCTTGAGAACTTTAAGCCAGATACTTTACACTTGAACACATCTGTCATATCTTCCTTAATTTGTAGTTGACTTTAAATATTATGAGCAAGCTGCTGGGCAACGCCTATAGGGGGAACTATAAGCTAATTCCTGGGAAACCAAATACTACAGAAATTACATTTGTAAAAACTTCTGAAAATCTGAAGACAGAAGTAAAATTATAATATGTTAGAATAAATCATTGCACCAGCCATATAGAAATGGCCATTGATATCCACAAATGCTGCAATTTCTTAGCCAATATCTAAGATGCAGCACAGTGCCTACTTCCACACTCTAAGATGTGCCCAAGACCAGACGAAGTGTAGTAGGCAAGCACTAACATGTCCTCTACACAAGCCAAAGCAACATCTGTCGAAGGTAAACGCAGCAACTTCCACCTTTAAAAGACAAATAGAGTTATTTATTTGAAGATTGCATAGGATCTAGTCTTTATTAACATCATGTGAAAGAACTTTGAGGAGACACACTACCATCTTTTCTAAACAGATCACTGATATATTCGAGGCATATGTCTGAGAAACATAACCACACTTATATATAAAAAAACAGTGCCCTGGAGCACAGGTGATTCAGTACGTGAATATAAAGTTGTGAAATGTAAGATGAAGTCCTTATATACTACTGTGGTTTATATATATTCCATTACAGAATGAATTAGCATCTTTATTTTTATTTTTTTATTTGTTATACGGATAGCTTGAAGGATCAGCAGAGTGCTGTGTTCATAAAAGAGAGATACGGAGAAGTGTATATGAAGAAGTGTGTGTATGCATAATACAATGGAAACTGTTCATATATGGTTACTACATCTGGGGCCTGAAGTAGAGTGTAGTGGTAACAAACAATCATGTGATTGGTAAAGGAGGTGGGATTACCACCGATAGAAAATCATCCAATGGAATTCCCTCCAACAAACATAGGATAGTGGTCATTTGTTGATTTGTTTATTCATTACGTGGATCTAGATTCATTGGCAGCAGGACCACTTCACAAATGACAATTTAGTCATAAAATATATCAACCAGCGTTAGCATAAAGATTAGTACAGACATGAACATTCTTAATGCCTTAGTTAGAGTTTGATGGATTGCAGGACATCTGTCAAAAAAAAAAAGCAAATGTCCCATCCGCCCTATTATTAGTGTATAGGACCTCTATGCCTTCTACATGTGGGGCAGATATGGCATCCACCATTTTTTGGCAGATGTCCCACGTTCACCTAACTCTAAATACGGCCCATAGTTCATTAGGTACATCCTGAAGAAGAGGGGTTTTGTGTGTTCCAGTCAGTGTGTTCCTGAGTTCTCCAAGTAGGTGATTCAAATTTGGAGGAGTTTGACATGACAGAGACTAATTCAGAGTTTTTAATTTTTTTCTATTTTTATGACTCCTAGAAAACGACTGGATGCTTCTAGTGTTGTTCCTTAAACCCTGATATGGAGTTTGTTTTTCAGGTAGCTATGCTTGCTGATATACAGAGCTTTGCTGTGATGCACCCCAGATTGAAGTTGATTCTGGCTTCAGATTCTTTACTACTTTGGTCTGGTGTGTTGATGTTAGATTAGCTCTGAAAAGAAGCTAGAGAAGGCATTGGTAGGTCATCTTGAGAATTGTCACTGGCTATGCATGCAACTTGTGCTTTGGCAGTTACTCTGAAATCAGTGGGGTTAGCATTGTCCAAGAAGAAATAATTGAAAACTAGACCGTATTTGTCAGTTTGGCGAGATGTGTGGTCACTGGGGGGTATTTTCTTATCTTCTGATCAGTGATGACGTTGAGTACTTTTGCAAAGGGAACCAGTGTTGGGGAAATGCATAGATTTGATAGCTTCTCTGGCTATTTTTGGAATGAAGTGTAAAGTTCTGGTAAGGGAAATTAATTATATTTTGGTCAGAATCAGTTTTAGGAAGAATTAACTCATCCAGATTGCATAGAGAGGGAAAAAGTATAGAACCATGTGATACTCCACTAATTAGTGAAAGGGCGGGTGATCTAAACAAGCCTATTTTTACAAATTAATATTGGCAATAGGCAGTGGTGGCTGGCATGGCTCGTGGGTGGCGGGTGCGTGGGGGTGGTCGCGGGCACAGGGGGGTAGTGTGAGGATGCGCATAATAAAATAAAACAATTTACTTACCTACCCGCCGGGTCCTCCGTCTTTGCTCCTGAGGAAACAGGAAGCACAGCCAGGCCCCACTGACCAATCACAACACTGCAATTCAGCTTTGTGATTAGTAGGCACCCAGGCGTCTCTGACCAATCACAATGCTGCAATGCAGCGTTGTGATTGGTTTTGAGCATCCTGCTTTGACGCTCAATCAGGGAATGGAGGCCTGGGCATGTTCTCCACGCAGGCTGTAATGCAGCCTGCATGGAGAACGGGGAAAGTGCGCATAACTAGTTCGGGCGGCCCCAGAGGGCCGTTCAAACAGTCCTTGTGCACATAGGAGTGGGCAAACCACTCCTCCCCTGCACTGCTCCATGAGCAGAGCAGCCCCGCCCACCTGCCTGCCCACAAAGGAAGGAAACATAAAATGATAATAACTAAAAGTTATTATCATTTAATGTTTCCTCTTCTCACACTGCTTGAAAGCAGTGGGGCGACCACTGGCAATAGGAAGGATAAAACAATTTCAAGGCTTGTCCATTCCCATCCTGATAGAGATTTTGAGGACAATTGTTCCGGACAAATAGTAACAAGTAAAAACAATGCAGATTTGATTTTTTACACAATTTTGCTGGCCCGTAGAGAAATTTGTAAACTTTGGGTATCTCAATCTCCACCAAGGTATGAGGACTGGAGATTATCTGTGAAGAGAGTGGCAAATTTGGATATGTCAGTCAACGGAGGCCGCAGGCATGGATTTTGGGTACCCCTTTTGTGTTGGTGGAATTAACCAACTAACTAATTGAATTAGGAGTCCTATGATTAAGCCTCTCTTGCCCTCGGCTGAAAAGCACCTGTTTCAAGGTGGTAGGTTTTCTTTCCCCTCCACCAAAGAATCGGTGTATATTGGGTGTCCTTTGGGGGGTGAGAGCCACTATTTCAGGGTGCTTTTACATGTGACTCTACTCCCCCCAAGCTACTCATGTCAGCATTTTGAGGTTATGAGCATTTCGGCTAGATAAAAAGAGAAAAAGAGAAATGGTGTGAAAGAGGCAAATGAGGACAAAAATAAATAAAAAAAACAATTGTTCAGGACAAGTCAAGCAGCAGTAATAGACATCCATCAACCTTCTAAAATGTTCGTAGGATGTCAAATAGGATTTCAAGGGTTGGTGTTTCCGTGCTGCATTTTGGGCATAAGGCAGATTAGAAGCTGTTCAGTTAGTCAATTTTGGAGATGTGAACTAGAGGATGTAACGATGCTACTTTGTGTATGGTCTGCTTAGAAACAGTGTTATTAACAGAGGGTAGAATAACCCATTGTGCTTTGAGGGTCAAACACCCCAGAGTGCTCATAGATCGTGTATATTGCTAGCTGCCTAAGAAAATCTTTTTGAGGACATAATATTATTAGTCAGCTGTAATCTTGGATACCCTAGTGCATGGAATCGTCCACTCACCGGACTGAGCGGATCTCTCCATCTGGTGGAGGGGCCCTCCGGACGGGCCATGACGGCTGCAGCTCCGAAGCCAAAGAGAAATTGCACCTGTTCTAGATGAGGGCGCAACACAAAACGGTCCAACTCCTTCTCACAATCTTCTTGACCATGAGTTCTGCCCACATCCCCAGTCATACCCCACTATACCCACCAATGTGGTGGCACCCTCATCGAACCAGGGGGATCTCCTTGCCACAACTTCTACTCCTCCTGCTAATTTCCTGGCTGATGCCAATGTTTCTCAGAGCCCCAAGATCTAAATCTCCAGCTATGGGCACTTTGCTTTGAAAGGGTTAACCCTTTGTAAACTGCTCCCTGCAAAGTGTTCAGCAGCAATAATTCCTGACAAATTGCTTCATGCGATTTCTTGATGGCTACCATTGATCCTGCAACATGGAGGGGTCCACCACTCTGTTCCCTATTTCAAGTCGTATTGGGTCTTAGTTATTGATTTTAGGGCGACATGCTTCTGGGGTGAAAGTGTGGGTTAGGAGGGGTTGCAGTGGGGATGGAGACTGTTTTGCTGTCAGCTTTGCAATGTTTGTTTATCTATTTGTTGTCCACTGCATTCAAACATACACTTACATATTATCCTCAGCGGTATGGTTCAGGTAAATGGTCAATTAGCATGCACCTCTGGCACGCACTCCAGCTGCCTTCCTTGGTGGAGTACGACACCCCCTGCCTCCCTCTACCTATACACACTTCCGTTCCCGGTGATGGCATCCTTCCGAGTCTTTTCCTGGAATGTTAACCGACTGCTGGACCACGTAAAACACACTGCAGTCCTGGGGTGTGCTCATCGTTTCCTTCCCAAGGTGCTGATGTTCCATAAAACTCGCCTCCAGGAGAATCGTTGTCCCTTCCTGGCATGCAAAGGGTATGACAGGGTCTTTCATTGGGGCTTTATTCTGAGTTTCTGTGTGGCAGCTATTCTATTCCGTCGCTCTTTCCCTAAGGCCATCACCCAAGAAGTCAAAGACCCTCAGGGTCGATACATTGCCCTCACTAGCACAGTTGAGGGTCAGCCTGTTAACCTTGTGTGCGTCTATGCACCCCCAACAGCCCTTGATATCTCCTTTGAGACTGTGTGCTGGGACCTTTCAAATGGACTGACACTAATTGGAGGAGACTACAATGCACCAGACATGGATGCTACTGGCCCTCCCTCCACCTCCCGTCGTGCCGAGGTGCACCATCTCTCTGATAGGGCTACCGCTCTTATTCTGTGTGATGTCTGGAGGGTGTAGAACCTGCACAGCTTTAATGCACTCACACTTCGGCAGACCATCATAAACATTTTCGCATCAACCTTATATTCATGCCGGTCCCAGACTGCTGAGCGGTCTGGAGCACCCAGATCGTTCCTCATGGCAAATCAGATCAAGCCCCTCTTCTCTTTTACCCTGCCCCCCCTCCCCCAGAAGAAGCCTTCACCCCATGTGGCATCTCAACATGTGGTACCTCCAAGAGGACTCCTTCACCCAGGCCCTCTGTGATGACCATCAGAGGGTAGGCATGTTTGGGCGTAAGAGCGACTCCTTCCCTCCACATCACTCAGCTAGAGGCTCATGCACTCCCTCCAGAGAGAGGACACGTGACTGACCTTCATGGTGAGGTGCCCTGACTGTTGAATCATGTCCGCAAGGAAATCTGCCTCCAATCCCTAGAAGTAGCGAAACATCTGTGGCCCATAGCCACAGCTAGAGTCTGATAGGGGATAAAAATGGGAAGCTATTATATTGGTTGATCTCCCATCCACTGGTGAATGGCATAGTGCCTGAAAGAATGGATGACGTTGGTGTCACTCACCCCAGTCTCCCTGATATAGCTTGCACATTCACCAACTACTACGGCCACCTATATATGGCAACCTGCCCTAGTAGATCCTGGTCATGCCTCCCAAATCCTTGCTGAAGTGTCCCTCCCTCGGTTGTCCCACATCGAGATTCAGATGCTTGATGAACTGCTCATGGCCGAAGAAGTTGGGGGCGGCCATCTCTGTGGTGGCCTCCAAGAATACACACAAAGGATTCCCCGCAGATTATTACAAGACCTTTAGTGAAACCCTGACCCTCCCTGCTCCTTGCCCTTTATAATGAAGTGGCACTTTTCATCGTAATTAGATGCAGCCACTATTGCAGTGATCCAGAAGAAGCAGCCCCCCTCAACCTTCGCGCTGGCAATAGAACCACTGGAGTGTTTTCTCCAATGTGACACCCAATTGCGTGGATGGAGATGGCCTGAAGCACATGAAGACGGCATAGCGCTGTATGTCCTCCTTTAACTTACAGACCCTGAGGGGAGTGGACTCAGCTGCCTTCAAATCCTGCTACTTTTCAGGACAGTTTCAGGTCTCCGAGTGAACCCGACCAAGTCAGTGTTGGTGCCTCTGGCTCCGGGGCGAGACTACACCATCTTAACTTTTGCTATATGGGTATCTGGGTGTCACTTCACCCGGAGCTCACTTGGTCCCTCAACCTTGTATCCCTGACACATAGGGCCAAAGAAGATCTCAACAAATAGCAGTCTCTTCCGCTGAATGTGATGGGCTGTATAGCCCTGTGTAAAATGATAATTTTGCCGAGATGCCTCCATGTCTTTCAGAAACTCCCGGTCCTCCACAGTGGATTTGGCTCAGTGCCCTAGAAAAAGTTGCAACCACCTTCCTCTAGCATAGGTCCAGGCCCTGCTTGACCATGGCTCATTGTCAGTGAGGCCCATATGACCGAGGTCTGGGGATGACCAACATTAATTTGTATTATGTTGCCATCCAACTATTGGTGGTTAATGATTGGCTTAATGGAGGATTGGCAGATCTAACCTATCAGCTAGGTTTTCCCCCAAATCTGGTGCTACTTTATGCTGCTCCAATTCTGAATGCCATTCCTGCACTGACCAGGGTGGTCTTCCTTCTCTGGAGGGCTGCACTTTGCCACACTCACTGGGACAAGAGACTTACCCAGCAGACTCCCCTCTGACAGGGCACCTGGTTGTGAGAAGTGACAGCACTGGGTGGTTTTGGGAAATGGGATCTTATAGGTATAATGCTGCTAGGCGATGTGTGGTCTGGGACCCACATACGGTCCATTCAAGACCTTTAAACTACCTATACTCTTACATCCACAACATTTAATAAATACCTCCTGCTCCGGCATGCACTTCACATCCATGTGCTTCAGGATGCCCCTCTCCCTGAGTTCAGCCCACTGGAGGATAAACTGCTCATGGGCACGCAAGGTAAATGTGGTGTCTCCCAAATATATTGAATATTAAAAATCAATTCCCTAGCCGCACTGCACCACCTCCGGGCCCACTGGTAGAGTTGGATGGGTACCCTTGAGGATGGCGACTGGCGTGATGCACTGATGGCTCCTGGGGTTATCACCATGTCCTCCAGGCTGCATCTGGTTCAGACCTACTACCTTTACTGTGCCTATCTCACTCTGGCCAAGCTGCATCAGACAGGGTTTCCCTCTGAGCCAGCCTGCCCTTGCTGCACCTATGTCCCTGCTGATTTCTTTGATATGGTGTGGCTGTGCCCCAAGATCCAAGAATTTTTGTCTTCTGTGTTAGCGGAATTAACTAACGTGTTGGGATGGGAGGTGGACCTTTCCCCCGTGATGCTCTTGCTGGGGGTCTTGGAGGTTTCCAGGGCCTCGAGTGGAGCCCTGGGCGTACCTGTGTACAGCTCTCATGGTGGCCAAATGTGACATAGCCACCCGATGGAAAAATCCTGACCCCACCATATCGCAATGAAGACGTGGCATGGACTATTGCGCACAGCAAGAGCAGCCTGTATACGAAGCCTGGCGCTGCCCCTGAGACATGATCAGGTCTGGGGGAACTGGCTAGGTCAGTTGGAATGAGCCTGCACTCCACGGTATTTCCACCACTTTTTGTCCGCCGGATGAAATTATCACTGTATCCGTTTGACCTGTGTCCTGCTCACCTGGTATGATAACTGTTGTTGTACTATATGACAACTGGAGCTGTCCCGAGTGCTCTAATGTCAGTTCCTTTCTTTCCGCACTTCTGTACACGGATCCAAAGCTAGCTCCTACTTTTTTCATCAGTTGATAAACTTTATTCTCCCAAAATTTTCCAGTCAGTCCTGTGCCTCAGTGAGGATGGCTCTGAGGCTTCTGGGACTGTTGGCTTCTGCATTCTGCTCATGGATTTTGCCAGATGGCATATGCAAGCTCTCCAGGCTTCACCTTATCACATGTTCACATTGACATGGAGGCTAGATATCTAACTAATGTTATTGCTATCACGGCCAGCTCTGGTGTCCAGCTCTGGCACTATTTTGAATGGTACACATTCTTCCTGCTGGCTTATGACATAGTGAAGAATAGATTTAAGTTCAAAGTGGATAAGAAAGTAGCCAAGTAAAAGAAACACCTTCATTGACACATATTTCTGATCCACGAACCCCAGTCTTTCCATATGCAGACAAATATGGTGGAAATCGTCAGACTTAAAGGAGGGGATCAGGATGGAGTCATCATTTTACCTTGGATGGGAACATTTTGTTTGCCCTTGATGCTTGAAGAGGTCCTGCAGTTCAAAACGGGTAAAGTAATGACTAAATTGCTGAGTTTTATCCAGTCGGTAGAGGCCATATCTCAAACCTCCTTTAGCATTCAAATCTTTTAAAGTTAAGGATTCCTTTCACACAAAATATTTGGTTGTTGGTTACTCTTCACCTGCCTTGATCTTGAAATCCTCAAGAAGGTGCTTCAGTGGAAAAAATAAAGCCCACTCTCATGCCTACTAATGAGGCCTAGAATTGCAAATAATGTCACTGTAGCAACATGTTGGAGTTTTCCTTCTCTGCAGGATTACTACCAATGTTTTTTGCCTTTATCCCTCCTGGTTTCGGAACCTGTTTTTGTTTGATTTTAGGACTCTGTGCAGTTTACCACTGCTAAAAGTGCTTGTGCTCTCTCCTTTAAAATCAGTAAAATTGGCTTACCCCCAATTGGCACCTTTAATTTACTTGCAGGTCCCAAGTGGTAATACTTGTACCCAGGCTCTGTAAATTAAAAGCTACTAGTGGGCCTGCAGCACATATTTTGCCAACCACTAAAGTAGCCATTTTAAACATGTCTCAGGCTAAGGTATTGCTGCCTTTATACAGTTTTAAATTACCATATTGACCTGGCAAAATAAACCTTTTGTCAGACCTAAACCTTTCCTTTTAATACATGTAAGTCACCCCTAGAGTAGGGCCTAACCTGCCCATAGGGCAGGGTGCATTGTATTTCAAAAGTTGGACAAGCACTTTTGAGTTTTACATGTCCTGGTAGTGAAAAACTCTTAATTTTGTTTTTCACCACTGCAAGGCTTACCTCTCCCAAAGGATAAAATGGGGTGACCTTATTACATTTAATAAGGGATACCTTTTGCTTGGGGACAGGAAATATCATGTTTGGTCTCTTGTAATTTAAAACCCTCTTTAATGGTGAAATCTGATTTTTAGTCACAATTCAGAAAATGCCACTTTTAGTAAGTTGGCCTTTTATTGCCCTAACCATTTGGTACATGGAGCCTGCACACTGGGTCACATGCCTCGGTGTAGTTGGCCTTTGTGTATTCCTCCCAGAGAGTGTCACAAAGGGGGAATGGGTCTTGACGGATGGGCCATCCTGACGTGATGGGGGAGGAGGGGAGGGTGAAGCTGTCAACAACCACACTTGCACTTCAATAGGGGCTGCCTCCTGAACTAATAAAGAACTTCATACTAGTCTTTTGTCACCCCAGACAATTTGGGGCCTGGTTAGGGGATGGAAGGAAATTCTAGAGCCAGATGTGGGGGACGTCTAGAAGTTTCTCTCACTTCAAAGCTGGCACCAGTTATAAATATTGGAACCTAAGACCAACTCTTCAGAACTCTCCTGGACCTGTGGACTCTACAAGAAGAAGGTTTGCTCTGCTGCCTGAGGAGTTCCCAGCTGTTTGAGGACGACGGCTTCATCAGAACTGATGCAGTGCGACACAAGTCCTCGCATCACCAGCTCCAGATCGGTGACTTCAATGGAACTGACGCTGGGCACCACACCTCGATGCCGGACCTCGCATCATAGCTCCTGATCAGTGGCTACCCAGCACTGGACCAACGCAACAAATCTTGACGCGAGCCTCTGCAATGCAGCCCCTGACCAGTGGCTTCATTGCCCCGACACAGCATGACACATCTTGATGGCAGCATCGCAACTTCTGATCAATGGCTTCGACAGCACCAACCCAGCGTAATGCATCTCAATGCGGAACTACTCACCGCAGCTCCTGCTCGACGGGTCCCCGAATTAGTGTGCTGCAAGCCTATGCACACTTCGTATCTTTATTCCAAGGACATAAGGTACTACCTCAGTGGGGCAATCCTTGTCCTGTACCCAGCCTGCGGTCCATCGCTGTTGGCCAGAACTTGCAATTCTGTCCCTCTTCAGCGTAACCAGATAATCATAATTACCACTATTTGCTTCTAAGCGCTATCTTCACTAAAACTGTGAAACTGCATAATGCCAGTTTTACTGATGTGATTTTTGTTGTTTTGCCCTTACTTTATTATATTTTACTCTATTTTTTTTAATTGGTGTGTTTAATTTCTTGTGTTGTGTTTTCACTTTGTTGCTGTTTGTGTGCTGCCTAAATTCTTTACACATTGCCTCTGACTTAATCCTGAATGCTTTTGTGCCAAACTATCAGAGGGTTAAGTACAGATTAATTTAGTGACTTTTTGTGGTTCACCCTGACCAGGATTGTGGCTGTTGATTGAGTAGGGTTTCACCCTCCTCGACCAATAACCCAATTTCCCACACAACACTATCTCCAACAAGTACAGCATGGGAAAGAGAGGGTGTCATGGTACAACTTCTACTTCCACTACTAATGAAGTTTCCTTTCTGTGGTTCGCATCAGTTAAGCTCTGCACTCGAAGTTGCTGTTATAATTATCAACTTTTGGATGAAGAGCTAAAAGACTTCTTCTTTTAGGGACCACAAAGAGTTGCCCACCCTCTGAAAGGGGACCTGTTTGATTTCAACCTGCTAAAGCTTAAGATGTTTACACTGGCTAAGGTGCTCACACCTGTTAATACCAACAACTGGTTGTGTTCTTAGAACTGCCAGGACACAGACTAGTTTGTTGCCGGTCCAGCAGGCTTTCAGACAGTTTCTCAGTTTGACCTTACAAATTACGTACTACCCATACAAGTTCTTGTTGTTGCACTTCAGCCCAGCTCTCCAAGTATGTGTCACAAATCTTGCCTCCAATTTTTATCTACCTATGAGATCTATTGACTATTCTTCTAGGACTCTTCAGTGTTGCAATTTTTCAATCAACAATCCAAGATCATCACGGACACCCTCCGAGAAGATTCAGTTTATATGGCCTATTGATTGTTTTATTAATAATTTGCTGCGATATGATAACACACAGTTACCACCTTGATTGTCCTGGTGACTCCTGGAGCAGAATTCTAGAGAAAAGATCAAAGTTTGAAGACTTTTCACAGTGCTGGTAGTTTTGAGTTAGATGGATTTAAGAAGGTCCATCAGCATGCAGCCTGATTGTAGAAATAGCATCCACCGGGGCAAACAGAAGTCATACATTTTAATGAGGGCTACGTATGCTTAGAAAGGTACAGACTGAGAAACAATCCCTGTGGAACTCCGGTTGTAAGAGGTTTAAGATTCCATCTAAAAGTAGAGCGATAGCTAGCTTGTGAAAGTTAATAACGGTTGCATTCCTTTGAGTGCTGCACAGACAATATCCATATTTTGAAGCCTCTTTATGACCACTAGATGGTTGACAGTGTCAAACGCTGCCAACAGATATGACAAAATTAGAATGGTGCCACTTACGTGTTTGTGCACTTATCTAATGTCATCAAAGGACATAATATAGGCTTCCATGGGTCCCGTGCTCACTGTGCCACTGGATTTAAGCTAGCACGGCTGATGAGGGGTGATTCCCCAAAACCGGTCCTAGAATGCTTTTTTCCGGTCCAGGGAGAACCTGGCCTGGCAGTTCTGGCTGGACTGTTCCCATGCAGAGCAGGGTCAAGACTGATTTTGGAGGCTAGAGAGAACAATGAAATAAGTATGCAATATATGATTTAAGACGGTCCACCTTGGGCCATCCTGGGATTTTCCTGCCAAGAGCATTTTGCCTCCAGAAAGAGAGTACTTGACAAAGGAGAAAGTGAATCTCTTAGAATACAAGACAAACAAGATTAATTTAAAGGACTGTTCTTTGGCTATTCATACATTCTCCCTGAATTTGATATAATGTAACTTCATTTTAAGTAGGCCGACACTCCATTTTCTGTATTTTTGCAGAATCATCAATGTCTACCATTGACAGAGATGTTGTCTGTCCTGATCTATCCAAGAACCTATAAAAGTGTTGTCATTTAGATATAGACATCAACAAGACACGCAAGTCAACATCAGCCTGGCACAAGTGCTTTGATTATCTCAATTTCAAGGTCAAAGAAGAACAATAACCAAAACATTGTAGTCTGAATTGTCATAGTTTTACCATATTTTCCTAAAAGAATGCATCTTAGGCTAGCACCTTGATGGTCATTGGTTATAGTAAACATTCCCTTGGTGAAGCAGCTCCTTGTTCACAGGCATGTAAAGAGATTGCGCAGTGTTGTTTCAAAAGCACTTCCCTCTGCATGTGATTCGTTTAAATTGGCCAAAGTGTGCTTTGCAGGTGAGTCCAACAGATGTTGCATGCAGGTCCTGTAGTGCTTTTGTAAAAATTGTTACCCAACAGTGGGTTCTGTGCTTTTCCCATGTTGTTCGTACTGTTTCCTAGCCCTCCAGTGGGCCTCCCAAATGAAAAGTGTTCAAATAGTATATGTCTGTCTGCCTTTCCACTGACAGACTCTGAACATTTCCATGTCCTGTGGTCCCCTGTTCAATTGTGGGGGGTGCAGTCTTCCCAGCTGGACTACTGTGAAAAAAATGCTTGCAATTTATCCTCTATTCGAAGACGCACACAAAGGCAGGTGAATTCAATCGATTTCTTATTGAGTCGAAGTGAGCATTTTCCATTTGGAATTATTTCTTGAGCCTTACGCATTTTGGAGCAGCAGCTCCTTGTTCACAGGCATGTAAAGAGATTTTTATTTTTATTCATTTATATGTTTTTTATTATTTTTATATACAGTATACAATCACAAGTACTGTTGCAGGGTTATCCACGAGTGGCAGAGATCGTTTGTACATTGATGCATATGTAGCTACCCCTTACTTCTTATCTTTTGACAGTGAAAGAGGTGTAAGGAGGAAAGGACAGAAAAAAATAGAGGTGAAGCAAAAGAGGGATAGGACAGGCATATAGAGAGGTACAGTCTCTTGGCATTACATTGGTGAAAGCTATACAAACTGCATTACGACTTTCAGATATTCAGGGACTATGAGTCTATGAGACTATGAGCTCTGTTGTGGTCTGCGCATTTGGTTCGAGGATCGGTCAGCTAAGTGTGGAGGCCAGTTGTTTATGGGGGTTTATAAGGATCCAGGTACGTGTCCAGAGCTTCCCACAACCCCCTCGAGAACGCTTTCCAGGGTGAGTGCTGTAGCGCGATGCTGTCCACTCCTCTGAGGTGTGTGACCCAGTTGATACATCTTTTGTAGTTAGTTTTGCTTGTATCTTTCCAGTTGGTTAGTACCACTTTAACCGCTGCTGTCAGTAAAAGGTCTATTAGATCTTTATCCCGCTCAGAGCTAAAATTCGTGTGTATAACCACCGTTGTGAGGGAGGCGAATTAACTAAACTCTGGCTGCTCCGCAAAGCTTTCTGGACCCCACCCCAACTACACACACTAGGACTCAGGGAGGACTCCCTCTGCTGGAACTGTAACAAAGTGAAGGGGGATCTAGCACACCTTATCTTTCATTGCCCAACACTCAAGGTATTCTGGGGAAAGGTATTTGACTTCATCAATAATGTAAAAGAGATTATTAGCCCCACTAGGGATCACTATTCACAGTAATATATTGCAACCAACTTCTAGTTTCTCTCTTTGTATAATGGGCATAGACAAGACTTATTTTCACTTTTGTTTTTGCAAATGTTTTGAGGAAATGGATAACCTAAACGTAGGGCTCATTAACAGCACAGTCAGCACTTTCTTGATATTTATATAAGTAATGCCTCTGCTCAAGCAAACCCTCAGATTGAGTAAATGTAAAACCATTCTGCAAGTTGTGTACCCAGAAAGGATCCTGTTGGATATGTACTAAGAAGATACAATCATGCTCAAAGGAAATTCTTCACACAATGACCTTTGAGAAATTGTACTGCCCTTTCTTTTCTGACCCAGGGCCTGCTTACTTAACCTTGGCATGGCTGTATTGTGCCTTTTAATTTATTACCCCTTGGTCTGGAGACGAGTGAATGTGGGGGTCATAGATAATCCAACTATGGCACCTCGTGGTTTCAGGGGAGATCTCTTGACAGCCTGTTGCTTGCTACTTCCACAACTATAGCTCTATTCAGTAGTAAAGTTACAGCTTTATTGAGCATTGTTTCCACCCACATGAATAGGGGATATACTGCCAGGAAGCCAGTTTCATGCAAATCCCAACGGATTATACAGTTTGAAATTTACAGTTTAAACTGTACTCAAGGGTTACATTACTGCTTTATGCTTGCACTTGTTTGACCAGACTGTCCTATGTGCTGAGACACTGCAGTTACAGATACTCACTTGATAATATGAATGCTCATTGATGTGTTGTGTTCTGGGTATGGTAGTAAATTTGGAAAGACAAAGCGCGCATGGAAGTTTCTACAAATGTCCCTCTTACCGGATAGATGTACGCTAGCTCTATTATGTATGTGCACTGACTTTCACTAGTAGATGTCTCAAACCCTGAAAATCAAAGACAGTTCTAACATAAAGTTATTTGCCACTGGGTTGTAGAACCGCACCCAGAGTCGAAATGCTAAATCCAGCTGAGGAGTCACATTACTGTTAAAAGTTTATGAATGAATGCTGGCCATTGAAAAGTAAGTTGGAGATAATGTTCAAATCCCAGCAAAATCAACTGAACATTGTATTCTATCTGGTATCAATAAAAAAGAGAACAATGCCAAAGAGACACTTCAGTCCACACTGTCTTATATATGAACATTCATTAGTAATCTTAGGCCTTCATGAGTGTGGACGTTTGTTTCAACAAGATGATTAACCCTTTTAGATTAACAGTTGGGATGAAAAAGAATATTTAATAAAAGTGCCATATAATCACCTTGGAGAAAACTTGCCATTCTACTGTCTTGAATATTGTTTGTTGACTAGAAAGTCAACATGTCCAGGACAGATAGTTCCTTGACTGTTTGGAAGCCCATATTCATTAAAAAAATGTCTTTTGTGAGGAAGTGGAAAACATCAGTAAGTAATTTAACTACATTGAAACTGTGTTTCTTTTAGGTTACTATGCTTGGAGGAATGAACAACGTGGATCTTGGTTCATTCAATCTCTTTGCAAAGTCATCACAGAACATGGGAGACAACTGGAGATCATGCAGATCCTGACCAGAGTCAACTGCATGGTTGCCACTGATTATGAGTCTGAACACCCTGATTACCAAAAAAAGAAGCAAGTGCCTTGTATTACATCAATGCTGACTAAAGAACTTTACTTAAAAACATGAATTCAATATGGAGCAGGTCTTTCCTGCCAGTCAGTGTAAAATGTTTGTTTAAGAAAAGTCAATTTACAGTGCACTTAAAGCACACGGATTGCATACCATTGGCTGGCTTTAATGTCATTCTCATTTGCTTTTTTTTATTTGTTAACTTGTGTGGGCTTATTTCTTCTATTCATCTCTCCCCTGGCGTTTGAACGTATTACCTATGTCCTTCCACTGCTCCTTTTTCAGGCACTTTTTACTTTTTCTTTTTGGTTAAGGGCTCCACAAGTGTGCATATGTTTATACCGGCTGTCTCCCTTGTCCATTTCTCTTCCCTCCTCCATCACACTCCATTGTGCTCCCTTTTGCCATATATTTCTCCCCCACCCCCTCTTTTATGCACTCAGCTTTGTGGGCTTCAAGCCGTCAGCTCCATGTTGCTGTTTTTGGCTGTCTTTTGCTTCCCCCCTGCCCTCCGTGTTGACCCCCAACGACACCCTCTGTGTTGCCTCCGTCCCCTACCTGCTTTCAATAAACAAGCTTTTGTTCTTTTTTTAATTTACCAATTCAACTCTGATCAGTAAATAAAAAGAAGAAAAAAAGCACCCATGTCATTTTGTAGGGCGCGTGCATGCATGGCGCTCATGCCTGCATAATATCGCAGCCAGTCGCATCATAAGACTTTTTTTCACCTCTTTAGCCATGCTGCAAAGCATCGGGGATGCTGTACATCATAAGGCCGGATCTAGTGACTTAGTTAACTAATATGTCCACTGTAGGGACCTGTGTTCGAACTCATGGGTCCACTCAGCCTTTCATCCTTCTGAGTTCGATAAAATAAGGACCGTTGGGTAACAATAAAAATTTGTTATTCATCGCCAAGATGCCCGTGGGTGAATGTGTGCTTCATAAATACACGTTATGTTACAGCATCACTAACATCACTGGCAAAGCCAATAGGTCCCAAAGGCGAAACTTAATGGCTTTGACAACCCATGCTTGATTATCGATTGTCACAATTCTGTTCACTTTTCTGCATTTTAAAGGCATTTTGTAAAACTGTAGTTTTACAACCCATGAGTTTACAATAATGATTTGCAACGCATGTAAGGATAGTTATTTGGACTAATCTTACCTATTTTCTAAACTATTCCCAACATTACGTTTTTAATATGGAGAAGCTCTACAACCCATTAATTTCTGTGCATGTATTTGCAGCTGTATGTTTAGCTTTGACCTACAAGTTATGTAATATCTGAGAACCTTGTCTTGTCAATGCTCACAAAAGAGAATACTTTACAATCTTATGCATTAAACTGAAGATTCTAAAGATTTCTGCTGTTTGTGACAAGTTATTTATGCGCAATACCGAGCTGTAATTGTATGTCATTGCACACTTCAGTGACCAAAGGTGACATCAAAGAGAATTACATTTGTCTCCCATGGATAAAGTCAGTGAGACAGTGGTATGACAAGTTCTTATAATTTAAAATGTTGTGTCCATCTGATAAACAGTTATATACCCCAACGCTACTCAGGAAGTCCTCATTGGTGAACTGAATCTATGGCTTGTGTCTGGTCCGGATACAATATATTTGTATCTGTACACTAGTGTCCGTGGTTTTTAGTGAACTAGTTTTACCTTTTTCAGTGATTCATGTTGATTCATGTTGGGTATAATGAAAATGCCATTTTGTTTAACCGCAGCCATTTTGTAGGCTTATGTTATAGCTATGCCTGCACTTTTGCCTTTTGACAAGGTAACCATATCACGCTAGTGCCCTCGGCATTGGGCGCTTTAATTCCTTAGGTCCTGTGCATTATTTGGATCTTTTTAAAAGTACCCCGTTTGGCTGTATTTCATTTATTTTTTAGTTGCATTATTCCTTGATTTTAAATCCGCATACCTGCACATTAAAACTATTATACACACCGCGGCTTCAGCGGATCCCCAGCGCGGTGAAACTGACACCTAGCGCCATCTTGGGGGTAGGAAGGGACGGATAGCGGGCGCCATCTTGGGTAGCGGTATAGCAGGCAGGCTGACTCGCTGGAAGTGTATTTAAGGCGGTGAAGCTTGCGGGTGAGCCTTGACAAGGTAACCATATCACGCTAGTGCCCTCGGCATTGAGCGCTTTAATTCCTTAGGTCCTGTGCCTTATTTGGATCTTTTTAAAAGTACCCCGTTTGGCTTTATTTCATTTATTTTTTAGTTGCATTATTCCTTGATTTTAAATCCGCATACCTGCACATTAAAACTATTATACACACCGCGGCTTCAGCGGATCCCCAGCGCGGTGAAACTGACACCTAGCGCCATCTTGGGGGTAGGAAGGGACGGATAGCGGGCGCCATCTTGGGTAGCGGTATAGCAGGCAGGCTGACTTGCTAGACCTCTATTTAAGGCTATTATGCAAGCGCGCAGTGTTTGCGCGCAGCGGGCGCGTTGTATTCGCGCCGGAGTCGTGCCAGAGTCCAGCCCGTCTGCGCCCGTCCGACTTTTCTAAGTTAACTAATGCGTTATCCTCTCCCAAAGATATCTTTAAAATTGTTGATTCTTTGTGCACCTTGCAAGTGCCCGACCCTATTGTTAGCTCCCAAGATTTTTGTAATAGGATCGCCCAGTTTTTCCATTCCAAAATAGCCGACATTTATTCTGCCCTTGAACTGCAAAGGGCATCGATGCCTTCCCACTTCTGTCACATCCCCCCCAGCAAACGGAAGCTTGACTCCCGCGGCGAGCTTGTCTAGTTTTCCCCCGCTTTCCTTATATCAACTGGACTTGCTGTTGAGTAACACCAGGTCGGGGTCCCCTTTGGACCCTTGTCCTCTTAAAGTTTTTAAGGATTGCAGGGAAACCTTATTGCCCTTGTTTCTGGACATCATGAACAGGGCAATGCAGGAGGGCAGCTTCCCCACTCCATGGAAGAGTGCTGTGGTCAAGCCGCTTTTAAAAAAGCCAACCTTGGACCCTGAAACTCTTAAGAATTTTTGGCCTATTCATTGCTCCCTGCACCTGCAAAAATGCTGGAGACTCATCTGAATGAACATCTGTCGGCCTTCCTTGACTCTTCGGGCCTCCTGGATCAGTCCCAGCACGGTTTCCGGAGGTTTCACAGCACGGAGTCGGCTCTCACGGTTGTGCTAGATAACATTCGTACGGAGGTTGACCAGGGCCATACTACTCTTCTAGTCCTGCTAGACCTGACAGCCGCCTTTGACACCCTATCCCCCTCGATTTTAACAGCTCGTCTTATGGAGATAGGGGTGGAAGGTTCGGCCTTGAGCCTTCTGGCCTCCTTCCTAGATCAGAGGGAACAGAGGGTCAAATTGGGCGAGTTTCTATTTCCATCCCTGCCGGTACAATGTGGGGTCCCACAGGGGTCGGCACTTAGCCCGACCCTTTTCAACATTTATGTGGCCCCACTTGCCAGGTTAATTAGATCTTACGGGATGGAGGTGGTTTCTTACGCTGATGACACCCAGATCATGGTGTCCCTCTCACACTCGGACAATTCCTCAGCCCTCAGCTTTAGGAATTGCATGGAGGCAGTTTCTCAGTGGGTGATATATAACTCACTGAAGCTGAATGGGGAAAAAACCGAGGTTCTTGTCTTTGGTGGTAGGAGGGACATCTGGACTTCTGAGTGGTGGCCTCCTACTCTGGGAGTTTGTCCTATTTCTACGGACTCGGCCCAGAATTTAGGAGTTCTGATCAACCCCCTTCTTTCTTTGGCTCAGCAGGTAAATAGGACGGTTGCCACCTGTTGGGGCATCATTAACATCCTTAGGAAAATGAAAAACTACCTAGCCCCACAGGCTCGCAAACAAATTGTGATTTCATTGGTTGCCTCACGGCTTGACTATTGCAACGCCCTTTATTCTGGCATAGATAAAGGTCTTGGGCAACGCCTGCAAACCGCCCAGAATGCGGCAGCAAAATTTGTGCTTGATGCCCCGAGGCTTTCCTCGGCTACTGCTGCTAGGAAGAGTCTGCACTGGCTCCCAATCTATGCCAGGATTACTTTTAAGACCCTCTGTCTGACCTACGGGGCGTTATCTGGTCTTGGAGTGGGGGGTGTTAGGGACCTGTTGGCACCCTATGCCCCCTGTAGAAATCTTCGCTCCTCTAGAAAGAGCTTGCTATCAGTGCCTCGTTTCAAGAGAGTCAAGTGGGGAGGAAGGGCTTTCTCCTCTCTAGCCCCCATGTTGTGGAATGCCCTCCCTACTGAAATTAAATCCCAACAATCTGTCTCTCTTTTTAGGAAGGCATTGAAGACATGGCTTTTTGTCAAGGCATATCCGTGATTTTGGTTCTGTGTCTATTTGATTTTACATTGTTAGGCGCCTTGATGCCTTTGGGCTTAGTTTGCGCGTTATAAATCTCCTTTCATTCATTCATTCACTGTACTCACGCTTCTGACAAATTCAGCCTCCTTTTCTTATTAGTACTTGCAAGCAAAAGTTAGTGGATAGTCATGATATTCATGACATTGGCTTGCTGCAGCCTTTTCTTTTCTTTAGCATCCGCCAAATCCTACCTATACAAAATGTGAGTGATCTACAACCCAGTATGATAGGCATCTACTGCAAGCCTGGATAATCTCCAAGATAGATAAGTATTGACTTCCATCACCTGGAACATTTGTTACCCATCGTGATAATCAGTAACAACCAATTCGCTCCCAATCCATTGTCAGCCATCTTAAACACAGTGCAACAAATATGTTAATCATGCCCACCTGATACAACAGGATAAAAGTCAACACTGACAAGATGAAAGCTCAATTAAATAACACACTACGTGTCTGAAATAATGTTTCATGAGAATGTTAGTTCCTTTTATTAATCATGTCCATAGCATAGCACACCTCTGACCATTAAAGTCCAAACAAACCATGCTGCTTTCACCCATAAAAATGAGCTGTTTCATGTTATGTTATTTGTGTTTAGCAGTCCCCAGGTACATACAAGGTCTAAGAAACATACAGAGTATTAGCTCCATCTGCCAGTCACACGAGTTAAGGTAAGCACCCATCTCAGCAGTTGAACTGCGAAGAAACCAATAAGTAAACTAATTCGCAAGTAGTCAATTAGGCAATGTTGCTTTATATTTTGAAATTATCTTTATTGTATTTTCTACTTATAGGGAAAAAACTCTTAACCAAACAGATCCTCCCAGCTAAGACAGCTCAGGTCAACAATATCACAGTTTAGAATACTAGCGTCCTGCTAGCTAATCCACATTATAAAATACACTGAGTGGAATGATAGGGGAAGATTGTTTGCAATTTACTTACAATACACTTGTTTATACTGGTGGTCCTGCCCATCTGCCAAACATCTCATGATACTTGTAAACCCTGATTCAAATATATAACCCATTTTATTTTATAGAATAAATCAAGAACCCTCTTCGTCTCACTCCCTCTTCTATTATACTTCAACAAACCTTAAACCATCTCATGGTTCCACAACAGAGGGTCATTTTCTCTTCGGAACACACCCAGCTTGGCTGGGCAGAATTGTCGCACTTGGACACTGTTCTGCTCGATTTTCCCGGCCTTCTTGTGAGGAACAATGATGGAATGTGACTTCAGTCTCTTATCATTCAAGTCTAAGGGTTAGAGTAGTGAATGGAGCCTATTTACTAGGCACTTCGACATGATTCTGTGCTCTTCCCCATATATCAGGGCTTGCACACATAGTCTAGGGGATAGATTCGTTAGTATTAGGGATAACCTGTCCTGTAGTGAGGGTATTTCATGGAGCTGTGCTGAATTCAGGCCTGGTAGGCCTCAAACGGGAGAGACTCCATCTTTCTTTCTGCTCCGGCAGCTTGGGATGCTTCTAGGTCAAATGTAATGTTTTAGTTATGAGGTGTTATTCGCTTGGAGAGAACCGGTTCAGGCCGGCCCTTATCGAAGGATTGTATTTTTCTTCATGCCGAAGACACTACATCAGGCCGGCCGGCTGGGAACGTGTCCTTGGTACGGGGAGGTACAAGAATTTGGTGGGCGGCAGGTTACGGGCCGGAATTTTCCATGAGGAAACGCACCTCTATATTAGTGAAAGTCTGAGACAGTTACATGTTCAGTCCGTAGGCGGCATCTAGCCGTTAGCAGTAAAGCTACTACTTATTCCAGGGAAGACAGACGCCATCTTGAAGGCGGAGAAGAACCGAGAGACAGATGCTCTCCTAGCAGAATAGCCAGAGAGGAGAGAGTAGCCGATAAGGAAGAGGTCCCAGTGACTCGGAGAAGGGTGATTCCAGGCGAGCCGAGGCACAGACGAGAAGGGAACCTAGATGACCACTGAGTGCAGGCTACATACTACTAAGGTGATGTCGACCCTTTCTTATTAGAGTGTACAACTTAATCTTTCACTTTTCTTTGCAGGTTATGTGTTATATCGTAATGTTATGTGATTGTGTATGTAATGAGTAATAAAGTACCCAGTTTGTAGTGAACCAACATGTGCTGCGTGTTCTTGTATGAGAGGGTAGCCTATTCTTCTAGTCAGCTGCGGCTACATGAACAGATGTTAACCCTGATCAGGTAAGTGGTAACTGAATAAGGGAAAGAGGAGCCCCTCGAACCTGAGAACAGGCTATGCTCGAACTGGCAATCCTTGTGTGATCTGATGAATAGTGAGACTGATTCCCTTTTTGTATGTTATGGTGATCATAGGATGAACTGTCGTATGAGACTGCCGTCTAGGTAGAGAGGTCTGGATTCGTATAGGATCGCGAGGCCGCCACTTGTGATACTGTCGTATGGGCAGAGAGGTCTGGATTCGTAGGGGATCGCGAGGCCGCCACTTGTGATACTGTCGTATGGGCAGAGAGGTCTGGATTCGTATGGGATCGCGAGGCCGCCGATTGTGCTGAGACTGCCGTCTGGGTAGAGAGGTCTGGATTCGTATGGGATCGCGAGGCCGCCACTTGTGATACTGTCGTATGGGCAGAGAGGTCTGGATTCGTATGGGATCGCGAGGCCGCCGATTGTGCTGAGACTACCGTCTGGGTAGAGAGGTCTGGATCCGTATGGGATCGCGAGGCCGCCGATTATAAGAGGTCTTGGTATGTATAGTAGGAATTCCCTGTCCTTAGGTGATAGATATATGTGGTTGCACTATTGTAAATAGGTTCTAGGGAGGGGGTAACGTTCTGGCTGGGTTAGTGAGGCTCTGATGAGCGGGTTCTATCTGATCCGAAAACCCAAGCAGAACAGACACCTTTCTTCGCAAAACTATTTTGATTGTGTTCAACCTCCCTCTCCTCATCGTTTCAAAGGCTAAGTAGGAAAATATGGCATTCTCTCTCTCTGTCCTATAAATCCACTATTTTGAATATGAAGGTCGGGCCTCCAACACCCTTACTCTTTTAATTGTTCAAGGTGCACCTTATTCATTGGCACTGTTTGATACAAGGCGGTGTTTCCTCAATATTTAAGTCAACAATGTGGACATCCACCAAGACACAAAAAAAGTTTCACCCTCCACTGATGCAGCCAACCCTGAACGTACTCTTCTTTAGTGCAGGGTTCTCCGTTCTTTTCTTTCTGTTTCTTCTCCACTTCTGACTCCTCCTTCTCCTATGAATTAGGCCACTCCTCCACCTTGCAAACCTTATAAGCTAGCTGGGCGTGATTCTAGGGATGAACAGCTTAACCCTACGCAGAGCATCTAAGAATCAGTTTAGAATGATGCATCAAGTTACAGACATACTTATCACTTCTTTGGGTTTCTTCATGCTGACATTCTTCAGTGTAAAGAGAACCCTTTACCCTCTCCTGTGCCCCTCTTTCAAAGGTATATTTAGGGCACTGGCGTAGTGAAACTCGAGGGGGACTCCCTGCAAGGCACGTGGAGGGGCCCCCAATCAGGAGCTCTGCAGCCAAAGTGCTGTGCTGAGGGGGTCTCCTGGAGCGTGAGGGTCCCCCGCACCGTGGGGCCTGCGGGGGCCTGTGATACACCTCTGATTTAGGAGCCGATTATGATGCAGCCCCTAAAAGCTCCGACCTCTGGTCAGCGCCTTTAGGACTGCATGTTAATGGGCCGCTCAGTTTACTTTCCGACCACCTCATTATGATAGAGGCGGTCGGAAAGTAAACTGGTCAATTCTGACCGGCTCGCATACCCGCCCTTGAGATAACAATGCACTTTTTCCGACATGTCAGAAAGCGTGTTTGAGGGCCACCAGCAGCCTTTGGCACATGGCCTCTGATTGGAGGCAGAGGGTCAATATATGATGCCCTCCTGTTGGTCCCTGCCCCATGTGGCAGGCACCTTGAGGTGCCCGCCACAGGGTGCAGGGAGAACTGCACCTCTCTTTCCTCAATAGGAGCTTGTGTTATGGACAGTTTACGGCCATAACACGAGCTCCCATTGAGGAAAGGGAGCATGCGACTGAACAGTGTTCAGTCGCATTGAAATTAGTCCGTCGGGGCTGCCGACCGTGTGTCGGACCGCCGACCAGGTGTTGGTTGGTCCCATGGCCACGTTGGTGTCGGGCAGAAGGCCCAACATCAAAATAAGCCCCTTAATGTTGTTTTGGGCTCTACATACTTCACCTTCTCCACTATCTCAGTTCCTTCATGTTTGGAGGACTGGAAATTGTGCATTGTCTTTTACTCTACTCCAGCACTTGAGTTCAGGCCACCTTGTTCAAGAATGGGCACATACCATACAAACTACAAGATGGGCACTCAGCCAACGGAGTTCAAGGCCACACCAATATGCACACGAAAGGCAGCCCACAAAACGCGATAACTATGCTTGCCTAATATTACATGCACCTGATCTATGTCACTGTCAGGTGTTACTTCCAATATCTGTGAGAGGTATTATATCGCATTTATGGCTACTACAAAGAACCAGGAATGCAGGGCTAGGTGGATGCCTGGGGATTGACAGACAGCGCATAACTGTGCAGGTGAAGGCCACAGAACTCATTTTTGGGGACTGGAGCCTATTTTTCATATTTATACATTGACCCAGAGCAAGAGCGAGAAAGACAGAAAAAGGAGAAAGAAGAAGGAACATAAAAATTGATAAAAGAAAAAAAGCAGGTTTGAAAAAGAGCCTCTAAGTGTCAGCTATAGAAACTAGAACTATTCGTTGGTGGAGGAAAGCGGCAGGAGGTAGAATTAAGACTAGGATGCCCTGGTATTCAGCAAAGCCACTAGCATAAATAACTAGCTAAAGTAAATAAACTCTTCAGGGGTCTGTAGAGTTCCAAAGGTTACTGAGAACTTCTCCATAGAATGATTTTAGATAATTCCATTGTTAAATAAAATGTCATGTTTAGCTTGTAAATACTGTAAATGTATTTACGTTCATAGCATACCAACAGAAGATTTTCGCACTGTTTTTGTATGCACTACAGTTTTAACCTTCATATCTTACCTACCTACAAATAATGTCTTATTGTTCTTTGACGGTCTAGCACTGACTTCACTGTAAATTTACTGTAGATTATCTGACTTTCCTGCCCTTATCACCACCTTGGGTAAGCATTTAGTGCTAGCCTTAGCACCTGGAGCATCAGTTGCCCAAAGGAAGAAACTTGGTCCTTCAATTGGAGTGCACCAGAGCTGGTGGGCAGCAGACACCAATGGTAATCAATAATATACACAGTTGATACTGCACGGCAACCACTGACTGTCTAAGACCCCAAGAACAGGTGTCACATTCCACTGATACAAAGGTTGATAACTGAGCCGAAGAACAGCATTTTGAAGTTCTTTGCTTCCGAAATGGATATAATATTCTGTGCCATGTTAGGAAACTTTAGAATCATCAAGCCCATGTCACAACCCTTCATTTCGTTTTGACTAGATTACCCTTGGAAATTTCTTCTCAAGTCGATCGTATTCCATCCCTAAGCGTTTGACAACTTTTTTTTCTTCACAATCAGGTGCTCAGAAAGCCGATATTTGGGTTACTCTCCACTGGTAATATGTATCTGATTGGGAGAAAAGAACAGAAGTGTGATTTTTTTATCAGTCAATCAATCGATATAAACTTTATTCGGTTTTTAAGATAAAAATCATAAAAGTAATACATGTCATAACATACACATCAGATACAAGTCATCCTCAATATAATCAATTTAAAAATACATTAAAAAAAGATAAATACACAGTTAAGAGTTCTACGAAAGATCTAAAAAGTTGGTGACTATCCTGCACACCAAAGGGGTTTATTCACAGCTGTTTCTCAGCCTAACAGCAACTTTTAAAAAGCTAAGAATATTAAGAAGAGATATCTCCCGAGAGCATTTGCAGGTATATAGGCAGTGGCGGCTCCCCCATTGGGGTGTGGGGGGCGTAGCCCCACTGCTTTATCGCAGTGCGAGAAGGCAGAAACATAAATGGTAATAACTACCACCATTTATGTTTCTCCTTCTCGCACTGCGAGAAACCAGAAGTGCCTGGTTGGGGGTGGGCGGTCCTGCTCGAGGGCAGGGGGGGAGTGGCTTGATGACTGTTGTGGGTACTGACTGTTTGGTCGGCCCTGGGGCCGACCAAACAGTCAGTATCCATAACAGTGGGCAAACCACTCCCCCCCTGCCCTCGAGCAGGACCGCCCACTCTCCCTTTTTCTCTATGTAGTCTGCTACATGCAGCAGCCTACATAGAGAAAATGGCCCGGCTGGGGAGCTCTCCGCTGCGCCTCACCAATCACAAGGTTGCCTTTCCTGAGATGACGATGAGAGCTGCAGGAAATGGGAATTAGAAAACGCAGGACGGCGGGAGAGGGACCCATCCAGAAGCTAAAGTGGCGCCGGACGGTAAGTTTTATTTTATTTTTTAATTAAAGCCCTCCCGCCTCCCCCCTGCGACCCTATTTCCACCCCCAACCCCCCCGCCACCTGCCCGTCATGATGTCCGCGACTGTGATTTGCCATGTCTAAGTACTTTTTCATAATTTAAAAATCACATCGTGAATGAAATATATCTGCAGTTTGGCCAGCTACGGGCTCGCCAATATTTCTATAGCAGACACGAAGCTGCATTGGGATATTTTCTGACTGTGAACCCAAAGATCAGGATTTCCGGTGCTGACTTTCCCACATTACAGCATTGTGATCTCGAGCAGCAATGACTGCTCCATTTCTGCAGCAAATCAAAACCACAGTGAAATATTTTACAGCACGCACGCATTCCTGTCCTGAAACAACACTCACTTGGTATAGGCCCTGACTATGTGACCGTGGATGGAGGACACCATAGGCCGGTGCGTCACTGCGCCGCACGTAGAGGGAGCGCACCGAGCAAGACAGGCATGACCACCTTGAGCCAGAGAATGACTTGGTGATCTGCAGGTAGGCCATTTTATGTACACCGGAGAGTTGTGGATTTTAAAACATCCGGGAGGGTTTGGAAGCATTGTGCGTGCAGAAAGGGAGCCTGCCTCAATAGCACCAGCCTGGGTGTTTCTGTACAGCCTGTTTGCTTGCCACACCACTTTGAAATGTCACCAGCCGCCACTGTATATGAGTGTGGGGTAAACCCAAGTAAAATTGGCCTTTTTCAATACCGGGAGATTATAATGTTTCCTAGGCATTATCTAAAAGTTCCAAAACATAGTAAAATATAGTGTGTCCTGCAGAGACTTACTGTCTCAACTGCAGGATGTGAGATTAATACCCCTGTTCACCCAAAGAGGGTAGGCTAACAAGAAGGGCAATAGGTCCAACTGAAAACGAGTTAATAAAAAGCGGTCATGCCTACTCTTCACACACAAAAGGTAAGGCTAAGTAGAGGGCACAGTTTTCAAGATAACATATCGACAAACACTAGACTTCATTAAAGCGCCCTCCTACCTGTCCAACTGCCGTCTTCTAAAAAAGTGTTTTTCACCCAGTTATGATCCTGCATACAGATACTATCTGGATTCCTAAATAAGTCTCCCCTACCTAAATTCAAAAAACAATCCCTGATGTATTTGAACCAGGGAATATAAAGGAAGTGATCCAAGGCCAGGCAATCCCATATAATCTACTTGCTCAATTGGATCCCAGCCTGGTCCAGATATTTATCCAAAGGGAGAGAGGGCGAAAGGCAGTGATGCCAGTGAGAGAAGCCACTGCCATTTCTTCCTGCACTGAGAAAGTTGGGGTACCTTGAGGGACACAAAATATGTCTCAAAATATTTTTTCAACAATTTGCAACTAATTCTGAGTGGTGTATCCGCAGATTTCACTCCCATAAACTGCTTGGGAGGTGTACTTAGCCCTGTAAATCTGTAAGAGAGCACCAGTGGGTCTAGTGCCCAATCGTGTTGCAAAATTAAATAGCAGAGTTGAACAACAGACCCTAATAAGAAAAAACACTGGTCTTTAACACTGGGGAAGACCCGACTTTAAAAGTAAGCAATTTGGTGGAACAGGGGCCTACGACCATCACAAAAGATTTTTCATCGTTTACCGATAAATCCAGCTCCTCCATAAAATTAACAAAGGAATTCAGTAAGGTCTGCAGGTCCCTGGCGGTTCTGGCCATAAGGGCCATGCCGCCGGCGAATAATAACACAATCAGACACTTGGGCCCCACCTGTGGACAATTTACTTTTGAGCCAGATAAGACCTGCTCCAGGTTAGTAACATGCAAATTAAAAAGGAATAAGGCCAGGATGCAACCTTGCCGCACCCCTCTTTGAATTTTAAAATGGCGGGTGAACTTCACATCTTTTCAATAGAATACCACTGCACTGTCCCTGTGGTGGTTACCCAAATGTAAAATAATGTCCCGATCTACCCCCATAGATGACATGATCTGCCTGAGTTTAGTTCTGGTGGTCGCCGATCATAAACTCTGGGTCCCTTTGTTTAACCCTTTTGCTGCCAGGCCCCGTGCCATGCCCTTTTTTGGCTATTTGGGGTAGTTCAGGCTTAGCCCCCCCATACCTTTTTGTTCACATACGGTATCCACGCCAAATTTGTGTCCTTTTCTTCCAACATCCTGAGGATTCTAAAGGTACCCAGGGTTTGTGGATTTCTCTAGAGGGGCCAGAGAAATTAGACAAAATACAGCTACATTTGTTTTTTTGGGGGCGGGGAAGTGCTGCAGAAGAAAGCATCTGTTTTTTCCCTGCAAATGGTATTAAAGAAGGGTTTGTGGTGCTAAATTCACAGTTTTTCCAGCTTTCAGGAACAGGCAGACCTTTGTCAGAAAACCAAAATTGTCTACAGAGTTTTGGCATTTTACTGGGACATAGCCTATTTTCCTACTTTTTGTGCTTTTAACCTCCTTCGAGTTAGTGGTAGAAATGGGTGTGAAACCAATAATGGATACCAGAAATCTATACATTTCTGAAAAGTAGATAAAAATCTGAATTCAGCCAAGAGGTCATTTGTGTAGATCCTTCAAGGTTTCAAATAAAAAATATTGAAATTAATTTGGAAAAAACAGCCATTTGTGCCTACATTTTCACCGGTACCTTCTTCTAGCTATGGCAGATTTTTGAAAGCAATTTACTGTTACGTTCATGAGACCAGTCTGGTTGCGGGGATATACAGTGCTTGTAGGTTCACCAAGAACCCAAGGTACCCAGAGCCAATAATTGAGCTGCACCTTGCAACGGTTTTTCATTGTGTACCAGGTATACAGCAATTAATTCGGTGAAATATAAAGAATGGAACTTAGGAACCAAGGAAACCTATGTATTTCAGATATGCAATCAAGATATGGAGTTTAGAAGTAGTGGTTATTTACACATCTCTGAATTTGTGGGAAGCCATACTAGCATGTGAATTAGAGGGCATTATTCAAAATGTCTTCTTTTTTACACACTGTCTTACATTTGGAAGGTAGAAATGCTTAGAAAGACAATTAGTAATAACACTTCTTCTACTATTCTGTGTTCCCCTAGTGCCTGCAACAGGAAGCAGGTCAAAACACAATATGGACACATCACATTTTTCCACTGAAAACTGACCATTGTTTGCAATGAGCCTAGTTGTGGACTTTGAGCCCTGGCTCAGCCGGCACCTAGAGGAACTTAGCAAACCTGTACATTTTTAAAATCTAGACACACAGGGGAATCCAGGATCCCCTGCAAATCCCACATTTTCTGAAAGAATTGCATTTTACTCACATTTCTGGGTGGGAAAGTTGTGGGACCACCGGGCAGTTATAAATTTCCTACTAACCAGCATTCCCCCGGTCTCTCGATAAAAATGGTACCTCAATTGTGTAGGTGGGCCAAGTGCCTGCAACAGGGAAGGGCTCAAAATGTATTTTGGAGACATCAAAAGTATCTATCACAAAACAACCTGTTTTTGCAAGGGGGGCACCTTTTTGGGGGGTTCCGGGCTCTGCGGCCAGCTAGGGAACCCTACCCAACCCAGACATTTCTGAAAAATAGACAACCGGGGGAGTCCAAGGGTGTATGGTTTGCATGTATTCCCCCAATGTTTTCTTACCCAGAATCCCCTTCAAAGCTCAAATTTAGTGAAAAAAATCAAATTCTCCTTACATTTCTGTCTGGAATCACCTTGCCGGCAAATATTTCCTACCCCCTAGTGTTCCACTCGGTCTCCAGAGTAAAATGATACCTCAAAATTTGATGGGTCCATGTTGCATTCTGGGCTGTTTCCTGTTGCGGGCGCTAGGCCTACCCACACAACTCGGGTATCATTTTTATTGGGAAACTTGGGAGAATGCTGGTTGGATGGAAGTTTGTGGCTCCCCAAAGAATCCAGAACCTTCTATCACAGAGATGTGAGGAATTTATTTATTTATTTTTTTCCAACGTTGGTGCTTGGCAAGTGATTCTGGGTAACAGTACCTGGTGAGAGCCACATAAGTCACCCCATCCTGGAATCCCCTGGTTGTCTAGATTTAAACAATGTGCACGTTTACTAGGTTTCCCTAGGTGCCGGATGAGATAGTGCCCAACATTCACAGCTAGACACTGCAAAAAAAGGATCAGTTTTCTGTGGAAGAATGGGGTGGGTCCACGTTGTGTTTTGGGACGTTTCCTGTTTCGGGCATTAGGCCTACCTACACAAGTGAGGTACCATTTTTATCGAAAGACTTGGGGAATGCTGGTTGGTAGGAAATTTGTAACGGCCCGGTGATCCCACAACTATCCCACACAGAAATATGAGGAAAATGTGATCTTTTTAGCAAAATGTGGGATTTGCAGGGGATTCTGGATAAGAAAATATTGGGGCATCCATGCAAGCCACACCTTCCTCAATTCCTCGGGTGTCTAGTTCTCAGAAATAGCTGGGTTTGGTAGGTTTCATTTACATGGTCACTGAGGCCAGGACGAAAAACGCAGGTGCCCCCTTGCAAAACCAGGTTGTTTTGTGATAGATAATTTTGACGTCTCCAAAATAGGTTTTGGGCCCTTCCCTGTAGCAGCTACTTGGCCCACCCACACAAGTGAGGTACCATTTTTATCAGTAGACCTTGGGGAATGCTGGGTGGTAGGAAATGTGTGTCGGCCCAGTGATACCAAAACTTTCCCACACAGAAATGTGAGGAAAATGTGTTTTTTGGGCAAAATGTGAGATTTACAGGGGAGTCTGGGTAAGAAAACATTGGAGCATCCACGCAAGCCACACCTCCCTAAACTCCCCTGGATATCTAGTGTCTAGAAATAGCTGGGTTTGGTAGGTTTCTCTACATGGCCACTGAAACCGGGACCAAAAACGCAGGTGACCCCCTTGCAAAACCAGGTACTTTTGTAATTGATCATTTTGAGGCCTCCACAATATGTTTTGGGCCCTTACCTGCTGCAGACACTTCGCCCACCCACACAAGCAAGGTGGCATTTTTATCAGATGACGTTGGTGAATGCTGGGTGGGGGGAAATTTGTGTGGGCTCGTTGATTCCACAACTTTCCCACACAGAAAGTGAGGAAAACATTACTTTTTTTGCTAACATTTAGGTTTGCAGGGAATTCTGGGTTAAAAACTTTGGGGATCAACAAAAGCCACACCTCCCTGGACTCCCCCAGATGTCTAGTATTCAGAAATGTCTGGGTTTAGTAGGTTTCCCAAGATGGCCACCGAGCCCAGGCCCAAATATGCAGGTGCCCCCTTTGCAAAAATAGGTTGTTTTGTGATAGACTGGGGCACCTGCGTTTTGGCTCGGCGGCCATCTAGGGGAACCTAGACCCCACCTGCTTCTAGGGGGGCAGTAAGACGGTCCCTTTTGGTTTGGGGGATAGGGACATTAGCATGCTCATTTTGGCTTGCCCCCACCCCTCTTTTAGAAAAAAAAACCCTGGTGTCTAGTGGGCTTTCCAACCCCACCTGCTGGGGGACAGAAAGACTGTCCCTTTTGTGTTGGGTGTGGGTGCATTGGCATGCCCATTGTGGACAGCCTCTATCCCTCTATTATATGTGAAAAAACAATAATCCCTGGTACCTAGTGTCCTTTCGGCCTGGGGGGCTAGACCGGGGGCTATTGCCCTCATCTGCACCCCAGGGGAGGGGAGAAAGACTGTGCCTATTTTGGGAGAGGTGGGGGCATTATAATACCCATTTAGGGGAGACAACCCCTACATTTTCACACAAAAACTACCCCAATCCCTCCACCCACTAAAAACTACCCAAACTCCCCACCTCCTAAAAACTACCCCGAACCTCTCTTCCCTGTCAACTTCTCTTTCCGACGCTCCTCTCTCCCCGCCCATCCCGAACACTAGACCGATGTTGCCTTAACCACGCACATGAATGGTTAAGGCAAAGTCGTTATTCAGGCAAGTCGTTGTTCGGCTTGCTGGCTTCCAGAACACGTGGCTCTGGCCTCATTGTTCTAGATGTTTCCCCTTTCTGATTGATATTACTAATTCTTACACCTCATAGGGGAACATGGGAAAACAGTCAAACTTCAAAAATATATTGCCTTTGCAGCCTTAAACCAAGCTAATCATGACTGAGTGATTATATTGTCCCAATTAAAAAATATGAGACTCGCACCGCATTTGATCAGCAATGTTATAAGTCCTTTTGAGCTGATTTAAAACAGGTTTGCCGTAACGAGAAACTAAATGGTGTATATCTAAATTAAAGATGGACCATTTGCAGTTTAAGGCAGCTCTAATCAAACACAAAAAGATCTTCACTGTGAAAAAAGTTCTTATTAGCAACAGGAACATTTCTGGAAAGCATTCAAAAATGTATTCTATTTCAGTGTAATGCCACATGTGCCTCCTATCTCAGAAAGAGTGGTGGCCGTCTCTTCATTATGAAAGTCGAAGACATCCAAGACTCTATTTTTTAGGTTCAAATCGAAGACCTTTTAATTTCACCAAAACTGATGGAGATACTGACTCTGGGCCAGTCTTTTTCAGAAGTAGGTAAAAAAAGATGTAGTGCAGCTGGTCAAAAAGCTCAGGGTCCTTGTGATCAATTTGCTACTAAAGTATATATATGTTCTCAGTGGCTAAAAACATTATCTCTTACCTGCCTGTTAACAAAATGTCCGTTTTATATACCGGCAACCTACAGGATAACTGTCTAAAGGCATGTGTAGATGACCTGCAATAGAGTTGATTTGACCAGCATCACCTCCTGGAATGCCACTGTTCAGCCTTCTGCCACCAGCATGAGGTGAAGAAAATTCTAGTCTCCTTGCTGAGCAATGTCATTGATGCTGCCAACTAGGGAAAGCTCTTACTCCTCGTCTTACATGATCCATCTGCAGTATTCGGAGCTATGGCCTTTGATCTTATGCTAAGCCACATCAAATGGGAGACCTAGGACCAGCCTCAAAGTGGCTCTATTTTTTGGGGCAAATAGGACGTACTGTATAAAGCTAACGTTTGATGCTTTTCAACCTCTTATGAAACCAATCTTAAGGATGTCACGAGTCAGAGGACTTCTGTTTTACTCATAACAATAGACATGGCTGCATGTCGGTAGCAGCTATGAAGGGTTTCATGTAGTAAGAGAAGGTATTAGGAACTAATGCACTGCTTCTGACCCTTAACCTCCCAGTTTGCCTTGCACCTAGAACTGATTGGAAGCAGGCAAACAAAACAGTGAAAGTATAGGGAAAGTTAAATGGCCTTCTGCCCCCAATCTGTGGAGAGCTCTGTAGCATGATGTAGGGCAAAGAGAAGATTGTCTCCAGAGGCGGCAGGACAGTTCCAGATACAGGACTCCATGGAGAGTAAACAAAGACAAAGGAACAAACTATACTAAAATGTAACCCGACTAAGAAAACAAAGTAAACAAAGAAAGGGCACAGCTATGGGAAGGGGCATGTGCCAAGAGCACACTAATAGCCCCTTAACACAGACTGCATGAGGTGCATACTGAATGGGGAAGTCATCCGTATGGTGTCCCAGCGTTCCCTGAGACAGAAGTAGAAATTATTTTTCTCTGCCTTCGTAAATTAATGCTTAGGAAAGGCTACTCTCCCAATTCAAGATGGCTGCCATGCGTGAGGACATTGTTGGAGGGAACTGCCATGCATTCCATGCCAAAGACACCTGTGTCCCCAGAGAATACAACTGTTGGATTGACAGCCACGTTTAGTGAAGTAAGGAGACAGGAGACAATCTGAAAATGCCCCCACTGGTGCTAATGTAACCTAGTTTTGGGCATAGTACATTGGAGTTCATACCCAATACCCATTGCACACATTCTGCCGACTCAAAAGAAGCATGGAGGATATAAATTGAGTGGCTCCCAAACCAAGTTACTTATGCTAAGGCCCTGCCAGCTGCTATTTTCGGGGTTATTTTCGGCCTTTCCATACACTGCGAGATTTAAGCACAGAATTTTGTGGGTTATTTGCGATGCTGAAATTAAGTTTGAAGCGCACATTAGCTAAATGATACAGTTTACCTTTCACTGTATTTGGCAGTTGAAACAAGTGCTGCTTTACAGCAATTCGGTTCACCGCCATGGTGTGTTGTAATGTCCCTAATCAATTAGAACTAGACTATGCTCAACTTGGAGGGTGCCAGTGCCAGTGTATCACTTGACTCAACATCATATGCACAGAATGCTCCAGCACAGTTGGTGCTATGGTCAATTAATTTACCAGCTTCTCCAAGATTGCACTGGCTTCCAATCACCAAATGTATGACCTTCATACTGGTGTACTGTCTGACATTCAAGTGTGTGCATGGTATTGTTCCGCTTTACAAGATTAAATGATTTCACGCCTGTGCCAATTTCTCACCCTGAGATCCTTCAATATGGGTATCCTCTCTGCTCTGAAGGTCGCTTTTCAACAGTGAGCAAAGCAGAGGTTTTCAATTTTGGGTCCCCTGTCCTGAAACTCCTCGTCCCTTGACATCAGTGTATCAACCCTATCCTGTGTCATGCTAATCATTACATTTTATTCCACGTAATTGTTCATGCTTAATTGCCTTTTCAATTGGAGATGGACTATTAAGACACTTAATATTGTAGAGGGCACCTTATAAATAAATCAATAATATGGTAATGTTTTGTGTTTAGATTTTTTGTATACAAGTTTATCGCTGGTAGATATTTTACAAATCTGCGTTGGTATTATTGTGGCTAAACATTGTACGACCCTGCTTTAGTTAATTTATCCCTCGGACGTTCTTACTCTGGCAACATGTTTTTTGTTTATTCACTCACACATAATTAAGGTTTATACATCTGGAAGTCACACTACGGCACCATACTCCCCTTCACTCAACGCCACTCCATTCTGCGCTACTTCACTCTTTGCCACTCCACTCCACTCTACTTGAGTCTGCTCCATTCTATGCAACTCTACTCCAAACTACAACACCCTACTCTACTCCACTCTACACCACCTACTCTATGCCACTTTATGCCACTCCAATCTACAAGACACTACACTACTCCACTTTATGCCACTCCCCTCTATGCCGCTGCACTCTACGATACTCCACTCTAAAATATTCTACTCTACGACACTCTACGCCCCTTATCTCTATTCCAGTCTATGCCACTCCACTTTATGCCATTCTATGAAACCATACACCACTCTATACCACTTCACTTTAGGCCACTGTACTCCACTCTATGACACGCCACTCCACGATACTCCATTCAATGACACTCTACTCCATTCCAATCTATTCCACTCTACTCCACTCTACTCCACTCTGTGCCACTCCATGCTGCAACACTCTACGCCACCCCACTCTACCTCTACAATGCTCTACTACATGTTACAACACTCTACGCCACCCCACTCTACCTCAACAATGCTCTACTACATGTTACAACGCTCTATGACACTCCACTCTACGACACTCCACTCTACGGCACTCCACTCTACGGCACTCCACTCCACGACACTCCACTCCACGACACTCCACCCCACGACACTCCACCCCACGACACTCCACTCTACGACACTCCACTCTACGACACTCCACGACATTCCACCCTACGACACTCTTCGCCACTTTACTCCACTCAACTCCACAGCACGCTATACCACTCCACTTTATGACACTTTACTCCACTCTATGTCATTCCATTCTACTTCATTCTTTGACACTTTACTCCACTCTATGCTATGCAACTCTACACCTCTCCTCTCTATGACACTCCACAACACTCAATGACACTCTGCTCTACTCTATGCCACTCTACACCACTTCATTCTACTCCACTCCACACTACGCCTCTCCACTCTAAGCCACGCCACTCTATGCCACTCCACTCCACTCAACTCCATTCTACAACTCTCTACTACACTCTATACCACTACACTCTATGCCACTTCACTCTAGGCTACTGTACTCCACTCTACGACACTTCACTGTACGGCACTCCACTCCATCACTCTCTACTCTATTCCACTCTGCATTAAATCTACAACATTTTAGTCCACTCTATGCACTCCACTCTAAAAACACTCTACGACACTCTTTGCCACTTCACTTTAGGTCACTCTACTCCACTGAATGACACTCTACAACCCTCCACTCTATGACTCTTCACTCTATGACCCTCCACAACACTCTACTCCACTCTATGACAGTCTACTGTATGACACTACACCCTACAACACTACACTGCATGCTACCCCGCTCTACCCCACTCCACTCTACCACACTCTAATCCACTCTATGCCACTCCAATCTACGCCACTTTACTCTACTCTGTGCCACTCCACGCTATGCCACTCCACTCTATGACACTTTACTGAACTCTGAGCTATGCCACTCCACTCTATTCCAATCTGCAGCACTCCACTCCACTGCACTCTATAACACTTTACTCCACTCTGTGGTATGCCTCTCCACTGTACATCACTCCACTCTATGACACCCTATTCCACTCTCTGCAACTTCACTCTATGACATTCAACTCCACTTTACGTCACTTTACACCTCTCTACGACACTTTACTCCACTCCCTGCTACACCAGTTCACACCCCTCCACTCTACATCACTCTGTGACATGACACTTCATGTCAATCTACTCCACTCTATGCCCCTCCACTCTATGGGCCCGATTCACAGAACTAACTTAAGACAAAATCCTAAACTTACTACCATTTTGGTATTCACAGAAGGCACTTACTCATTTCAGTATTCACAGAAGTTAGGAGTCCTAACTTTAGGACTCCTAAATGCCTTCTGTGAATACCAAAAGTCTTAAAATTAGGATTTTTCTCAGTTTAGGAGTCCTAACGTTAGGACTCCTAACTTTACCACTACTTAACTGAGAAAAATCCTAATTTTAAGGCTTTTGGTATTCACAGAAGACATTTAGGAGTCCTAAAGTTAGGAGTCCTAACTTTACTACTACTAAATTGAGAAAAATCCTAATTTTAAGACTTTCGGTATTCACAGAAGGCATTTAGGAGTCCTAAAGTTAGGAGTCCTACCTATACTACTACTAAACTGAGAAAAATCCTAATTTTAAGGCTTTCGGTATTCACAGAAGGCATTTAGGAGTCCTAAAGTTAGGACTCCTAACTTCTGTGAATACCGAAATGAGTAAGTGCCTTCTGTGAATACCAAAATGGTAGTAAGTTTACGATTTTGTCTTAAGTTAGTTCTGTGAATCGGGCCCTATGCCTCCACTCTATGCCACTTTACAACCCTCCAGTCTACGCAATCCTATGACACTCTTTATCACTCCACTCTACACCACTCCACTTCACTCTACTCTACTCTACAACAGTCCACGCTACAACACTCCACGTTCCAACACTCTATGCCAGTCTACAACACTCCACACAACTCTACTCTATGACACCCTACTCCACTCTACGCCACTCCACTCCATGCTATTCTGCTCTATGACACAAACCTTTAGCCATGCTGAACAGCAGCCACGCTGGTGCACAATATCGCTAAAACCCATTGGCAAACCCGCTCTTGCATTGGTGAGACCTGTTTGGATTGCCAATGCTTGTTAGTTTGAGTTATTCACAAGTTGATTTTGCTTTGTCTGTGCTGCTTGTTTCTATTTATCTAATGTAATAGTTGAAAAGAGTGCAAGAGTGCAAAGTGAACTGCACAAAAAGACAGAAAGGAAAAATGGCTGTGCAAAAACAGAGCTTGCATACACAGTGCAAAAGGACCGGTATGGTTGACAAACACTCTGTTCAAAAGACAGGCTTCAGGGCACAAGCGTGGACCAAGCCAACTGCAAGAGACATTCTAGGAGATATACTATACAAATGTCAGGCCACTGGACATGCATGCACAGCACACATCTTTCAGCAGATTTGCATGTCTTGCCCAGGACACAATGTCTAAAGCGCACAATGAAGCAGATTGTTCACAAAATGGCACTGGACTTGCTGTGTAAAGCACAATCTGTGGAGTAGAATGTGCACATGGTATACCACGACACACAGTGCAAAGCATATTCTAAAGAGCAGTTAGTTCACAAGCCATGACACAGTACACAATGGTTTATATTTTGCCCACGAAGGGTAAATGTACAAACTGACTGAATATATTGCCATGTAGGAGGATGGAGCTACACACTAACTAGGGAATTATCTGCCTGCATTATCAAATCACCTTTCACATCACAATACATGCTGCATGTGCACAGCAGTTCTAACAACTAATATTTTCTGCCCAAGCACACACTCGGCTTAATCAAACAAGTCAAATATTTTGACACAGCATATGTATTCATTCTTTGCCTTTAACTTTCTTCCTCTTTTGCCCCACCAGCCAACTCGTGTTTTGTCGCTTGGGGTACTCCCCACAACTTCATCAGGGCTTTCTTTCTTGAAAATCTCTTGGCAATATCTCCAAGACGGTTCTATTTCCGTCCTGGCAAGAACTTCTGAGGGTCCCGTTAAGTTTTATGTCTCAACTTATGTAGCATCTCATTTGATGTCTCCTATGTATATCTCGATCCCATTTGTCACTCAGATCCCTTGCATGAGCCTTGTATCTGACATCTAAGAGGCCGCCAATCCTAGTCCTGTATGCTCCGGTCCCCCACTGAGTATGGCTTCTGAGATGATATTGCCAAGAAATTTTCAAGAAAGAAAGCCCTGATGAAGTCGTAGGGAACACCCCAAGTGACGGGCAGTGAATTATTGTTTAGGGTAAAGTAGACTGAGGTGTGCCATGTGTGGTTGGTTAGTTGTTGCGCATGGGCACGGCCTGTCCTGTCTCCTGGGGTCGGCGAAGCTCGTGGCATGCGCCCCCAGCAGTCTTGTTTTGTGAATGCGGGCGGGGGCCATATGGGCAACTTCGGAGTTGTTGTGATGTGGGCACCTGTTTGGGGTCTGTTGGTCCAAGGACTGGCCAGTGCGACCTTCTCTCAGGTCTATGAGAGCAATAACTTTGAATTGTCTTGAGGGGGGTGGGGGGAGGGTTCTGGGCACGGAGACCCGGGCCAGTCCCACCCCCTTTGCTTTATCAGTAACATCCTGCACCCTCCTTCAGCGGGGATTATTTCAGGGATGCTTCTTGTGGTGTGCCTTGCCTTCATCTTCTTGCTGCCATATTGTTCCAGTTCCAGTGGTTATGCGCTGGCAATTGGGTTTGAGCCGGAGTAATACCGGTTGGGGCAGAGATTTTGTGCATGAATGGAAAGAAACGCCATGGCTTGCCGGGCGCTCTACACCACCTCATGTGGTAGACGGGGCGGGCCATAGAGTGGTGCCGCCGCACGGGGCACAGACGTCAAGCAACACGGGCATGTCACTGGTCGCCTCAGCTAGGCATATTCACCCGCGCTTTAGCCAGGGCAGCAGGTGGGTTTTGGTAGAAGTCATCTTGACGTGGACTGCAAGGCAAAAGTTGGTAAATACGTCATTAGAGGACATAAGACGACAAGGTATTAGAGACCATTTGGCATTATCAATATCCAGACAAGGGCAGTTTCTTGCACATATTATTCCCTTCCAGTTTTCACAGACTTGTCTGCCCCAGGGATATCCTTCCTTGGGCTAGTACTGAAAGGAGCATCTTCAGCGACCTGTGTCCCAAATATGTCAGTAGTCTACGCTGGGGTAGATGTTCCATAAGGGCATGGTTACAGAGGTTGTCCCAAAGCTTTGTGGTCAAATTGGGTTGGAGCAGCAAGTCTACAGTCCTTAGGAAGCAATTCGACATGCGGTCGATCCAGTAGGGCAGTTAGCTTACATAGTATTAGAAAGTGGATAACGTGCACTGGTTATTCAGCGACTTCATGCCCTAGGGGCACACGCACGTCTCTGCATCTGTTTTCATCCAGAAGGGTGCCAAGTGGCAAAAACCAGGAAATAGGTTTAATATGTGCCTCTGGCCTTACAGCTATGTAGAGCCAGTCTCATTTAGAGGTACGCCTAGGTGGAAATTGGGTGCTTTTTAAGGTTCTCATGACCTTTGCGGTTTGTGGTATCTCCCAGCGGATCCATAGTAGATGTACTGTGGCCTACATGAGACTGGGAATCTGGGATCCCGACACTCTTACGGGTTTTAGCATCCAGGGTCAGAGATGGTTAGCAGGTACTGGCATCTGTTTGAGGGCAGTTAAGCAAGCGGGGTGCACTGCATAAGTTGGCACTACACGAAAGGGAGAGGTGTCGCCAACAGTGGGGGTCAGGTGCGATGCCATGGCATTACTGGGCCATGCAAGGGCAGATGGGTACAGTGCCAGGAACCGCGTGATCTCTGAAGCTAGCTATGGGCAATCAGCAGTGGAGCGCATCAGGCAGGGCGGACTATGGGAATCCCAATGTTTTATAAGGTATGTCTGTACGCAGCCACCCCGGGGAGTGGCTGAAAGATAGGTTAAGGTATCATGTGAGGGCAAACTTGGAGCATTCCAAAGGCACACTGTGAAGCACCAGAGGTTTGATGGGGTGCAGTGTTATTGTGCAACTATGTACCAGCTGGAGTAGTTGTTTATACTGGTGTGCGGTTGTCAATAAGGGTGTTAGCAACCTAGTTTCACCTGCTAAAGGTGGTCTTGGACTTGTTTGCTGGACCGGGGAGAGGCCCAGGTATCAGCTGGATGTAGGTCAAGATGCCTACCCTTGTTAGAGGGGGCATGGACAGGTTTGCTGGACCTGGAGAGGGGCTCGAGAAAGCAGGCTTAGGTGCAAACTGGAGTGTATAGAAAGCTATGCAGTGCTCAATTAAGGGTGTTAAGCAAGCCAGCATTTCTTTATTTTGCCAGGACCAATGGTTGGGTATATGGTCTTTTGTGCGTCTTCAAGGTGGTACGAGGGGCGGAATGCAGGAGACAAGTGTTGTTTTCACCACTGAGTTAATTCGGGCCTAGGCTAGCGCTGGGACAGCTTGCTGAAGATAGCTGCGGCACAGACCGGGTGGGTGTCACCCCTCCTAACAGCGGGACATACACGTAAGGGGCTATGAGTTGTCTTTTCTGGGTAGGCAGGCACTGCTGTAAGAGATGACGTCCTCCATGCGTTAGAAAGCAACTATTGAGGGACATGTGAGTTATAGGGGTCAAGGATAACCCCTTGCTTAGTGAAGCAAGGAGCCCGGTCTAGGGAGGCCAGGAAGCCTCGCGCAAATGAGCTAACCGCGTCATGCGGAAATTCACTGTTCAAAGTAGACTTTATTTGGCTCGGATACCCAGGCATGCACTGGACCGGCTTGATGAAGAAGCCACAACAGAGTCTTGGGGTGGGGGGGTTTCCTCCTCCTAATGTGCTGGTCATACACCTGCGAGGGAATAATCTGGCATCTCTGGGGAGAAGGGCACTGCTTCAAGCATTGACGGTCACCATGTGTAAGTTGAGCATCCAGCTGGGGACCTGTGAGATATGGAGGGCTGAGATAATGCCCCGGCAGGTGTGGCGGGGCGCACAATCATGGGAAGCCAGGGAGGTCTCTTGCAGGAAGGTAACAGCGCCATGAGGAAATTCTCTGAGCTAAGGGGGTTTGCCTTCATCCATCATGGTTTACTGCACACTAAGGCCACAAGGTGTTTTGATGAAGATGGGGTACACCTGTCCAGAATGGGTTTGGACCTGTTCTTACTTGTTCTGGGTGAGGCCTCAGAGACAGCAGGGTGTAAGTAAGGAAGCCTATCTTGGTTGGGGGCTCTGGGGTGACGGTGGCCACACCCAGAGCTGTGGCGTAGTTACAGGGCGATCCAGAGGCTGTAAGGTATAGAAGGGTACCCTCTGCACGAGCACAGTAAGGGTGCTAAAGCCAAATATCCACAGGGAGGTCCTCGCGTTGGACCCTGGAGGAGCGACGGCGCCCCGTTAGTCCTACGGTCGGTTGAGGACCTGAGCAACCGGGGGTTGCCTGGAAGGCTCCGCCCCCCTCTGGGGCATGAGCAAGGGTGTGGACTGGCGGTCCACCGGTGGGAGGGGTCACCCCTCCCCCAAATCTGACTGACACCGATTGGATTGGCCACGGTGTAATTTGGCTCATCAGGTGGCAGGCGGCGAGGGGCTGCCTGCCTTGGGATCGCCCGTAAGCTAACCCACCAATCTTGGCAATGTGTAATGCTAATAAACCTGCAGCAATTTTCTCCACAAAGAAGGTGTCTTGTCTGGTTATTTCGCTGAGAGATTGTTGTATGGGGGGGATGGTGAGTGTTGCCGATATTGGCACTATGGAGTGGCGTTTTTGCCCGGACAGCATTAATTAAACAAATGACGAGATTCATGTTGTTTGATTTAAGTACCCACCGCTGGTCAGTTGTTGAACAGGGATCTTAGGGAAAGGGCAGTATGCGAAGTAGCACTGAATGCCCAAGCTTTCTCAATTTTCAGAGACTCCCTCAATACAATGCTGAAAGTTGTGAAAAATAAGTAACTAATGTCTCAAGTTTACATTTACAAAGCTGCGCATTTTGTCATGCCAAGTCAAAGTGATAGTCACATACATGCCAATAGACCCATTCAGGCAGGAGACTCAGGAGTTTTTAAGGAAAAAAATGCTTTATTTTAGCTCTCTTCCCTCTAAATATGTCTGTGATTCAATATAAATTCATGTGGAAAGTTCATTCCCGGATTTTGATTTACAAATGTCTCACTTTCCATTTTAAATTATTGCCATGTTTGTTAAATCGTTTCCCTCTGTGCAAGCTTCTAAACAACCAAGCGCTACATGGCGACTAGGACCGAACCCCGTGACTTCCCGAAAACTGAAAGTAAGATCCTCAAGGAACCGAACGTAATAAAAGGCCGGAGGACCTGTTTTACCGGCAGTAGAGGTGCGGCTGAGGGCGTGTCCGCCTCTCTACCTATTCCCAGTTAGTCGACAGTTGTCACTGAGGGGACCTGCGGCTTTTCTCTCGCCATGGACTCTGCACTCGACACGGTAAAGCTTGCTATTCATAATTCATGTATGTCAGTCTGTCTTTGTTTGTGTGTTTGGCAGAGAGTGTATTGTTTCGCCCATCTTTCACCTTCGCTGGGTTTCAGCGCCCGCCCCATCGGGGGTTAAAGCGCGTTTTTCGTCAGATTTTGACTATGTGAAGAGCTGATGCAACTAAACTTTAAGCCATGACACCTTATACCGAAAGGAAAGCGTGTTTGTCACGAGTCTTAGGAAATGAATGCCAGCGGGTCAAAGGCAGCTGAAGCACATGAAACTACATGCAGTGGACAAGCAGGTGACTTTCACTTTCGGTTGGCAGGTGTGTCGTCAGAATCCTACAGCACCGAGCTTCGTACCTGTTTCAGCGTTGTTTAAACATCTGGGGGCATATTAACAAGCCAGGCGATAAAATTATCGCCGCTTTAGCGGCAGAAAACTGCCGCTAAAACGGCGATAATGGGCTTGACAATGTGCTCTGTGGAATTCCAATTGAAGCCCATGTTAAATGTGAAGGACGTCTAACATGGGCTTCAATTGGAATTCCACAGAGCATATTATGAAGCCCATTATCGCCGTTTTAGCGGCAGTTTTCTGCCCCTTAATTTGGAAAGTGATAGTAGGGTGGGCTGCCTTCGGTTTCTTTAAAACAAAATATTATTTTTCATCATTGGTTTGGCACATACTCAGAAAAGAGTGCTTTGTTTCCCTGTCCCAAATTGCAATCTTCGTGCACGTCATCTTTTAAGAGTTGTGGTGCCATTACAACAACTGCTGCAGATCCAGCAGCCAATGCGAAAAGCACGTTGTGTAGCATCTTACATCCCTATGGTCCAATGCGGGACCCGCATTTATTTTCCTCATCAGAGGTTTCCAGAGAGCAAGAAAGGGTTAACTCTCCAAACGAGAAAGGAGGATGAAGAGAAAAGGGAATAACAGGCACAACGGGGGAGGCAGTAACCTGCAAGAGTGAGATAAAAGGGGTAGGGAGTGCCTGCCAGTATATAAGAGTTGGGTTCAGGACTACGCAGCCTTGGTTATGCCGACATTTAATAGAGCATTTAATAGAGCCGGCCGCGTGGGCAGTGCTTTGGGCACCGGCACTCTTTATTTTCCAAATTATTAAGCACTGCGTCCCTCGCCCATGGCCTATTACTTTTGAGCAGTGCCGGAATTGGAAACGAGTAACTCGGGGAATCTTTACATTTGGGGGACAAAATGTGACAGAGGAAAGTGGGTGTTATCAATCACAAAGGGCATAGCTGACTAATAGTCAACATATGCATTTCTGTTTAAAATGTCTGCTGCACAGAAATTGGTAACAAGGACAAATGGGACAGTAAATCTGTTCTAGATTACTTACTTAGTCACAAAATGGCTTCATCCTAAAATACCTTACAAGGTTAAGACACCTGCTGCAGAGATAATTGTCTACCCAGCAATTGTGAGAGAATTACAATAGTGGTAAAATAACTCAAGTGATTAACACAGTTCTGAGAGAGTTCTGTTTATTGCCCAGTCACAGGTTTGAATCATAAAGTAGTTGTTAGATCTGGGGGTCTCTAGTTGGCACAGGTAGGTACCTTTGACCAAATAGGGACCCTTGTGTCTAGTCAGGGTAAGGGTTACACTCCTAAAATAACCCCTGCTCACCCCCTTGGTAGCTTGGCACGAGCAGAGAGGCTTATCTCAGAGGCAGTGTGTAAAGCATTTGTGAACACATACTGTAACCCAGTGACGACACTACAGATGGACACCACACCAGTTGTATATTAAAAATAAGTATTCTTTATATAGATTTAACACAAGACCACAAACGACAAAAATCCACAATACTGTACTTCAAATGCGACACTTTGAGTTCAATGTACCTTTGGATGCGTAACGCTATACAACAAAAGTGTTGCAGGGAAGGTGATACGTCGGTTCCTTACACGCAAGAACGGTGATGCGTCGGGTCCCTACTGATGCATAGGGGATGCGTTGGTTCGTCTCGGTGTGGGAAGGTGATGCATCGGTTTCTTACTGCCCTTCCGTGGCGATGCGACCAGCAAAAACTGTGATGCGATGAAGATCCGGTGCAATGAAACAAAGATGGCGTCTTCTTCTTGATGTGACACGATGCTTGCACACCCGACGGCCGTGCGACGACTCAGCAATTCTTCTGAGCCACGACAGGCCCTGCAAAACGCTTCTCCGGTGATGCAGCAGCGTCTGATGCGACGTCGATCCTCTTCTCCGGTGATGCGAGGCACTTCGGCAATGTGATGCGACAGCTGCAGCGGTGACACCCTTCTTCAGCGCTGCGACGACAGCAGCGGTGACACGCTTCTCCGATGATGCGGTGGCATCTGATGAGACGTCGATCCTCTTCTCCTGCGATGCGAGGCGCTTCTGCGTTGTGAAGCAACAGCGGCAGCGGCGACACCCTTCTTCAGCGATGCGATGACAGCGACTGTGGCGGCGACTCACTTCTTCTTCGTGAGTCGCGCTTCCAGCTTGTTGTGACACGCAGTCCCTCAGAAGGCCCAACACAACAGCAGGCACTTCCAAAGAACTCTTTGGGAGCTGGTTGGTGAAGTCTGTTATCCCTGACACTTCAGCAGAAGGCAAGCTCTATCTCAAGCCCTTGGAGATCCTTCACAAGTTGAATAAAAGTAGCACAAAAGTCCTTTCTCCTTTCTTTGGCAGTCAGGCAACCACTGCAGGCCAATCCCCCAAACAGCACTCAGCTTAGGGATAGTCTCCTCCTCAGTCTCTCTGGTTGCTCTCCTCAGCAAAGGTTTCTTCTTGTTTCCCAAAAGTGATCTAAAGTTCTGGGGTCTGGGTACCCCTTTTTATCCTCATTTACCCACCACTTTTGTATCACTGTGCACAATATGTCACTTGGTCACACATCACATTGTATTTCATCTTGTGTTTGACAGCTTTTAAAATCGCTTTGGGTATTTATAAATGACGCAATTTAAATACAATAACCTGATACCCACCAATTTGTGTTGTTTTTGGGCTTTATATGTGTTCCTTGAATTTAAAGTGGAGTAGTTTGATGAATAACTCACTGAATTGTTCTATTGTTTAAGAAATAGTTTTTACACCCGACAGGACCACTATCTTTCTTTACATGTCCATGCCCAGGTTCTGAGGGACACTGGGTTGCCCCATTGCTAACTAAACTTGAATTAGTGCAGGTTCTAACCTGCAAGGGTTCTTTTTCTCTCATTTATTTTTTTTGTATGCATATATCTTCCGGAGCATGTCGGATAAGGAAACATTATCCTACAGTGAAGAGTATATAACTTGGTTGATACAAGAGCAGGGCGCATCAAACTTCCTGCTAGGATCAGACAGAGTATCGGTTGATGCTAGCCTGGATGAAAAATTAGCCAAGGTTGGAGAAAAAACGGATTTGATCCCGCCTTCATGGACATGTCTTAACTAAGTATCTGCAATCAAACATAATTCCGAAAGGCCTACAGGTTCGGAACGAGCCTGCTATCTTCATAGACGTCCCCAAATTTAGGGAGGGGTTTAGTCACGTTGCCAATAATTGATCCAGGCACTGGATGGTGCCTGGAGTAAAGACCGCAATTGAATACGTGAAAAAACTCACTCAGGAAATCGCTGACCTTAAGAAGGAATTCCTTGAGGGTAGTGCCCTCTCCAATGCAAGGGAAGCCCTAGAGCAAGTGGAAAAAACACTCGCAGACTTCAACACAGTAACATTGAACAGAAAGTTAGACAAATATCGAAAGATATAAGAAACTACGATAAGAAGCTAACTTATCCATACTTGGCTGACGATTACTATCAGCAGGACAGCCAAGGCTTCTTCTCAAACAGAAGCAGGCAGAGACCCAGGAGGTATAATACCTTCTCAGATTCCTCAGTAGGGAGTGGTTCTGATTCCAACTCTGAGAGACCGTCCACTAGCCATCAGGGTAACCAGGGCCCTCATTTTTTAGGGGAAGGTTATCACCAATCCAACAGGGGTGGTGGGACGTCTCAGAATTGGGAACTGCCAAGAGGTTGGAACAAGGGCAGGAGCACCCAGCGGGGAACCTCACGTGTCTGCTTTTACCAACCAGAAACACATGGGGAGATCTCAACATGCAGACAAACATACAGAGGGTGAGAACCCCCCCCCCGAGAACAGCAGTGACATTCAGTTATTGAGGGAACACACGTTACCCACTGACTCCACATTATCTACTGACCTTGCAGCTAGCGACACACAGACAATGACTAACTCGGAATTGATGTCAATTGATGGCACACAACAAAGCACCAATACCAACAAGGCATTAAACTTGATCCAGGACGTGCAACACGAAAATAATCACAACTGCATGGACCCAATAATCAACCCATACTATGGGCCTCATGTAGGTAGCCAAATACCGGTCGGTAACGGCCGATTTTCGGTAATTATACCGTTACCGACCGGTATTTTGGCTTTTGGTATGTAGGGGGTGAATTTCTGTATTCGGAATTTACCGAATCGGTAAAATTACCGAATCGGTAATTTTACCGATTCGGTAATTTTACCGATTCGGTAAATTCCGAATACAGAAATCAGATGTAGGGGGACTGTGTGGGTGTTGTTTAGAGTCGGTATTTACCACCAACTAATAGTTGGTGGTAAATAAAGTATGGATGAGTAAAAGCATTGAAAAGCGCTTAGAAGTGTGCACATGTGGCAGACATACATGCCCTTAGGGCATGTATGTGTGCCACGTGTGCACACTTGGCCGAATCAGGGGTGCAACAGGGTGTCAATGTGACACCCTGCCACCCTTGCATGTGCTCCCCCATTACCGAATCGGTATTTACCGATTCGGTAATGAGGCATACCTTCCCCTCAATGGGAAGGTATGCCTCATTACCGAATCGGTAAATACCGATTCGGTAATTACCGACTCACTCTGATTCGGTAACATTTACTGAATTTTTACCTACATACACTTTACCGATTCTTAAATACCGAATCGGTATGATTCGGTATTTTAGAATCGGTAAAGTGTATGCCACCTACATGAGGCCCTATGTCTCCAGCTGAGAGAGAGGTTCTTTCGTAAGGGCTATCATTTGTGCCCACAGCGATACCGGATTCCTTCTATGCTAAACTTGAGCTGCAGAGATTCTTCAGAAAAATCAGACTGAAGTACTACTTCAGTAAAAATACCTATAACCCCACAGCGGCTGCCACAAACTTCAGACCTCCATCCACCTTTACACCAGGAGCATACCTGATGAGTGAGAAAATACTAGCCTACGAGAAGATCGTCCTCTAAGAAACCATGCAACTGTTGGAGGAAAGAAAATATATAAAGCACAACATCAGCAAGGATGAAAGAGTGGCGCTACGATCCCTGGGCACCAATGCTTCCATTATTATCAAAGCAGCAGACAAGGGTGGTGCGGTAGTCCTACAGAACACTGCCGACTACGTGGAGGAAATGGAATTGCAATTGGGGGTCCTGGAAAGTTACCACCGTACCCATAGGGACCCTACTGCTGAACTGAAATCCCTGATAGAGAAGCTAACCCAGTATGGACTGTCAGAAGGATTTCTGAGCCAACCAGAGTGTGACTTCTTGAATAAAAAAGAACCAAGCATCCCCATGATATATACACTATCCAAGGTACACAAGCGGATAGAGAAGCCACTAGGGAGACCCATTGTTTCTGGTTGCGGGTCTATATTGGAGCCACTCAACCAGTTCATTGATTATTTCCTGCAACCCTGGGTCCCTGAGACCAAATCTTTTGTGAGAGACACAATGCACATCATACAACTATTGGAGGGTCAACCATATGATGTCCAGACTCAACTCCTAGTGACTCTTGATGTGTCCTCACTGTATACGTCTATCCCCCAATACAAGGCACTGGACGTAGTCCGAATCACACTGGATAACATCCCAGACCGCATTGGATACCAACTGACTTTCTGATATCTTTGCTGGAAATTGCCATGAAGAAGAATTACTTAATTTTCAAGAATCAATTTTGCTACCAGTGCAAGGGAGTTGCGATGGGTGCTACTTACACACCGAGCCTGGCCAACATCTTCATGGATAATTATGAGGAGGACCATCTATACAGCCATGACAATCCATACATAAACCAGATCACAGTATGGAAACGCTACGTAGACGATATCATAATGATTTGGTCGGGTAATGCCAACGAGCTAAAGGAATTCCAGAACTGTCTCAACACCAGAACAAGGGACATCCAATTCACCATGAGAAGCAACACTGAGGCCATAGACTTCTTGGATCTGACCTTTCGAGTTGAAGATGGCCTTTTATATTGTGATCTTTACCGTAAACCCACTGAAAGAATCACACTGCTCAAGTACGAATCACATCACCCCCGAAGTCTGAAGGATAACTTACCGTATGGCCAGTACCTCAGGCTCAGAAGGAACTGTACTAGAAGGACAGACTTCTTCAAAGAAACAGAAACCCTTACGAGTCGTCTAAAGGAGAGGGGATACCCTACAGGACTATTGGAACGTGCACGCAAACGCACCTGGTAATACAGGTGAAAGAGAGAGCTACAAAGACAGAAAACATTGTATGCGTGACAACATTCAATACTAAAAGCAATGGCATAAAAAAGGTTGTGAAGAAGTATTGGAATTTGGTTGCAAGTGAACTTAACACCAATGAAGACCTCGTCTTTGCCTTTAAAAGGGGCAGGAACATCAAAGATAATGTGGTCAGGGCATATCTTGAACCCCCGAAACTGCTAGACCTCAGGAGCCATCTAGGCCTACCACCCATAACTGGACATCACAAATGCGGCCAATGCAAAGCGTGCCCCCTGTGTAATGAAGGATCCACTTTCACACATAACAACAGAACATACAAGCTACCACACTTTTCCAATTGCAATAGCACCAACGTGATATACTCAATCCGTTGTCCGTGTGGTCTACTTTATGTGGGACAGACCGCCCAGAAAGTAAAAGCAAGAATACTACAGCACATGAGTAGAGTAAGGTGCAAGGTACAGGGCGCTCCTTTGGTTGAGCATTTTGTGACACACAACCACCCCCCAGACAGCATGGGTCATAGAGAAAATCAGTGTCCATCTAAGAGGCGGGTCCATTTCAATGGGTCTCAACTACAAGGAATCTAGGTGGATCCACTCTCTTAACACGGTACAGGAGGGGCTCAATGAGCTAGAGGAGACCTCAAGACAAATGGGCCAGCTTTAACATCTGAGGGGCACAAACCACACTACATGATATACGGTTGATGTGACTAAATCAGGCGTATAATTTAAGAGGATCAATGATCGTTTAATGTGAAGGTGAGCTAATGTTACATACAGTACATCTGCGGAATTACAATTTGAGTATGACTACCTGGCTTGTGGTTCTGCGCTTTGTGGTAGGAGCAGAGAGGTGCATTGTACCACAATACCACAATACATGTTACACAAGTACCTTGTTTTCGTAGTTACCCTAATGACAATGTCAATATTAATTTCTGTGGTGTTTAACCATGTGGGAGCAGAGATGTGCATTGTACTACAATACATGTTGCACAAGCACCTTGTTCTTGTAGTTAACCTAACTACAATGTAAATAATTTCTGTGTTTAAATGATGTTCCTATTGACTTCATGACAGTCTGGACGACTTGCCTTCTGTTCTAATATATGACAATATGCATACTGCATGTTCATATGAATGTGCATCGCTTAATAACCAGCGTATGACGGTGTGTTAATGTATAACTGCCATTATTGTGCATGCAATCTTGTTTTAACCAGCTCAGAAATGTGTGTTAATGTGTAATCGCCAATGTATGAATTACAATTATCCCATTTAGCTTTTTGGCAATCCACACTCCAAAACGCCTTTATACCAACTAGATTCTAAACCCGAGGTTTGAGCTCTGCAGCTATCGTGCCCCACATACAGCTTGTTGATCAGGTTGCTAAGCAACCAGATGACGCCACATACGCACATACCACTGGGACATGCTCCCTACGGCATTAGGTTGCTGGGCAACCGAAAGAGTCAGCATCCTGCTGCTGCTCCACACGAGGCGACGCACACGTGCATGTCAATTATGTGTTGGCATATCAGTGGCTTGATATGTAGGCTCTGTGTAGAATTATACCGGCATGCCAGGACTCACGACTGAGCACACCACCAACTATTGAAGGTGCTACAAATCATTACTAGAGGTGAGCGCATCAGGAGTTGATGTTTGACCAAGTGGGTCTAACTTTATTCCCCCTCCCGGTTTTCCCACAGATCCAAACAACTTGCCACAAGAAAGCTCCAAAGCGCGAGCATTTTTTAACGAACAAACCAATTTATATCTTTGACTAAAACCCGTAACTTGGTGACTCTTCTAGCCACACAGCCCTAAATATGTTCCTTTGTTAAACCGGAGGATTTATTCTAATCCCCGCGGTTCTGTCTCCCCCCCTCTAATTTACATAGAATCAGCCCGTGATCCGCATTGGCTTGTTGTAAGCGTCCGAGTGCGCTTTTGAAAATGATCACGTCCTATCCGCGTACGGACTTCGGTGAGTTCTACAACCACCTAACACACCCAATCACTGGCAGATAACTAAGGGAATTTTCTTAAAACTACTCCGTTCTTCTCCTTCTTTGTTTTTAGAATTGCCACAACGGGGATAAGGTTGCGCACATGCCTATGCGCTCCTAAAGCCTATGTAGGTGAGTTTTCTGCCACCATTTGAGTCACCGACTACACAACTTTAGTGTATAGATATGGAATACACCTGATTCATGCACCTTCCCATTCGCAGGCTGTCATCCCTCCCCCACCCTTGTCCTGATGAAGACCCGCGTTGACTACATAATAGTGCAGATCATGGGTTAAACCTCAACAATATTCCCTGGTCCAGATTAAGGCTTTGCGTGGAAAAGATTAATTTGTTTAAGCTGCAGAGCCAATAATTCTTTGCTTCTGGACTTCTGTTTCCTTTGTACATATTTTAGTCACCTTGTACATAATACACACCACTTTTGTATCACTGTGCACAATATGTCACTTGGTCACACATCACATTATATTTCACCTTGTGTTTGACATCTTCTAAAATCGCTTTGGGTATTTATAAATGACGCAATTTATATAAAATAACCTGATGCCCACCAATTCATGTTGTGTTTGTGCTTTATATGTATTCCTTGAATTTAAAGTGGAGTAGCTTGATGAATAACTCACTGAATTGTTCTATTGTTTAAGAAATAGCTTTTACACCCGACAGAACCACTGTCTTTCTTTACATATCCATGCCCAGGGTCTGAGGGACACTGGGTTGCCCCATTGCTAACTGTCCCTGAGACTTCAGCAGGAGGCAAGCTCTATCTCAATCCCTTGGAGATCCATCACAAGTTGAATGAAAGTAGCACAAAAGTCCTTTCTCCTTTCTTTGGCAGTCAGGCAACCACTGCAGGTCAATCCCCCAAACAGCACTCAGCTTAGGGATAGTCTCCTCCCCAGTTTCTCTGGTTTCTCTCCTCAGCAAAGGTTTCTTCTTGTTTCCCAAAAGTGATCTAAAGTTCTGGGGTCTAGGCCCCCCTTTTAACCTCATTTTCTCTTTGTTCTCTGAAGGCAGAGAGGCCTTTGCCTAGTCCAAACCGGTTCTGGTCAGTCCTGGAGCTCTTTGTTGACAAGACTCCTTCTTTCCTTTCACAGTGCAGGCCAGGACATCAGACGCACCACAGGAGGTGGAGCCAGCATTGTGGAGGGAAGGCAAAGCCCTATTCAGGTCCCAGGTGCAACACCTCCCACCCATCTACATGCAGATCTCTCTATTCAGCCCTGTGCTGACTCACCCTGTCTCCTGGAATCACCCATCCCCTGTCACTCAAACTCCAGACAAGGAATACACAACCTAGCAGAGGCAGGCTTGGATGGTTAGACAAGAAAATACCTACTTTCTAAAAGTGGTATTTTCAAACACAGAATGTTAAAACCAACTTCACTAAAAGATGCATTAGGTCAGTTAGGATTATAAAATGTGTAGGAGAGTGGCATCGACTGCATAGTTGCCCCCAACTTTTTGCTGATGTTTTTGCTGTTTTATGACTCTAGCCAGGCTGTGGCCCTGCTATCCAGGACCCCAGCCTATCTGCTTCCTCTGTTAAACGATGTGAGTACCCTAGGTACAACCCAATTGGATGCTGAGGATGCCCTGACAGTCCCTTGTAGATGGTACCCTAGGTACCCAGGGCATGGGTCCCTCAGTAGGCCTACCAGGGCTGCAGCACTTATTTTGCCACCCTGGGACAGCCATACAAACTGACACCACCAGACCACTACTGTAGTCTGGGTAAGGTGGTGCTGGCACCCCTTACAGGGATATAGGTATCCTATATCCCACCCCATTACAACACATATACTCTCATAGGTCACCCCTATAGCAGGCCTTGGTAATCCTACAAGGCAGGGTGCTGAGGTATGTGTGAGGGGGGACCCCTACATGAGTAGGGCCTCTCTGCAACCTTCGTAAAATCATTGCTGGGTTGTTTGTAGTGTAGCCATACCATATACTCTTAACCGCATTATAAGTCTATTACGATATCGCGATAACTTGAGAATGGCTACACAGAACCATATCGTGTTTTGTGTCAAACATGTAGGAATCATACCCCCAGTCCAGCCATGGGCATGAGGGTACGATTCCCCCCTGCTAGAGGGGCGATTTTGGAAAAGTGGCAGAATTTAGACACCAATTTAAAAGTGCACAAGTTTCACAAAATGGCTACTACCCGCCACCTACACGACCCTGGCTGGCTGTTGCTGGGGAAAACCCCAGCCTCGCCAGCTGGACAATAGGGCTCCTGTGGCAGGGAGGTGCTAGCATCTCCCCAGACAGGATAATGTGGATTGGAACAGGGTGGGTGCACCAAAAGTCCTTTCAGAGTTGCACGTAGGCAGCTGCAGAAGCCTCATTCTGCATACACCGCTTGGAACCGGTTCAGGGGCATCCTGCCCCTCGCCCAGGCGGGAAACACACAAAGGGGAGAGGGTGTAGCCACCCTTTCCCACCTCACCTACCATTGGTGGACACTACTCTGGACACTCCCCTAATCGTGGGGATAAAGGTGAATAACGTGGCCCCAGAGCCTCAGATTAATCTTGAACTTTACAGTCTTGACCTTCGACTTGCTGCTGCCCAGCTGATGGAAGAAATCTCCTTTGGGATAAAGGAGTTATCCCCCTGCTTGGCAGGCACCTGAAACACTGCAAGTAACCCGGTTGGAACTTCGCTGCTCTCACGAACTTCGACGACTTCCAGAAACCTTGAGGTGGGTTTCCAGTGCATCCCAGAGGCCAGTGAGTGTGCTCAACGAGTTTGGGCACCGTGGACTGCGTGGGTGTTGAGATCCCCAATACCCCAAGCCACCGGCCACCTCTTGCATAGCACACGACCCTGACCAGTGGGGAAGTTGTGCTTTGGCCCGTTTTCGAGCCAACCACTTTACAGCAATTGTGCCAAAGACCAGCGCCCTAGCCCCCTCCGGTGGCCCGTGGGTGCCCTTTTACGCACGCCAAATTGCCGCCTCCCGCGGTCCCTTGTCTCTCGACTTGTGGGCCCTAGCGGAGGTCTATCTTTACAATCAAGAGTTCCCCTGGTTGCTCCAGGCCTGCTCTACAGTCTCCTTGAAGGAGACCTCTCCCAGACCTCGTGGGTCTGCACTGTAGCAGATTTGTTTATTCTTCGTGGGTTGCGGTTGCCAAGGCTTAGTGGATCCAATCCGGACACTAACACCGCAGCGACCCTCATCCGATGTGGGACCGTCGCCCTCCTGAAGCTGGCCTTCCTTGAAGCCTCCCGGAGCCCGTGGCTGGAGATCCAAGCTACACCACTTTCCACCTGAAGCACCCGACATCGAAGGGCTCTTTGCTTTGAGCCTCCTGGTCACTTTGCCGTGACCCAGACTCTGTCCCCTCTGCTTTCAGGTTCTTCTCTACAATCTTCACATCTTTGATCTTCACGGCATCATCGACGCTTTTGGCTAGCAGAACTTTTGACTATTTTCCCATTGAAAATCAGCCCGCGACCCGACAGCAGAAACGACCTATGCACCCGGCTTCCCTGGGGCAGGTAACAGTGGTACCTTGGTACTCTCGTGGTAGTGGGCTCTTCAAAAGCTTAAGTCTGAAGTTTTAACTTTGTACTCCTGCTAGAAGTAGTTTTAAACTGTTTATTTCCAACCGCAACATTCTCCATAGGCTGTAATAGAGATCTCGATAGCAGCTACTTGCACTGCACGCGCCTCCCGTGGGTCCCCTTCCTCATAACCTGGGGTGGATTCTTAAGGGGCCAGCGATCCTGAATGCCCTAGGCATTGCCTGTAGAATTGTCGTGGTTCTTATACCACTTTTTTAGTATATGGTTTGGTCCTCCCCGGGGCCCAATGTTAATAGTGCTATTTATTGTGTCTATCAATGCTTGTTTTGATATTGTAACTTTGCCACAGCTTCATAAAGAGACTGTGGGATTCTGTCTAGAATAAATACATATATTTTATATATATACCTGTGTGGGCTACTCTTTCATTTGGTTATTCAAGAGGTTATTATGGTAAAACAATAAGCTTAACAACCCTTCAAGACTTAGCCTGAAGGCTGCTCTCCACAGCTACCACTAGGATAGCTTTCTTTAAAAGTTGTCTTAAACCTATCATCAATAAGAGTCCAATTGGACTGGTGCAAGGTGTCCCTATAACTAGGAGGCAGCATATGCCAGGCCAACTTCTCACAAGATGTAATAATCAAACTGCCCATACTGGCCTATGGGGAACAGGTAGCCTTGTAATAGTGAAACACGAAAATGGCTGTAATTCACTATTAGGACATGCCACACACATCAGGGCATGTCCTACCTTTTACCTACAATGCACCCTGTCCTTGGGCCTACCATAGGGGTGACTAATATGCAGAAAAGGGAAGGTTTAGGGACTGGCAAGTGGGTGCACTTGCCCAGTCAGCAGGGCAGTACCAGACTGCACACAGGCTCTGCAATGGCAGACCTGAGACACACTTTACAAGCTGCTTATGTGGGTGGCACAACCAGTGCTGCAAGCCCACCAGCAGAATTTGATTTACAAGCCCTGGGCACACTCAGTGCACTGTACTAGGGTCTGACAAGTAAACCAAATCAGCCAATCATGGAGTCACTAATCCATACATCAATTTACCATAGGGAGAGCATATGCACTTTAGCACTGATAAGCAGTGGTAAAGTGCCCAGAGTCATAAAACCAACACAAACAGGTCAGACAAAATACAGGAGGAAGGCAAAAAGTTCAGGGATGACCCTGCAAAAAGTGCCAAGTCCAACAGTAGTATGGAGGGTTAATGTGCCTGCTGCAAAGCACATCGTGTAACATGGTGATCACAATTTTATATAGTTAGGTATGTGCACTACTGCTTTTGAGAATGAGATCACTTTGTTACTTCCAGTTCATATGTTGTAAGCCTTCTAATATAGCACAGTGATCTGATTACCAGCATCAAGGAGCTGCGTTCAAATTTTAAGTCATGAGTTTAGATCCTTATAGTTTTTTAGGTCGAGCCTAGCGGTAGCGCAAATGCACTGCTCGTTCTGCGAGACTGCTGTAGTAGAGTGTGGGAGAGAAGCCGCGCCCACTCTACGCCCATATTTTTCATTTGCTTGTGCCATTGTCTTTCATAAATGGTGCCTTCGAATTCGTTATTAGGCTTGTTGGTCCCTCCTTATTACAGCCTTTTCTTCATTTGTAACCTCCCATGGTTACTGGCGCCTTTACTTTGGTTGTTACAGGGGACCTGTGATTTAGCCTGTAAGCACTATATAATTTATTGAGTTTCTATTACTGCAGGTCGGACATGCACTGCTTCAGCTGAAACCGCTTGTGTTTTTTTAAGCTTTCAATCACTTTAACCCGGCATTATCCTGTGTCTGTTTCAATCCCCCAAAATGGATTTAGAAATGATTAGCAAATTAAGTCATGTGAATTCCAGGTAGCACATAATCATGTGCTAATGGGCTGAAGCTGACAACAGCACATCTGTGTTACATGTCATCTGCACTAAAGCTACCTGACGGGTTGTTTTCAAAAGCCTGTTTTAGTAACAACAACAACACCACTACCAATACCACCACCACCAATACAACCACCAATACCATCACCATCACCACCAATACCATCACCACCAATACCACCACCACCAATATCACCACCACCACCAATACTACTACCACCAATTTCACCACCACCACTACCCTCCAATACCACCACCACTGTGAAGGCACTGAACACTCCACGGAGGCAGAACACAGCTAAATCCCAATGCCCACCTCCCGGAACACACTGCCTGTAAACACAGCTGCTTCATGTTGGGGGGAAAGGGTTGGGGACAGAGAAGAGACACTCTGGCTGGACCTGGACTCTCTCTCTCTTCTTGGGAGTCTTTCTCTAGAACTCTACTTGGCTGGCATGGAAAGTTCCTAATGCACAGATGGAGACAAAGTTATTTGGATATCTTTCTTTTCCTACACTGTAACCAATATAGTTAAACTACACCTTTGCTCTCCCCCTACCAGATTCTGCAAGAGTCTTTGCTCCTCTTCTTTTTCTATCTTTTAACGTCAGCTTCAGAGTTTCTTTAAGCTGAAGATACCTAATTCACAAAGGGAAATAAATCTTCAAGGTTAAACACTTTCCTTTCTACTTCCTCCAGTAGACTAATAATTTCTTTACTTATTCCTACCTATTTAGTCAGCTGTACCAATCTTTTCAATACAGTTTATAAACAATAACCTTTGTAATAGATTGTATCTTTCTGTATTTGTTTTACTAGAAGTCACTAGTTTTCAAATGTCACAGTTTCTTAGAATTATTCCTCACAGAACTATGATGCGGATATCTGAAGATTCCCAGGCTACTCAGCTTCACTGGTGAACCGGCAAAAAGAACAAGGAAGGAGAAAGAGGGAGGAAAATGAAGGAAGGAACGCAAGGAGGCAAGGAACGTGAAGCGAGGCGCAGGAGTGCCGGCTTTATCCGCGCTGAAATCAAATGATGGCTCCTGGCTGGCGCAGCTTGAATTTGATAAGTTTTAGCTTACTTGAGTTCAATGAGGTCGATGTCCCGCTCAGGGGCTTCTCGCTTTTACCCTGGGGCTTATATTTGCCGTTTCACCTTCTGGAGCGCTGGACTCTGGAACTCCTTAGGTACGAAGTCGGAGCCGAAAACAGCAGTTCAAGCATCAGCTATTCTCAAAGGAGATTCCTCTCAGAAGCCTAGTCTGCACAACAAGGAATTCTACAAGCGGGGAGAATAGCTAGTAATTACAGGGGAAAGGCGAGATTACTGGATACAAGTATCTCCGAAATTAGGTCTAACTTCTTCTGAAACTACAAGGAGAAGCACAACTCGAATTAAACTAGATTCGAGGGGCTTCACAAAACAGGTCTTCTCTTCACTGAGTAGAAGTTGAAGTGCGCAGTTGTAAACGCATTCTCGCGGCTTGAGAACTCAAATCTCACGAGACTTCACAAATCTGCACAATCCATCTGTAAACTCATAACTAACGTGGCGGCCATCTTATGACTAGTCAAGCCTTCTACAAATCTTTCCACAGATTGACGCTAGAGGGTTTTACAAGGACCCTGCGTCTCTTGCATTCTTTCTCTCTACACAATATTGTATTCACTTGATTCCTGACAACCACCAATACTGCCACCACCAATTCCACCACTAACACCACCACCAATACCACCACCACTACCACCAATCCTATAGTACCACCACCAAAACCCCCACCACCAATACCACCACCAATATCACCACCACCACAAATACCACCAACACCCCCACTAATACCACCACCACCAATACCGCCACCAATATCACCACCACCAATACTACCAATACCACCACCGATACCACCACCAATACCACCACCAATACTACCACCACCACCAATACCACCACCAATACCACCACCAATACCATCACCAATACCACCACCACCAATACCACAAACCAATATCACCACCACCAATACCACCACCACCAATATCACCAATACCACCACCAATACCACCAATACCACAACTACCAATACCACCACCACCACCACCAATATCACCACCACCAATACCACCACACCACCAATACCAATACCACCACCCCCACTACCACCAACACCACCACCACCAATACCATCACCAATACCACCACCACTAATACCACCACCACCAATAACACCACCACAAATACCACCAATACCAACACCACCAATACCACCACTAATACCACCACCACCAATACCACCACTACCACCACCACCAATAACACCACCACCAATACCACCACCAGCAATACCACCACCACCAAAACCACCAATACCACCACCTCCAATACCATCACCACCACCCCAATACCACCACCCCACCAATACCACCACCCCACCAATACCACCACCACCAATACTACCACCACCAATACCACCACCAGTACCACCAATAACAATACCACCAACAACACCAATACCACCACCAATAACAATACCACCACCACCAATACCACCAATAACAATACCACCAGCAACACCAATAACAATACCAACACCAATACCACCACCACCACCAATACCCCTACATCAATACTAACAATACCACCAATACCTCCATCACCACCAATACCACCACCACCACCACCAATACCACCACCACCATCAATATCACCATCAATACCACCACCAATACCACCACCAATACCATCAGCAATACACAATACCACAACCACCAATACCACCACCACCAATATCACCAATACCACCACCAATACCACCATCACCACCACCACCAATACCACAGCCAATACCATCCATACCACCACCAATACCACAATACCACCACCAATACCACCACCACCAATACCACCACCACCAATACCACCACACCACCAATACCACCACCACCAATACAAATCCCACCATCACCAATACCACTACCAATACCAATACCACCACCACCACCACTACCACCAACACCAATACCATCACCAATACCACCACCACTAATACCACCACCACCAATAACACCACCACAAATCCCACCACCAATACCACCACCAGCAATACCACCACCACCACTACCACCACCACCAATGCCACCACCAAGAACACCACCACCAATACCACCACCAACAATACCACCACCACAAAAACCACCAATACCACCACCTTCAATACCATAACCAATACCACCACCCCAATACCACCAATCCACCAATACCACCACCACTAATACTACCACTACCAATACCACCACCAGTACCACCAATAAAAATACCAACAACACCAATACCACCACCAATAGCAATACCACCACCGCCAATACCACCACCAATACCACCAATAACAATACCACCACCAACACCAATACCACCACCAATAACAATATCACCACCAACAATACCACCACCAACAACAATACCACCACCAATAACAATACCACCACCACCAATACCACCACCACCAATACCACCACCAATACCCCCACCACCAATACTACGAATACCACCAATATCTCCATCACCAACAATACCACCACCACCACCACCAATCTACCAGCACCATCAATACCAACACCATCAATACCACCACCACCAATATCACCACCAATACCACCACGACCAATACCACCACCTCAGCACCTCTCACTCACTAGTAATAGCAGGGGCACTATACAGGACTTGAGCTGCAGCGGAGACTATCCCTCCTACCCTCCCTCCCTCCCTCCCTCCCTCCAAGCCTGCCATAAAGCAGGAGGTGAAGCCAGGGCTCTACTACAGTTAGGGTGTTTTTATTAGGCCAAAGATAGCAATCACATTACACAATGCCGCACTGCACACTCAAATCACGGAGAGGGCAGGGAATAGCACCCCCTCCGGTTCTTCTTCCTGAGCCACAACAGTGTAATCACAGAGCGAAAGGTGTTGTAATGCTTTGTTAATGTTTATAGCTAAGATCATATGTAACTCTCCCTTCACAATTTCTGTCTGGGTAATTTACAACACTTACCCATCTTCTTCACTGCACTATTGATCACTACTTTAAAGATGTTGAAGGCTGGTCTCTTCCTCTGATATTTACAATCTAACAAGGGGTCGAGAAGGCCCTTAATTGCAATGCAATAGGTCTCACATTTGCAAGAGTTTAAGCTATGAGTATTGTAAATGACAATGCCTTTTATTTATGTTTTAAAACCCAAAACATAAACAAAAGGCATTGTCATTTACAATGCCAATAGCTCAAACTCAAGTGAATGCGAGACCTCTTGCATTGCAAATGCTTGTTTCTTAATTTCTTGTTATTCTAAGATTTTTTGTAAAATGGAATCCTTTGGGAAGTAATAAAGTCTTGTTAGCACAGACAAGCGCAATCACTGTGTTACATTTGATACCTTGACTTTGTGTTTCTCCTGACGATTCACTCTTAACACAAAGGGGCCGACTCCGATCTTGCTCGGAAGGGCTCCGAACGCGATCCGGCCAGAAAAAGTACGAGCCGTACACATGTTCTCCGCCCGACTCATACAGTTGTACGAGCGAGCAAGTACGAGGCGAGCAACACGAAATTCACCGACCGAGTCGTTTCCGGGTCCGAACCGCTCCGTACGTCTTGTCCGTAAGCAAACCGTGCCATGCAATGGATGCGATTTCCGACCGAGCCAGTACAATGCACGCGTCGGACGGCCGAATCGAGCCGAAATTTCCGGCTTGCAAAACATCTGGGAAGCTGCCTTTGGGGGTCAGAGCCCCCGTCACCCGCAGCCTTACGACTGAGACACAGGGTGAGACCCAAGGGTCTCTCCAACACAGGCATGTATGGTGTGGATGGCACTGACGTGTACCCACTGTAGGGGGCGCCCTTGTGCGAGACGTACCCATTCAGTCAATGGGAGCCCATGTACGCTCCATACGACCGGCTCCCATTGACTTCTATGGGATTCCGACCGAACTGAGTCCGGCAGCATGTGGCCGCATCGTACTCGCTTGGGCGGACTGCAGGAGTCCGGCTCGGTCAGAAAACACTACGGTTCGGCCGGAGAACTTTCCGACCCAGATCGGAATCACCCCCTAAATGTCTACCTTTATATGATTCCTACCCATTATCAACCTCATTGTCCTATGTAAAATTTTCTGTACATTGATTCATACTATTGTGCCTCTGTGTGTGATATAAAGAGGTCTGGTGCCCTACACTGGGATGAGTAGTGCTATAAAATAATTAAATAAAAACAAATTACTAGGTTCCATTTAATTCAATGTATGTTGAATTAATCATACCCTCAGATACATCTTGCATTCTTACAGTGTATATTCATCTCTTACATGGGGGTAGAGGGGTGGAACAAAGTCAAAAACCTACTGTTGGAACTGGCCTTTTTGCAGGGTCATCCCCAAACATTTTGCCTTCCTGTATTTTTTCTGACCTGTTTTTGTTGGTTTTTTGACTCTGGGCACTTTACCACTGCTGATCAGTGCTAAAGTGCATGTGCTCTCTCATGTAAACTTGGTACACCTCTTTGGCATATTTAATGTAGCTGTAAGTCTCTTGTACAGTGGTATTCCATATACCCAGGGCATGTAAATTAAATGCTACTAGTGGGCTTGCAGCACTGAGTGCGCCATCTACCACAGTAGCTTTTCAAACCTGTCTCAGGCCTCTGCCGGTGCAGGTTGAGAGTAAGAACTAGGGGTGGGCGGAATTTGCGTAATCGCGTTACGCAAATCTCCGCGAAACGGCAAAAAATCTCCGCGAACACGCAGAAATTCCGCGAACACGCGGAATTGCTTGTTCGCGATACTTTTTTCCTGTTCGCGATCGCTGTTTGCGTGCTCGGGGTGAAATATCTCGCGAACACGCATATTGAGAACGCGAACAAGCAAAAAATTTCGCGAAGCCGCGGAACGCAGATTTTTGGGCAATTTCGCGTTCTCCGCGGAACGCGAAATTACCCAAATTTCGCAAATTCCGCGAACGGAACGGAATTTACCGCCCAGGCCTAGTAAGAACTCCTATTCCGAGGCTTGTATAGTCTTTTCACAAAGTCCTAATGAGACTTAATGAGTGAGCAAGTCAATCAGGTAAGGTTAATTTTCCACGCTTTAAGAGCAACGCCCAGACTAGTGGATCAGTGTCCTTTGCGCTTTGCTGGTGTGCTTGTGAGGAGGAGATCAGTGTCTGTTTATAATGCATGAATAGTGACTGAGGCAGGCAGCCGCTGTGGATTTGCACCCTTTCTTTTCAGGAGTGTTTTTTTTTTTGCTTTATTGACTAATTTAGGCACACATCTGGATTGTGTTCCTTCCCCTATGAAGAGAAGTCAAATTAGGATCTTTACTGTCTGATCTACTGTCTCTAAGTGAAGCTCCAGCACATCTATGTTTAGAAGTACAGGGACACATGTCCTCATATGTTTTCCTGGTTTCCTGGGACAGACTGCATCCAAGGCCTCTTCATATGCCTCTCCTGAAGTATTGGAAGCCTGCTTTCATGAGTTTGGAGGAGATTCCATTCCAGTAACAAGAATTGTTGGGTTATATCTGGATGGTTGGTTTAATCCAGTTTCAATGACTAGAGGAACTCTGCTTCATTCGGGACCACCTAAAATAATAATAACAGATGGCAACTTGAAAAGGTGGGGAGAAACACTACTGGATATGTCAGTTCAAGACAGATAGATGAACAAGAAGAAAGCAAAATCTTCAAACTGGAGAGTTTGGGCAGCAGTACATCAAGCATTGCTGCACTTCCAGTCGTCACAGTCTCAACAACACATATTTGTGTGGACGGACAATAGGGCGACAGTCTCTTATATAAACAGACAAGTAGGAACAAATCTTCAACCCTCAATCTGATTGTAATTAAGATTGGAATATGGGCAGAACATTGTCTCCTCTCTGAAAGCAGCTGGGAATGACAATTTGGCAGCAGACAACTAGAATAGAGTTTTTCTTTCATCTCAACGGTAGCAGCTGGGGTGGGGACGGAGTGGCAGGGCAGGTGTAGGACGACGGGGAGGAGGGGGGAAAACAGACAACACATATAAAAAAAACACAAAGAACTTACCTACCGCCCGACGCTAATTTCTGTGTCCTCGCTGCATCAGGCTCAGGATGTTGTCTCCATCCTTCTGGTGCTCTTGGGCAGAAAGGGAAGGACTTCTGCCCTAGGACAACGTGAAACCAACCAATTGGCAGAAGCGGGTTAACCCAGCGCTCATTTTGAGGCTCTGGGCCTGCAACTGCAATTCCTTGGCTGTTTCTCAGCCTTGGGATTGCAGGCTCTGAAATGCGCAGGGTCGGCCTGGTGGGCTGTAGGCAGCTGGCCAATCTGACCTGCGCACTGGCAGGGGGCTGCATTACTAGTGCAATCGCACTGATCAGCCCCGCCCCTGTCATCACGCTGTAACAGTGTGAGCCTTGAACACATTAATGAAATTGTATTGATTACCATTTTATTAATGTGTGTGCCTGCTGCACTCACAGCAGGCGGGGCAATGCTCCTCCGCCATAATGGAGGAGCTGCCAGTAACTCCACTGAAGTTTTATATAATATGTTCGAGGAAGCCTTTCTTCAGTTGCTACTTTCACAAGAAGACACTCACCATCTAAGATTCTTCTCTCGAGTTCCAGTTCCAGGCGGTTGTTAAGTAGACTTTCTATTTGCACTTTACATTTCTCATCTTCTTTATGCTATTGTTTCTTTTTCTCTTATCATTTGGCTGCTTCTAAAGATTTAGGTGGTAGCAGCAGAGGTGATAGCAGTTCTACACTTTTGGCTTTGCAGAATATGGCATCTATTTGTGAGGTCCATGGCTCAGTCACCCCTGTGGAGAATCGCACTATCACCATTTCTACTTCGTGCACCAAGGCTGACTGCCTCTGTCAAAACTTTCTCTGATGATATGGAGAGAGCATTGGGCATCAGGGTTGAGGGATTCCAGAGTATTTAACTGCAACCATTCAGAGATCAATACAAAAATAATGGGGTTGCCCTGTGTCCCTCAGAACCTGGGTATATAATGATATGGGCTGCAATGTGTTCTGTTGGGTGTCGCAATTGCTTTGCGTAAAAAAGATGGGGTGTAGAATATATAACAAATGTATGAAGATCAAAGTGATGTCGGGAAAATACTTAAACAATAGACACAACTTAAATAGAGTGTGGCCCTATATTAAACTGATGGAAAGTGGCTTATTAGTAGTGGCAGGGATGCATTTACCACTGGCAATAATATCATTGACACAATCTAGGGCTCAGAATAGGTCTTAGAAAATTATTTCCATGCTTAACCCTTGGTCGCTTGGCTGCGAGGAGGCAGACTTAATTTCAAAGACAGGTATGTAAAGCATTTACAAACACCAATTCAGTAAATAATTAAGACACAACGCACAATAAAAATCCAACATCACTTTATGAAAATAGGCAATATTTTTTTCTTTTTTAAATGACACCAAAATGAAAAAAATCCACTATAGGGAACCAGAGATTAGTCACTTTCTAGTGCTTAGAAACCAACAGTGCCACTTTTGGTCATTTTGTTGCCTCTGACAGGGACACATTCACATTTAGAAATGTTTCTGGAGGATCTCTCACCAGCCTCATGCAGCACCCTCCAGCAGGCTTGATCCTTTTAGAACTCCTTCCTGTAGTTCTTTTTGTGGTCCAAGTTGTTCCACACACAAGCCAAGGTTCTGGAATCTCCAAGAGGGTCCTTGAAAGTGTTATATTTAAATTCCCACAATCTACTTGGATAAAACCCTTACAAATCCACTGGTATTACTCCAGGCTGGGGATTCTTTGTGGTGATGGTCCAGGTGAGCTCTGTTAACATGTAGCTTGCATGGAGTCCACTCTTTAGTTCTTTTGAAGCAGGTTTGATCCCCAGGCCTGTAGTTTCAGATGGTGCAGTCTTCTGAGTGCAGGCCTAGTGAGCGCACATCAAACTCTTCAGCGTGGGCCCTTCTGATTCTCTTAGGTTTCAAAAGCAGATCTAAGAGGCACTGCCCCTCTCAGATACTTATTCAGTGTTCTCTGGGGTCTAGCAGGAAGCACTAATGTCCAATGAGGTGCGGGGCAACACCCGGGGGCATGACCACTTCCTCCAAAGTGTGGTAAAATGCTAACCCAGAAACCACTATTCTTCCAAAATTCAATATGTCAGAATTTTCAGCAGAGGGAAAAGAGCTGGCTAAACACACCCCTAGGATGGCTTATCTCCATAGTCTCCCCCCCTTGCATCTGCACATTACTTTCTTTAAAAAAAAAAGAAAATCTTTTTATTTAAGCAAGAAAACAAATAAAGAACAATCAGCGTGCGCATTCCTTTCCGAAGCCTAGCATCTGTCTAGGTTAAAAGAGGAAAGTTGTAAATGAAACTGATGTGTTTAGCTTTTCTCTTCCTTCCCTTGAAGAGCATTATTTACTACCCCTCCCCCTGGCTCAGGCATTCCTGTGCCCAGCAACCTCTCCTCCCCGAGAGGTTTCCTAACACTACGGGTCATTTATCACCTCTTCAAAGCAGCCAGGCTAATCCAATCAGGGCAGAGCAGTACAGCATTGAATTTTGGCTTACAGACAAAAAACAAGCATTTGCAATACAAACGGTCTTGCTTTTTGGACCATATAAGTATTTAGCTATGTAGTACATTAGGTATATAGCGCTTGCTACCTTTGATGGGGGTTAAAGTTTTTGTTTTTTGTTTTTCGGTGAGTAGCACGCTGCTTCAGAACCCATAAGGGATTAGTGATGAACTAGTATAGAAAAAAATATGAAAGTAATTTGAGTGGTGGGTATGTTAGTCAGATTATTTGGATTGCGAAGGATAGTGAAGGGATAGATAGTAGTCAGGCATAGTGCCCAATTTGTCCTTGGCAAGATTGCCTAAGGTGTAAAGGCAACTCCAACCTACCCGGTAACGGTTGTGGCGTTAGAAGCAATTCCGGAAACATAGTGTTAGCAACAAGCATAAAAAGGGAGGCAGAGACCAGTTCAACACTATGTAAGCGAGAAACTCTAAAAACAAATGTGTCTAAATTCCTCATTCAATAAAGTTTATATTGAAGTGCAGTGATTGTTGCAGCAGGTGTGTTAGAATTGCAGCAGTCAAAGAGATACATAAGGTAGGGTCCAATTAATACCCCTTGCGAGTTAGTGGTCAGATTAGGGTCATACACTAACATTCTCTCACCGCTGGAAGCTTGCTCACTGTGCATAATTGCCCAAGTCATGTTCATGAACTATTTAACAAGAGGTAGTCTGCATTTATATTTAAAAAAGGGGCCAGAGAATAACCGTCGGATAACCGAAGCAGGTGGTAGCTAATTTCAATTGTGACTGAGAACATTTTGAATCGGTGGCATTTAAGAGACAGACGATATGGCATCAATTGGTATGATCTGCCCATTCAATCCTGACCATCAAATCAAAGGCTCAGAGTTCCGCCTGCATATGTTGATTTGCAAGGATAAACCTAAACCAAAGGAAACTGCTGTTCCACCAAATGTTCGGCTTTCGAAGAAGAAAACAAATTGGCGTCCGGTCGAACTGAAAGAAGAGCCTAAAGTTGAACCTATACAAGACTACTATTTGGATTCCTATGATAAGGAACAACTGATTCAATGTCCATATGATGCTAATCATCAAATCAGGGCCTGCAGGTTCCCATATCATATTATAAAGTGCAGAAAGAATCACCCTGATGTAGAGAGAGAACTGGCGACATGCCCTTTTAATGCACGTCATCATGTTCCGAGAGCAGAGATGAGTCACCACATATCCTCCTGTGACGACAAGAGCTGCATTGAGCAAGATATTGTTAATCAATCTAGCAGCTGTAGACGGGAGGAAGTGGTCCATTTGAGCACGTGGCAGACCCCACCTTGTGACGAAGATTGGGATATGGACTTAAAGCAACAGTCTTGTCCAGCATTTATTTGGGGTACCGTGAATTGTGCCGTAAACAGCACTGGACCGAATAAGCTTTTGGAGCAAAAAAGCAATCTCTGCTCTACCATCCGGGCTCCAAAGTCCCTGCCATATGTGCTCCCTTGGAAAACAAATTCAACAATCCGCGAGTAGACTCATCTCATTCAGTTTGGATATTGGTTTGGGAGTTAACTTGGAAGAAGACGCGGCATCATTCTCTGCAGTGCTGTCATTTTGTATTGTTAATCCTGTTGTAAAAATGGAAAGAAGCTAAACACAACCCTGATGCACTTAATCAAGGTGAAGAAACTGCTTATAATCCCCAATCAGAAATCTCAATATTTTAGTGAAACATAACTTTACTTGGGACTTTGTACTCGAAAAAAGTTCTTCTGTTGCCCTTTTGATTTAGACTTTGGGTTTAATGTAGAGTTTGGAAAGAATTACCCTGAACTACATTTTCTCCCCTTAACTAATTTAAAGATGGGCAAACTGCCAGGTTTCCAGTGTTGGAGCCTCTGCTGGTTCTGTCATCATCAACCCTTAGTCCGTCACCTATAGGACTGCCATGCAACAGTGGCGGATGACCCGTCCTAATAACGACTTGGCTACTGCCACTAATTTTTTCAACTCAGGAAAATAGAAATTTCCCTAATGTTCAAGGAGAAAACTAGATGCAAATTGGAGACATTGATTATTTTTTCCAGTTACTGACTCTTGGCTTGCTTGTCTGTTTCTGAAAGACAAATGAAAGCTGAGATTGCCACAGCAACTTTTCAGCATGATCAGTATTCATTCGACTTGCCCAAAAGTGCATTTATCTTTGTGGCTAATGATTCCTTTTGATTACTGTATATTTCTTGGCACTTTCATTGGGAAATATTTTTGACCTGTTTTGTGCCAGAGTTAAATTGAAAAAGAATTGTTCATTGCAAAATTATTTTTCATTAACCTGTTAAATCAGTTATTTTGTTGAAATTGTCGACTTGTTGAACTGAATTACGTGCATCGTAGAGTCTAGATTTGGTATCTCTGTCCTATGATTACTACATACGCATCTGGAATGTGATGATTCACACATTCAGAATATAATGAAACTGACATAGATCTCAATTTCCAAAGTCTGTTTTCATGGCCAAAATACAGGCTTTGTGTATAAAAATGACATATATGCCTGGCATACGTGTGAATTAATATCAGAATTGCAATGATTCTGTGCAGGCTAACCTTAAACAGACATTTTTTTTTAGAGTTGTAAAAACTTTATTTTGACAGCAACGTAAAAATGTTGCTGGCCAGTTGCACTTGAATGTAATTTTTGGTGAAAACACTAAAATAATGCAAATCAAGGACCTTCAAGTATGTAGGTTTTGCCCAGAACTGTCCACATTTACTGTGGCTACTCATCTGAGCAAAGTTTCTATGTAGTGAAAAATAAGCAGAAGTTAAGTTTTTAATGTCTGGAAGCCATTGTTCTCTTGGCAGCACAGAACCAGCTAGTGAGTTATCCTTCTAACCTGCATGCACATACATGAATCTGCTAGTATGCCAGACCTTAGTGAGTTCTGTTATATAGTAGTGCATGTTGAGACATTTTATGTCACAACCAGACACTCTGCCCTATTCGCAATATTTACTTTATTCTTCACTTACAAGTCTTACTTTTATTTGTGGTGCTTTGTCGATACCAGTAGATGCGATATGAAGCAGAATTCGGTGTTGTTGCCCGATTAGCCTTCAATAGCTTCCTACAAGGAACTCCTAACCGTTGTTTGTGAGTCAGAGTCCCAATATTTTTCTAAGATTGCAGCTTCTCTTGGTCTCTTAAGACAGAATTAGCACAATTTGTGTCCTATTGCCTAGAGATAGGGGACACGATTCCTTGCTTAAAACGTGTTACATTTGTTACTTGTTATTTTGCAGTGCAAGCCCCCAACTACTGCATTGAGAAACTCCATGAGCTTTTATTTTATTTGGGCTTCATATTTAAACACATTAAAAAAAAAATACCAATGTGAATAAAATTAAAAGATGATGTACAGAAGGGGATTTGTCTGCCACAGCTCGAACATTAAAACACCATTTTTACTTTACGATGTGCCTGGCACCTCTAAGCCTACCCTCTTAAGTTTTATGAAAACCATGCTAAATTGGCTTCCCTATAAATTTGAGACTGCTCACAATTTGATTTGAGTGCCCCAGTTTTGGAAGAACTTTTAGTGACTCAGGGGGAGTTGGAATTAAGCAGTTAACTTTGTTCATAATTGAGGTTATTTAAAGCCATATTTGCCACTGTATCTGTAGAAATGTGGTTTTAGATGTCACAGAATGCCTTTGAAGTTCTGTTGATCTGGTCGATGAGTGTTTCTTTGTAAATAACTGAACTATAGCTGTTGGGCATTAACACATATGAACCTTCTGCTCTATATTTAGCTGTGGAACATCATCTGTAAAACAACTTGTTCTTACTAACGCATATTGTTCAGTGTATATTAATACGTGTTTAAAATCAGCATAGTTTGCTTCGGCATGCTTTATGCTTTTTGAAAAAATACATATCTCTAGCCCCACACTTTGCCTCTATTTTCAGCCTTCTTGACAAAGCTGTCCGACTTAGTTTTTCTGTGCTTGTTCTTTACTCCTTCTATAATTCATCTGTACATCATTGATTGAATTCTCATAAATCTGCTTCATCTACCACCACTTTATTATGTCATTCATCACTAGATAAAATATGCCCCAACCTTGCTTAACCATATGCCACTGTGTCTTTGGCTTCGTATTCCTGAATGAATCTATATTATTTAACACAATCCAATAGTACAGAGTTTTGTAATCCTCCAAGCCCTGTGATGCAACAGGAGTGTAAACATTAGTAGTGACATAATCTGTGTGCTGTCAGCCAATCCATATAGAAAATATGTTTATTAGTTGCTTTACATGTGTATGCAACACCTTGGTGCCCTGTATCATTGTTCTTAATAACTTTGCTTGGAGACTCAGTTGAAAAGCAGTGCTTTTTAAGCATTTGCAATGGAGTGTACTGCACTAATGCCAATAAATGTGCACTAACAGATGGGATACTCGATTGTTTGGCCTTATCATTGATTGTTGTGTGGAGGGTGATACACTTGATGAGCTCCTTGTCAAGCCACAGGACCAATAGGTAGGAAATTTTATGTCATTAAAACGTGTTTGGAAAAAGATGTGAGTAAGCATTTCATGTCACACAGCAGATTAGTTGGACCAAGTTTCAGAAGATTACTGTGATAATAAAAGTAGTAGTGGTTGTAAGCAAAATGGTAGCTATGGGGATATTTTAGGTGCTTGGAAAGTGTAAGTTGTACAGCTAAGACCCATAATGAGAGGGAGGCTTGTATAAAGCTTACATTAAAACCTTTAATATCTCAAAAGAAGTTAGATCAGTCCTCCAGGCTCTGACCTCTGGAGCAAATTGGATCGGTAAACCGGGTTCATAAAATGAAACCTTAGTCTTATCACAAAGTATTTGCTTCACTTAGCTGTGACAATATTAAGTACCAGTTAATGCACACTTTATTGGAGTATTGTAAATTAGATGGTTAAATCATGTAAATTATCATTACTGTATTTGTTGTGGGGATGAATTAGCTCTTTATTCTCCCCTTCCCCTTTGCATTCCCTGTTCTTTTCTTTTGAGCAAAAGCTTCTTGTAAAGATAATACTGTTTTACTAATTGTTTTTTACTGGCTCCTGGGACTGAGTAACTGTCTTAACGTACTCAGAGTGCTTCTATAGTTTTTTTGTTTTTCTTGGCTTCCTCTGACATTTGGTTGGGGGTTTTCTTACAGCAAAGATATTGTTTATGCCTTTGCAAGCAGCGGGTACTGTTGTGTTAGATAAAGGTGGAATAGTTCTTTCTAAAACAAAGAATCTTGACACCATGATAACCGTTCAGGCCCACATTGAGCCATTTCTCAGATGGCTTTTGTAGAAGCTGCAAAAACCCTTCAATAATCACCTTAATTTGAGCTGCCACTTTCATCTCTGTTATTCTTTCCCACATACAATTATCAGTACTTATTCTTTGCTTTTTCCTTAACAATCAATTTTAGATTAGCATGCCTCTGCTCTTGGAAACCGTTTTCCAGTTGATTACGGTAGTCCTAAAATCTGTTTTCATGTTGCATTATTTTGTTGTCTTGCAAATACATTCTGGTTGTCCGGTGTTAGTACCACATTCTGAGCCGTATAGAATAAAGAAGAATCCCAATCTAAAAATTGAACTGTTAACAATGGTGCACTGTGCTTTTCCTGTGACTACAAAACATTGAAACTTCAAAGTCTGCTTGTTCAATTTTTTTATTTTGCTTTTATTAAGCTGCTTTCCAGTGTTGTTTCTACCAACTATTTGAGTTTAGTGAAACAAGCAAGATAAAAATGAGTTGCCTGTTTAGAAATACAGTACAAACTTATTGCACTTCCGGTTGATCTAATTCGATGTAAATTGTTTTGTTTAAACATTCAAAGCTGTTGAATATATGTTCAAACAATTTTGTTGTTTCACACCATGATTGAAATAAACTTGTAAAACTCAAAAAAAAAAAAAAGGGGCCAGATGGCCCCAGTTTGTCATTGGCGAGCGTAGATTTGAACCTAGCATTCCCACCAGTGTATACAAATAGTAGGCGACAGCCAAAAGACCACAATGTGGGAGTATTCTGCATGTCTCTTAATTTAGCGTAAAATGTACAGGGTCATTTTGTGAGAAAGTGGCTAGAAATATTTGGTGGCACCTTGCAGTGTGTGGGCCAGGGAGCCCCCAATCTATCGCTCCTAGTGCGGTTACTGGGGGCAAGCCGGTATCACAGGAGCTGGAAGAGGCATATAAGTGCATGGCACGCCCAGGTCATCGTGCTGATATTTTTAAACAATGACATGGGCCAAATGATTACATGTTCATCTGTGGTGCAAATATTTTGGTGGACATGCTGATGAAAATAAACATAAATGGATAACCATGTACATGAGACCAACACAAGACAAAGAATAAGCAGTTTAGGCTTATTCAAGCAGAGGCCATCACCACTGCCTTGAAGAGATGGCAGTACGAATGACGTTTCTTGCCTTTGGGAGTCAGAAAACGCAGATTACTAAGAAGGGTTTTCAAAAGCAAAAAGCAAATGGAGGTCGCTTTGTTCTTTTGAGGAATGAAAAACAGGAAGTTGTTGAATAAGACACTCACATTTCTTACACTGATAGCAGGAGAATGAGGAGGGATCTCCCGAAAAGGATGGCCACCAAGTCTTAGTCCCACGTAGAGGGAGTTAATACACTAAAGACAGTATTTCACACACAAATGTATACTCACCACTGTTGTTGCCATGTTGCTGCCGCCACTCTGGTCGCTAGTCGCAACAACAGGAAATGCTCATATGTCAATGCCTGACCAGACACCCAGCTTCCTGTCAGAGAAACAGACAAAGGATGTAACCGGGCAAAGTTAAAGCGACAGCCATTTCTAAAAGGCAAGCTTCTTGTAGTATGTACCGGAATTATAATTAGGGCTCCCGGTTTTATGGTATTTATTTTTTTGCCATTTCCGTCTGTATTTATCCATATTTATTTTTTGGTCATTTTTTCTGTATTTATCCATATTTATTTTTGCCACAAGCAAAAGACGACGCTACAGCTAGTATTTTTCCACATTTATTTAAATTGACAATGCACACTTGCGCTTGGTTTTTTATTGGGCAACCCTATACATTCATCTGAAAACTTTGCCATTTGCAGAATGTCCCAAATATGCTTAAAAGTGCTATCACAAGCCATTTGTCTCAGAGCCTTGCAGTTTCTGTCATAGGCAGAGTGCCACATCCGCTCCCTCACCGAACACCTTACTGCCCCACTGAGAGAAATTCACACTGCCTTCAACTACAATCCAATTTGATCTGCTATAAACACCTGGATGTGCCTAAATTCAAATTACGCACTAGGGAAGAGCAATATGCTCCCTAAAGGAAATAGTAACAACACCCTGGAAAAAGCAAACATTCATAGGGAATGCACGATTAAATAATGAAATATAAGCAGGAACAACATGGTGAACTTAACGCTTTTACACTCACTATTCAGAAATCACTGAGTGCTTATGCCAGAAAACTACAGGGCCCAGAAAGGACCCATTTCAATGTCCACTGCTTATATGCTAACAAAACGTAAACAGTATTGCTTAAAAAGACCACATTCATGAACACAAAGCCGCCGTACACATTTTGTTTTCCAATCCACCCATCAACCAGGTATTGCTGTACCTCCAGGTTTGGCGCACTTCCCCACCGGGGGAAAACAGCGCTTCACTTGCAAACTCGGTAAAGTGACACTAATGTTTTTGGGGTTTGAATAAAACTGATCCGGCCACTTTAAGAACACTCCGTCTTGCTTTATTTAGTTATTGATTTTTCATATTTTGAACCTTTTACTTCCATGGCTGCACTTTAGAATAGAAAAATGTCAAAACGGCATTTCCATCAAAAGTGGTTTTCTTTTTTGCATCCATTTCACAGGGGAACAAATGAACGTCAGGAAGAAAAAGAGGGTGGGAACCATTTCTTGAGTCACGGTTTTCGGTAAGTGAGGAGGAGTTAGACAGAGAGAGAGGGAATAAGACTAAGAAAGAGAGGGGGGCAGCTGCAAGCGGCAGAGCAGAAGCAGACACCTTCCTTGTCTTGTCTGGACAGGAAGGAAGAGACGGAGACCTTTTCCTTCTCTGCTTCCCGCCCGTCCCCGAACAGCCACTAATGCCGAGCCTTCTCTACAGGCCTTGGATATTGTAAAACCCAGTCTGTGAGGAAAAGACGGATGCTGGTGCAATCGGCAGAGGCTAAGGGTGAAAAACATCAAAGCCTCATTAACAAGTAACGGTCTTTGAAAGACCTGTGAAGTACTCGGGTGCGGCTGAGAGTGTGCCTGGGAAGCTGTCTCAGCCCGGGCTGACAACTCTTAACCCTCTAAGGAGGGGGAAACACCAGATGGTCAATGACAAAATGTACTAGTATTTTCCCGTTTTTATATATAAATACAGATAAAGGAAAACTTGTTTTCCGTCTGTATTTATATGTAAAAATACGTTTAAACGGAAAACCGGGAGCCCTAATTATAATCTGCAACTTTGCCAGGAATATGTTTGAAAATAGAAACCGATCACCCTGCTCTTCTCTACTTATAACAGACAGATTTTAGATACTTAACTAGACAGTGAATATGTAATAATATTAGTTGCATAATTAAAATAATTATGTACATTTTAAACAATGTACGGCGCTGCATTGCTCAATATTTCAGGCCCTACTGTAAAACTGCATGTTTAAAGGAGCAGAGGGCTAAGAAAAAAGCTGTGAGGGGTGGGAGGAGTTGTGGGAGGCACGGGGAGAAAATAGTGCTGGTGCTCACAATTTAAACAAGCATTTGCAATGCAATTGGATTCGTATTTACGCAAGACCTATTGCATTGGAAACGGGAGTGCGGGGTCCATATGTCATGAACGGGAGTGGAGTGGAGTGGGGGAGGGGCAGAGAAGTCACAGACTGCAGGAGGGGGGCGGGGGGAGATAGGGAAGAAAATAATGTTGTAGTAAAGGGGCCAATAGCCGGGGAAGGATACAAATGACAACACAGCCATCCGGAGGAGGGTCTAACAAGCCTAAAACCAATCAAAAGGCAGCATTTAGGATCTAAGCCATCCAAAAGATGGGCGGAGCCTAAACGAAGCTTCCCCGCTATAGTATATACTGCATGTCTCAACGAGACAGCGCAAGCGCTGCCTAGGCGAGACCTAAAAAGTCTTATAACTTCTTGCCTGTACATTTTAAAAGAAATTCAACAATACCATATTGTTGAATTTATCATTATAATTCTTCTAAGTCCTTTAATCCTAGTTTTGGGGCTTTTCTTTCTCCAGTTTGTAACTAATAACCTTTTCCAATGTTAACCTATGGGCTGGAGGTGTGCAATGGAAAAACAAACTGGGCAATTTCTCAAATACCTGGGCCTATAAAACAGGTTTTATAAGGACCCTGCTTATATCTACAGGACCCCCACCACCCCTGTAACACCTAGGAAAGACTTTAGGGCTAAAGACTTTAGGGGTTCTAAATATATCAAAATATTGCAGATCCTCATTTCACAGTGCTCCTAGTATAAAAGTCGCTTTTATGAAGCACTTTACAACAATATGTGGGATGAAATGTGCAATTTCACTAACCCCAGGGCATATAAAAACCTTTTTTATAAAGATTCTCCTTATAAGTACCTGACACCCCACCCCTTGAACACCTAGGGGAGACCCTGGGGATACCTACCATGCCCCAACATTGTAGTTTATTTATTGTTAAGTGCCTCAAACACAAAAGTCGAGATTGGACAGCATTTGCATGTTAAAAGCAGTCCTGCAACACAGGGCTGCTTTTAATTGAGGGGTTGGGCGTGCGCAGGTGATGAAGTCCAAGGAGTCAATGTTTAGTTGTTCAAATGAGTCTTTATTTTCAATTAGTTAGTTCTCAAAGAATTGGAGAATTTACAGTCAGCCAACGCGTTTCGTTCTCATGATGAGAACTTCATCAGGGCTCAGTAGGCAAGTATAATTCCTTTGATGTAAAGAGAAAATGGTGAGAATTATGCACTTCACAGGTATACTAGGTAAATTTGGCCTAGCTCCAACGTGACCTTTCGTGTAGGATTCGAATAAGCGATCCCTTAACTAAGTCAGTGTTCCTGGTAAGTATTCTGGAAACACTCAGGATATTGCAGGGCCTCAGTCGGCTTAAGTAGCAAATCTCAAATTACGAGTTCTCCTACCAGAATGAGCGAGGACCCATAGTGTATCCAAGTGTGTGTAGGTGTTTTAGCTATATTCAGTGTGTGTCTTCCTCATAGCAATGACCTTGGGCCTGGTTAGGCAGAGCCCAGGGTCAGTCAGAGTCAGTTACAACCAGTACCAGTCAGTAAAAAGTTGGGCGGTGCCCAGGGCACAGGATGACTTTGCAATATAAACCAAAATTTAACACCCCATGGTACAATTAATGAAAGGAATAGGCAACACACAACAAACCCATTCATTATTTTATGTATTCAAAATCATATACCCAAAGAATATAAACAGTTTTCTTTGTAAATGGCTGCCACAAACACAAAAATATAGAATAAGGTGACTAAAGTCACAAAGTGCAAAACACATACACTAGGGATGAAATGTCGGTGACAATCTTATTGGTCCATGTTCTTGGTCAACCAGAGATGAACCATAAGTGTGATATCGCTAGGGCTGGATGTAACTTGTGTGATTACCATTCACGTAGATAAAATTTAGAGATTATTTTAAATTGTGAATGGATGCTGAGTACTCTCAGCAGACACAATCCTAATTCTGTTGTATGTGATAAAAGTGGATATTGAAATTCAAAATTAAATCATACAAACCACTGGTGCCATGAAACACTGGAATTGGAATAGTCCTGATGTTGCAGAATTTTGGTAAGTACTACAATGCAAGACATGTATTGTTATTATAGTTAAGAGATAATTCATTGCAATAAAAGGTCAATTCTTACAAAGTGAGAGGTTATTTTCTGGCCTTGCTGCCAGCATAAAACAAAATTCTCATGTTCTATTGGAAGAAAAGAAAGATCCGGTATTCAGGCCTAGGGCCTAATAGCATTACCAGTGATAAAACCTTAAGTTGAGTCTGTCCCATGAAAAAGGTTTCTTGCAACACTGTGTATTACCTCTGTAAACACTGATACAGTTGTGTTCATATCTTTATTCATGTGTCCAACAGATTGAAACCTCTGAAGATGATTGTGTGCCTGATGTGGAAGGAGGGGATACAACTGATGCCAGACCAGACAGGTGTAATAGGAGTCCTGTTATAACGAAGTGAGTGATGCTCTCTCTAATTTTTTTTTTTAAGTTTGAGTTTATTGAAGAAATAAAGAAGGGAAGGAGAAGGGAGGGAAAAGGGGTATAATCATCATGATAAGCATATACAAAGAATGAGCATTCCAACAGAAACTCTCATTAAAAGCAAAAATAACAAGCATGAAGTTTACATGAACAAAACCTACGTACAGGAATGAAAAATACCATATAAAATAGTAGAACGTAATATCATAGCATAAAGGCATTAAAGAAACAAGAAAATCATGGTGGCTTACGCACCTCAACTGTGTTAGGGTCTGGAGAGGCGTGTGCTGGAGCAAAGGAGGAGAGATAGGATACCAAAGGGAGCCAAATCAGATCACGTTTAATTGCTAGGGAAACGGGAGATACGTAATTAGTATCTAGGCGGTGATGGAAGCAAACTGCATTCCACCAAGAGTGGTAGGAGATATTTGCAGCCTGTTTCCAATTAGAAGTAATGGTATGGAAAGCCACAGCAACTAGAAGGTCAAGTAATAGATAATGGGAAGGAGATTGCGGGAGTCTCGGTGATAAGGAACCTAGAAAAACTAGCGAAGGGGAAAAGGGAATTGGAAGTTGGAATATCTTTTGTATTTGCGTCCATACTAGGTGCCAGAACTTGGAGATAGGAGGGCATTCAAACAACATGTGTTTGAGATCTGCAACGGGACAGGAACAGGACCAACAAATAGGGGATGTGTCAGGTGAAAAACTGGATAAAGCATGTGGAGTACATAAAGTTCTGTTATAAATGAAATATAAGGTTTGGGTAGTATTAGCAGCTCTAGAGGCTTTATGAAGCTTAGCCCATATTTTGTCCCAAAAAGGTATTGGCCAAACCTGAGAAAAATCCAATTCCCATGCATTCTCGATTTTAGATTTTAGTCTGTCAGTGGAGTACCGGAAAGAGTTATAAATAGCAGAGGCTGAGGGAGACGTCTCCAATAATAAAGAAGTAGATTTGCGGTCCAAAGGAATATCGGTAGATGGCACCAAGGAGCGAAGATATAAGATCAGAACTGGGAGAAGGGCGTTGTATTGCGATCGAGCAGAAGAGGGCAATGAGAAAGAGGATTGAAGTTCCTGGAATGAGAGAGGAGTATCTTGGGAAATTAATTGAGAGATCCAACACAATCCTCGAGAATGCCATGTCTTCCAAAAGATGGTGCGGTTACGAATTTTGTAAAGAGAGTTGTGCCATATCAGGTGTTCGTGAGTGGAAAGGAGGGAGGGATAAGATGATATTAGGTAAGGGAGAAGGAGAGTACGGGAATGAGAAATAACAGGCGTACGAAAGCGAACTAAAGGAGACGTGAAGGATAAGAACTCGCGAAAGGTAAAGGGGGACAGAAAGGAAGATTCCATACTTAACCAGACAGGCGGATAGTGTGGAAGATCAGAAGAGAACCAACGAGTCGATTGTTTCAAAGAGAAAGCTCGATGATATTCTCTGAAATCCGGAAAGCGCACACCAGACTGGGCCTTATCCTTGCGCAACGAAGCCAAAGCTATCCGAGACCGCTTACCATTCCATAAGAATTTCAGCAGCAAGGAATCAATCCGTTTAAAGAAGGAAACTGGAATGTGTACTGGAAGCATGGAAATGGTATAAAGAAGATGAGGGGATAACATAATTTTTATAGAATTGAGCCGACCCCACCAGGACAAAAAGAGCGGGTTCCAACGTTGAATAGCTGTGTCCATTTTCTTGAAGACATAATCAAAATTAAATTTGAGCGTATCCGACAAGAGAGGAGCGAACCAAACACCTAGATATTTGATCTTAGATGGTTGCCATGAGAAACCAGTTTGGGAAAAAAGGTGCTTTTGACAAATAGGGTTTAAAGGTAGAATCTCGCACTTATCAGCATTTAGGCGATAACCAGAGACCGCGGAAAAAGAAGACACCTGCTGGAGAAAAGAGGGAATAGAGGAAACAGGATCAGAGCAGTAAAAAATAATATCGTCAGCATAGACCGAGAGTTCAACCTGACGCGAACCAAATTTAAAACCAGAAATACTGTTGTCCAGACGAATTTTGGTAAGAAAGGGTTCCAAGGCCAAAACAAAAAGTAGGGGGGATAGAGGACAGCCTTGTCGCACTCCCCTATGTAATGAGAAATAATCCGAGGTCATCCCTTTGACAAAAATGGAAGCCTGGGGATTAGAATAGAGTAAAGAAATAATAGAGATAAATTTGGAAGAAAAGCCGATCCAGCGTAAGGCCTGAAACATAAAATCCCACCCAATCCTGTCAAAGGCTTTCTCCGCGTCTAAAGAAATAGCCGCAAAGGGAAGCAACAGAGAGGAAGCCTTGCTAAGTATATTAAGAAAAACACGAGAATTGTCAGATGAGAGACGGCCCTTGACAAAGCCTGATTGTTCAGGACTAATGAGATCGGGTAAAAGGGGATCCATACGCAATGCCAGAATTTTAGCCAGAATTTTATAATCCGTATTGACCAAGGAAATAGGTCTGTAATTTTTGCATAACGAGTGGTCCTTGTCTTCTTTGGGAATTAAACAGATTAAAGCCTGTTGGAAGGAGCCGCTTGAAGAACCTGCTGCAAGCAAGGATTGGAATAATAGTAACAGTTTAGGGAGAAGCAGAGAGGCAAAGTGGCTGTAAAATTCAATAGTGAAACCATCAGGGCCTGGAGACTTACCGTGCAGCATGGGAGATTTCAGAAAGCAAAATATCCCGCTCTAGGGCAGTAAAATCAACGTGAGAAGCCAAGGAGGAGGGAAGCGAATGAAAATATGAAAGAAGATCCGTGGTCTCTGGGATGTGTTCGGGGGTATAAAGATTCTCATAGAATTTAACAAACTCAGAAAGAATGTCTTTATCTTTAAAGCAAGAGTTCCCAGTGGAAGTCTTAATGGACTCAATCTTTGTACGCTCCTTTCTTATTTTTAAGTAATTGGCCAAAAGATTCCCCATTTTGTTCTTACCCCCATAATACCTGGAATTACATTTTAGCAAAAGGTTAGAGGCAGCATCAGTTGTAAACTTATTGAAGGAAATTTTCGCATCAATAAGCTTTTTAAGAGAAATCTCAGATTTAGAAGCATGATAGTCAAGCTCTAAAGTCTTAATATTAGCTAAAATGCGTTCAGACTTGGCTACTCGAAGTTTCTTTCGTCGGGCTACAAAATTAATAATAAAACCTCTAGAGGCTGCTTTAAAAGAATCCCAAACAGTAACAAAAGAGGAATCAGGGGTATGATTGAGAAGGAAAAATTCAGTGGCAAAGGCAGTAAATTCAGAACAAAAAGTAGGTTCCAAAAGCAAAGCATTGTTGAAACGCCATCTGCCAGAGTGAGGGGAGAAAGGAAGTAAGTCAAGGTCCACATGAACCGGAGCATGGTCCGAGATTAGGATGGAGCCAATGTCAGAGCGTATAGCGTGCAGGGATAGGGATTTACTAAGGAAGATATGATCAATGCGGGATTGTGATTGATGTGGGGGGGAGTAAAAACTGTATTCTCTAAAATCAGGATTACACAATCTCCAGATATCCACCAAGGCATTATTTTGAAAGGTGTTAACAAATTGAGAGTGCATCCTAGAGGGGACAAATTTAACATTGGAATGACGATCGAGGAAGGGATCAACAACTTGGTTACAATATCCCCCAAGAAGTATGTAATCTCCAGAAAGGGAGGACAGCTTAGTTGAAATAGAGGGCCAAAATAATCTGTCAATCCCTGTTGGAGCATACACATTAAAAAGAGTAATAGGAATATAAGCAGTGTAACAATAACCCATCGACCATCAACATCACATTCTGAAGAAATTGAGGAAACATTTAACTTTTTATGTAATAAAATCACAACACCATTTTTCTTGGAAACTGTGGGGGAGCAAAAAACATGACCCACCCAACAACGCTTGAGTTTCAAAGCCTCAGTTTCAGAGAGATGAGTCTCCTGAAGGAGGGCAACATCAGACTTAAGTCTCGCTAAATGTGATAAAACCCTTTGCCTTTTAATGGGATTGTTTAAACCCTTAACATTCCACGATGTAACAGCAAAGAAAAACAGCTAACAGCAACATGCTTATTATTGCAGAAAAAATAACTTGAGAAAACTGAGAGAGTTGTGACGAATTGATGAAGTAGAGAGGGCAGAAGGAGAGAAAGCAAAGAGGAAGAAAAGGAAAAGAAAAGAAGGAAGAAACCACTATGAATATAATACTGAATCCAAGGAGAGGAAGGAACAGGAAGGGGAAATGAGAGATGAAAGAAATTGAAAAAAGAGAGGAAAGAGCAAATGGTAAGAAATCAGGTATAGAAAAAAGGACAGAAACAAAAACCAACAAGAAGACAGTACACGTTCGAAACGAACGACTGAAAAACATACTTACGGAACGAAAAACTCAAGAACGAGGATGGGGAGGTGGCGCCGGGAGACATCGACGACAACATCTAGATCAGACATCGAACCTCAAATACCATGGATCCAAAAATGCAGCATACAGAAAGTAGTAGGGCACATCAGGGTAGGAGGGAGGAAGGAGATGTCTGTAGAAACAAGAGAGATATACAATTGAAGGGAAAGACTTGTCACAAGGAAACTGAAAAAAACAAAAACAAAGCACAATTGAACCACAATTGAACCACAGAGGGGACACATGAGAGTGAAACTACTGTCGGAAGGAGAGACAGTAGGGGATTCACAACATCAGCAATAATGGAGAAACAACAGAATCGTAACACAACGAGTTCCAAAAAGAAATAGCAGGTCTTGTCAACCAGGTCTGGATACATCCATAACATCTGAGCCTTGTCGTTGGAGAAACGCCTGCAGGGCTGCAGGGTCTTCATATGTGGTTGTTCTGTCTTTATATGTGACCTTGAAGAGACAAGGATGCAGTAGTCCATATCTAGCATTCAGGGCCCGTAGTTGAGGTTGCATATCCAAGAACTTCTTCCTTCGATCTGCAGTGGCCTTGGAGACATCTTGCGAGAGATAGAGGCGATGACCTTCCCACATAATTTGCTTCTTTAACTTGGCAGCTGAAAGGACCTGTAGGAGGTCAGTGAATTGCAGGAACAACATAATGACACCTCTAGGCTTACTAGTGACCTTCGGGCCAAGGCAATGAGCTCTTTGGATGTTAATGGAAGATAAGGCCGGAGCATCTAAGATCTTGGCAAGAAAGGATTGGAAGAAGACGGTGGGGTTTGACCCCTCTGTAAATTCTGGAAGACCATATAGGCGTAGATTGTTCCTACGATTCCTATTTTCCAAATCCTCCGTCAGACGTTTAAGTAGAAGTATCTCCGCCTCCATTGACGGAATCTGGGAACAAGAGGATTGCAAAGAGTCTGTAGAAGTGTCCAAAGTTTGAACACGTGACTCCAGAGACGACCATTTTTCCTGCATAGCCTGCATGTTCTTTGTGGTAGCTTCCATAAAGGGTTTGAACGCACAAAGTTCTTCCAAGATGAGATCCATGGAAGCGGACGAGGAGTTACTCCCTGGGGATGGTGGATCCTTCTTCAGGCGCTTAGAGGAAGCCAGAGAGGACGGCAGCTTTCCTTTGTTGCGCGCTTTTGGGATGGCTCCTCGTAGTAGATCTGATTTTGGTGCCGTGGCGTCTACCATGTCCTGAGGTGGAGAATCCGAATCTGAGTCCACAGGCAATTGAGAAGAAGTAGCCAGCTTTAAATTCCGGAGTTTTCCCATGAAGGGTCTAAGAGTCAGTTGAACGAAAGCAATAAGTCAATGATGAAAATACAGGAAACCTGAGTCCAAGGAAGACAGGCAAACGCCAAAGACAGGCTGAAGTCACCACAAGGCGAAACAAAGCCTAGTCGGAGCAAAAACAAGCATGGTCATGCAGAAGTAAAATGGAATAACAAATTTGTGAGAGGAAACATTGTGGCCCTGTAAGATATTTCCCCTCACAAGGCGCCTGAATGTGGAAACTCTCCTCAAAATGGTGTTTACACCTTGCAGGGGACCATGAAAATGCAATTTCAGATGAAACAGTCAATGGTAGACCATCCGCAGCTAGTATGAGAAGGAGCACGTTGGCGCATAAGAATCAAAAATTATAATTACAATAAAGTAAAAAAATAAAAAAATAAAATAAAAAAGGGTGACATCTTGGTCGCCTGGTAGGAAGACAAAAAGACAAAAACAGTCCTGTAATTCGTAAATAGGTAGGCAAAAAGAAAGATTCCCAGTCATATCCAGTCAGACGATGGCCAGGTAGACCCTCCAGGAAATATTTGAAAAATTGCCCAATAACGAGGTATATTGCAGTTCTGGGCATGTGAGGTAATTATCTCTTGAAAAGAGTAAGCTGAGAGGGCACCCTGAAAGAAAATATATGATGAAAAAGCCAGGTTCCATGGTTCCCTCACATTTAAGAAATGAGTGTATGTTGCTTTAAGAACAATCAGGAAGTTGTCAAGAGAACAAACGAGGCTTCAGTAGTGCAGCTAGGATAAATTCCATTGTGAGGTGACTTTGAGGAAGCGCGCGCATATTCAAAATGGCGGGCGCTCTAATGCAGGCAGAAACGACAGGAGGAAACTGTAAAAGCGCACCGTGTACGAAGCGCTCGATGCCGAGAATGAGCTCATCAGGATCCTGACCTGTTCCGGTGAACGAAGAGGTAAGCGTCTTTGAGAGGCTGGCGCTGGAGACGTGCCAGCATGCCTGAAAGCGTCCCGATGCGGCGGAGCTTTCGCCTCAGGCGACCATTCCGTCCGGCGCCGTAGCCACGCCCCCGCTCTCTCTAATTTTTACTATTCCTGGTCACCCCCACGCTCCTGTGCCTGCTGCCGCTCCCGCTGTCCCAGCCTCCCGAGGGCCGCCGAGCCCACACCTGCTTTTCCCGCCGCCCCAGCCCGTGGCCCCGCCCCCGACAGCCGATTGGACCGCGCTCCGGCCTCCCCGCAGACCCTCCCGACCGGCTCCCTTCTTATGACGTCCCCAGAGCGACCGCGCAGCGGACGCGCGCAGCGGGAGCACCGATTGAGCGCCGAAGGTGCGCCAAAGGTAAGCCCGTCTGCGCCCGTCCGCGACCGGATCGCGCCCAGCGCCAGGACCCCTGGCCCACGAGGACCCCGACCGACCCGCCTGACGTACACCGCCGCCACCCTCATCGCACTCAGCACCGGCCGATTCCCAGGATGCTACCGAGCCACACCACGACGCACCCACGGACCCTTCAGCTGCCACGCCTGCAAGTTCACCTGCATCCGGACCTGCCTCGCACCAGCACCCGCCAAGTCGAACACCAGCAGCACCCACCTCAAGTGCATCCTGCTCAACACCCGCTCCGTCCACAGACACGCCATCGAACTCTGGAACCTCCTAGACGCCACAGCCCCGGACGTTGCCTTCCTCACGGAGACTTGGATGAACGCCTCTTCAGCTCCCGACATCGCCATCGCCATCCCAGAGGGCTACAAGATCACCCGGAGGGATCGCATCGCCAACCAGATGGGAGGAGGCATCGCCATCATCCACAGGAACACCATCCGTCTCACGACCAGCACCGACAACACCCTGACCACTGCCGAACACCTGCATTTCCAGATCCACACCGACCCGAAGACCACCCTCAGAGGCACCCTGATCTACCGACCTCCGGGACCACGCACCCAATTCAGCGAGGACATCGCCGACTTCGTCAGCCCGCATGCCCTCCCCTCCGCTGACTACATCCTCCTGGGGGACCTCAACTTCCACCTGGAGAACAACAACGACCGCAACACCAGCACCCTGCTCGACAACCTCGCCAATCTTGGACTCAAGCAGCTGGTGTCCACCCCCACCCACCTCGCCGGACACACACTCGACGCAGTCTTCTCTTCCTGCACAGACATCGACTTCAGCCACGCCACAGAGCTTCAATGGACGGACCACAGCTGCGTCCACTTCACCTTCAAAAGAACGACGACCCACCACCACCAGCAACAGGCTGCCCGCAGAAGCTGGAACAAGATCACAGCCGACCAGCTCGCCACCTCCCTGAGCCAGCACCCTCCTGCCAGCTCAGCGAACCCCAGCCAGGCCGCCGACAACCTCACGAAGTGGATCAGCAACTGCGCGGACGAGCTCGCCCCGCTGAGGACCCCGCCCAGCAGACCCGGCAGCAAGAAAGCCCCATGGTTCACCGACGAACTCAAGAGCTCCAAGAAGAACTGCCGAGCCCTCGAGAAAGTCTGGAGAAGGGAACCAACACCGGACAACAGAACCTCCTTCAAGCTTGCCACCCGGAAGCACCACCAGCTGATCCGCGCCGCCAAGAAAACAGCATTCAAGGACCGGCTGGACAACAACGCACACAACTGCAAGGAACTCTTCAACATCGTGAAAGAGCTATCCAACCCCAGCGCAGGAAACAACGACATCACCCCATCGCAAGACCTCTGCAACTCCCTCGCCTCATACTTCCACAACAAGATCGCGGACATACACAACAGCTTCAACAACCAACCAACGCACACCACGACAGAACAACCACCCCCCACCACCACCCTCCACGCCTGGACCCCGATCAGCACCGAAGACACCATCCGCACGATGAACTCCATCCACTCCGGATCACCGACCGACCCCTGCCCTCACCACGTCTTCAACAAGGCCGACACTGTCATCGCACCCCACCTGCGAGACATCATCAACACATCCTTCGACACCGCCACCTTCCCCGAGAGCTGGAAGCACGCCGAACTCAGCGCTCTACTCAAGAAACCCACAGCGGACCCCACCGAACTCAAGAACTACCGCCCCATCTCGCTCCTCCCGTTTCCAGCCAAAGTCATCGAGAAGACCGTCAACAAGCAGCTGGCCGCCTTCCTCGAGACGAATGGATCCCTCGACCCCTCACAGTCTGGCTTCCGAGCCAACCACAGCACCGAGACCGCCCTCATCGCCGCCACCGATGACATCCGAGCCCTGATGGACAACGGAGAAACAGCGGCCCTCATCCTCCTAGACCTCTCCGCGGCATTCGACACTGTCTGCCACCGCACCCTAGTACAGCGCCTCAGCAACGTCGGAATCCAGGACAAGGCTCTGGAATGGATCATCTCCTTCCTCGACGGAAGAACACAGAGAGTCCGCCTACCACCGTACAAGTCAGAGGCCACCGAAGTCATCTGCGGCGTCCCCCAAGGATCCTCGCTGAGCCCCACCCTCTTCAACGTCTACATGAGCCCCCTCGCGGCCATCGCACGCCAACACAACCTCAGCATAATCTCCTACGCCGACGACACCCAGCTGATCCTCTCCCTGACCAACGACCCCGCCGCCGCAAGAGCCAACCTGCACGAAGGGATGAAAGAGGTAGCCGAGTGGATGACGACCAGCCGCCTGAAACTGAACTCAGACAAGACGGAGGTCCTCATCCTGGGCTCTTCACCCTCCGCCTGGGACGACTCCTGGTGGCCTCCCGCCCTGGGCACCGCACCCAAACCGACAGACCATGCACGCAACCTGGGCTTCATCCTGGACTCCTCCCTCTCCATGACCAGACAAGTCAACAACGTCTCCTCGGCGTGCTTCAACATCCTACGCATGCTACGGAAGATCTTCTGGTGGATCCCCACCGAGACCAGGAAGACCGTCACCCAGGCCCTCGTCACTAGCCGACTGGACTACGGCAACGCCCTCTACGCCGGTACCACCGCCAAGCTCCAGAAGAGACTCCAGCGGATCCAGAACGCCTCAGCCAGACTCATCCTCGACATCCCACGAACCAGCCACATCTCCGGACATCTGAGAGACCTACACTGGCTCCCTGTCAACAAAAGAATCACCTTCCGCCTCCTCACCCACGCACACAAAGCCCTACACGACCAAGGCCCGAGCTACCTCAACAGCCGAATCAACTTCTACGCTCCCAAACGCCACCTCCGTTCAGCCAACCACGCCCTCGCCGCGGTCCCCCGCATCCGAAGAGCGACTACAGGAGGAAGGTCCTTCTCCTACCTGGCCGCCAAGACCTGGAACTCCCTCCCGACCGACCTGCGCCTGACCCAAGACCACCTCTCCTTCAGGAAGAAGCTGAAGACCTGGCTGTTCGAGCAGTAGCGGCACCCCCCCTACCCCCAGCGCCTTGAGACCCTACGGGTATGTAGTGCGCTTTAGAAATGTCTTTGATTGATTGATTGATTGATTCCTAAAAAAAAAAATGTATGCATGGTCTGAAATCACAATGCACTAATGCACAACGAGTCCTCCAAAACACATGAGATTCTCAAAGGTGCATCCGCATTGTACAATGGTGGTTCTCAAATCGTGAGCATCCCAAGGATCAGCATTGTTAGGTCACTTGAATCCTCCACGGGGAAACTCCTTCTTCACAAGCTGCAGATTATTCAAAAAGCAGCCACTCGGCTACTCCTGGTGATTCCTAAGTACCAATCTGTTTCTCATGTCCTTCCAGCACTCCACTGGCTTCTGGTCAAAAACGGGTTGAGTCCAACTCTTTATGTACTGCATTTAAGGCACTAAACAATGATTGTCCAGAATCTCTGAGGCAGTACTTTCAATGGTATGTACCTGAATGATCCCTACAGTCCTCCTCCTCAGCTAATCTGTGATACCAAGGGTCAGAAAAGCAACATGGAGGGGCAGAAGTTTCACAACTGGTGCAGCATGGCTTTGGAATTATCTGCCACATGCACTAAAGAGAGAATGCGACCTGGTAGCTTTTTGTAAAGCCTTAAAAACTTGGCTGTTTAACAAATAGCAGTGGCGTAGCTAGGCCTCTTGCCTCCCGGGAGGGCCCTGCTTCTGCTGCCCATAGTGAAATGTAAGTGCGGGGGGAGACCGCCGCTCCTAAAACTTTTGCCACCTGAGGCAGAATCCCCCACCCCCTCTTGCTACGCCACTGCAAATAGGCCTACTGATTTCTGATTTTTCTGCTGTTCTCCTGTTCAGGTTTTCCGGGTCTCTTCTTCTTATTTTCTATGCTCCTCGTTTCCGAATCACAGCGCTTAGACACCTTTGGGTAGTAGAGCACTCTACAAATCTAACTTTCATTTCATTTCTTCATAATCTAGCACCTAGGAATGGTCCCCATGGGGTGGGGGTGGAGCCATTACCCAAACGTAATTTCACTATTTTTATTTATTTAAAGTTTTGTATAGCTTGAACATGACCCAGGCGGGTATCAGAGCGCTTTACATACGAGTGGTGGAAGACAAAGTTAGATAGCTGTGGGAGAAAAGTAGAGAAATATACATCAGGTACACAATTACATATTAGCGGGCGACACTGAGGCTGTAGCAAATGCCAGGTAGCAGAATAATCGGCAAAACAAGATAGAAGACAAAAGGAGAAAAGCTTCTATTCAGCGCAGTGTTTATCAGGAGAGCTTCCACTTTCCTTTTGAAGGCAAATGTTAAAGGAATCAGTCTTGTTTTCACAGGTAGGGAGTGCCAGATTATCAGGGCAATACCAGAGAATGTACGATTGTCGGTTTTCATTTTTCAAATTTCTTCGGCTTGAGCAGCAATGTGCTGGTGCACCTTAAGGGCCTGGAGCCACCCGATAGTTTGAACTTATTTGCCAGGTAAAGAAGAGTGTTGAAGTGTAGTGCTCTATGGGTCATACATGCAATTTTCAACTGGATCCTTGACTCAAACGGAAGCTAGTTGAGCGATTTTAGGTCCAGAGAGATGTCGTTGGTTTTCTTGGAACCAGTGATGAGTCGAGTCGCAGCATTCATAGATGCTCTGAGGGGGGCTAAACTGAGTTTTGGTAGCCCTTATAGAGTAGCACTGCCGTATTCTAGCCTATAGATGACTAGTGCTTGCACCGCAGATTTGAAGTCATCTTGAGGAAGGTAGGGTTTGAGTTTTCTTAGGAAGCTCAGTTGGACGCTTGCTCCTTTGGTAGATGCTTTGATGTGATCTTGCATGTTTAGGTTCTTATCTAGCGCAATTCCCAGTGATTTTGTGGAATCAATGATGTGTGGGGTGCAGTTGAGGGCGGAGAGGTTTTTTAGATATTTCTCAAGAATGGGGGTTTGCCTAGTGGGTGAAATGAGGAGGAATTCCGTTTTAAGGGCGTTTAGTTTGAGGCGGTTGGAGGTTAGCCAATTTAGGGTTTTGTGCAGGGTTCCGTTGAGTGACTTGATATCTTCAGGGGAAGAGATTTTCATGTACAGTTGAGTGTCATCCACATACATGTGATATTGGATGTTAGATGCTTTGAGGATTACAGTAAGTGGTTCAATGAAAAGGTCGAAGAGCGTGGGGGAGAGCGAGGACCCTTGGGGGACACCCAGTGTGCAGGGACTGGAGTTAAATAAAGTTTGATTGGATTTGACTCTCTGTGTTCTGTTGTTGAGAAAAGAGGTAAATCATTTTAGTACAGTGCCTGAGAGTCCCATCCTACATTCCAAAAGGTTAAGTAGATTGTCATGTTTGACAGTGTCAAATGCAGATGAGAGATCGAGTAATATTAGTAGGCAAGATTCATTCTGGTCAAGCAAAGTGAGAGCGTCATCCACTATATGAGTGATGGTCGTTTCAGTGCTGTGGCAGGGACGGAAGCCTGATTGGTATTGGTTATGAAGTTGGAATTGCTCAATGTGTTTACGCAGTTGTTCATGTACACATTTCTCAAGGAGTTTTGCCAGGGTAGGAATGTTTGTGATTGGTCGATAGTTATTCAGGTCTTCAGGGTCCGCCATGGGTTTTTTGAGAAGAGGGAGAACTAGGCCCACCTTCAGGCAGTCAGAGATCTCACCTTGAAGAAGAGAAGCATTGATGATCTTGGACCACAGTGGGACTAGTGATCCTATCATTTCTTTAAAGAAGTTGGGGGGAGGGGATCATTGAAGTGATTTGAAGGTTTCAGGGTTGAAGGAATGCTGAAGATGGCAGTGTTGTTGAGGGGTGTGAATTGACTCTAAGAGGCATTGTTTTTAGGGAAGAGACAGGGTGGTATAAGAGAGGGCAAGGGTAAGGAGGAGTCAGACGAAGGTGAGAGATCGATCATGGCAGACTTTAGATCTGATTCTATCTTACTCGCCTTTTCAAGGAAGAAGTCAGCAGCGGCATCGCAGTTTGGCTGAGGGCAGGAGATTGGATAGGAGTGTTATTGGATTGCAACTTACTCAAGTCAAACAGCCTTTTCGGGCAATCTTTTGCTTTGTCAAGTTGGGATTTGAAGAAGGTTGCTTTCGCCGTTCTGATGAGTTTGTTGTATCTACTCCTTTTTAGGCTTAGAGTTTTTAGTCGACCAGTGGATGGAGCGGATCTCCAAGCGCGTTTTGCTAATCTCAGACTGCGTCTATCAGCATTTAGGCTGTCATTGAAGCATGGTTTGGAGTCTTTGATGGATTTTCTTTTTAGTTGAAGGGGGGCAGTTGCATTCAGGGCAGACAACATGGAGTTGTTATGGTGCTCAGGGAGGACGTGAATGTCGGCCATGTTTGCAGGCGGCGGTAGGGAGATATTGCAGCAAAATGTGAGCTCATTTACATTTGTATTTTGGAGTGTTCTTTTCCAATGTTTTTGTTTTAGTGGTTGTGATCTTTTGGAGTTCAAATTTTCTAGGATACTGAAGGTGATATAGTGATGGTCCGACCAGTCACAGGGGAGAATAGATTCGAGCTGAATGGAGTTGGGATTGGAGATGATTAGATCGAGGGTCAAGCAAAAGTTGTGGGTGGGACTGTCACAGAACTGAGTCTGGGAGATGTCAGTTAGAAAGTTTTTGAGACTGTTAACCACCTGATCATGCGGGTCATTCCAATGGAGATTGAAGTTACCAAGGAAGATCTCGGGGCAGTGTCGGCCCTGGTTGGAGAAGACGGTTTCCATAGTTTGTTAATTTAGAGGGAGGTTGTCACCTGGAGGGTGGTAGAAGATGTGCAGGCTGCATAAGGGTCTATCAGGCACATGCATCTACGTTTTTTGCGAGCACAAATGGCGCAATTCACAAAAATCGGCATTTGCGCCCGCAAAAAGGCCTTTTGCGATGCATCAAGGTGTTAGGCACTCTCAATTTAAGAAATCGCAATTTATTGCGATTTCTTAAATTGCGATTGCATTTAAGGAATCGCAATTTACAATTCCTTAAATGCAATGCATGTACCCCTTAGAAATAGCCAATTTGCTATTTGGGGCGCAAAATACAGAGAAATTACTCTGGTCTGTATTTTGGAAAAACCTTGAAAAATGCACTAAAGTGCATTTTTCAAGGTTTCAGGTTACACACACATGCCCTGGGGCATGTGTGTGAGCAACATGGGTGCACATCACAATTTCAGGGGTGCAACAGGGTGTCATTTTGACACCTGTGCACCCTTGAAATTGCATGCATAATTTGCGAGTTCCTATTGGTATTCGCAAATTGCGCACGCAATTTCCCATTCATTCCTATGGGCCTGTAGGCCCATAGGAATGAATGGGAAGCCATTCCTTCATTGCGACTTCCAATTTGCGAGTCGCAATTAAGGAATGTTTAGTAATCCCTATTTTAATAGCGATTTCTACATGCATAGGCTTTTGAGAGTCCCTAATTGCGATTCCTTAATAATCGCAATTAAGGACTCACAAAAGCATTTCTTGATGCATGTACCCCTGAATTTACTAGTGATGTCTATGCATAAATATTCACAGGATGAGAGATTTGCTGAAGGGGACTGTTTTGCTAAGAGAGAGTTGTGGTAGATACAGGCTATGCCACCTCCCGTTCTCTTAACTTCATCGAGTCTGATAATGTTGTGGCTCGGAGAGACTAGTATGTCAAGGATGGGATCTGAGGAGTCCGTGAGCCATGTTTCGGTGAGGATAAGGTGGTCAAGTTCCTGAGCAAGGATGAGATCGGCAAGGTCCGTGGCATGTTTCATCGCTGATCTACAGTTGAGTAGCATGCATTTCAGGTGTGATTTGTGGTCAGTGAGAGAGGGCTGTGTAATGGGGATCTGCATGAGGTTATTAATGTTTAAGGCATTGGTGTTGAGTCTGGGAGCTCTATGCTGGTTAGATGTGATGCTTTGTATAGCCTTCGAGTTGCCTTGCTTGGGGTTAGTCGCTCCGGGAGCGTTTAAAGGGGCAGTTTGTGAAGTTCCAGAGGGGACTGGGATGACCGAGAGAAGTTGTAAGCTTGGAGTAGAGAGAGAATATCTGGCTCATCAACTTGGGAGCCCAGTGGAATCTTGATTGATATGTTGTGCTTTCTCTTTTTTTATGTCTTGAAAAAGTTAATAAAGATGTTTATTTTAAAACAAATGGTCGCCCTCAAGCAGGAATGTGCGCTTTCGAATGCTAGTCAGTAACACGCATATGACCTGCAGAATTGTAATTCATTTTTAAGAACATGCATTATCGGATTGCACTTGCAGTTTGAGAAAGCACATGGGTATTTGAGAATCATGATCGGATAAGGCTCATGCCCACTCCTGCAGTCCATAAGCAGCTTCAAATGTGCCTGTGATTCATGAACATGCATGCGTACTTCATGCTTCTGATCCTCAAATGTTCAAGATCAATGCTAAATAATACATAGTTTAAATAATATAACAGCATAATTAGTTGCAGAAAACATACATGTATGTTGCAGTCACTATTTCTCTCTTAAAAGTAAAAGAAATTATGGAAACATTAGAAATAGTCATTCTCAGTAATTCTCCATTATGCTGTTGATGGATGAAGTACGTTTTAGGCCGCACTCACATGCGTTGCCTGAATTTGGTGATTTTTTTTGTTCGAAATATAGAGTTTACAGAGGGCAGACTTGAAGTGGTGACCACACCTACCACTATACAAACCCTGTCACCACCATCTCTGGACCCATATTTAACCTATCACCCAAGGAGAGTCATGTCCAATTTGTGAAAGAGCCACTCTCCCCTAGCAGTAGTTTGCATTCGGCAATTTTTGTGGTGTTGGCAGGAGCCTGGAAGCTCAGCAACCAGATTGCATCTGTAAATTGTGTCAGTGATAGATCCTGTGGGGGAAAGATGGTCAGCAATGTTCATTTGGCCTAGCAACACTGGTCCACCAGATAAATGTAATCACTGTCAGCAGTAGAAAGGAGGCTTCAGCAGTGGCAGGAGAAGTCCTATATGATTGGACCTGTTGTTTGTGTGCGCTGCCCTCCTCTCAGGAGCTCCTGAAGGTGGAGCAGGACATCCTTGTCGGCAGCACTGAGAATGGGAATTATTGAGCAGGGCCACTTGAACCCTCACAAATAAGCCATCTTGCAACAACTGCAGAAACATAGCCTAACTAAAGAGACCGTGCATAAGAAATGGTGTGCTCCCAAAGAAAGAGTGGTAAAAATGGAGGCCAAAATCCGAGTGTCCCCCTCAAACATATTTTATTTTGATGATTATTTTTTAATTTGCCCCTCACTGACTTTGTAATTTCATTTCTGGTTGAAAGTTTCCAAGTTCAGCAGAGTCATGGCAATTTTATATTGAGTCCAAATCATGGTTTTCTTGTGCATCATGGCGACTCCAGTACTTCCAAGTCATCTAAAGAAGTGCTAATTAAAGACACAGTATGAACGCAAGTTACGTGCTTCAGCAGAGGCGTAATATGGCGTGATTACTGCTGCGCGCGCACCACTCGCGCACATGCACTGCAAGCTGTGGCCGGCGGTAGCATTTGTAGCTTGCTAATCGCTGCACCGGTGCTTTACTTTTAACATTAAAGGTAAAGCGCTGGTGCCGCGATTATAGCAAAAGTAAAGAAATAGAAACGCTATAATCGCGGCACCCGCGCTTTACTTTTAATGTTAAAAGTAAAGCACCGGTGCCGCGATTAGAAAGAAAACAAGCATTGGCATAGCCAATAGGTCTCGCCTTTGGGACCTTAGAAGTGTTTAGCCATGCAACAGTTGCATAACTAAATACTTATAAGGTCCCAAAAGCGAGACCTATTGTCTATGCCAATGCTTGTTTTAACACGAACTTAGAAAATGCCACGCCCCTTTCGCTTCTGCTCCGATGACAATGGCAATAGTGAACCATGAGTCATGTCAGTTGTCTTATGTACCCTTTATGTGGCCTAAATTGATATTACAAATGGAGCAACATTGAAATCCATTGAAAATATGCAGGAGAGGTTTTGTACAGCACATATTTTGAACCTTTTTTATTTCAGGGTGTTTTGAAAAGTGATGATAAAGGAATAGGAGGCATGGTGAAATCAGATCATTGCATAGGATCATACAATTTGGTCAAGAGAGGAAATGACCCATTGTTTTCTATTTTCACATTGTGGATTTCAGATTTCCAGTACACTACACTTAGTAAAAGTTGCTATACACGAGCAACAAAGACCGTGCTGCTGGGTGCAGAGGACACAGACCCCTGCGGTTCCAGCTCACAGGTTCAGGGGCATAGCGATCAATGATGCAGGAGGTGCACTGGCACTGAGACCCACGGGCACGAGAAGCCCACTTTACCAGGCACAGTCTGTGGTTGTTTTTTGCATTACCCAATCAGGTGGGCACAAATCCCAAAGACTGGAACACTCTAAATTCAAACCATGGATCTACTTAATTCTGAATACTCCATTTGCCCTAAAACACAAGGGCACCAAATGCTTCAAGCCGGCGAAGAACCATCCAGCATTATATCCGCTGGTTTATTAATTGTAGAAACTAGAATACTGTCTGACCAAAATAATGCACAATATTGTGAAAACGAGTGGCTCAAACTCGTGCCACATTTGCAAGTTACCCGTTTGCATATTCTAAATTGTCAAAATAAAAGATTCGGGCCATAGCTCACATCAATGCTTTCCAGGCACTATGTATTTATCTAAAAATGCACTTATTATAATGACTCTGGATTCTGATGCAGTTGCTTTTGTCAGAGAGATGAAGGAAAACGTTCTCCCTCTACGTCCTACTACGTCCCTTACCACAGACATGTTTCAGTGTGGTTCGGTGACTTTTACACCTTTTCTTTTTACCCAATTCCAGCCTCCCCAGAAGGCTTCTTTCTGTCTGTGCTGCCTGGGCTGTAGAGAGACTCGTATTTAAAGAACACGCAAATAAAGCACGCCTTTACACCTCCAATTACGATCGAATTGAAAGGTGCCTCATAGTAATGACATGTTTGATCTGTACACCAATTGATGGCAGGCTCCCTATAGAAGAGTCGAGGCTGGGTCATTGAGGAATGGAGGAGAGGAGCCCCGGGGATGCAGGGCAAGGACACCTGAAAGGAGCAGGGCAAGGACATGCAGCAGAGACGACTCAGGGCCCTGTTCGAGATGAGAATGATTTAAAAAAAGATTTTTAAATTCTCCCTGTCTGCTAGGGGCGCTGAGACAGGTTCAGTGTATGCACAAAGTCTACCTGCGATCAGAGCCGCTGCTTCTGATGCTACAGCAAACGGGAATAGAGCAAATGTATATCACACAGAATGTCAACATTTATAATGCACTAGGCCCACATCAAACGAATATTTCAACTCTTAATGCAGCACCTGGGCCCACTAGTGGGGACCTAACATTTCAACACTAATCCAGGGCATGGGGACTCATCATTTCATCGTCTTATGTTATAAAGATTTCTAAAGTTCCCAGATACCCCCAAAGAGGCCTCCAGGCACTAGTCACAGGTGAGACATGGAAGCAGTAAGACAGAGAACAGTAGCCTAGCTGTAGAACAACCAGGATTTCGGCTGTTTTCGGAATTGTAAGTGATCCTGAATTTACCTTAAGTGGCATAGAGTTCCATGGGTTCGGGGATTAGACACAAAAGGAGCAGCCCCCATTCTGGCTGTGTTGTTGTGCAAGATATAGGCCAGGTTTAAGTCAGCGGAGCAAAGTGCTCCAGAGAGCAAGTAGAAATGTTTCAGAGTAGGCAGGCTGGGGGTGCCTTGCTGATATAGAATTGTTTCAGAGGTACATAGGCCCTTGAATTTGGTGTGCTTTCTGATGGGTAGCCAGTGGAGCTTGACAAGAAGATGGGGGAGGCAGAACTGAATTTGGGGAGGGAAAAAAGTAGTCTCACGACAGTTTTTTGAATCACCTGCAAGCGATTCAGAATGGATTATTTTAATCACAGTTAGAGGATATTACAGTAATGAAGTCGTGAGATGACCAAGGATTGCACAATCAGTCGGCGTGTTTGCTGGGGAAAGAAACTCAGAATGGCTTAAGGTTCCTAAGGATGCCAAAATAGTGAACGGGTAGCGTTTTGACTTGGGTTTCAAAGGATAAAGATTTTTCCATATCTAGCCCAAGATTTTCCACCACTGATTTAGGTTCAGGAGGGAACCCAATGTTGCCGGCCAGCCTTGGTCACTCCAAAGATGAGTATACCTACCCAGCAGGAGGATCTTCGTTTAAATGGCATTAAGTTTTAAGCAGTTATCGTGCATCCATCCAGCAACTCTGTCAGACAGTATTTAAAATTAGCACAGTCGCTGGGTGATTCCTCTGATCAGGTGATGAGCAGCTGAGTGTCATCATCATACGACACTAGTGAGGTTTGAAGAGATTTCGCAACCGCAGCCAGTCGTTTGACATAAATGTTAAAAAGGGTGGGATAAGCGCCGAACTGTGAGGAGACGCTGTGTACCGGTACTTTATGGATTGACACAAAAGGAGGGGAAATCACTTGAAACGACCACTCTTTTAAGAACGAGGCAAACCAGGACAGACCTTTACCCTGTACTCCAAATTCAGAAATGCGTGATAGTAGAATTGCATGGGAGACAGTGTCAAAAGCCGCACTTAAATCTTTAAGGATCAGAGCCTGGAATTTGCAAGCATTTACTGAGCTGCAAAGGGCGTCATTGTGCAGAATGTGTGCACAGCATAACTGTATTTTATTTTAGCTACTTTTATGAACTTTAATGCACGTTCAGCCCCTGCCCTACCGCAATCCATGGCCCCAGCTCCACAGCCTACCTGCACATTCACATTAAGTAAGAGATGCAGCTTGGGCTGCTGGGGCTTGGTACAAACATGTAGAAAGGACAATTGTCACCTTGTTTCCAGCACCTCACAGGCTGGTCTTGGTAATATCTCCTATTCTCCTTCTTCTGCAAGGTAGGCCCAGGCAGACCGACTGTGCAGTCTCTGTCTGGCAGCAAGCGAGTAAGTGTCTTATGCTAAAGCACATGGACTACATAACGTTGTTTTGAGGTGAAATGAAATCTAACCTACATCTGCTGATATATATATACTGTAGAATGTGATTGTGATCCACGAGCTAGGCCGGGGGTCTCGAACAAAGTGGCAGGGGTCACAACAGATTGCCTAGGGGTCGCCTTAGCAACCTATGGAGACCTCCAATTGATGTCCATGCCCCATTTCATCATAGTGTAAAAGAGAATTCACTTCTGATTCTCGTTATGGAGAACTGGGAAGAATTAGGTTTCGAAGTTAAATATTTTAATAACAGCCTTTGAACTTGTGATGGACATGGAACATCTAGGTTGATTCTATATTGAATCTTATGCAGTTTTCACAGAAACAAGATTTGTCTTCAAACTTTTTATCCCAGGACTTTTGTGACTTCTTTTTCACCAGAACATTGGTGTTTCTCTTGCTCCTCAATGAAGTCCAGCTCACAATATTCTACACAGCTGTTCTGTACAGTGGGTTGTATACTGACCCAACAAAGGAAAAAGTTGACAGTTCTGAGGAACTGGCCTACAAACTGTCTAAAGCTTGCTGATTTATATCGTATTTCAATGTTTTGATCTTCAGTGGGCATCCTTTCTCTGAGTTTCACCAAACTGCCTTTGCAGTATGTGTGCTTGAAGCATGATTCATGGCCGTGCTCTCAACACCTTTCAGTGTGATTATGCTTGGAATTTGGTTTTGCAAGTTTGGAATGTGAAACATGTTTTCTTGAAGCATGGCACATGAACATGATCCCTATAAATGTTAGCATGTACATTTTTGTTTTGTTGCACCTCAACGTTCCCATGAAACCTAAAAACATGGTTAATAATAACATATATGTGGTATCTGCTCATGTTAATACAAAAATTAGGGCTTTTACAGCACACCACTTGTCCTTATTTAGTCTTGATTAAGTTTATCACACCTCTGGGTATAAATAACCCTCTACTACAAATGTAGACAATTCAACAATATTGATCAAAACAGAAATCCAGAAAGATCAATCTTCTTGCTGTTCAGCAGTCTTTATTCATATTAGAAAAGTGTAAAAACTCCCAGCACACGATTTGCCAAATTGCTAAACTTAATCAAGACTAAATAAGGACAAGTGGTGTGCTGTAAAAGTCCTAATGTTTGTATTTAAATTGGTTGCACGTTTAGTTGTGCCGACAACACCGTTAGGTAGTAGGTGTTTGGGGCTAACCAAGCACCCATGTACAAATACACAGGAAGATACCTATATATTTCACGCTGAATGATTGCTAGATTACTGTTTGCTTAGTGAATGTGCGGACGCTTCCCTTCAAGGGAACACTACTACCTGTATTTTTTATGCTATATGTTAATAATGTTAATCCATTGGAGAATATTTGTTTATAAAATGTGGCCAAAACTTACAAACGCTAAACTCTGGCTCATGTAAACTGTTTTAGCAGCAAGAAGAAGGAGAAGAAACAGGCACCAGTCTCCTCCACTAACATTGAGCACCGAGTTGTTGCACAACCCTATCTTTATAACATGAACTATGCACATGTTGGCAAATGTGTCATTATCAACAACAAGAACTTTCAAAGGAGTACAGGTACTTCTATTGATACTCATTTTCTGTTTGAATCTGTTTATGATTTTTTTTTCAGGTTGATAACAATTCGTGCAAACAAGACATGCTTCAGTTATACAGACAGTGGGGCGGCAAGAAAGCCCCATGACGCATTACAAATGGTGCTTCACAAAGTAGGGCAGTACTGACAGAGTTTTAACCGTACATCAGCATGAAGGTGTCAGTTAGTTTGTAGGAAGGAAGATACAGAACGAGCACAGTAGCCCATCAAGCGGGCCAACAACAAGTGCATCGGAAAGTGGGCAAACGATTCTAGTTTTGAGTAGTACAACAATTCATGAAAAGAAGCCCAAACCTGCGGCCCCCGTTCTGCAATCCCATCATGTTTAGTCAGGAGAACACATGATTACACTAGTCAACATGCAAGATATGGGTCCTGAAACATGGTGAACAGGGAAAGGCTAAATGCCCCGTGGATGTCATATGGTTAAGAAGGGTCCTGAGCATCAGCTGCTCCATTCCCACTCTCTGATGGGCCACCTGGGACTTCAGTGGCGTGCTGTGTGGCTGTCTGGGGGGTCAGGCTAGTGTATTGTCCTAATTGCTGATGATGGGAAATTTGTGCAGCCCTAAGCTGTCCTCGCTATGTAGTGCAACAATTTCTGCCTGAGCCCATGGGATGAGGGATTGCGTCCGGCTGCTAGCTCTGGGAGGTGACCCTCTGTTTTTTAGGTCTCGCCTGATCCAGCACATGCGCTGGTCTGGCCGAGACATTTTGCATGCAGGTTTTCCAAGTGCTGCCTGTGGCCTAAAGCGCAGCCGCCATGTCTCTTACCTCCGCCGTGCTTGATCGCGTCCGCGATCACTTTCACTTTCGCGGGCCGTGCGGCCGTGTCATTTTTACGGCCGCGCGGCCAATGCTTGTTTCTTTTTGATTAAACACCCCAGGCGAGTGCACGTGGTTTCCAGCTTTCTCTCTCGTGTTTCTCCAGCATCAAGCTCTCTATTGCTTTCTTCCTTGTTTGCTTTTCCCCCTCGCTCCCTGTTGGTTTCTCTAGCATGTGCTTTCTACCTCATGCACACCTGGTTTTAATTGTATTCTATCACCGCACCCCCCCCCCCACCACCACTCTTGTAGTCTAATTTTTGTTTTACTTTTAATTGGGTCAGGTTGCAAATTGTTGCCTACCCTATGCCTTAAAACAGTGCTTTCACACTCCTACTTTACTGAACCTTCTTGGATTGGTAAATTAAAAAAAAATGCCACCCACATCATTTCTAAAACTCGCACACACATCATTCAACATGCCTATGAAAACGCTGAGGTCAGTAGCAGCCATGTCATTGTGCCTTTTTCTGCCAATGCATTACAGCATTGGCAAAAAATGTTTTTCACCAATGCTGCACAGTATCGCCTAAAGACACTGTTAAAGTCAATAGGTCCCAAAGGCGATACCTATTGTCTTTGCTACTGCTTGTTATTTCTTCCCGTCTCTCTCTCTCCCCGTGGCTCCTTGTAGCTCTCCTCAAGCCCCTCCCATCCCCCATCTTCTAGCTCGCTCTCTTCCTCGCTCCTTTCTCTCCGCGTCCTAGAAAGTGATCACATGACTAAAAAGCCTCCATTAAACCCCCCAAGAATTAGTTCGACAGGCTGGGGTACTTACTCCCGGATTCACTTAACACGATTTTGGAATCATTTTAAACCCTCAGGATGAGCAAATGAAATCCCCAGACAACTTGACAGACACAACGCCTTCTGAGTGCTCCACAGTCACACAGAGAGTGAGTCCGTTTTCTGTTTCCTTGCCTTTCTCGCCTCGAGTGATCTCTGCTACTCTGCCTGTCCCAGTGCTTAATTTGTGCCGGTGGTGGGCGCCAGCAAGAAAGTAGCCAGAAAAACTAAAATAACCCCCACTTAAACCAAACCTCTAATCACACAAGCAAGCAAACTCGACCTTGCTTAGAATAGTTCCCCTTACCCTTTCATCCTCCTTCGATCTATCTCGGCATCCATCCTTTCATCTATTTATGCACTCATCTGTCCATTCTTTCACTATGCTTTCCATCCATTCATTCCCTTATCTAGCCATCCATCATTCCAACCACTCATCATTTTACCCATCTGACAATTCTTGTGTCCTCCCATTTTCAACCCTTTAATCCAGGGCTTTAAGTGGGCTGGGTCTCACCGGGGCTGACCACCAGCAGTTTTTTAAAGGGGGCCTCGAAACTGGTCTCTATCGGGTTCTGTTCGTGCTCTGGCACAGGCAGTCCGTTTTTTTCCAGACTGCAGGGACAGCAGGAACATCGATGTGCGCCTGCTCACACTGCTCACTTCTCACTAGTGGAGAAGTTACGGCATGACGTCACGCCAGGTGAGTGTTGTAGGGGAAGGGAAATCCTTTAAAGAGAGTCATTTTCTCTCTGGATTTCCCTTCTCTTTGTGAAACTCAGGAGCAGCAACATTGTCGTTATGTCACCAGGGCTTTAAGTGGAAGCTTTTTCAATATTATATACAAACCATAGTTGCTGCTTATTTATCTTATGCAACTAACAGCCATTGACAAAGCCAATAGTCCTGACTTGTTGTAGGTATGATGTTATATGTATCATATATCTGGATGCAATGACAGGAACATAAAAATATAAGTCGGGCAGCACACTATGCTAAGCACAGATTTTTACCTTATGTGTTTTTAAACCACGCCTTTAATTACACTGGCCACGCCCCTTTGAGAGACCCCCCCAGTTTTTCATCCCACTTAAAGCCCTGCTTTAATCTATTGTTCCTTTCACACTTCCACTCATCCTGTCCCCATCCATCTGTACTTCCTTTAACCCTCTCTACCTCCCATCCATTCTTTCCTTCACCCTTTCTTCTTTTCCATCCTACCTTACACCTTTTTCTAACTTTCTTATCACTCGTCCTTCCTCCTCCTGTCCTTTCCTCTATCAACCCATTTTTTGTGCTCATGCCTACATTTTTGCATTTGATCCATCTCTCTCGTGCTCACTTTCTAGGTCTCGCCTGAGCCAGCGCATGCGTTGCACGGCGAGACATTTAGTAAACAGGGCTTTCAAAAGTGCGACCGGACGCTTTTTGCTGGCATTCTGCCTGCGTTCACATGCACAGGCATGACCAGAGGTGCCATATGGCTTTCCTCTCGCTCGGCCAAGCGCGCGTACCTTGCTTCAATGCCCCTCCCCCACCACAGAGCGCGTCCCGCAGCTTTTTTTTTTTTAACTTTGAGGCGCGTGCGCGCGGCCAATGCTTGTTTTACTTCATTTTGTGCAAGAATAATTATGTTGTTAAGTGGACTGGACCAATTAGAATACTTGAGTTTATAAAGGAAAGCTCATTTTCTGTACCTTCAAATATAGTTCAATTAACAAAACAAGAAAGTCACTTTCTTAAAGACAAACTTGAAGAACGCAGAAAGATTCCACAAACTGTAGCGGCGCGCCGATTGCGACCGCTTCGGGTCATGATTTCATTTCCATGATTTCATTTGGCCTGAGAGTAGTAATAGTTTTTAAATAACTACTCTACAGCGCCCGACCCTAGCTGCCGGCTCAGCTGTGACCCACCTATCTCACTGTGTGTGCCTCAGCCTTGCCCAGTGCTGACCGCGGACGTGCGCCGAGTCAGCTGACTCTGTTGACTCGTAATTTAAATTACGCACTGCTGCTGAGAAGATTCTCCATCTTCTCAGCTGCTGTGCGTAATTAAAATTACGAATTTTGCATTGTTGGGGGCCTCATGTTACCAATCCTTTTTTTGTCTCCATTCTTTGTATTGTAGTTCTATATTTTACCTTGTTAAATTCAGAACTAGAAGAACCAAAAAACAAAACACAACTGGGTGAGTTATGCACACATGAATGGAATTGAAAACCGTGTTTCAAATAGAAGAGGTGCAACATCTTTAGGTGCCATTCAAACTTCCCTGCATAGAACAGCTGTATTATGAGCAGTAGACGCACCAGCTTCCTTGACGGAAGTATCACAATTTTCAGCGTGCACTGATAATCCTTGTGCACACAAATAATCTATAGCACGGGAGCAGCTCCATGTTGCTCTCTCTCACCTGAGTGCTTCTCTTCCTCTCCAACGCTTCGTGTTGTTCTCATTCGTTTGTATGCTCCTTCCGATCCCACAGTATTCCTCTCCCTTGTGTGCTGCTTTTCCCCTCCCCATCTAATCCCCCCCACAACTGCACCTCCAATTCCCCCACCCCTCAGTCCTATGTTTTTTAATTATTTGTTTTTAATGTTACACTTTACAGATTCCTTTCGTAAAAAAAACAAGCATTGGCATAGCCAATAGGTCTCGCCTTTGGGACCTTATAAGTGTTTAGCCATGCAACAGTTGATGTTGTTGCACCAAGGATATTGTGCTGCATAACTAAATACTTATAAGGCCCCAAAAGCGAGACCTATTGGCTATGCCAATGCTTGTTGTCCCTGTGTTAAAGACCTAAGAGGCATGTTTCACATGTGTGCCAGGCAGGGCGCCCTGTGCTAGTGGATAAGTAAGAGGGGACACCTCGCCAGTAGGGATGGAGAGATGGGCAGGCCCACAGCTTGTGGAACAGGTGTGCATCAACCAAGACAGCGAGGGCAGGCTGCATCTGTGCGATGGAAGTAGCGATTTATTTTGGCTGGGGTAAGGTAGGACCTGTGTATGATGTACAATTGGATAAGTCGGAAACAAAGTTGTTTGGAATATTATAAACTGGACTTTCCAATAAAGCAGCCCATTCCTTTCCAGTACAGGGGTGAGCCAAGTCTCCCTCCCAATGGCTTTGGCAAGGGCATAAGCTGTGCTACAGTATGAATTTGCAGTGAGTGAGTCCACAAACCAACGTGTGAGGGGTTTGCCTGGTCCCATTACATGAAAGTATTGTATAATGAGGTGTGTCAGATCTTCTTGTGTCATATCATCCCATTTGTTCCCTACTGTCATATCCAGCGAATTATATAAAAGGAAGTGGCCCGGTTGTCAAGCCATCATCCCCCATCAAGGACTCATATGGGATGAGAGCACCTTTGCGGTAAAGGTCCCCCAGGTTATGAATATTGGCTGCATGCCAGGCAGAGAGTTCCCCTGATGAGGTGATGTTGTGCCCTCTAGGCGTGCCACGCCGGGCTATTGCTGGTGCATAGGAGTTGACACTCGTCGACACTCGTGTGAAGTAAAGACATTGGCAAAAGCAAACAATAATATCACTTAATTATAAAGCTACTTGGTTTTAGCAAAGACCAAGTGTTAAAGACATATTTTAAAATGGTGAGCAACACCATGCAATTTAAATGAGGCTTAAAATCATACTAATGCAATGATAGAAATACGTTTGAATGAATAATGCACAACCTTAACAAGACTTCTAAAAATGAGAACGGTTAACCGGGTATCACAGAGCCCTTGACTCAAGTAGTTTCACGGTGCAAGGTGGTCCGTCGAGTGGACTGTGGGCAGCACTTTTATACTGCTTTAATGAGGAAGAGCTTGACCACAAGTCCGTCACATGACAGGTGTTAGCTGTCAATCATATCATAATGTGAACATTTATCAGAAATGATGTACGTCACTTCACAGAATTTTTATAAGAAAGCGGAAGATTACAAAAGGGTAAAGGTCATATTCTCACGCCATGTAGCTTGTCTTTGAGTTACTTGGAGCTAGCAAAAACACAATAATATCAAAGAAAGTGATACATTGCACCTGGCCCCCGCCACAGTGCACCCCGTGTGTTCCTCTTAGCTAGAGGCGTTCCCTATTATTTTGGTCAGTGTTTGTGAGAAGAGAGCTGCACTCTGGGGACAACGAAGGAGTGGGGGCTTGGCGAGTTTTGTTTACCAAGAAGACGGAGCTGGGACTGACAGAGGAGATGTGTTTTCATTTTATCAGAGAGGCATAGGGCCTACCGTATTTAGAAACCAATTGCAAACAGCATGGTCACTTTATCAGATTCCTATTTGCTGGCTGGTGGGGCCATATGAGGGTCTCATGCTTCAGGTTTGGGGCAGAATTGGCCTAAGGCATTTATATGGTAAAACTGGACCCTGCTTCACTGGTGAGTGGCTGGTTATATAGCAATTTGACCAATCGAAGAAATTGGTTCTGGATACCATAGCACAGCAGCACTTCAAACAAGAAGGCCCACTCCAGGGAATCAAAGGCCTTCTCTAGATCGAGCGCTAGGCATCCGGCTTGAGGCCACTGGTGCGGAGAGTATCGCAGGACACAAAAGAAACATTGTAGGTTCAGTGAGGTGTTACGGGCCAGGACAAACTCATTCTGGTCTGGGCGAACCAGTGCCGGGACTAGGGGTACTGGCTGGTCCAGTAGGATTTTGGTCAGCACTTTGTAGTCCATATTAGGCAGAGCCAAGGACCTGTACGAGCCCAACGAGGATGGATCTCTATCCGGCTTGGACAGGGAGATGAGCAGCACTTCACCAAGGGAGGCATGAGGTTGACAGCTTCCTTTTTCAGTGTTTGTAAACGAGGGGAAAGAAGTGGGATATAAGCTTTGTAGAATTCAGCAAGTAGGCCATCCGGCCTCAGTGTCCTGTATTGCTGCTTGTATTTCAAAGAGTGGGATGGAGTCATCGAGCTTCAAGGCAGCGTGATACAAGGCAGGGACAAAACAGAGAGGAAGGAGCCAATATCACTGGGATGGGCATTGGACACTGACTTGAATAACCAGGTGTAGTGGTGTGTCAGCTGGTTATGCATGTCATGCTGAGTGTAGAGTAAAGAATCAGCAGCCGAGCGTAACATTGTGATGGGGTGCCTTGGTTGGTCTTGGCGTATCAGCCATGCCAGCAATAGGCCAGATCTGTCAGCCGCAGTGTGGGTCTGAGCTGAGTGAGTACCATAGTTAAGACAGCGCAGCCTATCCACTAGCAAGGCATGTTCATGGTGCACAGCCAGGGGTCTTGAGTTTGCCAGGTTGCGTACCAATTGAGTTTTGTAATCTAGGAGTTTACTTTATATGTGGGATATATCTTTGTCGAGCTGTCTGCATATATTCCAGTTAATTACTAGATACTGGCATCTGATGGCCACCTTAAACACGTCCGACTGGGCCAATCTGGTGGTGGCTGTGTTACTGTTTAGCTCAAAACAATTCTCAACAACGGTGGTAATGGAGCTGTGGAAGGGGGGATTTTCTAACGCCGCTGTTTGTAATCTCAAAGTGGGAATGGTACGGGGTACTGTGTCCCATTAAAGTTGCAAATATGGGGGGTTATGATCAGAGAGGTTGCATCCTAAGTAATCAACATGTGTGATGGAGGGGAGTAAGTTGGGTGTACCAATCAACCTGTCTATCCGGACAAGTAGGTGGTGCAGCGAAGAGAAAAAGGAATACACTCTTGCATTTGCGTTGCATAAGCAACAAATGTCAACTAGCTGTTAGTTGAAATCAGTCATGTAGTGCTTGGGCATTTGATGTTGCGGTTGTGCAACGCAGCAGAGGGAGTGATGATCAAGATCGTTGTCAGGACGCAGTTGAAATCTCCCCCTATAAGTCATGGGACCCCTCTCCTACGGGACAGCGTCTCAGTCAGGCTATAGAGGAACGAGGCTTGTTCGAAGTTAGCTACATATATAGTGCCTACGAGGATACGGTGGCCATCTAGGAGGCCTTTGACAAGTACATGGCAGCACTCTGTGTCTACTACAATGTCATCCACTGTGAGGAGGAGAAATTGGTGGCAAGCACCTGGCCTTCTGAGCTTTGTTGCTTCAGTGTGTGTTAAATGCATTTCTTGCAAGAGTGCTACTTGGGTTGAGCATCATTAGAGACAGCATAATGGCTCAAGGGTTGGCAAAGTCCCTGCACATTCCAGGTGATAATGTTAGTGTGGGTCATGTATTCATTGGAGCGGAGTATCGTGGTTATCCACTGGCACTGGAGGGAAAGTAAACCCATGAATGGTGTTAGTATCTTGCAGGTGTGTGCGACAGGATCGGATTCTAGAGAACAGAAAAGTATAATCAAGAAATAACAATGAATACCATCAGAGCAGAGAGACAACATGAGTCCAACCAAACTGCTGAACTTTGTGAATCAAAAGCGGCAATAGCAACAGTGAAGTGGGACATGGAGGGAAGGTGCAGCAACCAAAGGTGGGGCACCCTATGTGTTAAGAATATGCGTGCATCGGCTAGGATGAGTATGTGGCTCCCTGTCAGGGTGCTGTGGCGGGGTCCAAGGTAACTACATGGTGTTAGCAAGACCTGACAAGGAGTTTTAGAAACAGTTCACCCTCATGCCAGGTGCAGAGGAATAGAGGTTAGAAGAAACACAGGTGAATCAACATGAAACATCAGGTATTACAGATCTAATAGGCTAGCAACAAAAGGCTCCACAGAGAGCAGATAAAATAATGTCACCAGCAGTCTGCAGTGTCACAGCAGGGGGTATCGCAGATTCTGTCCCAGAAGGCCAGGTGGCTGAGGAGCCGCTATCGCTAAGGGACTTGGTGGATCCATCATCAGGTTCTGAGCGCTGGGTGGTTTCACAGATCATAGCTGTGATTTGTAGAGCTCGACGGCTCTCTTAACTAACTTGCCCTAGGTTGAGGACAACTTTGACCTGAGGAGAGCATTGTGATTGGGTCTACATCTGTGACAGTGAGCCTCAACAGGGCCGCAAAGTGTCTTTGACTGCGATGTAGTTTGACAAGGGATTGCAAGTCCGGTAGACTTCAGCCAGTCCCAGGCCTCTCCAGGGTAGTTGAAAAAGTGTGTTGCCAACTCAGCGACAACCCACAGGCATGCAGAGAATATCGAGGTCCCGGAGGCATCAATTGACAGTCAAGAAGGAGTTCATTTGCCATTGAACCGAAATGGTGTAGTCTGGGAAAAACATAATGCAGGCATTTTTGACAGTGGTCTCAAAGTTTCTGCTTTTCACGTCAAATGGTATCTTGGTCACAGTAGTAAAGCAGACAGAACAACAGTGGTCTAGGGTTGGAGTCGGGTGGGGGCTTACGTGTCGGACCACGATGGGCCCATTCGATTGAGAAGTACTGAGAGAGAACAGCTGAAGGGTGGAGGTCATGCAGCCAGCGCTCCACATAGGCGATTTCATTTTGCCCCTTGACACCACAGTGGGCCAACTACGCCAGCATTGTTTCTCCTAGAGCAGCCCTCTGCTTCCTCTGCCCTGTATTCCAGAGTGTGTACACAATACACTAGGGATTGTAGTGAAAATTACACCTCTCTGGACTTCAGTTCTGCAAGAGTCCCTTTCAAGGTATGGACCTTGTCAGCTAGTTTACGGTGGTCCGCGTTGACTAAAGTGAGGCCTGCTGCAACTTTATCCAATTCCTCAATGGATGCAGAGGGACCGAGGTGATCCGATGTGTCAGCACTGCCTGCCACCATATTCGTAGTATCAGATGGGCACAATGGTGTGTTCTGGGTGCTCAAGCATAAGCGACCCATATTGGTTCAATACATGTGTGGATTCTCTGAAGGGGAGTTCAAGGTCATTACCGCAATGTGCCCACTTGGTGACGCATGTGGTCCCCCACAGGCGTCGCAGAACAAGCAGCCCATTATATCCATGTGTTGCCAAAGGGTACCGCTCAGAAGGAAAGGGGCCAGCACAGGTAGCATTGAAGAGGGCAGAGATGTGCATCCACAAGCATCGGGTGCCCATTACTCAGTAGGGGCAGCCACACGGGATATGGCAAGTCCGGCAGCAGAGGGTTAGTGTAGGGGTGGTACGGTGGAAGCGCAGCCACAGCAGACCACCACTCCTGTTCCAGGCCACTGTATGAAAGAGCCCACTTGCAGGCACCTTTGAGTGCGATGCGGCACTGCAGCACATACAGCCCGATGTGTCCCGGTGTCTTTGCACTGCAATTCCCTCATCAGAAGTTCCCAACAGAGTGAGGGACAGGGGGGCGAGGATGCATCCCCCAACAGTCCCGCAAGTGTGCCAAGCTGGTTGGGGTGGTAGCGTTGATCACCGACAGACAGGGGGAAAGTGGCCAATTAGGGCAAGCACAGTATACTGAAGGCTCCTTTGTAGTGCAGTCTGCCCCACAGCAATCCCCCGGGGGCCCCTGAACAGCCATCCCCTATCCTAGTCTCGCAGGGTTAATATGTGGATAGGAGACCAGCCCTCAGCTGCTGAAGGGACACAGTTATGGGAGTGGTTATGGTGCCATGCGGGAGCAGAGTTTCACTGTAGCATCAATCTGTGCCTCCACCCTGCCAGACCCAAACTGCAGTCCCCCCGGTGCCAGTGGTTGTGTTCCACATTGATCTCAGAGGGAGGAGGGGCAGAGGGAACGAGGTCAGGGCCAGGAGGGCAGGTCCCACCAGGCAGTCAGGACAGCCGCATTCTCCTCGGGGTCCATCAAGGCAGGGCAGGCAGTGAAGGGAAGCACCCTTGCAGGGGCAGTGCCATCCCAGTTGGTTTCCCCTGATCATCAGAGGTCTTACTGTGATCACGTGGGCTTGCTCGTCTCCCGGTGCTAGAGCAGGCCCCGTACTCATGGTCCAGCCGGGCCATCTCCCGAGCAGTGGCCTGGGATCCCTCAGATGCAAGCAGCAGCAGGTGAGAAGTGCGGGGTCCCGCCAGTACGGTGGGGCACCCATGTGAGGGGCAATGCCATGCGAGGCCTCGAGTCCCAGCAGCAGGCCCAGTAGAGCGATGGCACAATCACTTACAGCTAGCGGCCGCGCCGTCGTAGGGGAGGAAGTAACGGCTCCATCGATGCAAGTTGAGGCAGAGAGAGTTATTGCGATGGCAGGCGGTATGCAGAATATGTTGCGTATAAATGGGGTTGCCAATGTTTATGTTTTGTCTATTCTGAATTTTTCTCCATGCTTCTTCATAAGTGGGAGAAGACATGGCAGATTTTGGCTGGATTGTATTCTACTCTATTTCATTTTAATATTGTTTGACACTCACTGATCTTCAATATGAGCACAGCACTACCACCAACTTTCTACAAGACTACTTTGTTCCGTCGTATGCCCCAAAGACGCCTCTGGCCATGCCTATTTGAAAATGTGTATGTTGTATGTTGCATTCAATTCATTTATTCTACTTAACAGTGTATACAGCATGGCTACACAGTTAGGGGATCCTGTGCTTTAAATAGCACATGAGCATCATACAGAATTGGCCTACATCAAATGTGGAGAGGCAGGTTTAAAACACTTGAGAGCTAATGAAGAGAAATATGTGATTGTTTGACCAAAGTCAGTCATAACTTTGGGACCATGAGGCCCATCATTGGATTAGGAATTATCTAACTAGATGGGTCTTGAAGTATTTCCTGAAAGTGTTTCTCAAAACTGATTTCTTAATTCAGAGGGAAAAGATTTTATATCCGGTCTGTGGTGGCAGTTCAAGAGAAGGGCTGATTACATGCAGTGGAGGTTCTGAACATGGGCACTTTGAAAGGAAAGGCTTCTAGCTTCTGAAACCTCTTGAGCCAGCTGGATTAGTGCCATAAATATTCTTATAGGCTAGATATTAGATGTTAAATTGGATTCTAGCTATGAAGGGAAGTCAGTGGCAGTCTCAAAGTATGGGATTGGTATGGTCAGATTTGCTAGCCAAGTGGACGAAAATGGCTCTTGATTTGTGAATAGCTGTAAGTGGGGTGATGGGTATTTGGGTGTGTTTTAAAGAAACACATCCCTTAATTCTAGTCTGATGGTGACCAGTGCCTACACAGCTCCTTTGAGTTGTTCAGGAGAATTAAGTTGGCAACTTTATTTCGGATCATGTAACGGAGTGTTTCCTACCTTTGCCATCTTCTTAATTTGAAGGGTAGAAGTGATAGCAGACTCCAGTGTGTACACCCCACAGATGTATCCAAGGGAGTGAGAGTGGGGGTTGTGATCCTGCAAAAATGAAGTTCACAGTGGGGGTTATGATCCTGCAAAAATGCAGTTCACACTCTACTCTAGCTGTCAAAGAAGTCACAGCAGCCCACCTGTGTGGCGTCCTCCACAGGACGCGAAGTGGCCCGGTTTGATTGTGCATACGGTCAACTTCTCAAGAGGGGATGGTTGAAGGACTATATGTGGGACCAGGTCAAGGAAGGTAGCCTGAGTCTTCCTGCACACCTGACATCTCATATGTTCTGCACCAGGACAGGATAAGTAGCCAGTGTCTTCTTGCTAAGCCTAACATACCATACTCTAGCTCACACTTCCCATCTGACAAAAAACAACTTGGGACTGTGAGCTGTGACGGTGTTGAAGTGGGATCCAGTCTTACGGTTCACTGGTGTATGGAACACTGAAACAAAGAGACGCTCTTGCTGTTGGAAGATCCAGTCACCAAAGCGGAGAGAATGCCAGAAAGGTGGAGTGTTAATCTAATTAAAGATGGCAGCATATTGACCAGGATGGACGTACCGTCAACCAATACAGCTCAGCAGGAATAAAAAGGGGTCAGTCAGCACTCCATCAATCAGGTATCCTTGATATGTCAGTGAATCTTCCAGTGGAGAAAAGATGAAGACCTGGGCCCTAATTTGACCACACACACTTTTTCTTACTGGCATATTGGGATAGGATGGGACAGGGAAATGTCAAACGGAGGTGTGTAATGAGAGGGAAAGATAATAAGAGGGGGATGAGATAAAGACGACCTGTACTCAAACCTAACCACACACACTTTTCTTTATCACATTCTGGGCCCATCATTACCACTGTGAAAATGGACTCACCATAGTACAAAGACAACTAATTAAGGAACTATTCTACCTCTACCTCTCTGGGTCCATGTCTCTTCTATTTAGTGGGATATATCATGGAATATTCGGCTAATCCCTACTTGAATATGACTGTGAAGTAGACAGTCTGGACTAGAAAGACTATTCTATGAGAAAAAGAAATACCTTTATGTGGAATAATAGTTGAGGAAATCACAATTGTAAAAGTCATATATTTACACGATGTCCTTAATACAAATATGTCTCTGTGAAAAAATTAAGAGGAAGTATTCTGAATACCCAAGCTGACTCTGTCATCCTGATTTGATCACAGGGAGTAAATTAACCTAGTTTCAGAGTCCAGGATGGAGGTATCAAGTGTGCTCTTGGTGGAGTTTGCAAGGAAATGGAAGTAAACTATTTGGGAGTTTAAATTAATCAAGCTATCTTCCACCTAGGGTGACACAGCTAGACATGTTATTAGCATATTGGTGCAGAGCAACGCCTGAGTTATTGATAATCAGGCCTTGAGGTGCCATGTGTAAGTTAAATTAGTGAGAGCTAGAATGGAGCCCTAGGAGAAAATACATACCATATTGATGTTGACTGATAAGTGATATATCTTCATCATTCGGTGTCTGGTGGGAAGGAATGATGTGAACCAGCTTAAAACCTTGGTTCTGAAGCCATGAGGCATTTGATTATTGGAGCAGACTGCTGTGGTTGATCATGTCGAAGGCAGCTAAAAAGTATAGCAAGACAACTAAGCGGTTGTTATCTTTATCTAGGATATGATTTCAATAAGTATCTTCAAGGTTGCTTTCTACATACTGAGTCTATCTCTGAAACCAGATTGGCATTGGTCAATAGGTACTCCTTTGGAATGATGACATTATTTGGTTGGCTATCACACTCTCAGTTTCATTTCCCAGTCATGGCAAGTTTAAAAAACAGTGGTAGTTTGATGGTTGCGTAGGATCTAGAATTGTTGGGAGTGAGTTGAGTGGTCTTCAATAAGTTTCAGAATATGTCGTGGTCTAGGGAGGCCTTTATTAAGTTAAGCCATTTGTCTTGGAAAATGGTAAACATGTTTAGTCAGGATAGGGTCATGAAAGTAATCGATTGTAGTTGTTTTATGGGTTTTGTCATTTCAGCAGTTGAGATGAGAATGAAGGAATCCCATGTAGATGTGTATTTATGGGGTAGACTGAAAACAGGTTTTCATATTGAATTTTTCTTATAATTATTTTTTTCCTATACTTGAAATTTCTCATTATTTGTATATTCTCAGTAAACTGAGGAGATCCTTCCATGTTTCATTTGAGGAAATAAGTAGGAGATCTTCCTGGGAGAGAAGTGTGTTATGTGCCAGAACAACAAAAAAATTGGCATTTGGAGAAAAGCATGATTTGCTCTGGAATATAGTTAGTTTTAGCCATAAAGATAATGTGCAGATTATATTTTGTACGACAAGAAGTTTTAAAATGGAGTAGGACTGTGCATGTGGCTGGGGTTCTGGGATACTGAATAAGTTAAGATGGTAGTCGTCTAAAATCAGGTTGAATAGTTCAATGTGCATTCAGTTGTATGGATGAAAAGTGATGGCCAGATACGGTTGGAGGGAGCGAAGGTTTGATGTAGATGAGATTTCTTGGGTGATAACTTTATGAGGGTGGGATTCGTGATTCTGGCATTTATTTAAAAGAATGGGGGTGGCAAGGTGATTTAAGTTGAGGCACATTTTGACCAGATGTGTGGGGGAGTACAGTGATATGCAATGCGGAGCCCAATATTACCTTGAAGTAGTATTGGTTACCCTTCCATGTTGATTGCCAAGTTTGAATCATACAAAGAGTTATTTGAGTGAGAACAAAGGAAGGCAATCAGAATGAGGTGTGAGTTGCTGGAAAGCTCCTTGCAAGGTGTAGGATACTTCTTCCAAGATGGTTGTCAAGTTAGAGCAGTACTCGGGATTATTAGTATCAGCATAATATCTCCTACATCTTCACCTCGAGTCTGTCATAAACAAGTCTACAATATTTAAGATGCTTATTAAATTCAACATGAGGTGTATAGCAGAAAGACACCTTGCCATCACTGCACTGTATATTGTTCCTCTTCTGCCATGTTTTAGGACTGCATCTGGTTGACACATCCCTACAGTCTCCCATGGCAGCCTACGATACAATTCGTCTGAGTGCATTCTGATCAGTTACAGTTCCTGATAAAAGACAGGCTCTGTATGCAAAGACAACGCCTGAAACCAATGCAGTCACAGTCATGGCAATCCTAATGCCTTACTGAGAGATACACACCTCATGGTCAATTACAGAATCTTAATCCCTCCTTCCTTTGGTCTAGCTAGGTAACTCGCAAGACCTTGTCTTTCTGAGTGATGGTAATACCAAAGAATCCTGTATTATTCCTTCTTTTTGTGTTTTCTTTTGGAAACAGCCATGACTTGCTTAATCGAAACTAAATTCAGAGGTAACACTGAAATACCCAAAGTGTTGGAGCAGATACAGCCCTGAATCTGAGAAATGTGTCCATTTATATCAACAATTTATCAGCATACAGTGGTAATGTGTGCCTTGTGGATATTCTGACTCATTTATGCATGCATAATAAAGGGAAATAAATTGAGGAGCTAGGTTATGCGTGTCTGTTCTTATTTACGTATTCTATGACTCTGACATCATTCTATCTCTTTTTACATGGCATACACATCCATTGCATTATCACCGGGCCAACATTGATAAATCCAAGTGTTTTAAATAGGTATTCATAACCAATCGAGTCAAGCATTTTTGGGGGGAGTCTAATAATGCCACTGGGAACTCTGTCTGAGGTTTCTGTCACAGTATCGTATACAAACATATTGTCTGACATAAATATTGTGTTCTAAATATAAGCTTAAGAGGTATTGCCACATTGGGAATAAATCTTCTATTGTTAACTAGAAATGGGTGATATTTTTAAATATGATATTCTCGTAGTAGGCGCTGTCTGTTGACATAATATCCATGTTGAGAAAATAATGTCTGAAATTAATGTTGGCTCACCACTGTGGGATACAGCCTATGTGTTTGAACAATTACCAAAAATACAGCATTTCAAATAACCGAGAGGATTTTACTTATAATTCCAATGATAATAATGGTCTGAAAGAGGTCCATAACTGGGAAAGCTTGGTCGTGCTGGGAAGTTGCACAACAGTGGCTGCACTCTTTGTGCCTGGTAAAAAGTCTAGTTTGTATAATATGCTTAGGCATTGGCAGATGGTCAAATATTGGATGCCATTCAGCTGCGGGCATCCTTGTTGTCGTTCACCCTCTCATTGGTTTTATAGCTGCCTCATTTCCTGTGTGGTCAAGGCTTCCTCTAGTGGTGAGTTGTCTTCTGCTGTCAGTCACCCAGAAAGATACACACGTGGAGCACCAGCTGTAGCCTGCCTTGAATTTTAACAGCATAGGGCTCCCCTCCTATCCACATGTTACCCCGACATGAAAATTGGAGAGGGTAACAACAGCCAGTGCAATTCAACCTCGTTTAACAAAACATCTCACAGATAACCTCCAGAATTTAGAGACATGTTTATAGCGCAAACGGACAAATGTTTCAATATGTGATGCGTGGGCAGTTCAGATGTAGCGCCCGATACTCTACGAATGTTATCCATCTACCTTAAACCTATATTTGATGATTCCATTCCCTCTGGAGAACTGCTAGCCACACACGATCACCCATAGCCATACTCTTTTAACTGTACCCATTTTTTCTACAAATGCATTATAGCACAAACTACAAAACTAATAGACAAAAACAGTTGCTAGGCAGCCATAGTTACTTCGTGTTGGACGCTGCACTTACTTCAGTTCTCTCTTACTTATTTGATGTGTGAGTAAAGTAAAATTAACCTTTTTGACCATATTGTAGAGGTAAACAGTTGAATTTGTCCTGCCTGCATTTAAACCTGTGACACTCACACACACACACGTCCTATCGATATACGAGTACACGTCTTACCAATATAAATACACGTGCACACACACTAAGGGGCAGATTTATATCGGACTTGCGCCACTTTTACGCCACCGTTGTGTCACTTTTGTGACGCAGCGGCGGCGTAAACCCTGCGCCATGTTGCGCCCCATTTACAACGTGACGCATCTAGGGAGATGCATCACGTTGTAAAGCTTGCGCCACATGTGGGCGTACCTGCACAGGGGGGGGGGGGGCGTTCCGGCGCAGGAACGCCTCCGAAAAGTGGCTGAGTGAAATCTACAAGATTTCACTCAGTCACTTTTCTGGCCATGCTGCGTCAAAACCCTGCGCCTGCTTGAAGCAGGCGTAAGGATTGACGCAGCATTGTAACAGTAGGGCACCCCCGAGCCTTGCTGGAGCTGCGTCGTGCTTGCGACGCAACTCCAGCAATGCGCCAACCTTCCGCCATCAGATGCTTCACGCATCTGTTTATCCTTGCGCTACGATGCGCTGCATTGTAAATGCGGCGCATCTATTGTGGCGCAAGGGTAAACTTGCGTGACGCATCTTTCCTGGAGCATCCCTGCTGATTTGCAGGGATGCGCCAGGAAACATTAATCTGCCCCTATATCTTTGTCGCTCTTGCTTTCTCTCTCTCAGTTGCTCTTTCTTTCTCTTTGTTGCTCTTTCTCTCTCTGCCGCTCTCTCTCTCTGTCTCTCTCTTCTGAGCAGAAGTGTTCAAGCCCACTGGGTAATCGTAGGACCTACTCTCTCACGTGGTCTGTGTTAGCAATATATTAGGATTTTATAGAACTCTAGTAAAGTTGCATAAGTGCGCAAATCTATGCCATTGGTAGTGGTGCTATTTTAGGAAGAGGCTGACTAATATGGAAAGCTCACTGAGGCACTTCTCAATAAAAACACGTTTCTATCTCTTTCAATTCCCGGCATTCAGCGTCTTGTTAGGTAATCTCACATGTAAATTGGTTATTGTGATCTGACTGGGGTTCTATCCTCAGCTCACCACTTAACCAGATTGAGTATTCGTAGGCAAATCACTTTTCCTCTCAGCATCCCAATTCCCATTTCTGCCATAAGAAGGTGCAGGTACATTAAAAAAAGTCAATCCTTAACTGCAAATAACAAACAAGTAAATAGAACAAGAGGCCAGTCACGTTCTCCTGTGAAAGGTACATTTGATTATTTAGTGCAGCGTATGTGCTTAATGTTGTTTTTTGTATGACCAAAGCATATCTTACTGCTGGCATCTAATACTATCGAAAAGACAAGTAAAATACAGAACAAGCATTGGCAATGTCAAAAGGCCTGGATTATAAAGGAAAGTGCCTCTTAAATCACTGATGAGATTAGGCACTCAGTAAGTCAATATATCATGCTCTTTGTCACTCACTGTTGCACTAATACATCTATTCATCCATCCACTAAGTCATTCTTGAATTCACCAATTATTCAAAAGAAATAAAACAGATACACAAACTCAGCAAGCACATGAAAGATACATTCAAAGAAAAAAGGTAGAAAACAAGAAAACATGGGGCCAAGTAAAGTTGATGGGCAAATACTTACTACAATCAAAAACAAAATGTAACAATAGCAGCAGGCATCTCTCTTTCAGTGGGGTTGTACAAAATGTATTGTTGTTTTAAAGTTCCAGCATATCTGCCACATTAAGAAGCAACATGTTAGCCATCATGAAGTGAAACAAAGATGATATACTGTGTACAAGATCACTCCAAGGTGGATGGGTGCTCAGTAAACATCACACTGAGTGTCCATCTTCGAATACTAAGGTGTATAACATATTGTACTGATCAAGAGAGGTCAACATCCGGTTTCTCAGGACAGTACCCTTCCAAGTTTCCAAGCTCAGTTTAGAATAAGCATTGGCATAGCCAATAGGTCTCGCCTTTGGGACCTTATAAGTGTTTAGCTATGTAACAGTTGCATAACTAAATACGTATAAGGTCCCAAAAGCGAGACCTATTGGCTATGCAAAGCGGCCGCGAAAGTGAAAGTGATCGCGATCGCAATCATGATCAAACATCAAAGCGGCAGTGAAAGAAATCGTGGTAAAGCGCAGCGCACGCGCCCGCGCACATGCACTGTAGCTCTAGGCTGGCCTGGTAGCACTTTTTGGAGCCCTCTCAATAAGTCTCGCCAGACCAGCGCATGCGCTGGGTCAGGCAAGACCTAAAAAGTGGTGACAGAGAATGCAGCATACTGCAAATAAAATGAGTGCCAAGTCGGTGGCCTAGTAAGACTCTATTGAGAACCGCAGGGTGCTCTGTAAAATTGAAGAATTAGACAGAAAACAATTAAAGGGGGCATTTAAAAAGAAAGATTGAAAACTAAAGGACTGACCACCAGCTGAGACACTGAAGCACACTCATTTTCAGGTGGATGTGCACAGGTGTTCACGCAAAATGCCATTACTCATGGAGCCAGTTGCAGAAATGGGGTAACCCATTACCCCAGGCAGTATGCAGTTATAGGGAGAAGCAGACTGTGATTGACAGTTAAATAGAGAGAAGAGGACAGACCCTCTATGTAATAAGCATATGTAGAGTTTTTTTTTTTATTACAAAGGCCTGACAGACAACTATGCCTCCCAGGACCTCCTATGAGGGTCTAGTAAGGATTCTCACAAGAGCAAATTATCTACCCTGGGTTTGTCAAAGGAAGTAATCAAATCTTTGCTAACTAGAGTAATCTGTGATAGTCCTTGTAACAAAATGCCTATCTTTAGGCATTCACACAGTATAACATCAATCCACCCTTAAAGGCCTATTGGCTTTAACATATTATTTTCACAATAAATAAGTCAGGCATAATGCTGTCATCATTTTCCATTATAAACATCTCAAATGTATGGCATCTAACATAACCTTTCCCAATGAACCAATAAAACCTATGGACTTAAACATTAGCTTGGTACCAGGGCCCACTAAGGCTCCATGTATTGCACGTGAGCAGGCAAACCTATGGAACACAGTCATACAATTATGAATATATACAAAAATACAGTTGGCAAAAAAATATGCGACCCCTTTGAAAAGGGTCTAATGAACAAGTTACTTACCTTCGGTAACAATATATCTGTAAGAAACATAGGTTAGTTATAGATTCCTTAACTTATTTTTACCCCCAGGCGTCAGACTTGATCCAGAAAGTTATCAGCAGTATCCCTGCGCGTCGAAAGGTGGCGTCGGTCGGCTCCACATTCGTTGTTGGCGTCGTGGTCGCTGGGATGATGTTGCAGTAGCTACTTAGACGCTGCTCTCGCGCGTTGACATCAGTTCTGTACACAACTTTCCACACCAGAAACGCAGAGCCATGCAAGACACTGACCACTGGTGCACAAAACTAGGGCCCTGAAAGGAAATCCTTAACCCTAGAAGTCAATTTGCAGAACAGGGAGGATGGGTGGGCGGTAAGGAATCTATAACTAACCTATGTTTCTTACAGATATATCGTTTACCGAAGGTAAGTAACTTGTTCATCTGAAAGAAACAGTTAGTTATAGATTCCTTACCTTAGAATAGATACCCGCAATTCCAACCCCGGAGGTGGGTCTGCGGACCAAGTTCACACCAGAAAGTCCTGGAGAACAGAACGGCCAAAGAAGCCGTCTCTCCGGACTTGCCTGTCCAGGCAGTAGTGTTTTGTGAATGTGTGCAGCGATGTCCACATAGCTGCCTGACAGATGTCATTAAGGGGGACTCCACGTCCCAAATCAGTGGTAGCTGCCGTTGCCCTGGTGGAATGAGCATGCAACCCCAATGGCGGCTCCTTCTTTGCCAAGGAACAACAAGTTTTGATGCACAAAACGTCCCATCTAGAAATAGTCCATTTGTGCACAGCCCAACCTTTTTTGGCGCCCACCTAGCCAACAAAGAGCTGGTCATCCACCCGGAATTGTTTTGTGCGATCCAAGTAAAAGGAAAGCGCACGCTTTGGATCCAGACTGTGGAGCCTCTCTTCTTCTTTGGAAGGATGCAGAGGCGGAAAGAAGGTGGGCAAAGTGATGGTCTGTCCAATATGGAAAGTAGTAACCACTTTGGGAAGGAAGGAAAGACGAGTTCTAAGGACAACTTTGTCGGATGAACAGTCAGAAATATATTCTCACAATATATAAATGGTATCGACTCTTTATTACAGAATGTAAGGGCTGATGCCCCAGTTGGTGGAAAACGTATAACCCCGGTTTTACTATACGCAGATGATGCAGTCCTAATCTCGAGGCCTGCAAGCGGCCTACAAAGTCTGATAGACAACTTTACAGACTTCATGACTGGAAAAGAACTAAAAATTAACTTGAGCAAGACACTATTCATGACCTGCGAAAAAAGCAAAACTAAGTATAGAAGACATTATGTTGATGGAGTACCCATCGAACGAACATCTACTTTCTCATATCCGGGGCTTCTTTTTAATAGTAACGGATCATGGAGCGCACATATTAATTTATGTAAATTAAAATTTACAAGATCGAGTGAGGCAATTTTTAGATTTTCTCAAAAAATAGGCAGTAAGCCAGTGCGTGAAATCCTCAAATTATACGGAGGGAAATGTATAACTGGGGCTTGTTACGGTGGAGCACTATGGGGTAGGACAGATACCACTGCATTACAAACCCTTGAAATCAAGTTTTTAAGGAGGGTACTAGCAGTACCAAACACAATGGCTACCCTCATTGCTCACAAGGAATTAAACGTTCCTTACATTAGTGATCTGATTAGTATGGCTGCGGTTCAGAATATGGTCCAAAGATGAGACATATTTTACTAAAGAGATAATAAAGGATTGCCTTACACTTGATCAATATAGGAAGATACCATGGTTAAAGTACATTTATAGCCTTTTCTCTGAGTGTAATGTGGTAATCGATCATTGCGACCCCAACACCATTTTGAACTATACTAAAGGGGAGTTAAAAAAGAGATTACTGGAATCCAGAGAATCTGTAAGAAGGTGGAATCAAGGAAAAAAATCACTTGTTAGATCTTATTGTGATGGTCCGATTTCAGAAGGTATCCAGCCATATCTTATAGCCATAAGAAATCCACAACATAGATTTTATTTAACTAGGCTCAGGCTGAGTACTTTGCACTTCGCACTTCCAGATCGCTTTCCCTAAGATGGGCAGGTGGAGCTTTAATTTACCCAAATGCCCATGTGACGGTAAAACGCCCCAGTCCACTCTGCACTTTTTACTTTTTTGTAAATTTTATAGGGACATCAGAAAAGCAATTTTACGACCCCTTTTTATTGATAACAGATTGTTTACTTATAAATCTGCCTTTTATCATATATGTAATTTGGAAAATATAACAACATGCAATATGGTTATCATCTTTGTTCAATTGGCTATAAAGCGAAGAAAGGCCCTTGCACATTTGGAATTGTTGAGTTATGAAACTGAATAGTTACTAATTTTGATGAAATTGTTATTCATTCTCCAATTACTTTATTTTCTGAAAGTTCTGTGATGCCATGTTATAACAATAACTTTGTCTTGTTTGAATTGCTCTTTAAATATCATGTGTACGGTATGCCTTATTTTTAAACAAGAAATCAATTTTATTAATTATTTATTATGATGCATTGTTTTTATGTAGTATGCCTTTATGGATATATTGTATATATTTCGAATAAAGCTGATTTGATTTGATTTGAGGTTTAGAAGAAAGAGCTTAGAGCTCACTCACCCTGCGCGCAGAGGTGATGGCCACCAGAAAGCAGTTTTTAAAGTCAGAAGCCTGAGGGGACAGTTATGTAGTGGCTCAAAGGAAGCACACATAAGATATGTAAGAACCACATTCAAGGCCCACTGGGGCACTTAAAGGAACAGGAGGAAAAAGATGAATAATGCCCTTAAGGAAGCGATTTACAACAGTGGTCTTGAAAAGAGAAGGCTGATCAGGGAGCCTAAGAAAGGCTGAAATGGCCGAGAGGTAGCCTTTTAGAGTGCCCAGAGCAGAGCCCTGCTGTGCCAAAGAAAGAAGGAACAAGGGCACCTCAGAAAGAGGGGCGGAATGGGGATCCACAGCCTTTGCTGTGCACCATGCCACAACTTTGTTCCATCTGCAGGCATATACCATCATAGTGGAGGGACGCCTGGCTGCCAAGATCACATCACAGACTTCGGGAGGAAGTTCAAAAGCTGTCAACTGTTGCTGCTCAATCTCCACGCAAGGAGGTGGAGGCTGGACAGGTTTGGGTGGAGGACCGTCCCCTGCTGCTGACAGAAGATACTCCTGAAGATGCAGTCGGATCGGAGGATCGATGGCCATGTGCAATAGCTCGGGATACCAGACTCTTCGTTCCCAGTCAGGAGCCACAGGAATGACTTGGGCCCAGCTGTGCTTGATCTTCTTCAGCACTCTGGGCCGAAGTGGTATAGGCGGAAAGGCGTTTAGAAGATCGCAACTCCACTCGCGATGAAAAGCGTCGCCGAGCGAGTGCCAGCTTGGAAATTCCAACCTGCAGAATAGCTGACATTGCACGTTCTCTTCGGTGGTGAATAGATCTAACCAATGCTCTCCCCAGTGTTGAATGAGACCTTGCAGTACCTCCGAGTGAAGAGGCCATTCGTGATCCACGATGCACCTGCGGCTGAGTTCATCCACCCTGGCGTTCAGCGAACCTGCCAGATGTTGAACCACCAGGGATATGCCATGATGTTCCAGCCATGTCCAGAGACATAGAGCCTCCTGACATAGGGTCCATGACCCCACCCGCCCTGTTTGTTGCAGTACCACATGGCAATGGTGTTGTCTGTGAACACCTGCACTACTCTTCCCCGGACAGAAGGAAGGAATGCTTTTAGTGCAAGACGAATCACCCAAAGCTCCAGAAGGTTGATGTGGAGCCCGGACTCCGCCGGAGACCAAAGGCCTCTGATCTCTGCCTCCCCCATGTGGCCACCCCATCCCAGAAGTGATGCATCGGTCACCACTTTGAACTCTGGTTCGGGGAGGGAGAGACATCTGCCGTCGACCCAATCCTGATTCATTAGCCACCACTGCAATTGGTATGCAGTGTCCTCCAAGATCTGGATACAATCGGATAGGTTCCCCTGATGTTGTGCCCACTGGAACTTGAGGTCTCACTGCAGAGCCTGCATATGCTATCTGGCATGGTCCACCAGCAGGATGCAGGAGGCCATCAGACCCAGTAGCAGGAGGGTCATCCTGACCGAAACCCGGGATAGAGCCTGAAAGATCGGAAGCATAGCCTGAATATCCCGAACTCGCTGTTCAGGAGGATAGACCCGAAACTGGGTCGCGTCCAGAACCGCTTCGATGAATAGGCGCTTCTGAGAGGGAGTCAGGTGCGACTTCAGCACATTGATGGAGAATCCCAGCGAATGCAGGAAGTCGGCCGTAGTCTGGAGGTGGGAGACGACAGCCTGGGGCAAGCTCGCCCTCAACAGCCAGTTGTTGAGATAGGGGAAGACTGGAACCCCTGATGTGCGCAGATGAGCTGTGACTACCGCCATCACTTTCGTGAACACCCGAGGGACGCTGGTAAGGCCAAAGGGGAGCACGGTAAACTGAAAGTGCTTGTGGTCTACCGTGAACCGTAGGTAACGCCGGTGGACCGGCAGGACGGGGATGTGGAAATACGCGTCCTGCAAGTCCAACGCTACCATTCAGTCTCCAGGATCAAGGGCAGACAGGACCTGAATTAACGTCAACATTTTTTTAATTCTCCTTCCTGAGTAAGCGGTTGACGTTCCTGAGAACCAAGATAGGGCGCAGGCCTTTGTCCTTCTTGGGCACCAGAAAGTATTGGGAGTATCAACCACAACCTACATCTGGGGCAGGAACTCACTCAAAGGCTCCCTTGGCCAAGAGAGCCATAACTTCCTGTTGGAGAAAGGCCAGATGATCCACCAACATGCGATGGTTCTGAGGTGGCATGGCTGGGGGGGTAATCTCAAAGGGGAGGGAGTAGCCCCTTCGGACTATTTGCAAAACCTACCTGTCCGACGTGATGGTGCGCCAGTGGAGGAGGTGATGGCGAATCCTGACGGCCACTGGCATTTGGTGGCCCTGGAAGGTCAGACTAGAAGGGTTTGGTGGCTGCTGCAGAGGGGGTTGTGGTGGACTGGCCTGCTCGCTGGCCCTCAGAATCACGAGGGTGGTTCAATCATCCCTGGCTGCAAAGGGGCTGAACAGCTTGCACCGGCCTGTGGCCCTAGGTGGAACATGGTGGGGCACCCCTTATGTAGCCACGAAAGGGGCGAAAAGCAGATTGCGCAGGGCAAGTGGGGGAGAGGCCCAAGAACTTGGCTATAGAACGTGAATCCTTGAAGTGCTGTAGTGTGCTGTCTGCCTTGTTGCCGAACAGGTCGCGGCCATCAAAGATCATGTCCGTAAGGGTAGCTTGGACATCCCCAGAAAAGCCAGTCAATCTCAGCCAGGCATACCGTCGAAGGGCTACCGACATGGAAATCGTCCTGCATAGCTAGTCGGCAGTATCCAGTCCACAGCGAATGGTAAACATTGCTGCATCTCTCCCCTCAGCAACTGCACAGGAGAGTATGCCCGGGCCACTTCCGGGCACTGGGGCAGCACTTGCGCAAACGTATCCCACACAGAGTGGGTGTAACGACCCAACAGACATGCGGTATTTACCGACCTCAGTCCCAAGCTGGAGGAAGAAAACATCTCCTTCCCAAGATGGTCAAGCTTTTTGGGTTTCCCAATCAGGTGGTGCATTAGGGAATGTGGCATTGGATGTGGAAGCTTGAACCACCAAGCTCTCAGGGGTGGGATGTTAGGAGAGGAAAAGTGAGGTCACCAGGAGCCGGGCGGTGGCATCGGGCAATCATCCTATCCACAGGAGACCCTGTGTTGGGCCTGGACCAGGTGCCCAAAAGGATGTCAGTGAGGACTTAATTAATCAGTAGCAGGGGCTCCGAAGAACTCGCTGCTGGTTGAAGCACCTCTGTCAGGAGGTTAGTCCCGACTGCCACCATGGGTAGCTCGAGGTTGAGGGCTTCGGCCGCCCTACTCAACACCACGGCGTAAGACTCTCCCTCCTCTTTAGCCACTGTAGGAGAAGACAACATGCCAAGGTCTGGTGAGCTATCCAGACCACTGGCTTCCCCAGTTCCTTTCTCCAGTCCAGTTCGTAACCTGGCTGGCCAATCAAAGGGTCTCCAGACCCCTCCCAGTCCTCCTCACCCTCCTCTAGCTGCCGATCTGGTCTCAGAGAGCCAGGGTAGAACACAGGCACAAAAGTACCCGCCAGCGCTGGATCTGGCATCGGTCAACGCCGATCCAGCTCCGTGTCTATATCGGGGTGGAGGCCAGGGTCGACGCCAGCTGGGGACACAACCGGCATCAGCTGCGGACATGGTGCCGGTGGAATCGGTGCCGGGGGAGGTGTAATCAGTTCAACCGGCACCGATCCGGAACCAGCCGAGTCCGCGGGGCCCGAAGACGCGTCGGCGTAGTCAGGCTGCCCAAAGAACGCATGCATCACTTCGTAAAATGTACGAAGCTGGGAAGGGGTCGCTCTGTGTCCCAGGAAGGGGGGAAACTCAGAGTCAACCCTTGGGGCTCCGCACGCGGAGGAGCAGGAGGAGCACCACCTGCATCCCTCGTCGCGTCGGCCGACCAACTGGGAGAAGTCAAAGAGCGACAGTGCTTCTTCGACTTGTTCTTGTGCTTCAACTTACCCGAGGAGTGCAAAGACTTGTAACAAGACTGGTGGTGGTGGCTCCGTGACAGGTCCCTCGACCTCCCACGGGACCGGCACCTCGAACGTCGGGATTCATGGTCCGGCAGTCAGAGCATGGCTTGGTGTCGTGGTCATGCTCCAGGCAAAACAGGCACACACAGTGCGGATCCGTTACCAACATCAGTTGGCTGCAGGAGCCGCAAGCCTTGTACTCGGGCATCCCTGACGTGCACCAGGAGTCGACAATTCAAAATCAACTTTGACAAAAATCATCAAAAAGTCAGTCAAAAAGTGACTGGAGGTACCACTGTCTCCGGATCTGCGTTGGCTGGCACGGAAAAATAAAGAACTGAAGTCAGCGTGCAAGGGCGGCATCTAAGTAGCTACCACAACGTCATCCCGGCAACCACGATGCCAACGACGAACACGGAGCCGACCGACGCCAACTTTCCAGATCCAGTCTGATGCCTGGGGGTAATTCTAAGGTAATGAATCTATAACTAACTGTTTCTTTCAGATATGGATAATCACATTACAAATCTTTAACTTCAAATGTTTGTCAGATGGGGTAAACTTTAACAAACCTTTACCTATTATGATAATTCATGAGATTTCATACAGCAAAATGTCTGCCACCGGCCTTTAACACAGTGTATTGACAATACACCCTTAAAGGTATATTGGCTTTAACAAACAGTGTGCACAATAACATTTTTCAAGCTAACAGACTTTGATGTAACTTTTCATAATAAACATATCAGTCCTATAGCATCTGACATAAATGTTCCCAAAGAACCAATCAAGCCTTTATATTAGCTTGTCATCATAACCAACTCCTGCCTACTGAATTCTGCATAAGCTTTCCCACAAAGGAACACTCAGGCATACAGTTAGTAAAGTATAAATATACCCAAAATTGCAGTTGGCAAAACAACGTTCAACCCTCTACTATGAGGGCTAACCAGAGTTATCAATGTGCAAATCTTATACCCAAAGGGTTTGTACTGGGGGGCTGAGCAGACACACTAAACCCATGGCCTACTTCAGCTGAATATGGCTAGGGTAGAGGGACCGCCACCAATTTTCTTTTATTTATCCCGCAGGAGTCTCGAGGGAATGTGATAAAAAATGCTGATTATTTTATATCTGGCTCCAAGGGTGTCCCTCTGAGTCCCTCTGAGGGGCCGGGGGAGGTTATCCCTCTCCTACTCCCTTATGTTACTTTTTGTTTCTTTCAGGTCAGGGGACTAACTCTCGAGTCCTGTAATGGCTGCCAGCAAAATTTTTCCCATGCTGCTGGCAACCAGTCAGAGCACTCACTCCTGTGTGAGTCTTACTCCGGCAGGAGTGAGATGGGCCAAGGGAAAAAGTTCCCTGGGCCAATCAGATTGCTCTAATTGTAAATTGCCACTCCTTCAAGACTTTCTCAAGTCTCTTATGGACCCAACCATCCAGATATCAAATTATTTTTTAACCTTAATTTCTCCCAAAAAAATGAACAAATTTATACCAGATCACAAAAAACACAATCAGCCGACCAAGATCTAGCTTTCTGCTAAATTTAGTGTCATTCGTTCAGCTTCTTAAAAAGTCTATGGAAAACGCAAGGGGATTTTGTGTTTTGAGAAACCCCCTTTTTCTCGGCCCCCGCTTGGGATTATAATGAAACGTCCCGCGCACAAACTAATAAAGTAAAGCACTTTTTTGGGAATGTTTGTGGAGACTCGTCAAATGGTGCCAAAGTTATTAGCAACACAACAAAGGCTTACCTGTGATCAAGGCAGTTTTGATGCCGAAACGCGTCAGGAATTACTAGCGCTGTTCTTTTCCTTTTTGTTAAGCGGAATTAAACCCCTGATGATTGAAGGTTCGTGTTTGGCGTGCTCCTTTTCAGATGGTTTAAGGGAGTTATTTTTGGATATAAAGGGGTGTGCTCCGTTCCCACTCGCCGAGCTGCCCTGCAAGAGGGCGGTGCTCTCCATGCGGATATTCTGTTGGTGATATATATATGTATATATATATATAGAGAGAGAGATATTATTCACCAAACGCCCGAAAGCTTGAGAATGCACTCGACAGCCAATGAACACCTTCCGGTATTAATTCAGATTTGGAAACCAGCATCTGTGTTCCAGGTTAAAAGTCTTTATTTGCCAACGTGTTTCGAGGCTCCAGCCTCTTCTTCAGAGGCAGCTTTGATCTACGGCACAAAGGTTCCAATTAGTTGCATGCTTTGTTTATACATACGCCCCCAGTGGGCTACGCTTAGTGCAATTAATTCTTAAAGCATGCTGGGACATCTGGTCCACATTGGATCAGTTATTACTCTCAGTGAGTTCTGTGCCACAGTCTTCTCTTTATAGCTTTTCACATACCCGCAGTGGGCCCCAGGATACAGCGCAGGTTCATTGTTCCACATTAGCTGTGCTGCTAGATCGGTTTTGACATAGTTCCAAACCACGCAGCTTCTCGTCTTCAGGGATGGTGCAATTCTCCACGGCAGGTCAGCCGTGTGGTAAATTATTCAACCAACGCACAAAAGTTTGAGAATGCACTCGACAGCCAATGATATATATTCATCAAAGAGGGTCCAAAAGTGAAGATGCACTCAAAAACAGGCAGACCCCGCTGTTTCCAACAGGAGCCTTTATTTAGGTCAACACAGGCATGCATTCCCGGGCATTTTCCTTGCCCAACTCATTTCGGAGATCCTTCTCCTTGTTCATGGGCTGCTTTGTAGGTCGGTAGTGACGAGAAAACCACAAACCACGTAATTGATTGCTTTTCTCATCCTCCGGTTGAATAATATCACTGGCCTCCTGGGATTTATAGTCCTCGTTCCGATATTTACCCTCCAATGAGTTCTGCCTCCCAAACATTTCCCATATTTTCAAAGCCCAAATGAGCCCCCTGTTATGCCACCTCTTTAATATACGCCCAACCTGTTCCTCTGTACATGACTTCAGTAAATCTGCAGTCACAGTCCACACTCCATTTTGGTGGCGGTGCGATCTTCCTGACCTGGACGGGCCTGATTAAATTCATCATAGAGGGTACAAAAGTGAACATGCACTCAAAAACAGGAAGAACCTTCTGTTTACATCAGGAGCCTTTAATTTGGGTCAACACAGGCATGCATTCCCAGGCATTTCCCTTGCCCAACGCGTTTCGGAGATCCTTCTCCTTGTTCACGGGCTACCTTGTAGGTCGGCAGTGACGAGGAAACCACAAACCACATCATTGATTGCTTTTATCATCCTCCAGTAGAATAATGACAATGGCCTCATGGGATTTGTAGCCCTCCATATAAGTACAAGGACATGGTGTGTTCACGCCACCACTGTGCTTCTACTAATATTGAAGCAAGGACGAGGATACACTGACTCGAGTGATTTCCTGCATTACCACCCTCAACCTCACGATACATATGGCCTTGGGGGACCAGGGACATTTGTGAAGCAGTGGCACTTACAGAGTGATAGCCTACAGGTTGGATTCATCAAAGTAAGTGAAGTCCTGAAGAAGTCATGGGATTTGATACACAAACAACGACGAAACATGTGTTGGCTGAAATTGGTGTTTGTACGAGAGAAGAAGAATAAAGAAACTGATATTTTGTCCACACAGACTTGTGATTTACTAAGTGCAAGATACTTAGTGTGTGCTGGGGAATTCTATCTTTTAACAGAGTGGTCTAGGCCACGCTACAGGGAGAGGGGTGGTTCTCCCTACCTTACGAGCACCGCACACAGGACATAGGACAATTGGATAAGGTGTACTTTCCTTAGAGGCGCCACTACCCTGACATCAATCCACCCCATAATCAATATATATTTATATGCAAAGAACAGGAGTCACCGCCGCCGCCCTTGCAATAATTGCTATATAGGCAGCACAATCCATCCCGCTAAAACGCGAGTGTTAGAGCACATGCGTGTGATAACCAAAAATGATAATACCTACCCTGTGGCCCGCCATTTCACTCACAATAGTAACCGAGATCTGTTAACATTCTACTGTCTTGACCTAATCCTCCAAAATGAGAGAGGTGGGGATAGGGTCAGAAATTTACGGATACTGGAGTCCAAATATATTATTGAGGTCGATACAAAGGCGCCCCAAGGTTTGAATAATGATGAGTAACTTTGGGTCCATTTAGAGTGACAGTCTATAACAATGTCAGACATGTTTATCTACTCTTTTGTATTGCGCAAATGGCAGGTGCAATGGGTAGAACTTCTGAATAGAATCTTTTTCTCGACCATTTCAATCTGCATTTGTTACTATGATTTGCCCATACACGGCTGTATTCAAAGGTGTGTTTGAATATCAATCACATATCATCTTAGGCTGCCGATGTCTGAGTATTTAGGTACCCCTTCACACTCTGGTTTTAAGGTTTTAGATATGCCAATGAGCCATGCCCATTCAGGGCTTCATAAAGTGTACTGAAGGTTTGGCATGCATAAAACATGAGACGATAAAATGGTGGGGCTACATTGTTTTAAAATATTGTTGATTATCTGTGTTAAAATTCCATGAACGATACAAGCTGTCCCCAAAACGAATTAATTGTTATACACATGTATATATTTTTACATTTTATATAGTCTCATGTCACAATTATGAGGACTTTGTCTAATGTGATATCATAGTTTTAATCTGTGCCGCAATAGGTTTTAAGATGGCCGCCACAAAACAGATACATTTATGTACGAATTCAATGAAGCCATCTTCTATTTTTACCAATTTTTTATGATTGACATGCACTTTTTTCATCCTTAAAATGGTGGTCGTTGTAATAAACTAACTGACATCGAAAAAGCCGTAGTGGAGAAACGCGTCTGTCAGTGTAGGGGAATTTTGCTCTAATAAAGAAAATATTCGCACGAATTCTCGAGAGTGCTCTCGTTTGTGTCGGGTGACACATTACTGGTTCGCTGTTGTGCTTCAATATATATATATATATATATATATATATATATATATATATATATATATACGAAAGAAAGGGTTTACCACATTGCGGGACGCACTCGCTGCAAGCCGGTCAAATCAGGGAAAGTCCTTTGGCAAAACACACCTCAGCGATGTCCTCCTGACGCGTTTCGGGCCTGACGCCCTTACTCATAGGCAGACTGCAGCGCAAATGACCAGCATACAAGGCTCCCAAAAGATTCCACCTCTTTTTATTTGCATATCAATCAAGTGAATAGGATAGCAAAGCATTCTGGGAATGGAAGTCTTTTAGCATAACGCCCAAGTGGGCTGCCGGTTACAGTGGCATATGGAGCAACGAGTGATGTGGTAAACCCTTTCTTTCATATAATACGGCCCTGCCTGGTCATGGGACGACACCACCGCTTACATGAGCGGGTCCCCCACTGTCTTGTGGAGCAACGAGTGACTGTTTCTACTGGGGGAAGAGCTCGGGAGGTGAAACCATGGAAAAATATAGAACTTTGTCAGTACGAGTAACCGGCAGCCCACTTGGGCGTTATGCTAAAAGACTTCCATTCCCAGAATGCTTTGCTATCCTATTCACTTGATTGATATGCAAATAAAAAGAGGTGGAATCTTTTGGGAGCCTTGTATGCTGGTCATTTGCGCTGCAGTCTGCCTTTGAGTAAGGGCGTCAGGCCCGAAACGCGTCAGGAGGACATCGCTGAGGTGTGTTTTGCCAAAGGACTTTCCCTGATTTGACCGGCTTGCTGAGAGTGCGTCCCGCAATGTGGTAAACCCTTTCTTTCATATAATACGGCCCTGCCTGGTCGTGGGACGACACCACCGCTTACATGAGCGGGTCCGCCACTGTCTTGTGGTTACAGTGGCATATGGAGCAACGAGTGACTGTTTCTAGTGGGGAAAGAGCTCGGGAGGTGAAACCATGGAAAATATAGAACTTTGTCAGTACGAGTAACCGGCAGCCCACTTGGGCGTTATGCTAAAAGACTTCCATTCCCAGAATGCTTTGCTATCCTATTCACTTGATTAATATGCAAATAAAAAGAGGTGGAATCTTTTGGGAGCCTTGTATGCTGGTCATTTGCACTGCAGTCTGCCTATGAGTAAGGGCGTCAGGCCCGAAACGCGTCAGGAAGACATCGCTGAGGTGTGTTTTGCCAAAGGACTTTCCCTGATTTGACCGGCTTGCTGCGAGTGCGTCCCGCAATGTGGTAAACCCTTTCTTTCACATATATATATATATATATATATATATATATATATATATATATATATATACGAAAGGTTGTCCCAAACAGAGAGCCAACACAGGTAAGTTTTCTCTTTCATGAATTTACTTGCAGCAGCAGACTTTACAATGAAAACTGGAGCACCATCAGTGACGCCAGATGCGTTTCGGGTAAAAGTCTCCCTTCTTCTATGGCGTTTCATCACAGTGAGACAGTCTGTTTTTTCCTTCTCTCTTTATCAGGTACTTCATCGCCTCAGTGGGCGTGGCTCGCTTAGCCTTATGGTTCATGTAGTTTTAGAGGTTAGTATTGCTCTCTGAGCATGTCTCTTGTTTCTGCATACATAAAATAAAATACCTCAGTGGGTCGATGTTCGAGTTAACATCACTCAGACTGCTTTTCTCTTGCTGGCAAGTACGAAATACCTCCCACTGTGGCGGCAATGTTAAATTCTCTCTATGCCGCCTGGGTCCACTGTTTTGCGGCGGGGCTTCTCCACGGCTTGGACGAGCCGTCATACATCCATACGAAAGGTTATCCCAAACAGAGAGCCAACACAGGTAAGTTTTCTCTTTCATGAATTTACTTGCAGCAGTAGACTTTACAATGAAAACTGGAGCACCATCAGTGACGCCAGACGCGTTTCGGGTAAAAGTCTCCCTTCTTCGATGGCGTTTCATCACAGTGAGACAGTTTGTTTATCCTTCTCTCTTTATCAGGTACTTCATCGCCTCAGTGGGCGTGGCTCGCTTAGCCTTATGGTTCATGTAGTTTTAGCGGTTAGTATTGCTCTCTGAGCATGTCTCTTGTTTCTGCATACATAAAATAAAATACCTCAGTGGGTCGATGTTTAAGTTAACATCACTCAGACTGCTTTTCTCTTGCTGGCAAGTACGAAATACCTCCCACTGTGGAGGCAATGTTAAATTCTCTCTATGCCGCCTGGCTCCACTGTTTTGCGGCGGGGCTTCTCCACAGCTTGGACGAGCCGTTATACATCCATACGAAAGGTTGTCCCAAACAGAGAGCCAACACAGGTAAGTTTTCTCTTTCATGAATTTACTTGCAGCAGCAGACTTTACAATGAAAACTGGAGCACCATCAGTGACGCCAGACGCGTTTTGGGTAAAAGTCTCCCTTCTTCGATGGCGTTTCATCACAGTGAGACAGTCTGTTTTTTCCTTCTCTCTTTATCAGGTACTTCATCGCCTCAGTGGGCGTGGCTCGCTTAGCCTTATGGTTCATGTAGTTTTAGCGGTTAGTATTGCTCTCTGAGCATGTCTCTTGTTTCTGCATACATTAAATAAAATACCTCAGTGGGTCGATGTTCGAGTTAACATCACTCAGACTGCTTTTCTCTTGATGGCAAGTACGAAATACCTCCCACTGTGGCGGAAATGTTAAATTCTCTCTATGCCGCCTGGGTCCACTGTTTTGCGGCGGGGCTTCTCCACGGCTTGGACGAGCCGTTATACATCCATACAAAAGGTTGTCCCAAACAGAGAGCCAACACAGGTAAGTTTTCTCTTTCATGAATTTACTTGCAGCAGCAGACTTTACAATGAAAACTGGAGCACCATCAGTGACGCTAGACGCGTTTCGGGTAAAAGTCTCCCTTCTTCGATGGCGTTTCATCACAGTGAGACAGTCTGTTTTTTCCTTCTCTCTTTATCAGGTACTTCATCGCCTCAGTGGGCGTGGCTCGCTTAGCCTTATGGTTCATGTAGTTTTAGCGGTTAGTATTGCTCTCTGAGCATGTCTCTTGTTTCTGCATACATAAAATAAAATACCTCAGTATATATTATATATATATAATCTACTGGCGGTCGCCAGTAGATAGTTATAGTTAGGACCTATTTTCCATAGGAAATCCGCAACATTCTATTGGGAATATCTTTGGCGCCGATTGACGAATCTTCGCAAAATTTTCCAAACTTTTGGCCAGCTCCGCTCCACTCCTACCCTGAAAGTTTCGCGGTGATTCTTCAAGCGGGGGCTGAGAAAAAAGGGGGGTCCCAAAATGCATTTTCCCCATGCAATTTCCCATAGGATCTGTTGTCGCAGCTACAGCCCGAACCGCTGAACGGAATAACACCAAATTTGGCAAAGAGGTAGTCCTCAGTTCAGACTCGTGCCTTTTGCATAAATGGTGTGAATCTGTTCAGTAGTTCCTGAGAAAATTAAGGTAAAAAAGTTAGTGATATCTATGGCCGCGGAGGATCCGCGGATCCTCCACGCACCCTCCCCGAACCCTCCTGAGCACGAGCTGAATGCTAATTGGCTGCCAACACTCTGAATCAGGAAGTGTTGGCAGCCATCTTGTGCCTCGGTAGAACCGCCCGACCACCGGGACCACGCACACAATTCTGCGGAGTCATCACAGATTTCGTCAGCCCACACGCCATCAACTCCACTGACTACATCCTCCTAGGGGATCTCAACTTCCACCTGGAGAACAACAAGGACCGCAACACCGTCGCCCTGCTGGACAACCTTGCCAACCTCGGACTCAAGCAACTGGTAACCACCCCCACCCACTACGCCAGCCACACGCTTGACCCAGTCTTCTCATCCAGAAAGCACGTCGCCTTCAGCCACTCCACCAAACTCCAGTGGACCGACCACAGCTGCGTCCACTTCAGCTTCAGAAAAACGACGACCCACCACCACCCACAACAAGCCCCTCGAAGGAACTAGAACAAGATCACAAACGACCAACTCACCACCTTCCTCAGCCAGAACCCCCCCACCAGCTCAATGGACCCCAACGAAGCCGCCAACAACCTCACTCAGTGGATCACCAACTGCGCTGACGCCCTTGCACCACTGAAGAACCCCCCAGCAGACGCGGCAGCAAGAAAACCCCCTGGTTCACCGACGAACTCATCACCTTCAAGAAGAACTGCCGCTCCCTGGAGAATACCTGGCGCACCAACCAGACCACAGACAATATGACTGCCCTCAAGCACGCCACCCGCAAACACCACCAACTGATCCGCGCCACGAAGAAGACAGCCTTCAAGGAACGATTGGACAACAACACCCACAACAGCAAAGAACTCTTCGCCATCGTCAAAGAGCTCTCCAACCCCGACGCCGGAAACAACGACATCACTCCCTCGCAAGACCTCTGCGACTCTCTCGCCGCCTTCTTCCACGACAAGATCGCCAACATACACAACAGCTTCGGCCCTCCAACCACAAACCCCACCACCGAACCGACGCCCCCCACTGCCACCCTCCGCACCTGGACCCCGGTCAGCACCGAAGACACAACATGCACGATGAACACCATCCACTCCGGATCCCCCACGGACCCCTGTCCACACCACATCTTCAACTCGGCCGACTACATCATCGCACCCCACCTCCGCGACATCATCAACGCCTCCTTCAACACCGCCACCTTCCCGGATTGCTGGAAACACGCCGAGATCAGCGCCCTGCTGAAGAAACCTACAGCTGACCCCACCGACCTCAAGAACTTCCGCCCCATCTCGCTCCTCCCATTTCCTGCCAAAGTCATCGAGAAGACCGTCAACAGACAGCTAGCCGCCTTCCTTGAGACCAACGGCTCCCTCGACCACTCGCAGTCCGGCTTCCGAGCCAACCACAGCACAGAGACCGCCCTCATCGCAGCCGCAGACGACATCAGATCCCTACTGGACAACGGGGAAACAGCGGCCCTCATCCTCCTGGACCTCTCCGCAGCATTCGACACTGTCTGCCACCGCACCCTGGAACAACGCCTGAAAAACACCGGAATCCAGGAGAAGGCCCTAGAGTGGATCACCTCATTCCTCGCCGGAAGAAGCCAGAGAGTCCGCCTCCCTCCATTCCGGTCAGCGGCCACTGAAGTCATCTGCGGCGTTCCACAGGGGTCATCGCTCAGCCCCACCCTCTTCAACGTCTACATGAGCCCCCTCGCAGCCATCGAACGCCAACACAACCTCAAGATCATCACCTACGCCGACGACACCCAGCTCATCCTCTCCCTCACCAACGACCCGGACACCGCCAGAGCCAGCCTACATGAGGGGATGAAAGACGTCGCCGAATGGATGAAGAACAGCCGCCTGAAACTGAACTCAGACAAGACGGAGGTTCTCATCCTGGGGTCATCACCCTCCGCCTGGGACGACTCCTGGTGGCCCCCTGCCCTGGGCGCCACCCCCAAGCCAACGGACCACGCACGCAACCTGGGCTTTATCCTGGACTCCTCCCTCTCAATGTCCAGACAAGTCAACGCCATCTCGTCTTCGTGCTTCAACACCCTGCGCATGCTTCGAAAGATCTTCCGATGGATCCCCACCGAGACCAGGAAGACGGTCACCCAGGCCCTCGTCACCAGCCGGCTGGACTACGGGAACGCCCTCTACGCCGGCACCACCACCAAACTCCAGAAGAAACTCCAACGGATCCAGAACGCCTCAGCTCGACTCGTCCTGGACATCCCCCGTCACAGCCACATCTCCGGACATCTAAGAGACCTTCACTGGCTCCCTGTCAACAAAAGGATCACGTTCAGACTCCTCACCCACGCACACAAGGCCCTCCACGACCTGGGCCCCAAGCTCCTCAACAACCACCTGACCTTCCACCAGCTCACCCGCCAGCTCCGCTCCGCCAGCCTCGCCCTCGCCGCCGTCCCACGCATCCACAGAGCCACCACCGGAGGAAGATCCTTCTCCTACCTGGCGGCCAAGACATGGAACTCCCTCCCCACCCACCTCCGGACAACCCAGGACCATCTCGCCTTCAGGAAGCAACTCAAGACCTGGCTGTTCGAGCAGTAACTTCCCCCCCCCCCCCAGCACCTTGAGACCCTCCGGGTGAGTAGTGCGCTATACAAATGCCATTGATTGATTGATTGATTGAAACCTATGGTTTTTTCAGTGAATATATATATATATACACATTGAAAGAACCATAGGTTTCAGGCACGTTATAGTTAAAAATTAGCATTTAAAAAAACTTAGAAATTCACTGAAAAAAACATTGGTTTCAGGGACGTTGTAGTTAGTTGGACATTTCACTCTTACAAAACCACTGTTATAGTTAGTTCAGCTAACTATAACTCGCGCCCCCGAAATGCACTGCTGATGACATCACATATTACATCATTCATGACATGGTCAGTGACATCACTGATGACATTACTGATGACATCTCAAATGATATCACTGATGACATCACTGATGACATCATCCAGTGACTGTGTGTTTCTGTAAAGTTTAAATATGTTTTATATATATGCCAATGTGTATTGAAGAATGAGTGGGTGCATAAGTGTCTGGATGGAGGATTTAGTAGGTGCGTGACTGACTGTATAAGTGAGTGATTAAATGTGTCTAACTGAATGCATGGGTTAGTGAATAAACTGTGTGAATGTCTGTATCAGTCTGTCTGTTGTGTAAGCTGCTGCATGGGTTGGTCAGTAGCTACATGAGTGTCTATATGAGTATCTATATGGGTCTATATGGGTTATTGATTGGTTGCTTGAGTTTTTGTATGGGAGACTGAGTGTGTGTGTGGGTGGGTGGGAGGTGTGTGACTGTGCATAGATGTGTGAGTGGTTGATTCACTGGGTGGATGGGTTCAAGAGTGCATGTGGAAACAGCTGTATGGGTGGGTGAGTGTGTGTATGGGTGTGTTGGTGAGTGAATGGATGTCTCAGTGGTACATGTCCAAGTAACTACACATGTAAAAGGCAGTGTATGTGAGAGTTGGAGTATATAAATGACTATACGTGAGAGTCAGTGATTGTGAGAGTGGCTGTATGGACGAGTGTGTAGTTTTATCAGTGATTGTATAAGAGAATAAGTATGCTTTAGTATCTGTATGAATAAGTGAGGTGGTGTGTGTATAACTGTATAGGTGAGTAAATGGGAGTGTGATTGATTCTTTGCATGACTGACTAGGTGTGTGAGTAACTCCATGGAGGAGTGGTGGTGTGTGAGTGTCTGTAAAGGTGTTTGAGTGCATATGATAGTGTTGTATTGATGACTGACTGTATGTATGAGTGATTGTATGGGTAACTGAGTTGATGTGTGTGTAGACCTAGGAATCAGTGAGTGCATATGTAGTAACTGGTATTGGTGTGTCGATGGTTTCGAAAATGGTAGTCTTTATTTTTCAGTGGGTGTATCAAAGGTTATAGAGTGTGAAGAGGTGCATCAGGTGCATCCGATTTTCACGTGGATGATGTCAACAGTGATGTCATTTGAGATGTCATCAGTGATGTCATCAGTAAGGTCACTGACCATGTCATGCGTGAAGTAATATTTGATATTAGATAGGTTGTATTAGAGTGTGAGGAGGTGCATCAGATTTTCACGTGGATGATGTCAACAGTGATGTCATTTGAGATGTCATCAGTGATATCATCAGTGATGTCACTGACCAGGTCATGAGGGATGTAATATATGACGTCATCAGCAGTGCATTGCAGGGCACGAGTTTTAGTTAGCTCAAGTAAGTATAATGGCCAAATTTCTCTGGTTTTGTATGAATGAAATGACCAACTAACTATAACATCCCCGAAACCTGTGTTTTTTTCAGTGAATAGCAAAGGATTTTTTAAATGCTAATTTCTAACTATAACGTCCCTGAAACCTGTGCTATTTTCAGTGAATTTCCAAGGTTTTTTAAATGCTAATTTCTAACTATAAAGTCCCTGAAACCGATGCATTTTTCAGTGAATTTCTAAGGTCTTTTTAGTGCTAATTCCTAACTATAACGTCCCTGAAACCCGTGGTTTTTCAGTGAATTTCCAAGGTAACAGGAGGTCAACCTTGGGGCCAACTATCCCACCTATTACCTCCAGTAAGTCCCACACAGCAGGATTGCTAAGTTCACATAGCAGGCCACGCCCCATTTCCCCACCACTCTGCAAACGCACTTCCTGGTGTGCTGTTGGACGGGGATTAAAGTCCCCTTCACTGCTGGGGGTCCTTAGATGCCAACTAGCCTACCTGATACCTTCAGTATTTCCCAGATAGTGTGAATGCTGATAGGTGGACACACGCCACGCCTCCTTTCTCCACCACTCTGCAACCGCACCTCCTGGTGCGTTCTGGGTTGGGGAATTAAGTCACCTTGAATCCTGAGGGTCCCTAGGGGTCATCTAGCCCACCAGGTACCTCCAGTAAGCCCCACACAGCTGGATTGCTGAAAGAGGTCTGAGCTATAACTACCTACTGGCGACCGCCAGTAGGTGATATATATATATTCACTAAAAAAAACAAAGGTTATAGGGACGTAATAGTTAGGCTCAAATTACACTAGTACAAAACCATAGAAATTTAGCAGTTACTGTTACCTGAGCTAACTATAACTTAATCATCCACAATGCACTGCTTATGACTCGCTCACCCACAGCTAATCTCACAACCACTTATACACCCATACAGCTACTCACACACCCAAACACACAATGATACATACAGTCACACAGCCACTTACACAATATATGTTACAAATAGTATCACTCAGTAGTTATGCACCTAGTATACTAATTTAACTTTTGCAGTAGGTTAGTATATATGTTTAACAATCATAAACTGTTAGAAAATACTTACACTCAATTGATTATATCACTCAGTGATGTAATTTGAGATGTCATCAGTGATGTCACGGACCATGTCATGAGTGACGTCATATGTGAAGTCATAAGCAGTGCATTGCGGGGGCATAGGCTCAGCTAACTATAACTGCTGACTTTTACTGGTTTTCCGAGAGTGAAATCTGAGCCGATAACCTTTGTTTTTTTCTTTGGATTTCTAAGGTTTTTTAATTCTATTTCCTAACTATAAGATCCCTGTAACCTTTGGTTTCTTCAGTGAATTTCTAAGATTTAAAAAAAATGTTTTTCCTAACTATAACGTCCCTGTAACCTTTAATTTTTTTAAAGTGAATTTCTAAGGTTTTTAAAAAAAAATGTCCTAAATGTAACCACTAACCTTTGACAGTGAGTGTGTGAGTGCATGAGTGTCTCAGTAAGTCTGTGAGTGGGTGTGTGAGTCTCTAAGTGGGTCTGTGAGTTGGTATGAGTGTCTGAGTGGGTTTTGTAGTGAGTGTCTGAGTGTATGAGCACTCTGTTGTCCCCTCTTCTGCTCTGTTTTGCCTATTCTGCTTGTTTTTCTGCCCTCTTTTCCCTGTCCTACATGTTTTTTGCCTCTGTTCTGCTTTCCTGCTCGTTGTTCTGCCCTCTGCTTTGCCTCTTTCTGCTAGTTGCTGACCTTTGTTGTGCCTCTTTCTGCTTGTTTCTCACCTTTATTTTGCCTCTTGCTGCAGGTTTCTGACCAGTATTTTGCCTTTTTCTGCACGTTTGCCCTTTATTCTACCTCTTCATGTTCCCTTCTGTCTGTTATTTTGTTTCTTTATGCTTGTTTCTCACCTTTAGTTTTTCTCTTGCTGCTGCTTACTGACCTCTATTTTGCTTCTTTCTGCTCATTTTTCACCTTTATTTTGTCTCTTTCTGCTCATTTCTCCCCTTTATTTTGCCTCTTTCTGGCTGTTTTTGACCTTTAGTCTGCCTCTTTATGCTCGTTTCTCACCTCTATTTTGCCTCTCTATGCTCGGTGCTGACCTTTATTTTACTCTTTCTGCTCATTGCTCACCTTTATTTTGTTTCTTTCTGCTCATTGCGGACTTTTATTCTGCCCCTTTCTGCTTGTTTCTGACCTTTATTCTGCAGCTTCCTGCTCATTTCTTTTTACCTTTTTTTTGCCTCTCTCTGCTTGTTGGTGATCATTATTCTGCCTGTTTCTGCTCATTTCTCACCTTTATTTTGCCTCTTTCTGCTCATTGCTAACCTTTATCCTGCCTCTTTCTGCTCCTTTTCCGCCATTATTTTACTTTTTCAGTTTGTTGCGCACCTTTATTTTGCCTCTTTCTGCTCAATGCAGACCTTTATTCTGCCTCTTGCTGCTCAATTCTCATCTTTAGTTTGCTCTTTCTGCTTGTTGCTCACTGTGATTCCCCCTTCCAGGTTGATTTTGGCCCTGGGGACCCCATCCCCCAGGGCCTAGCCTTTTTCCAAAGGGGGAGGGGGCCACTGGGTACCCCATCCCCAGGGGCTTGGCCATGGTTTCCCTCAGGGAACCCAGCATGCAATGGGACCATGGAGGGAGCTTGAAGGCCCCTGCAGTCCCTGACGGTTACCTGCCTCCTGCCGGAGCTGGCACTGCTTTCACACACAGGAAGCTGCTAAACATGCAGCTCCCTATGTATGAAAGCAATTTGTCTGTTTCCCTGCTCGCTTGACAGTGGGCAGTGAAACAGACAAAAGCAATCCTTCCAGCAAGCAAGAGAATTTTCACAGCTCTCTCTTGCTGAAAGCGACGTGTTTGCTGTGACTTGGTGGAAGCGGTTTAAGCTCCCACCAAGACACAGCAAACAGCTATGATCTGTGGGGGCACCCCAGGACACAGCAAGAGCTGGCTGTGGGGGTGGCAGACCCCAGTGGCATCTATGGCTTCAGGAGGGGGGCACTCCATTGCAGTACTTAGCCCTGGGGAGGTGGTGGTCCCTTGGGCTCAGGAAGTGCCCCGGGGTAACTCTGCAAAGACTTGATGTTTAGCCCCAGGATGTGGCGGTCCCTGTTGCTGTGGGGGGCTGCACAGGCCCTCCCCATTACTTAATAAACATTTGTCCTGGGGTGGTGGCGGTCCCCAGGGCGAGGGTGTGCCACATGGGCACACCCCGCATGCAGAAAAAGCAATGCCCCAGTGAGGTCATGGTCCCCAGGTCTTTCATAAGCCCTAGGAGGGGGGTCCCTATGAGCTTACCCTCCTATTTTTATGGTATGCCCCAGGGACCTGCCCCCACTGGGGTCCATTTTGAAAACAAGGACGAGAGCCCGTCCTTGTTTTTTTTGCCACAAACTTTGTAAGTTTGCAGCAAATTAAAAAAAAAATGTATAAAGGCTTTTATACCATGGCTGGTTCCAGGGGAACCCTAAGACCAAGGCTTGGGGGTCAGGGTATTCCTACCTTGCCCTCTTTTCTTTTTTTATATTTTGTGTTGGGTCTCAGGTAAATCTTCCTTTCTGCCAAATTTGGTGTAATTTCATCCAGTGCTTCGGGCAGCAGGTTCGACTAAAGGTCCTAAGGGAATTAACATGGGAAACTCACTTATTTTGACCTCCCCTTTTTCTCAGCCCCCACTTCACAGATCACCCTGAAACTTTCCATGCACAACAAGATTCACCAGGGCACTTTTTTTCTTAAAAATTTTGTGAAGATTTGTCAAACGGCACCAAATATATAGGCGAGTCAAAAAAACTATTTTCCTATGTAAACATGAACCACGAATCCTTCAAAAGGAAGTCAGATCGCACTCACGAGTGAAGGTACATGATTCTCTTTATTTCATCATACAAGGACCAAAAAATTCCCTACATGTGTGTGTGTATATATATATAAATATATATATATATACATACATACATACATACATACATACATACACATATACATCACCTACTGGCAGTCGCCAGTAGGTAGTTATAGTTAGGACCTCATCTCTATTCAAAAAGCGTTTTTTCTTTTGCCAATATCTTTGGCGCCGGTTTACGAATCTTTGCTAAATTTTCAAAACTAGTAGGGTGCTCCGGTCAGCTCCTGTCTTGAAACTTTCGGGGTGATTCCTCAAGAGGGGGCTGAAAAAAAAAGGGGGTCCCAAAACGCGTTTTCCCCATGTAAATTTCCATAGTAAACTTTATACCAAGCTACTGCTGAACAGAATTACACCAAATTTGCCAAAAAGGTAGGTCCTGGTTCAGAAAGAGCACTTTTTGTTAAATGGTGTGAATCCGTTCAGTAGTTCCTGAGAAATTGAAAAAAGAAAAAATATCAATATCTGAGCACCAAGGAGGATTTGCGACCCCCTCCCAAGCACAAGCTCAATTCTGATCGGCTGCCAACATTCCTAACCAGGAAGTGTTGGCAGCCATCTTGTGACTCGGTAACCGAGTCATAAGAAATCAGAAAGAACAAAACATGAAAAAGGAGAAAAGGGGGCAGGGTAGAAACACCCATACCATCTAGGCCAACTCAGGGGGACCAAAAAGGACCCCTAGGGCCAAAATAAGCATTTTTTTAAACAAATGGCAGAATTCATGTTGAGGTCGAAATATCCTGCCGTGAAAAGAAAAAAAAATGAAGCACGGACTCCCGCACTTCATTTTCAAAAAGCCCCTGAGTGAGCCAGGCCCCGGGGACCACCACTTCCCCAGCCACAGGGACCGCCACGCCCCTGGGGATGTAAAACAAATGTGTGGGGGCTCCCAATCCCCCCACGCTGCCCCAGGGACTGCCACCTCCCTGGGGCTCTGTAACCAAATTAAAATGATGTGTGGGGTGAAGAGCCCCCCCACATGCCCTGGGGACCCCCACTTTCCTGGGGCAATAACTAATTTAAAATGCAGGGGTCTGTAGCGGACCCTCGGGGACCACCACCTCCCCGGGGCTTTAAACACAAAGGAGGAGGGTCACCCTCCTGGAGCCCTCGATGACCCTGGGGACCTCCACCCCCCAGGGCCGGCTCCTGCAGTGTCCTCAGGTGCCCACCCCCAGGACACTGCTGTTTGCATGGCTCCCGCCCTGTCATAGCAAACTCTGCTTTGCTTCGTTGAAGCGAGAGCAGGGAAACCTGCTCTCGCTTCAACGAAGCAAAGCATGTCAGCAGCTCCCCTTGCTTAAAAGCAATGCTGGCTCCCGCAGGAGGTGGGGAGTTGGCGGGACCGTGGGGGCATTGGGTCTCCCCCCACAGTCCCCAACGCAAAGGGCCAGCCCCGAAGAGGCACGGGAGGGGGGGCCACGCGGCTCCCTCCCTCAATACTTTTTTTTTTTTTTTTTTTTTTTTAAACAGCCCCGGGGATGGGGTCCACGGAGCTAATAGAGGCCTCAGGAGGAGGGCCACGCAGCACCCCTCCTTAAAAAATATATTTAAAAAATAAATATGTGGCCATGCCCCAGGGGTTGTGGTCCCCGGGGCGGATATTGGCCCCCTTTCCGTTTATTAAAAAAAAATATGGGTCAGGCCCTGGGGGATGGCCTGGACCACCTCTCTGCAATGCAGCTCTGTGGCACAAACTTGAGGTACCTGGTGGGCTAGTTGCCCCCCAGGGACTCTCAGGATTGAAGGGGACTTAATCCCCCAAGTTACAACGCGCCAGGGGGCGCGTTTGCACAGTGGTGCAGGGAGGCAGCAGGGCCTGATATAACAAGTGTGCAAACCGCTCCCTGGTGTGTTGTAAATTGGGGGATTAAGTCCCCTTCAATCCTGAGGGTCCCTGGAGGCCAGCTAGCCCACCAACTACCTCCTGTAAGTGCCACAGAGCTGTGTTGCAAAGAGATGGTCCGAGGCCACGCCCATTTTTACACCACTCTGCAAATGTGGCTTCTGGTGTACTGCTGGTGGGGCGATGAGGTAATCTTGTGTCCTGAGGAGCTCAGGACATAAGTGGACTTCATCCTCCGAGCAGCAGTGCGCCAGAAGCCGTGTTTGCAGTGTGTTGTAAAAAGAGGCATGGCCTCGGAACACCTCTCTGCAACGCAGCTCTGTGGCACTTACTTGAGGTACCTGGTGGGCTAGTTGGCCCCCAGGGACCTTCAGGATTCAAGGGTACTTAATAGGGACGTTATCGTTAGAAATTAGCATTTAAAAAACCTTTGAAATTCACTGAAAAAACCATAGGTTTCAGGGACGTTATAGTTAGAAATTAGTATTAAAGAAACCTTTGAAATTCACTGAAAAAACCATAGGTTTCAGGGACGTTATAGTTAGAAATTAGCGTTAAAAAAAACTTTGACATTCACTGAAAAAAACATAGGTTTCAGTTAGTTGGGCATTTCACTCGTACAAAACCAGAGAAATTCAGCCGTTATAGTTAGTAGAGCTAACTATAACTCGCGCCCCCGCAATGCACTGCTGGTGACATCACATATTACATCACTCGTGACATGGTCAGTGACATCACTGATGACATCTCAAATTTCATTGAGAGCCCTGTGACTAGCTTAGTGCAAAAATGATTTAGTACTATGCTCACTGTCCCCTGACATTCATAGCCTGCCAAAGAGTTTTCTCATAGGATTCATCAGTGTTACAGACTCTTCCCAGCTTGTGAATCATGCTGACACGTGTGCCAGCGAGCTTTGTTTTATGCTTGTGTTATCCCATCCTTCTCTTTTCTCCCTGGAACCAATATCCCTGGTCAATTTACATGAACCCCTTCATACACACTTTATAAAAAACAACCCTAAGAACAACGATATTTTAGGAAAAACGTAATCTGGCCCCTGAACTTAAAAAATATAATAACTAACAGAATAAAGTGATTGCTGAGGTTATTTTAGATTACAATTAAAACAAGGCTACCCCTACAATGTATAACTAATTGACGTTAGAGGGAGGTGCAAAATTATTACAACAACATTGCACAAGCATCTGCAAGCAAACTTCAGTAACACTCACACCCTCACTTATACACTGGTTATTTGTGTTAAACATTTGGAGAATAAAAGGAAAAAATGCTGTTTGGAATAGCAATTTTTCTTCATATTCTCACTCACTCTGCAGTTGTGCTAAAAGTGCGTCTTTTTAACTCCAAAAGTTGAGGTATTTTGGAGTAAAAAGTGGGGATAATGTGCGAAAAAATGACAGATGCTGTCTCTGGTGTTTTTCCTCACATTAACCTCCTCTTCCCACCAATTTATGGAAGAAGCAAAGGGGCATATTCACAAGGGAATTACGACACCAGAACATCACATTTTTTGACGCCCCGGTGGCACAGTGCCCTGCACCAGATTTACAAAGCGGAGTTAAGCATTCTGCAGAACACACATAGAAAGAGCAAATTGCCATTATTGATTGTTTATATGCAGGAAAGTGACCCTTTCTGCACATAAACAATCATTAAATAATGGGGATTTGCTACTTCTAGGACCCAGATTGTCTGCAAACCCACACACACCGCAGGGGACACACTGGACCCCATCATCACCTCCAGCAAATGCTTCAAATACAGTCACGTCACAGAACTCACATGGATCGATCATTTCATCGTCAACTTCAACATCTCCAGCCCCAGAACTACCACCCCCAAGATGACCAATGCCCCCCACCGTAGGTGGAACAAAATTTCAGAGACCAGCTGGACGGACACCCTCAACACCTCCGACTCTGCCACCAACCTCAAACAGGGAGATAAGATCTTCAACGCCTGGATCACCAGTTGCACCAACGGCATCATCCCCATCAAGAGCAACATCCACAGAAAATCCTCAATAAAGGCCAGCTGTTACACCCAAGAACTGAGACCAGTGAAATGTGACAGCAAACAACTGGAGAGGAGATGGCACACCAGCAAGGACACCTCCAACAGAGCCACCTTCAAGACCTCCCTCAACCTCTACCACCACCTACTGACCACAACAAAGAAGACAGCCCTAACCACAAGCATTGAAACCAGCACCAACAATGCCAAGGAACTTTTTAACATTGTTAAGGAATTCGCCAACCCAGCTGCCAGCAAAAACAACATCAGACTCTCACAGGAGCTGTGTGTCAACCTCGCTGACTTCTTCCTCAACAAGATTGCAACCATATACAGAAACTTTGAACCCCAAACCATAGCTATGGACCACCTCAACAGATTCTCCACCACCACAACTGACACAAAGCACAGGCTTACCACCGTAACCTCACCTCCACCCAGGAATCCATCCACTCAGGAGCTCCCACAGCCCCATGCCCGTGCCACATCTTCAATCTCGGGAAACAAAGGATCGGCCAGGAATTCACCACCGTGCTCAACACCTCCATCACCTCAGCAGCTTTTCCCAAAACTTGGAAACACTCTGAAGTCAGACCACTACTCAAAAAAACAGCGCTGACCCCAGCAAACTCAAAAACTACCAACCAATATCCCTGCTCCCATTCCCAGTGAAGGTACCAGAAAAGATCATCAACAAGCAACTCATGACCATACTCTCAGACGGAGGTGCGAAACTCGGAGGCAAGGAGTCCAGAGGCGGCAGCTGGCAGCAGCTCGGACGACCAAGACTGAGATATCCCCTGTTCTGCGCATTCATTCATCCTTGCGCCCTGGTTTTAACAGAGAACCTGCCACTCATAGGGATCTCGCTCTGTGATTTGATTTGATTTGATTTGTCAACTTGTAGAGCGCGCGAATGCCCGTGGGCGTCTTGGCGTTATGACAGATCCTCATCTCATAGGAACGGTTTCTAGAGTTATGCAGAGAATAGCCAGGTTTTTACTTCCTTTCTGAAGGATTTCAGAGATGGGCAAGTTTTTATGGCAAGAGGCAGCTGATTCCAGGTTCGTGCTGCATGTACAAGGAAGCTTCTTCCACCCCAGTTAGCTCGCCTGAATCTGGGGACACTAATTAGTTTTAATTGGCCGGATCTAAGATGTCTCGTTGGTTCATATATTTTTAAATGAGATCTTAGAAATTGTGATCCTATTCCCTGAAGTGCCTTGTAGGTCAGGCAGAGTGATTTAAATTTCACCCTCTGTGGTGTCCTGCAGGGTGATGCTGCCTGGACAAATTTGCGACGATCGAAAAGGAGGCACAAAGTAGTGTGGACAAATGCAAGTACTGTTAATAATATTGTTGCAGTGGATTATGGGGTATCTGTTTAGATGCGGCTGGTCACATTAGCCTTCTGAAGATCACTGGGATTGGATGTATAGAGGGGCAGTTGTTTTTTCTCACCCTCAATGCATATAAATGTTAGAATTGTTTGCTTCAGATGTGCCCTATTAGTTCCGATAGTATAGCACACTGTCTGTTTTACTGGTGTAGTTGGCGGTGTCCTGGCAACATCAGCCCCCAAGTGTCACTCACTTTATGGCTTATAGCCATTCACTTCTAGGGGGGAAAATGCTGGGGAAGGGGGACATCGACTATGCGGAGTTGGGGTTTGCATGGCGTGGGTGGGTGTTTTTTTCTATTTGTTTTGTTTTGATCACAGTGTTGGTATGTTACTTGATAAATATGTCAAGAGAGATCCGAGGTATGGGGGTTGTAGGGTAGACATGCAGTGGAACGGATTTCTCGGAGGTATAGCAATAGCCAAGCACTCAGGGCTGTTACGCTCCATCAGAGAGTGATTAAAAACACTTGAAAGGAGGAGGAGCCAAGATGGCGACCGGGATGGCAGCGTAGGCTCCCGGCTCTGTGACCCTCCGCATCCCGCACAGATATCCTGCATGAGATCCTTAGCCTGCGCTATGTGCCCGTGTTGGTGAATGAGAGCGGCAACCGATCGTGTGACTCCGAAGTTTCTGGCGGCGGTATCGCCGGAGAAATATCCATTTGAAGCTTGCGGCCCGTGCAACCCTGGAACCGGGACCTCGAGTGGATAACATGGCCGGGCGGCAGTTCAACAACAGCGGCCTTTGGTGACTGGGTGGAGTCGGACTAACCGGAGCGGTGCGATTATCGGCCTACATTTCGCCGTGGTCGTTCCTACCACTGAGCGTAGCGGAACGAGTGCACGCCCGAGGTGGCTAATCCAAGATTCCCCGGTGATTGCCTCAGCCTTCGCCGGTGAGCTGCCCGGCCGCCACCCGTAACTCGCCCGGATTCTTGCGGACTGCTCCCGGATTTTCGCGGGCGCAGATCCGTGGTGGGGATGACTGTTGCCCGTGATCACACATCGGATATATTTTTTGCCTGCCCCCGAAACCCTGATTCCAGTGATATGGAACCTGAGGCGCTTGTCCCTGAGTCCTGGTCCCAATCTGGGTTGGACCTACCCGGCGGCCATCTTGACAGGACGAAGTCTACCATCCTGTACACTGGGTCGCAGCACGATTGGAAGTGTGCGACTATGAGGAGCGTAGCGGAGCGAGCGCCGAGAGCTGTGCTGGGGTATGGTGATCTTCTCGAGGCTCTCGGCGCCCTTCACTCCACCTTGGTTCACGGCGCCTGGGTATTGGGGAGTAAGCTTGATGGGGTGGCATCAGCGTCGGAACAGTTGCTGCCTGCCTGTCCCCAGGTACACGGGGACTTCCTACACTGCGCACAGGAGGACAGTGTCGTGGCCGCCCCTGTGGATAGCGACCAGCTGGAAAATCCGGACAGTATACTAACGTGTGATCGGTTGGCTGTGGGTCTGGTCTGTTCCGGAGGTCTTGGACCTGAGTGGGGGGTGGTGGCCTTGTCCCGTGCGCGGCCTCCGGCGACCCAGGCAATATTCAAGCAACGGTTGCCTGCTCTGGCTGATTTCGCCTTCTTGGACCTTGTGTGCAGTGCAGATCCTGGAGCAGCACTGGGAAAGATGACTCTCCATACTGCTGATTGTGTTGGGATTCAGAGACTTCCACCCTACTTGTGTTTGTCGCTTCATGTTCTTTTTTGGACGCACCTCTTCTTTGTAACATTGGACATGGCACTGGGTCGATGGGTATGCATGGGTAGATTCGCAAATAAGGCTGATCCTTCAGAGGTGGTCATCTAATAAGCGGGCGGGCTCTGGGGTTGCGTGCTCTCACGGCATAACTGTTAGTGTAATAGGCGCATACTGCTCCCCATTCTTCTTTGACATGGTCGATTCGGTGTTGCTTATTGTTTGCTTTGGGGGAAAACATATTGTGCGGGAGGGAGAAGCCGGGGGCATGTTTTGAAGGCCCTCCTCCAGTTTATTAATACTCTCTCTACCCCCCCGTCCGGTGGGGTTTCTTTTCTTACTCCTCTTTCTCTGTTTCTTCTATATTTCGGGTCTGGTTCCGGGGCGACAGGCACACTGCTGGGGGGGGGGGGGGGCGTACTCATCTGCAGAGGTGCAGGGTGGGGGGTTGGGGGAGGGGATCCTTTAGTCTTTACTCCTTTTTTTCCATGGCCTCCTTTTTCTTCTCTTATTCTTCTTTGTCTTTCTTTTCTGGGATCAGCATGGTAGAACTCCTTCGGTGTTAATCGCTGCGTTTTCATGTGTGCCACAATTTCCGTGGTGTCTTCTGGGTTTTAGGGCAGGGGACTGCAGGCGCAAATGGCCGTGATATTCCTCCACATCCTGAACTTCCTGTTTCAGCGCCATTGACTAGATAAATTGCTGTTTATCGTTGACGTTTATTATTCTGCCTGCCATTTCTTGCTGCTGGGAAACTGTTTGGCACCTGATCCTTCCATCCTCTTTTATTATAAAACGAAAACCTTTTGTATCCTGGTCTCCTACTTGGGCTGGTCAGTGGCGAGAGTATACTAGCATGGAGATTCTGCTCCCCGAGGTGCTGCCTGTGATAACTATTGATTTTTGTTATTCTGACTGCTTAGCGGCCGGCCCCGGGGGTTGTAGGCCCATACTTGTTATTTGTTGAAATCTCAATAAAGGTTTTTCAAAAAAAAAAAAAAAAAAAAAAAACACTTGAAAGGAAACTCGCCAACTTGGAGCCGGAGGCCTTTGATGGTGGCAATGACCAGGTCATGGACAAGCTCAAGGCCACACTGGAGGAGTACCATGAAGAAGCTGATAGGGAGGTTAAACTCCTGAGGAAGTGCGCTCAAGCTAGAACATATGGTGAGGGGGGAACGACCTAGTGCTTCTCTGGCGGCCATAATGAAAGGTAGGCACGAGACAACATGTCCTATGGAGATCAGTTCAGCAACGGGGGATAGAGCAAGTGACCCTGACTCTGTCGCTGACTGCTTTAACAACTACTATTCAGAATTATATCAAACTAAATCGTATATTTATGACGCTGCTATGCTAGACTACCTAGCTCACATTAAATTGCCCTGGCTCACAGACAAGCATAGAGAGTACCTTATGAGACCTCTGGAGGCCTGGGAAGTTCTCGATGTGCTCAAAACCATGTGAACCAATAGTGCTCTGGGCCAAGACGGACTAACAGTATCTTTCTAGAAAGAGTTCAGGGAGCGGCTAGTTGCTCATTTGATTATCCTGTTCGAAGAGATGGGGGAGAGCGGGATCATGCCACCAACGATGCAGGAATCTATGTTGATCACTCTTCTGAAGCCAGGCAAACTTCCACACGAATGCTCCTCATACAGGCTGTTATCCCTATTAAACCTGGATACAAAATTAATTCCAAAGTCCTGGTGAACCGGTTGGCTCCCCTTATTCCGACTCTGGTGAGTACTGTTCAAGCAGGGCTCGTCCCCGAGCACACATTAACACATTAACCTACGTACGGTATTTGGAGCCATTCAACATATTAAGCCGGAGATCATAGCAGCTGCAATTTTTTTAGATGCCTGAAAAGGCTTTTGATTCTGTTGAGGGGAACTTCATGTTGCTGGTGCTAAGACGTATGGGTATAGGTGACCTATTTATTCAACTAGTGGAAGTTCTCTACAATTCCCCTATGGCCAGGGTGATAGTGGGAAACATCGTAACTTCTTCTATCACAATTTCTAAAGGCACCCGTCAGGGTTGCCCGCTATCCCTATTACTTTATGCGCTGTTGGTGGAACTGTTGACTTGTGCCCTAAGAGAATACCACAGCCATAGAGGGCTTTGTTTTCCCAACTATAATTTAATAATCTCCACCTACGCAGATGACACTCTGCTGTACATTAGAGATCCGGGTGCTAACCTCTCCACAGTGTTAAGAGAGGTTGTGAGATTTGGTGAATTTTCAGGGCTTAAAATCAATTGGTCTAAATCTACTATTTATCCCCTTACTCCAAGTATGGAGCCAATAGAACTGGAGTTCCCTCTGACCTGGTCTACAGACCCTGTGCGATACTTGGGAATTCAAGTACATACATCTTTGTTTTAAAGCACATTCATTTTTAAACTTTTTACTCTGCTTCTATTTGGGAACTGGGAACTGGGAAATTTGCTTTAATTTACTTGCTGCTGAAAAACATCCTCTCTCTTGCTCTCGCACTTTACTGATCAAGATGTGCTGGTGTACTTCTGCCTGTTAGAGCGGGTCACCGGGACGACGCCATCTTGGTCAGCGCTCTAGTTGTTCCCTGTTCAGCACACGCCTCCCTATTTAGGAAGGGTGTTGCAAGCGTGTAATGCGCGTGCGCAGCGGGCGCGCCGATGGCGCACGGTAGCTCTGACCGCACTCAGCGCAAGCCATGCTGCCAGTTTTCTCCCTGGGCATGCCATACTCTGTTATTCATGGAAACAACTCATACACATAGGTGAGAGGGATACCAGGGGGATACAAGAAGATATGGCGAACAAAGGTAACACCGTCACAGTTGACCATACTTCTGCTAGATTGAAATGTGGCCTGATCAACAGTAGATCTTTAGTTAAACACTACCAAGAGGTATCAACTATGTTGGAGGGTCCCGATTTAGATGTTTTTTTAAAACTGAAACTTGGACCCGAGCCGACTCTGTTGTAGAGCTAGGACTTGCATGCCCAGTAGGTTATACAATCTTCCACAAACCCAGACTGCTGGGGAGAGGCGGGGGGGAGGGGGGGGTTGGAGTGATTTTTAAACAAAAGTGGGATTTCACCCCCTTACACATTGATGATGTCGAGGGCATAGAATTATTAGGCTTCACATTGAAAGAGGCGAGAGGACAAGTGTTGTCAGGAATAGTGTGTTATTGGCCTCCCGGACAAAACCCTCAATACCAAGCTTTAATTGACACCTTTGCTAATATGTCTTTAACACACTCAAGGATGATTATATTGGGCGATTTCAATCTCTGGGATAATGGGAATCCTGGCCCACCACTCAGAGATCTGGTGCAAGCATGCGAGAGCCTCAATCTGCACCAACTGGTACTCCAGTCGACTCATCAAGGAGGTCACATACTAGACCTAATATTTGCCAACCATAGGGAGACAGAGGTGATTGAAGCATTACCTCAATGCTGGACCGATCATTTTTTAATTCACTTTATGATAACGTTGCCCAGTTTAACTAACAACATGAATCAATCAGTAACCTTCCGCAAGGGAAGAGAATGGGCTAAGTTACTAAAATATAGACAGTCACCGCTACTCTCAGAACAGAATATATTTGTACCCTGTAAATCGATGGAAAAAAACTATCAAATCTTCTGTGATCAAATAAACTATACTTTAGATCAGATTGTTCCAGTAAAAAGACTAAAGAATAGAAAGAAACCCTCAGCCCCTTGGTACAGTGAAGAGCTGAAACTGATGCAGAAAAAACGCAAACAGGCTGAATGAAAATGGAGAAGGTCCTATGATGAAAATCCGATTGGCCGCACTCTGCTCGTCCTACCAGCGTGTTACCCCAAAGCATTGTGGTCCATGAAGTAGCGTCGGCGGGTACGCCTATGCCAAAAGTTTAAAATGAATGTCGCGTTAGCCATCCCTGGACACGTGTTTCGAGGTAGTTGCCTCTCGTCAGCAGGGAGTAGGTGTGTGTGTAGGGTTGCTGCGTAGGCTGCCAAAAAATATTCTCAGGTAAAGTACCACTCAAGGCGCGCAGGTGCATAGCCACGGGCTCGTCAGCCCCACCGGCTCAAGGGAGCCTGAATATAAACAAAAATCCGATTGGCCGCACTCTGCTCGTCCTACCAGCGTATTACCCCAAAGCATTGTGGTCCATGAAGTAGCGTCGGCGGGTTCGCCTATGCCAAAAGTTTAAAATGAATGTCGCGTTAGCCATCCCTGGACACGTGTTTCGAGGTAGTTGCCTCTCGTCAGCAGGGAGTAGGTGTGTGTGTGTAGGGTTGCTGCGTAGGCTGCCAAAAAATATTCTCAGGTAAAGTACCACTCAAGGCGCGCAGGTGCGTAGCCACGGGCTCGTCAGCCCCACCGGCTCAAGGGAGCCTGAATATAAACAAAAATCTGATTGGCCGCACTCTGCTCGTCCTACCAGCGTGTTACCCCAAAGCATTGTGGTCCATGAAGTAGCGTCGGCGGGTACGCCTATGCCAAAAGTTTAAAATGAATGTCGCGTTAGCCATCCCTGGACACGTGTTTCGAGGTAGTTGCCTCTCGTCAGCATGGAGTAGGTGTGTGTGTAGGGTTGCTGCGTAGGCTGCCAAACAATATTCTCAGGTAAAGTACCACTCAAGGCGCGCAGGTGCGTAGCCACGGGCTCGTCAGCCCCACCGGCTCAAGGGAGCCTGAATATAAACAAAAATCCGATTGGCCGCACTCTGCTCGTCCTACCAGTGTGTTACCCCAAAGCATTGTGGTCCATGAAGTAGCGTCGGCGGGTACGCCTATGCCAAAAGTTTAAAATGAATGTCGCGTTAGCCATCCCTGGACACGTGTTTCGAGGTAGTTGCCTCTCGTCAGCAGGGAGTAGGTGTGTGTGTAGGGTTGCTGCGTAGGCTGCCAAAAAATATTCTCAGGTAAAGTACCACTCAAGGCGCGCAGGTGCGTAGCCACGGGCTCGTCAGCCCCACCGGCTCAAGGGAGCCTGAATATAAACAAAAATCCGATTGGCTGCACTCTGCTCGTCCTACCAGCGTGTTACCCCAAAGCATTGTGGTCCATGAAGTAGCGTCGGCGGGTACGCCTATGCCAAAAGTTTAAAATGAATGTCGCGTTAGCCATCCCTGGACACGTGTTTCGAGGTAGTTGCCTCTCGTCAGCAGGGAGTACGTGTGTGTGTAGGGTTGCTGCGTAGGGTGCCAAAAAATATTCTCAGGTAAAGTACCACTCAAGGCGCGCAGGTGCGCAGCCACGGGCTTGTCAGCCCCACCGGCTCAAGGGAGCCTGAATATAAACAAAAATCTGATTGGCCGCACTCTGCTCGTCCTACCAGTGTGTTACCCCAAAGCATTGTGGTCCATGAAGTAGCGTCGGCGGGTACACCTATGCCAAAAGTTTAAAATGAATGTCGCGTTAGCCATCCCTGGACACGTGTTTCGAGGTAGTTGCCTCTCGTCAGCAGGGAGTAGGTGTGTGTGTAGGGTTGCTGCGTAGGCTGCCAAAAAATATTCTTAGGTAAAGTACCACTCAAGGCGCACAGGTGCGTAGCCACGGGCTCGTCAGCCCCACCGTGTCAAGGGAGCCTGAATATAAACAAAAATCCGATTGGCCGCACTCTGCTCGTCCTACCAGCGTGTTACCCCAAAGCATTGTGGTCCATGAAGTAGCGTCGGCGGGTACGCCTATGCCAAAAGTTTAAAATGAATGTCGCGTTAGCCATCCCTGGACACGTGTTTCGAGGTAGTTGCCTCTCGTCAGCAGGGAGTAGGTGTGTGTGTAGGGTTGCGGCGTAGGCTGCCAAAAAATATTCTCAGGTAAAGTACCACTCAAGGCGCGCAGGTGCGTAGCCACGGGCTCGTCAGCCCCACCGGCTCAAGGGAGCCTGAATATAAACAAAAATCCGATTGGCCGCACTCTTCTCGTCCTACCAGCGTGTTACCCCAAAGCATTGTGGTCCATGAAGTAGCGTCGGTGGGTACGCCTATGCCAAAAGTTTAAAATGAATGTCGCGTTAGCCATCCCTGGACACGTGTTTCGAGGTAGTTGCCTCTCGTCAGCAGGGAGTAGGTGTGTGTGTAGGGTTGCTGCGTAGGCTGCCAAACAATATTCTCAGGTAAAGTACCACTCAAGGCGCGCAGGTGCGTAGCCACGGGCTCGTCAGCCCCACCGGCTCAAGTGAGCCTGAATATAAACAAAAATCCGATTGGCTGCACTCTGCTCGTCCTACCAGCGTGTTACCCCAAAGCATTGTGGTCCATGAAGTAGCGTCGGCGGGTATGCCTATGCCAAAAGTTTAAAATGAATGTCGCGTTAGCCATCCCTGGACACGTGTTTCGAGGTAGTTGCCTCTCGTCAGCAGGGAGTAGGTGTGTGTGTAGGGTTGCTGCATAGGCTGCCAAAAAATATTCTCAGGTAAAGTACCACTCAAGGCGCACAGGTGCGTAGCCACGGGCTCGTCAGCCCCACCGGCTCAAGGGAGCCTGAATATAAACAAAAATCCGATTGGCCGCACTCTGCTCGTCCTACCAGCGTGTTACCCCAAAGCATTGTGGTCCATGAAGTAGCGTCGGCGGGTACGCCTATGCCTAAAGTTTAAAATGAATGTCGCGTTAGCCATCCCTGGACACGTGTTTCGAGGTAGTTGCCTCTCGTCAGCAGGGAGTAGGTGTGTGTGTAGGGTTGCGGCGTAGGCTGCCAAAAAATATTCTCAGGTAAAGTACCACTCAAGGCGCGCAGGTGCGTAGCCACGGGCTCGTCAGCCCCACCGGCTCAAGGGAGCCTGAATATAAACAAAAATCCGATTGGCCGCACTCTTCTCGTCCTACCAGCGTGTTACCCCAAAGCATTGTGGTCCATGAAGTAGCGTCGGTGGGTACGCCTATGCCAAAAGTTTAAAATGAATGTCGCGTTAGCCATCCCTGGACACGTGTTTCGAGGTAGTTGCCTCTCGTCAGCAGGGAGTAGGTGTGTGTGTAGGGTTGCTGCGTAGGCTGCCAAACAATATTCTCAGGTAAAGTACCACTCAAGGCGCGCAGGTGCGTAGCCACGGGCTCGTCAGCCCCACCGGCTCAAGTGAGCCTGAATATAAACAAAAATCCGATTGGCTGCACTCTGCTCGTCCTACCAGCGTGTTACCCCAAAGCATTGTGGTCCATGAAGTAGCGTCGGCGGGTATGCCTATGCCAAAAGTTTAAAATGAATGTCGCGTTAGCCATCCCTGGACACGTGTTTCGAGGTAGTTGCCTCTCGTCAGCAGGGAGTAGGTGTGTGTGTAGGGTTGCTGCATAGGCTGCCAAAAAATATTCTCAGGTAAAGTACCACTCAAGGCGCACAGGTGCGTAGCCACGGGCTCGTCAGCCCCACCGGCTCAAGGGAGCCTGAATATAAACAAAAATCCGATTGGCCGCACTCTGCTCGTCCTACCAGCGTGTTACCCCAAAGCATTGTGGTCCATGAAGTAGCGTCGGCGGGTACGCCTATGCCTAAAGTTTAAAATGAATGTCGCGTTAGCCATCCCTGGACACATGTTTTGAGGTAGTTGCCTCTCGTCAGCAGGGAGCAGGTGTGTGTGTAGGGTTGCTGCGTAGGCTGCCAAAAAATATTCTCAGGTAAAGTACCACTCAAGGCGCGCAGGTGCATAGCCACGGGCTCGTCAGCCCCAACGGCTCAAGGGAGCCTGAATATAAACAAAAATCCGATTGGCTGCACTCTGCTCGTCCTACCAGCGTGTTACCCCAAAGCATTGTGGTCCATGAAGTAGCGTCGGCGGGTACGCCTATGCCAAATGTTTAAAATGAATGTCGCGTTAGCCATCCCTGGACACGTGTTTCGAGGTAGTTGCCTCTCGTCAGCAGGGAGTAGGTGTGTGTGTAGGGTTGCTGCGTAGGCTGCCAAAAAATATTCTCAGGTAAAGTACCACTCAAGGCGCACAGGTGCGTAGCCACGGGCTCGTCAGCCCCACCGGCTCAAGGGAGCCTGAATATAAACAAAAAATCCGATTGGCCGCACTCTGCTCGTCCTACCAGCGTGTTACCCCAAAGCATAGTGGTCCATGAAGTAGCGTCGGCGGGTACGCCTATGCCTAAAGTTTAAAATGAATGTCGCGTTAGCCATCCCTGGACACGTGTTTTGAGGTAGTTGCCTCTCGTCAGCAGGGAGCAGGTGTGTGTGTAGGGTTGCTGCGTAGGCTGCCAAAAAATATTCTCAGGTAAAGTACCACTCAAGGCGCGCAGGTGCGTAGCCACGGGCTCGTCAGCCCCACCGGCTCAAGGGAGCCTGAATATAAACAAAAATCCGATTGGCTGCACTCTGCTCGTCCTACCAGCGTGTTACCCCAAAGCATTGTGGTCCATGAAGTAGCGTCGGCGGGTACGCCTATGCCAAAAGGTTAAAATGAATGTCGCGTTAGCCATCCCTGGACACGTGTTTCGAGGTAGTTGCCTCTCGTCAGCAGGGAGTAGGTGTGTGTGTAGGGTTGCTGCGTAGGCTGGCAAAAAATATTCTCAGGTAAAGTACCACTCAAGGCGCGCAGGTGCGTAGCCACGGGCTCGTCAGCCCCACCAGCTCAAGGGAGCCTGAATATAAACAAAAATCCGATTGGCCGCACTCTGCTCGTCCTATCAGCGTGTTACCCCAAAGCATTGTGGTCCATGAAAAGGCGTCGGCGGGTACGCCTATGCCAAAAGTTTAAAATGAATGTCGCGTTAGCCATCCCTGGACACGTGTTTCGAGGTAGTTGCCTCTCATCAGCAGTGAGTAGGTGTGTGTGTAGGGTTGCTGCGTAGGGTGCCAAAAAATATTCTCAGGTAAAGTACCACTCACGGCGCGCAGGTGCGTAGCCACGGGCTCATCAGCCCCACCGGCTCAAGGGAGCCTGAATATAAACGAAAATCCGATTGGCCGCACTCTGCTCGTCCTACCAGCGTGTTACCCCAAAGCATTGTGGTCCATGAAGTAGCGTCGGCGGGTACGCCTATGCCAAAAGTTTAAAATGAAAGTCGCATTAGCCATCCCTGGACACGTGTTTCGAGGTAGTTGCCTCTCGTCAGCAGGGAGTATGTGTGTGTGTAGGGTTGCTGCGTAGGCTGCCAAAAAATATTCTCAGGTAAAGTACCACTCAAGGCGCACAGGTGCGTAGCCACGGGCTCGTCAGCCCCACCGGCTCAAGGGAGCCTGAATATAAACAAAAATCCGATTGGCTGCACTCTGCTCGTCCTACCAGCGTGTTACCCCAAAGCATTGTGGTCCATAAAGTAGCGTCGGCGGGTACGCCTATGCCAAAAGTTTAAAATGAATGTCGCGTTAGCCATCCCTGGACACGTGTTTCGAGGTAGTTGCCTCTCGTCAGCAGGGAGTAGGTGTGTGTGTGTTGGGTTGCGGCGTAGGCTGCCAAAAAATATTCTCAGGTAAAGTACCACTCAAGGCGCGCAGGTGCATAGCCACGGGCTCGTCAGCCCCACTGGCTCAAGGGAGCCTGAATATAAACAAAAATCCGATTGGCCTTACTCTGCTCGTCCTACCAGCGTGTTACCCCAAAGCATTGTGGTCCATGAAGTAGCGTCGGCGGGTACGCCTATGCCAAAAGTTTAAAATGAATGTCGCGTTAGCCATCCCTGGACACGTGTTTCGAGGTAGTTGCCTCTCGTCAGCAGGGAGTAGGTGTGTGTGTAGGGTTGCTGCGTAGGCTGCCAAAAAATATTCTCAGGTAAAGTACCACTCAAGGCGCGCAGGTGCGTAGCCACGGGCTCGTCAGCCCCACCGGCTCAAGGAAGCCTGAATATAAACAAAAATCCGATTGGCCGCACTCTGCTCGTCCTACCAGCGTGTTACCCCAAAGCATTGTGGTCCATGAAGTAGCGTCGGCGGGTACGCATATGCCAAAAGTTTAAAATGAATGTCGCGTTAGCCATCCCTGGACACATGTTTCGAGGTAGTTGCCTCTCGTCAGCAGGGAGTAGGTGTGTGTGTAGGGTTGCTGCGTAGGCTGCCAAAAAATATTCTCAGGTAAAGTACCACTCAAGGCACGCAGGTGCGTAGCCACGGGCTCGTCAGCCCCACCGGCTCAAGGGAGCCTGAATATAAACAAAAATGCAATTGGCCGCACTCTGCTCGTCCTACCAGCGTGTTACCCCAAAGCATTGTGGTCCATGAAGTAGCGTCGGCGGGTACGCCTATGCCAAAAGTTTAAAATGAATGTCGCGTTAGCCATCCCTGAACACGTGTTTCGAGGTAGTTGCCTCTCGTCAGCAGGGAGTAGGTGTGTGTAGGGTTGCTGCGTAGGCTGCCAAAAAATATTCTCAGGTAAAGTACCACTCAAGGCGCGCAGGTGCGTAGCCACGGGCTCATCAGCCCCACCGGCTCAAGGGAGCCTGAATATAAACAAAAATACGATTGGCCGCACTCTGCTCGTCCTACCAGCGTGTTACCCCAAAGCATTGTGGTCCATGAAGTAGCTTCGGCGGGTACGCCTATGCCAAAAGTTTAAAATGAATGTCACGTTAGCCATCCCTGGACACGTGTTTCGAGGTAGTTGCCTCTCGTCAGCAGGGAGTAGGTGTGTGTGTGTAGGGTTGCTGCGTAGGCTGCCAAAAAATATTCTCAGGTAAAGTACCACTCAAGGCGCGCAGGTGCGTAGCCACGGGCTCGTCAGCCCCACCGGCTCAAGGGAGCCTGAATATAAACAAAAATCCGATTGGCCGCACTCTGCTCGTCCTACCAGCGTGTTACCCCAAAGCATTGTGGTACATGAAGTAGCGTCGGCGGGTACGCCTATGCCAAAAGTTTAAAATGAATGTCGCGTTAGCCATCCCTGGACACGTGATTCGAGGTAGTTGCCTCTGGTCAGCAGGGAGTAGGTGTGTGTGTAGGGTTGCTGCGTAGGCTGCCAAAATATATTCTCATGTAAAGTACCACTCAAGGCGCGCAGGTGCGTAGCCCGCTGTCCAGGGATGGCTAACGCGACATTCATTTTAAACTTTTGGCATAGGCGTACCCGCCGACGCTACTTCATGGACCACAATGCTTTGGGGTAACACGCTGGTAGGACGAGCAGAGTGCAGCCAATCGTATTTTTGTTTATATTCAGGCTCCCTTGAGCCGGTGGGGCTGTTGAGCCCGTGGCTACGCACCTGCGCGCCTTGAGTGGTACTTTACCTGAGAATATTTTTTCGCAGCCTACGCAGCAACCCTACACACACACCTACTCCCTGCTGACGAGAGGCAACTACCTCGAAACTCGTGTCCAGGGATGGCTAACGCGACATTCATTTTAAACTTTTGGCATAGGCGTACCCGCCGACGCTACTTCATGGACCACAATGCTTTGGGGTAACACGCTGGTAGGACGAGTAGAGTGCGGCCAATCGTATTTAAGGTCCTATGATGAATTAGTCAAAAAAGTGCTGAAATTGCTACAGGCCTCATATAAGGAAGTAGTTGCTAGGTTAAAAGCTGAATACTATGCCAAAACCATCCTGCAGGCACCCTAACAGTACAAAAACTCTCTTTACCATTATAAAGAACCTATCCAACCCAGCATGTGTGGACAATAAGGTTAGAGCGCCACAAAAGCTTTGCAATGATATCGCTGTCTATTTTGATGAAAAGATCAATAAGATTGTTGGTGGCCTCAATTCAAACAATAATAGCAGCTTGGATGCGGAAAAGGAACCACCAACGATAATAGCAACAGAGCAACAAGAAGAGGCATTTAACAGTAATCAGCCACCAGCTTTAGAGTGCTTTCAAATTCCCACTGAGGAAATATTTAATAACTTAGCTCAAAGTGTATCCTCTGGTTCACCGTTGGATCCTCTTCCGCAGGGGATATGGAAAGAATTTCAGTCAGAATTATTCCCTCTGTTGCGGCAGATCTGCTGCCAATCACTAGAAAAGGGAACTGTTCCAGAAGCCTGGAAGCAGGCAATGGTGACTCCGCTGCTTAAGAAACCCTCACTTGACCCTCTGTGTCCATCTAGCTTCAGACCTATCTCCCTTCTGCCGTACCCAGTAAAAATTTTGGAGCGGGCAGTTAGTAAATCCCTGTCCCTCTATTTAGAAGAAAACCATTTGTTAGATAAGGCTCAATTTGGCTTTCGGCCAGGGCACAGAACAGAAACGGCCCTAGTGACAGTACTTGATAACCTAAGAATGCAAGCCGACAATGGCAATCCAACCGTATTAGTACTATTGGATATGTCGGCTGCATTCGACACGGTGAATCATAGTATTTTGCTGAAAAGACTAGAGAACATCGGAGTGAAAGGACTGGCACTGAAGTGGCTGCAATCATATTTGACGGGCAGGCAACAGGCGCTGGCAATTACACCTTTTACATCCCCTAAGACCCCTGTGCACCACGGGGTACCACAGGGATCAGCAATAAGCCCAATCTTATTTAATATCTATCTGCGTCCTCTGATCCCTATTATCAAGTCCTTTGACATTGATTTAGTCAACTATGCGGATGACACACAAATGGTGTTCTCTTTAGAAGGAAACCAGGCAGTTTCCCTAGATCAATTCCAGGAGTGCATGCACAATACCACAAAATGGCTCAGAAATAACTCCCTACAATTCAATGGAGACAAAACGGAGATAATATATTGCTCCACAACCAAATTGCGCGGCCCTTCCCCTTCAAATTCAGACTCACCCCTACAGATGAACCACTGACTCCAGCTAGAACAGTGCGTAACCTGGGGGTTTTGATGGATGATAACCTTCAATTGGAGACACAAGTTAATAAAACAGTTGGTATTTGTTTCTCCTTGATAAGAGCACTACGTCAGATACTTCCGCTACTGCCTGCTACTACTAGATCTCAAGTAGTGAGGAGCATAATATTGAGCAGGCTGGACTATTGTAACTCATTGTATCTGGGAGCACCTAACTCAGTGCTACTGAAGCTACAGAGGATCCAGTCTATAGCAGCCAAATTGGCTTTAAATAGGCCGCGCAGATCCTCAACGACTCTAGCTTTAAAGGACCATCATTGGTTACCAATTAATCAGAGAATACATTTTAAATCCCTCTGTATTGTGTTCAGAGCAGTACATGGATTGGGTCCGACATCCATGCAGGAAAAATTCACTTGGTATACTCCCGGGAGAAACCTCCGCTCATCAAGCGCAAATCTGGTGACCACCACAAGATTCAAGAAGACTAGGACGGGTGGCAGAGCATTTGGTGTAGCAGCCTCACAACTCTGGAACGATCTCTTCTTGAATATCAGACAAATTAAAACTCTGCTTCCATTTAAGAAGAGCTTAAAGACATGGCTCTTCCCGAGGGAAGAGTAACACGAGCTATTCAATATCTGCGAACAGGTCATTTTTATGCACACTGACAACAGGGTAAGTCTCAGCGCCAGGATACCCGTGGGGTGACAGTTTTGCGCTATATAAGTTCAAGTTACATTACGTGCTCAGAGATGGTATTCACAGAGAAGTACGGCAGAGCGATTGTTAAATTAGAAGAAGATTTAAACAGGTGGGTGCGGCTGCCCCTATTGCCCCTGGTACGCATATCCCTGATGAAGATGGTAGTGCTACCCAGATTTCTCTTTTTGTTTTTAAATATACCCATGGTTCTCCCGGACCACTTTTTTAAACATATCAAATCTCTGCAGGTCAAGTTAGGTTGGGCCTGTAAGCAGCCTTGCGTAGGGCGGGATGTCCTTACTCTTCCATATTCCATGGGTGGGCTTGGCGCCCCGGATATGGAACTCTACTACCGGGTGGCGCAATGCTCGCATGCCTTCTATTGGCTACACCTGAAATCCCCTCCCCCCACTTTCATATAGAAAGGGTGGCAGCGGCGCCCTCTCACTTGGTCACATCTTTATTCCGTGCCCCGGTTAGCTGTACCGGTGAGTTAGATTCGATTAACGCCACCACGCATACTTGGCACAATTTAATAAAAAGACAAGCTGCCTCTTTCATGTATTCCCCGCTAACACCGATCGAATTGTGTGCCTGGCTCCCGACACATATGGAACCAGAGGTGGTGCGCGCTTTAAACAGCCTAGATATCTCAGTAATAGGCAACCTATTCATTGATGGGAATGGGCAAGACGGGGAAGATTTAACCTCCGAAAAGCAGGATGTTTCTCCTCTTTAACTTGTTCCGCTTTTTCAGAGCTCATCATGCACTTCGCGAGATGTTGGGTGAGGAATTAATGGAGCCACCGGAAGTTCCCCCTTTCTCTTTAATGCTATGCTCAGTGTCTCAGTGTAAGATCGTCTCACGTATATACAGCATGGTGCAAGACTATTGAAAGAATCATTACACCAAGGCCAGGTTAGAGTGGCAGACTGATCTTGAGGTCATCTTAGATGATGATACCTGGCGGTACTGCTGTGAATCCACACAACGCATATCTCTAAATGGTAGACATCAACTTATTCAGTTTAAATATCTCAATTTGGTTTAACATACCCCAATTCGATTGCATAGTTACGGCTTACGGGATTCAGCTAAATGTGAAAGGTGTGGCGAAGAGCCAGCGGGAGTTCTGCATTTAGCATGGTTGTGACCCTCAATAGCGAAATTCTGGACTTTAATATTTCAAAAACTTAGCGCCATAACCGAGGAGCTTCTGACCCCAGACCCCCTGTTGGCGCTTCTAGGTTTTCCCAAACGGTTACGCAAAGATATAAGGCGTTTGGTGAATATGGGGTTGTTAGTAGCAAAGCGGGTAGTGGCTAAGCATTTGGCGTGTGGTCCCCCCCAACTCTGATACAATGGTCCAGAGATATGTTATACTGTAATACGCAGACTGAGATATACAGTGAACTACTCCCCCCCCCCCCCCTAGGCCGCCCCAAGAACTTTTGGAACTTATATAAGAGCTTTTTAGACGGCAAGAAATGAAATAACAAGTAGCCAGATTTCAATTGATGCTAAGTCAGGTGGCTTGGGTAGATTTCACAGCTATTATAGATTTTACGTTGAGAATGCTGCCCCAGGTTCCATTCTGGTATGATATGTCCTTCCCATAATACGACTGGCATCACCACAGCAGGGCAGGTTCCAATGGTCAGATTGTTTGCACACTCTGTAAGAAGTCCCATGAGAAGTATGGACACACAAGGAGTATATGTTTACCTCTGGAGAATTTATACATATATATTGCATTGTCCTACCAGTAACGTTTTTGAATGTTTATACATGAACACTGTGACTGTTTTTCTTTTTTGTTTCACTTTTCCTCTACTGTTGATATTGTATGAGCTTATCTTCATAAAATCAATCAAATAAAATAAAAAAAATAAAAAATATTTTTTATAAAAACTCATGACACTTCTGAAGCAGTTCAGGCTGGTCTGTTTCCATGAGGAACAGGGTCGAAACTGATTTGCATATGGCTGGGTCTGAACTGGGGTGGCGAAGAGGGCTAAAGAACGATGATGAATTCACCCTAGATCTGTGACTGGGGGTGAGTGTCTGAAAAGTTTCAGCACTCCGTCTATCATCTCCTTGTGTTTACTTCTGAAGTAGAACCAGCTACTCGATGTCTCCTAATCCAGCTTCTGCAGCAATCACAGCACCAAGACAGCCCGGATCGCAGCCATAGACGACATCCAAACCCTTCTCGACCAAGGAGAAACAGCAGCTCTGATCCTCATCAACCTCTTGGCAGCTGTTGATAACGTATCCCACCACACGCTGATCAAGAGGCTCCACCTTATCGGCATCCAAGGAGACGTGCTCAGATGAATCACCTTCTTTCTCACCGGAAGAACCCAGAAAATCCACCTCCCACTGTTCACCTCCAGACCCAAGGATATTGACTACGGTGTCCTCCAGGGATCACCCCTCAGCCCCACACTTTTCAACGCATATATGACCCTGCTGGCCAACATCATCAGATCCCACGGTCTCAACATAATTTCCTATGCAGATGACACCCAAATAAACCATCTTCTCACTCACCAAGGACCCCACCACCACCAGAACCAACTTCCACAGATGCATGACAAGGGTAGCCGACTGGATGAAGAAAAACTGCCTGCAGCTGAACACAGACTAGACTGAAGTACTGATCTTTGGCAACAGCATCAACACATGGAACGACTCCTGGTGGTGTTCCCACCTAGGACCCACACCCACCGACCATGCCAGAAATCTCAGAATAATCATTGACAACAAGCGCACCATGAAATCACAAATCAATGCCATCTCCTCTGCCTGCTTCTGCACTCTGGACATTCTACATAAGATTTTCAAGTGGCTACCCTGGCACGTGAGACTCACCATGACACAGACACTCATCACCAGCGGACTGGACTATGGCAACACTTTCTACGCTTTCTATCGCTGCACACCTTCTACAGAGACTTCAGGCCATACAGAACGCTGCAGTCAGACTCATCTTTAACCTTCCCAGACAGACCCACATCACACCGCACCTCAGGCAACTCCACTGGATCCCTAGACAAAAGAGATGCAAATTTAAGCAGCTATCTCACGTACACAAGGCTCTACACAACCAAGGAATCGTCTACATTAACCACCACCTGAACTTCCACCAACTATCGAGAAAGCTACGCTCTTGCCAATACTTCTTGCATCTACCGAAGCAGGAGTGGAGGACGCTTCTTCTCCCACATCGCAGCAAAGACCTGAAACAGCTTCCCTGTGCAACTCCGGACCCTCACCTCACTTTCAGAATTCCGAAGGGCCCTCAAGACCTGGCTGTTCGAATGAGCCTCTAGGACCTGCAAGCGCCTAGATACCCTTTCGAGTGATTAGCATGCACTTTATAAATCCTGATTGATTGAATTCTCCAGCAGCCAGGATGTCAGTGGCTGGCATCCAGCCGCCCTTCAGTACCTTCTGGTCAGGATCTACCCGTGCCATTCACCGCGACCACACACACTAAATGCCACATGACAACAATAGGAGGAATAAATAAAGGTGTAAGATTCATTCTTCCTCCTTCCAAGAGAAACAAAAAGAAACGCACTGGCACATGCGTGCTGACATCTAACAACTTGGGTTTCCGTGATTAGCCGCACATTCATGAACCGGAAGAAAACTGCATCTTTTGGCTTAGATGCAGTATCTTTAAATATGAAGGAAAACCACTGCACACTCATGTGGAATGAGCACACAATGAGCGGAAAAAGACGGCATGTGCCGTCAACTATAAATGAGGGTGTCGGAAATAAACTAGGCAGTGATACTGCAAAAAACTTAAAAACAGCCCACGACAAGTCAGCAAGAACCTGGACTTGGAAGAGGGCTTGTTCAAGCTGGTGTAAATTATAGCAGTAAACACTAAGACCGAGCTTAAATGTAATTTACACTGGCACAATCTGAAGCAATTTCTGGCACTTTTCAAAACGATTGTTCCGTTCAATGCCTGAAATTCCACCATTATTCCATGAGCTTCTTTTAGCAGAAAATGCACCCTTTCGTCATAATGAACCTGCAGACTCATTTCATGCTAAAAAGTGGTGAAAACTGCCAAAGCCAGCATTTCGAAAAAATATTAACGGTTAATTTCATGTAATATTTTGAGCATTTTGCTTTTTTTCTGCAAAGGAAATTTACGAACATTTTACCCAGGGCTAGTAAACACCGTTGTAAGAGTACTAAGCTGCATGCACACCTTTTATAAAGTTAGCTCACAAGAGTGAATATAGCTAGTCAACTAAAAAAATCAGGACTCGTTAACATAGTCCATAAGAGCCAAAGACTGTAAAAGAGTCACAAGAGCTAAAAAGCATAAAAGTCCAAAGGCAGACTCCTGCATGAAGTTCCAGTGTGATTGCAGAATGGGAATATCCCGAAGCCGTTGGATGTAATACGGGGCATGTGATTGTACAATAGCAAGTTTTACAGGTCTTCAATTGTTTACATACGTTTTCATCATATGTGTCTTTGAAAGTCTAAATGTATGCTTTATTCTTCTACAGGTATGGGTACTCGCAGAGGGACTAGCAAAGATGCCCACGACATTCAGATTTGTTTTCAAAACTTGGGATTTGAGGTTTTAAAAAAAAAAGATCAGACCTGTGAGAAAATGGAAGCCCTACTGAGGAAAGGTAGGAGTATGACAACTTGTAACAGAAATGGATGCAAATGTGACCAAAGAATTTTTTTAAACATTTTAATTCAATTTAGGAGCGATTTACTCTCATTTACTTATTTATTTGGCAAAATTAAACTCAAATGGTTCTGCACTCAACCACACAAAAAAGGTTAATAGGTAATGGATGCTATTGTCCATAGTCCATCACAAGAGTAAGCGAAATAGTATCTCCCAAATGGACCACTGCATAAAGTCTTTTCTTTGAAAAAGTCTTCAATTCTTTATTCAACTGTCGTTTCTTAAAAACACAGCACACAATTGACAGCAGACGCATTTCGTCCCACCTGGGACTTCTTCAGGGCTTAGTAAGTAAAAAGAAAATGTCTCGCACATTCTCCATGTCGGGCTTACATAATAATGTGATGTTGATAAGATGAGTGGATGGGGTAAAGTGTCTCCCAGGGTATATGTTTGTGACATCCGGTGGAACAACCCGTATACGCTGGGAGACACTTTACCCCATTCACTCATCTTATCGACATGAACAGCAATGCAGCCTGAGAACTTTAAAGGTGGCTGTAGTTGCTGCATCAGACTGCACTACATGAGTGAGGGAGTGATATAAGCAAGCCTGACTTTCACTAGTACGGTTTGAAAGGATTTACAGCCAGAGGATTTGGGGAAAACCAGGATCAAAGCATGCATTTTACAATAAACTCTTTACAGGAAATTCTTTAAAAAAGTTTTTTTTTTCCCGTCCACTTTTACATATACAATACCAGCAAGTGTACATAAATAGCGAACATGAAGATCCATAAAGCTAGCCAAAATAAATAGCATTCAATAACTAAAGTAGCAGCACTAATTCACTGTACATTCCAATTTGTAAACCGACTCAGGAAATAAAATGACCTAACCTATATTGTTTAATAAAACATATCCAGCCATGTCGTTAAACCCCTCCATATCTCCCCCCCTTCCTTTTAGCATGCGTGTCTTACGTGCGTACAGTGCCTTTTCAAATTGATAAACACGCAAATAGCAACTGTTCCATTGCTGAAAGGTCGGAGGCAAAGGATCCAGAAAAGATAAAGAGATACACAGCCTAAAAACTGTAATTGTAATAAAAATTATTTCCAATCCATGCAACTCGTCCACCCCCAATAACATAAGTTGTGGTGATGGAATGATTTTACATTTCAGAACGTCCCCCCAAAAGCCTACGATTTCTAATTAAAGCAATTTTAAGCTAGGGCAAGAATAAAATATGTGAGCCAAATCCGCCTTCATCGCCTGACATCTAGAGCACCTGGTCCCCGTCACGCCACCCCATTTCGCAATCTTTGCTGGTGTGATATATAGGTCAGACAACATCTTGTAGTGTTGTGACTGTAGATTCGAGGCACGCATGATTGCCCCTCCCATCTCCAGTGATTTCAAAAAGCTGTGGTCAGCCAAATCAAGTTTGTCCCGCCATTTCCCATTCTGTTTCTCCAAATCATTAGGGACTAGTTCCAACAAACAGCCATATAACTGTGAGATGGAAGGGGTAGTGTTCTTCACAAATACTTCCAGCAAAGGTATTTGTGGAAAGCCAGCTATTCCCCCAGTCTTTCTCATGAAAAAATCCTGAATCTGTAGATATTTAAAAAAAATCCCGTGGCCCAGCATTAAATCTGCTGCAGACCACCTCATAGGGTGCAAACAGATTCCCAGAAAGAAGATCCTGCCCAGCCTGCCACATCCCCACCTAGCGAAACAGCTGTCATGAAATATGCTGGGCAGTTGTTCATTCCGGATTAGAGGAGTGTATCTACTATACCTACCCACACCCAGTTCCTTTCGGACAACCGCCTACTTTCGAAATGCGGTATACAAAGTCTTAAAGCGAGTTCCTTGAAATAACCTGGCTCAAAAAACTTCAATAAACATCTATGGACTGCTTTGCCAATCAGAAGCTCATAAATGGAGGGTACATAACCGATTGCTTGACATTCTATTGCCCGGCAGTTAAATAATATATTATAGCACTGCATGGCAGCAGCGAAATAAAATAATCTAAAATTGGGGAGCACCCACACCTCCCTCTCTCTGGGTAAGCACATAAAAGCATTAGCTCTCCTAATTTTACCATATGCCCAAATAAAGCCTGCCACTAATCTATCAATTTTTTTAAACCATTCATTATTGAATTCCAATGGGACAGTGCGAAACACATAACAGTTTAGGAAGGAAAATCATCTTCACTAAATTACATCTCCCCATTATAGAGAGTCTCAGATTATCCTACCGTATAAAATCCTTCTTGGCTTTCTCAAAAACGGCAGTTAGGTTTAGATCAATTATACGCTCCTCCTTGGCAGTGATACATATTCCTAAATATATAACTTAGTTTGTAATCCTACTATTGGAGGCAAGTGTATGAGTGTAAATCAATACTTGGGTTTTAGCCTTATTTAGCAGCAATCCAGATCTGGTCCCAAAGTCTTCTGCAATCTCCTCAACAGCCCGCAGAGCTCTGTCCGGGTCGTTGGTAATTATGGCCACATCATCAGCATAGGCAAGGGTTTTCGTTTCCCAGGCCTGTAAGCTGAGAGGCACAATATCCGGCGAAGATTCCAACCTCCTGAGAAAAGGGTCAATAAATAACGCGAATAACAAAGGCAAGATAGAACAGCCCTGTCTCGTGCCCATCTCTAAGGGCTCTGATTCATGTCCCATTATTTGTAAGCGGGCTATAGGTTTGTTATACATTGAGCGAATTGCACCAATGAAATCTCACCCCAAACCATTTTCTTCCAGAACTTTCCCCAAAAAAGCCCACAAAACCCGGTTGAAGGCCTTTTCAGCATCCAATAAGGCCACCCCCATAGGTTTTGCCAGGAGAAATGACCCTCTGAACGTGATCCGTAGTCCCTCTGCTGGGAATGAACCCATGATGCCGCTCTGACACCAATCGGTGTATAACGGCCGATAGCCGGGTGGCAAAGATTTTAGAGTAGACATTCACATCACTGTTAAGTAATGTGATTGGTCTATATGAACCCATAACTGTGGGGTCCTTCCCTTTAAAAAAATATATATTGGCAATACCCCATGACCCGGGGGGAGGGGCCCCAGTATTAAAGTCATTAACCAGGCTTAGTAGTTCCTGATGTATTCCTGTATAGAATACCTTATAAAATTCAAGAGGGATGTGGTCTGCTCCAACTGCTTTCCCAGATGGTAAGGCAAACACAGCCGCTTCATCTGTGATCCTGCTCGATTGATCTTCCATGCCAATATCTTAAAGCATGGGGCCACAGTCAGGCGTCCCCCAATACAGATCAGCATAAAAGCCCCTAAAAGCCTCTCTAATTTCACAGGGGTCCGTGACTATATTACCCTGCATATTTTTTACTTTGCTAATACAGCCGGCCACACTCTGTTGCCGTGCCCTGACTGCAAGAAACTGGCCAATGCGCTCACTATACTCGTAGCGGTCTTGTTCTTTGGACAGATACTTCCCAGCTGTTTTCTCTGCAAAATGTTTGTTTAGACAAGCCTTAGTGATAGCAATCAGGTTCAGAACAGGGGCATAATCTTTCCCAGTTTTTACAACACAGATTAGTTCTGCTTCCAAACTACTTAGCTTTTGATAAAGCTCTCTGCTGCGACCCAGCGCCTGCTTCTGTTTGGTAATGCTAACTCAGGGTTTCACCTCTCACCCCATCTTCAAATGTGTCCCAAACTATTCCCGCATAGGCGCTTACTTTATTCAGCTAAAAAAAAAAGACACAATCCAAGACTTTATTTGTTTGACACAGTCAGGATCCAGCAGCAATCCCCTCTCAATTGTCCATTTTCTGGGTACACAAGACAGCCCTGTCACAGAAAACTCAAAGATAATTGGGTTATGGTCGAACACCGCTCTAGGAAATAGTTCAACCTGTGCCCCTCTGGCCAATGCGGGTGATGCAAAAAAATAGTCCAGCCTGGCAAAGTTGCCTTGGGGAGCCAAATAATAGGTGTATCCTGGGTCAGGGGCCTTCAACGAAGCCCAAACATCAATCAGCCTTAGTTCTTTCTGTCAGCGACCCAGGGACTTCAATGATTGCGGCTTGTGCCCAGCATAACTTTCTTCGGTGCTACAAAGCCCCCCCTTGAGCCATTTAGATTAAAATCCCCACAAACAACAAATGGCCTGGGACAAGATGGGAGTTCAGCTGCCAAGAAATGAAACAAACTGGGATCATCTAGTACTGGGGCATAAATTGTACATAAAGTAAAAGACCCACTGCCCAGCTTGCATTCCATTATTGCCTTCTTAGCTTGTCTGCAACTTTATGTCCAGGGTTAATAGAATTTCCTTTCACTAAGATCGCAACCCTCCTGGTCCTAGTTTCTTGTGTCGTATAGCAAACAGCCTTCAATCCAAAGGTGTTCAGGAGAGCCCTGTCCTTACTGGCAACGTGGGTTTCTTGTAGACAATACACATCTGCTCTTAAAAAACTTAAACCCAGATGTTAATAGAGGCAATTCGCAAACTAGCCATTGTTCTTAGAGGCTGTCAAAACCACCCAAAAATACCACCCCAATGAAGCAATACCATGCTGCTACCCCATCCTATATTTTGTGCAGGGTCTACTTTACACCTAAATGCTGCCCACACACTCTCCCGGCTATATCCATATTCATAGTGCTGCTGTTCTTTTGAAACTGAAAAATACATCACCACAATTACATTTACATCCACTTGATGTGTGTTGATTATCACACCGTCATTCAACCAACCTCCACCCACTTCCCAACACCCTCCCCTTCCCTGATAAGCCCCCAGACCCTCCTCAACCCCCCTCCCACCACCACCCCACTAGTGAAAGCAGACAGACCAGACAGGTCTGTGTGATGGAGACCGGAGGTCAACAGCGCGGGGCTTCCCCCTGTCCCCTCTCAGATGTAAGCCCCCTCGCTCCCACCTCAAAACAGTGCGCAGTGAGAAAAGAGAGAAAAAGAAAACCAAAAAGAAAATAATATTACGGTAATCAAGCCAGTTCATGAAGAGGGTCCCAGCATTTATTCATTGCTACTGCCCGCCGAGACCTGACTCATTTCGAAGCCAGCATCTTGGAATCGTGTGATCACCCGTGGCAGACGGCACCGGCATTCGACAATTGTATGGCAAAAGTCAGGGCGCACGAACAATGCCGATCATAGGTATGTCTGTCTTGCATCCGGGCGGACTTTCTCAAAAATAGCCTGGCGAAGCAAAAAGTTGCCAAATAATACTAAGATAGCCTGTGGTTGTCTTGTGTTCTTACCGTCCTGGAATGATTTATTACGGGTCATCGGGAACCGGTATACTCTCTGAACTTCCGTAGCCCAGGACCATCCAGACAATTCAGGAAAGGCAGTCTTTAAGAGATCCAGCATGGAAGAGCATATATTACCCCCTTAAGGCCTTCATCAATTCCAAGAAACCGAAGATTATTCCTACGCTGTCGGTTTTCCATGTCCTCTAACTTCCATTGCGCATCTTTTAATTGCGACTCATGCTTCTTGGCTTGCTCTTTCACCTCTGTGACCACTACCTCCAAGGTTGTGGTCCTATCCTCAATGCAGCTCAGGCGCTCCCCAATCACAGAGCATGCCTTCCCCACCTTCCAAATGGCACCTTCCAATTTTTTCATAGCATGTCTTGCCTTTTTCTATCTGCCCGTGTCTCAGTCCGATGTTCTTTAATGGACTCCAAAATTAAGCTTAACTCAGGGTTTGCAGACATGGTCACAGTTGACTGCGTGGCAGATGAACCTATTTCGTTCAGGGCTAGTGCTTCATCCCAAGCAACTTTGTGTGAAATGGGAGTAATCCCATTTCAAGCTGCTGCTGGGTACATTTTTCGCTTTCTTACTCTGCGGTTCTGTGTTGCCTTTACAGGTCTTTTGGAGCTTTGGGCGCTTGAACGCTGTTTCAGGTGCTTCCAGTGTACTGGACTCCGAAGTTGAAGAGTTAGTGCTGCTAGTTTCAAAGAGATATGAGTTAGGGTCCTCTGAGTCTGAGCCATCTGTCAAGGAAAATAATGTATCCGCCCCGTCCATGGTAAGATCAGTCAAGTCTAAGTTGTTGCCGCTCCCCCTTGGTTGCTCCAGTGCAGGAAGCTCAGGAACAGGCACACACAATTGCTCTATTTCCTGGTTTGCTGGTATTCTGGGAATATTTAAGTTGAAAGGGGCAAACCTTTGGGTTGGGTGCAAGCTTCATTCCAGTGCCCCCGAATTCCCAAAGCTAGTGCATACCTGAAGCCAGGATCTGGTACTCATTTGGACTTTGGAGTAACCTCTGCGGCATAAACACAGAGTGCAGTGCACCAGGGGAATGACATAATTTACCTGATCTCCAAGGATGAAACTGAATCTAGGACTATAGAAGTCTAAAGCCGCTGCCATTACTTTTAGGACGATGACCTCAACTGACTGAGGAGGCGAGGCCTTAGCAAAGGAAGACAGAGACACGACCCAGTGAAATGAGACCTGTGTGGAGGATGAGTCAAAGAAAAGGAACCTAATTTATATTAGACTTTGAATCATGTACAAGTATAAACCTGATACAATGAAGTAAGGACCTTACTATTCTGGCGAGCTTGCAATGCCCTCTTATTATGTGCCTGTATATCAATTCTACAATCTGGTAATAAGCACTTGGACTTGTGTCATATGGTAGATGGTGTGTGGCCTTAAAGAGATCTTTACACTCCTGATGATGTTGTGGGGTAGATGTATATCTTTAACAGCATAAGGTATTCTACCTTTGAACCTGTGATATTATTGAGGCACACTGAAATAGGACCACTGGAACCTTCCAGCAACTATTACTGCCTGGGCTATCACAGTTACTAGTTTCAGCTCCTCGTAGCGGTTAAGAATGTGCACCCACTCTTGGCTGGTACTACCCACCCTCTGAATACTTTTTGCAACAAACATTTTGATACCAATTGGCCAGTTCTAGCAAACGGTCCCATACACATACAATTGCAGAACATCATGGTATCACCTGACAGGTCCCATCCTACTTTTCAAGACGCCTTGCTAAGGTGAGCTTGATGAAGTCCAATTTGAGCCCCAGACTGGTCCTCTGCATTCTATTTGGTAATCCTCTATTAGAGCAACAGAGCATGGGAACCCCATTATGAGGCCACCCTTTGTGACTACTGATGCTGTCAAGTTTCCCCTTTGCAACCAGTGACATTTCCCTCCTCACTACAAGCGATTTTGGAATCCCCATATCACTTTTGCGTGACAAGCTTGTTGACCATTTGTTTTAGAGCTTTGTTGGGTTTGGCAGAGATGCTTGGCTCTGTCTAGTCATCTTACTTCCCGAAAGCAGAACAACTAGGACAAAGGCCAGGTTCCTCATTGTCAGTTTGATACATTGAAACCATCTGTCTAATGTCCTCTTCCTGTAACTACAACCAGTGAAGCAAAGTATGGTGTAAATTCGACCAAATATTGCGGAGATGCCCACAGTTCCCCATGTGAATTTAACTGTAGCAATCAACAATGTAGATTAATATTTTGGGTCATATATCAGCCCCAGAAACGTCTGCTATATTCTGTGTTTTGAGTGTATTCAATGTAACTTTACTATGTTTTGCTGATACATACAAATACAAATGTAAACATTTCGAACAATTAGTTCTGTCTAGATTGTGACCTTGATTATTCTTAATTTATTTATTGCTGCACCGTAGCTGTCAGGGACTGTCCGGGACTATGTGGGGAACACAGTCAGGGACTTGGGCAAGGATTGGGAACTTGGTAGAAAACGTACACAGAAAGAGGAGTACAGTGTTGCCCAGGATCATACAGGGAGTCAGAGGAGAAAAAGAGATCCAAAGGGAAGCCTGTACAAGTAAACAAGATGGGTAAGACAAAGAAAGGAAGGGCAGTCACGAGGTAATTTAGCATTAAGAATAACTACACCCAGGACAAATGTGCAAGACATATATATGAAACAACCTTTACAATAAAGGGGAGTGTGGGGTTAAGCACTCAGGAGCTCCACACCGTAAGACTGAAGCTCAGTAAGTTTCTCACCCACAATTGCTGTTACAGATACTGACTGGAAATACCCACATATAGGATATACATGCAAAGGCAGGGTCTGTGGAGATTATACCCATGGGGATTTTATAAATGCAACTCAAAGACAATACTCACAGTGAACAAGAAACACCACCTAGGTAGTCAGCTGTGCCCACGGATCCTGGCGATCAAACAGGAACACGCAAGGCAGTAACAGCAAGGGGGTAGAACTAAACACAAGCACAATAGACAAGGAGCTAGCAAGGAGGAGTGCTTAACAGGTAAGGAAGGAAATCACAGTGCACACTTGACAGAAAACAGGTAACAAACATACAAGGCAACAAAAGCAAGGCAGCAGAATAGAAAGACAGCCAACTAGGAACTGAAACCAAGGAAATGGGAAGAAAGGCGGGGACTGGAGAAGGATGTACAGAAGGGGAGGCTACAAGGGTATACTAGAATAGTGCAGGTTAAGGAATCAAGAAAACAAAGTAGCAAAGAAGACAGAGTTGGGGCAGGAACAAGAATTGAGCAAAGGTTCAGGACTCGAGGTAGCACTGCAAGCAGTGCTAGTTCAGGAACAAGGGAAACTGCTGCAGTTCAGGAACAAGGAATGCTAAGGCTCAAGAGTCAAGGTAGCACTGCAGGCAGTGCTAGTTCAGGAACAGGGAAATTACTATAGCTCAGGAGTCAAGGTAGCACTGCAGACAGTGCTAGTTCAAGGAAACAGGAAATAGCTACAGCTCAGGAAACAAGGACTCAAGAGAGCACTGCAAGCAGTGCAAATCAGGAACAGGAAATAGCTGAAGCTCAGGAACTGGAACAAATAATAACTATAGCTTAAGAACTCAGGAAACAATGTAGCACTGCAGGCAGTGCTAATTCAGGCACAAGGAATAGCTATAGCTCAGGAATCAAGGAACAAGGATTAACTAAATCTCAGGAATCACTCGAAACAAGGATATCAAAGACTCATGAAACACTGGAAACAAGGATCGGTCTCACCTGTATACAGCTACAATGACCAACCTTGGCCTGAAGGGAGCTGGGGCTTAAAAGAGCTCACAGTACTCACATGCATCAGGTGTGAGCAGGCTAGCAGCAGCTATCCACAGGTGAGCTGAATTCCTCCACCCATCCTTGGCCTGCAGGGGTAGAGACAAAGCAGTGAGCAGGGAATTCTAGGTCATTGATTTTCAGGCATGAGCAGGATGGCTTCCACAAAATCCGGCATGGATTGGGAATGGATGTCAATTCCCAAATACTGTCCAAATGGCTGGAAGTCAGTATGTACATGAAGGGGAGGGTCCGGAAGCTTATTAGAACACTGGAGAGTCCTACAGTTCAGCCCCCTGGTGTTGGACGCAGGGAGCAAGTCGTAACAGTAGCTCCTAACCCTCATCAGCTCTTGCTGTTAGTGTTGACGACTCAACCACTCTACTCTTGGAGACTGAAGAGTCCTTGCAACAGTCCCTAAAGCAATGGGACATCAGTAGTAAATGAGAGATGCACTATAAAATGTTGCTCAGTAGTCGATAGCTACCGCAGGGCCAGGCAGTTACTAATTCATATGGTAAAAACAACAATTAATAGTGTTGTATTTGTGTGTGATAAAGTTGAACATGGATTATTCCATGTTGATATTGCCTGCTTACTTCCTACCCTATAAAAAATATGGAAAACAAAGCTAATGTAAGCATGATGTTTAGCATGGCTGCCTTGACATTAAGACATATCTGGGTGTTGACTTAGGTTGTCATCCTGTAAGAGGGATGGCACTCTTTTTGTGTACATACATTGCACCCTAATTTTTCTCACTCCGAATGACAACAATAGTTCCCTGGATTTGTAGAAAAGATGCAAGGACTTTCAATACTCTTGACAAAAAAGAATGTATTTTCAAGCCTTTTTCAGTTATTTGGCACCACCAACAGGTGGTTTTCCAAAGCTACAGCTTTACCTTGCCTTATAGAAGTGATGGTCTGCATAGTGGATATGATAGTTCCTAGAGTATTTCAGTCTGGTTTTGATTCCTAAATATACTACTTAATATGCAATTGTATACTTCCTGTTTAACTCCTCATTTAACCATAAATCCCCTCGCCTGCTGTGGCCTCTCTTGTTCAGATAGCAAGTAAAAAACAACATGGCTAGAAGGCAAAAGTAGTCATGTCATTTAAATTGCATAGTTGCTCAGTGAAATTGTACAAAACTATGGGGTCAATTATGTTGGCGGGCGGATTGCCACTGCCCATATGGCGGTGGCGATCTGCCTGCCAATTCCCACCGCCCGCCTATCATTTCCCCCCCACCACATTACGATGGTGGGGGGACCCCGGCGGACGGAAAGATCGTCCACCGGTTTTCCGCCGGTCGACTCGTCGACCGGGCAGAAAAAGGGCATGATATGGCCATCCATATCATGATGCAGGCTGGGATATATGAAACAAGAAAAAAATGTAGGTCTATCGTTGTATATGACCCTAACACAACAACAGGATGAACTAGAGTTTAAGTGGAGTCTTAACAAAAAGGTATAAGTTCCCATCACCCACCAAGGTGGCTTGCTTCATCATCTGGGAACTTTCAGTAAACCACGTTCCCATATGAAATTGAGAGTAGTGGTTACACAGGTACCCTAGAAGTGAGTAACAGTATACTTTTCATCTTGAAAAAAGCATAGTATCTATTTGTAGGGTGATGGTTGCACTGCTGGTGACAATGTGTGAAAAAAAGTGATTTAAAATTGACTATCAAGACACAATTTTATTAGGCGCTCTCTTGGTGTCAATGTAAAAACAGTGCATATACAGCTTAACAAATAACTGTAAGATGTCCAGGTCTACATGTTTCAGCTTATGGATATTAGAATCCAAGCTTTCGTCAGGACCTTTGATTGTAGCTACTGCAAAAACATTAGTCCTAATGTGCAAGAAAAATAAACAAGATAAAAGTTGGTAACAATACAACCTGGGCACTTCTGTGAATCCAAAGTGGGAAATTACAGACAGTGGTACCAGAAAAATACCTAATAAAAACAAAAGAGACTCACATAAGATCTAGTTGATAATCCTCGAACCATTCATTATGGTCATATAAACGTTTAGATTAAGTTGGTCATAATGTGATCATTATAATGTATCCAACACCTTCAAGTATGTTATACAACAGATGTTTAGCAATAGTTAAAGCACTTACCCGGCTTTCTGCGGGTGCGCTCCTCGCCTCACCTGGCATCCACTCAGGACGTGAGGCACCGCTCTAAAATTACAGTGTAAAAACGTTTTATACACCAAAAATCAGGAAACACTTCATCTGATCATGGTGACCATACACTGTGTTTTATCCAAGTCACACAACTTAAAACCACAGGCAGAAGAGATACAGGAGCCCCTGTACTAGTATATATAGCTGCACGGTGGAAATCAGTACAATATACTAGTACTAACTGAATCCTTTTTATGATGGAGCTATTTAACGGTATGTCGCATGTTCACCTTTTATGCCCTCTAAAGTGAAAAAAGTAAACGTGTAATAACAGCTGTTATGAAGAAAGGGCGCTTTCTCAGTGTGTCACCTGTTTATAATGGCTAAAGGACATATGTCCACCAAAATAGAAAACGGAAATAAAAATGACCTACGACAACCTCTGTTTATGTTGAAATTAGCGGAGCGTATCGCTATCAGAAAGAGCAAATCCGCTTCCATGGTCGTGGAACAAATACAACATTACCCTCAAGCTCGTGAAAACATTACACGGAGAGATATGTCATACCAACAAGAATTTAGCACAGAAGTCGGCAAAACACCTCAAATACCGACCGAAGCTGGCTGTTACCAAACGGAGAAAGAAAACGTCAGTCGCCTTACGTACCTATCCGTCATTACCCCTCTCAGTATCTGAGCTGGAAGGAGAGGTATCCGACGGAGAGGCAGCCTGATTCTAAATAGACGACAACGTGTTCACCACTTACAAGGCGCCACTCGCGTTGGATGTGCGAACGCCGATGGCGCTATGAGATGGCGTCATCACGTCATATCACATGTCCACAACAAATGTCTTACTGATGGGAAATGTAGTACGCGATAGATTGAAATACGCGCGTATATAGGACGCGATACTAATTGCATAGGAATGATTATAAAACCTTTAAAAAGAGTACTTTAGGTGATCTAACATTTAGGTTTATCATACGTCCCTCATACTTATGGTGAAAATAATGGAACGCGATGCAGTACTAATCCTAAGAACGGCAAAAAAACTTTTTGACTTTATTATAATGTTTCTAATACAGAAAGAAGGGAGATAAATTTTATATAAAGTTGTTATAGTTGTGCAGAACATGTTCTATACGTCTTGTCTAGATGTTTTTAGATTGTAAAAGCATTTGAAAAGCGGGGAAGATTTTCATATAAGAAAGGGGTTGCCTCATGATGACGATAACGTTGTGATAATACACATCTAGATCATCTTTACAATGATGCCCAGGGTATTTCATCGTTGAGTCCATGGTGGTCACTCTGGAGTTTAAACACCCATTTTTGTTCCCTTATGAACAAACATTTTTTGACATCCACAATGTGAGATGGAAGGAAGGGTTGTCCCAATACTAACCATCTCAAATCTTCAGGTTTATGTTTTAATGTCAAGAAATCGGTTGTAAGTCTCGTTGCCTGTTTGTTTCGCCTAATAGTGCTCTTGTGTTCACTGATGCGTACTTTGAGCTTTCGTATCGTCATTCCTACATATCTAAGGGAACATGGACACGTAATCAGGTAGATAACTCTTTCTGTGTTACAATGTGTGTGTTTCTTCAAAATCCATGGTGTACCTGTCCCAATATCCACTGTTTTGGTTTGTTGTGTTTGTGGACACGCTGAACAAGATCCACATGGAAAGTGTCCCTGTACTGGTGGGAGGTCCCATAATGGGTTCGTTATGGTACCAGGTTTGGTTCTGGGTCTGGTGTGTACTAGACTGTCTCGTAGGCTAGTTCCTCTTTTGAATGAAAAAAGTGGAGGTGGAATACCCACATTGCCTACATTGAGGATGCGCCAATGTTTGCGCACAGTTTTTTCCACATTATTAGATAATGTGCTAAAGGTATTGACAAAAGTCATTCTTGAAAGCGGTGGCTTTGGTACAGGGGGTTCTAGGAGAGCATCCCGATTATTATTAGAGGCTCTTTTCCAGGCCTGTCTAACCAGACGTTTGGGGTATTTTCTGTCTTTTAGTTGCCTAGATAATTCTTCGGCATGATAGTCAAAGATTTCTCTGTCCGTATGCGCAGAAACTGCCCGACAGGTCATTTCTCATGGAGAGACTTTGGGTGATGACTGTCGAAGCTTAATAGCGAGTTTTTTGCCTGGGGTTTTTTATACAGCTCGCTCCCAAGTTTACCCTGTGTGGGGCAAATCACAATGTCTAGAAAAAGTAGTTTCATTTTGTCATATACAACTGTAAATCTCAAAAAAACGTTCCTAGTATTTAGCCATGCATGGAACTCCAGAAGTATAGTAACTGTTCCGTGCCAAACAACAAAGATATCATCTATGTATCTCTTCCACAACAATATCCGATCCCGGAATGGATTGTTGTGGTTGAGTACACTGTTTTGCTCAAAGAGATGGACATAGAGATTGGCCAGGCTGGGCGCAAAAATACTGCCCATTGATGTTCCTGAGATTTGGAGATATATTGTCTCTTCAAATCTAAAAAAGTTTTCCATCATGGCCAATCTAGCACCTTCCATTATAAAGTGTGTTGGTGTGATAGTGTCCATGTCCCTGGTGTCTAAAAGACCACTGATTGCTTCCAAAGTCTCTTCTTGTGGAATGCAGGTGTATAGAGATTCTACATCGAAACTAACCAGGAGGTCAGTCTCGATATCAAAAGTAATGTCTGGTAATAGTCTAAGGACATCTTTCGGGTCCTGAAGGTAAGTAGTCATTTCTTTAACCAAAGGTCGTAGAAAGAAATCCACAAAAGTAGATAGAGGTTCCAGCAAGGACCCTATACCTTAAATGATGGGCCATCCAGGTGGTGGTCATGGGTTTTGTGTATTTTAGGAAGTACGTAAAAATATGGCATGATGGGGTACTTGGTAGTTAAAAATTCAGCCTCTTGTGGTGTTATCCAACCTGCTTCTTTTGCTTCATCTACGAGATTCTGAATTTCAGTAGTTAATCTGGGAGTGGGGTCTTCCAATAGAGCACTATAAGACTTAGCGTCATTCAATTGTCTCAAACACTCCGTGCTATATGCCTCTGTATCCATAATAACAATTGCTCCGCCCTTATCGGCGGGTTTAATTGTTATTGTATCATCATTCGCCAGGGTTTTTAAAGCTTGTTTTTCAACCGAAGATAGATTCTGATAGACGTTGTCACTTCTGGCACTAAGTGCCATGATGTCATGGGTTACTGCTTGTTCAAAGACCATAACTTGAGCTGGTATTAAATGGGCAGGTGGATTGAAAGTTGAAGGTAACTTGAGACCTGTGTTGCTAGTATAGCCGTCATTTGATGGATTTTCAAATGTCATTTCTTTAGATTTGAAAAAAAAATGTAAACGTATTTTCCTAAAGAATTTAGCGACTTCACATCTAAGTTGAAATTTGTCACATGCATAAGTCGGAACAAAGCCTAAACCTTTGTTAAGAACTTTCTGTTCATCAGATGTAAGGGTTCGAGTACTTAAATAACAACTAGATCGTTGTGTCTGTACTCATCCCTGTTGGTTGTAAGCCTTTCCTGCTGCAAGTATTGGGTGGGGGTTGTTCTGTCTCCCAATGCACCTGAGCTTGTCCTCTTCTCCTGCCTCTGTTGCGTCCTCGACCCTGTCCTAAAAAAGGCTGCTGATCAAAGAAGGGTGGCTGAGGTGCAAAATGAGGCATTGGTTGTGGAAATGCTGGATGCTGATAGCCCCAAGGAGCTGGGGGCCACCAAGGACCATGTTGTTGATAATGGTTCTGTGCACCCCGTCTCCGATTGGAGTGATGCTGTGGGCCTGTTAGATGGTAAGGTCGAACTGGAAATATCTGAGTCACTGGAGTAGGTGTCTGATCCTGATGAGGAATAGTTCGAACCATATCTCTTGCCTTTCCTATTGAACTCTGGTGGAGTATATTTATCACTGAGTATATTCTTTCTAGTGAAAAACGTGCTAGATCTTTCTTGAACATTTCAATCTTCGTTAGGAGAATTGTATCTTTATGTTCTTTATTTGATTTATTTGTTTCTTCCATATTCCTTTTGTATAAAGCACTTGATATTGTTGTTTTTATCTGACCTTCCAGAGTCTGTATCTCAATAAGTATGGCGTCAGCCACCCTTTATGCTATACTAATGATTAAGATCAACCAATTGCGTGTACATCGCCACACGATTAGTCACCAGTCTTTTAGAAATACTTTATCTAAAAGGAAAAGCCTTGGGGCATTTGTCACTATAAGGCCAGTGGGTGCACTATTACTTCTGAGGTACTCTGTCATGCTGGGATATGCCTTTCCATGGCGGTCTTCTGTATTGGGGGCCTGTTGCGGGCCCCCGGGGTGTTGGGGGTGGAGGGTGTACCCCCCTACATTTGCATGCACAAGGTGGCAGGCACCGCGCGGTGCCTGTCACATTGTGCATTCAAATGCAAAACATGCATTTTGTACCTTGCGGCGGGTGCTGCTTGCAGCACTGCCCGTCGCAATGTAAAATATGCGGCATGCGCCCGCCAGTGTGGCGGGCGCATCCTTATGCCACTGGCGGGACCGCCGTATCTTCGGTGGTCGGTCCCTGGCTCCCTTGCGATGGCGGGCAATTCCTTAAATGCAATTGCAAATTGAGAGATCGCAATTAATTGTGAAATCTCAAATTGCGAGTGCCTTGAACCTTGATGCATCGTAAACGCCCTTGCGGGCGCAAACGGCCGATTTTTGCCGAATCGCACCGTTTGCGCTCGCAAAAATGGTTGATGCATGTACCTGTGTATACATTCTTGTTTTCAGTGGAGTAATCAAGACTGATGTAAAAGACTCCCCTAAACAGCAGGATTTACTTGCTCAATACAAATGCCCCAAGTCACCCACTGTAGATCATCCAATTAGGTGGCACTTAAATCATGGAATAGCCACTCCTTCCCCTCCTCTATCTTCAGAAGGTTCAATCTATATCACTGAACTCCCTTCATGGGGCCCATGGTTTTTCAAATGTCTATTGCTCTATATAAATATTTCTCCACTTGCATGCACCAGTCTATGTTTGCCAAACCGAGCTCGAATACTGGAACATCTGTGTTACCCCACAATCTAATAATGTCTCTTCTGCCCAACATGGGGGCTATATTACAGAGGTGTAGTGTATACTTAGGTTTGGTCTGATCTCTCCAGATGCCCAGTGTGGCAGTGGCGAGGTGAGTGTCCGTTCCTGTCCAGTGATTGTTGCGATCCAACAGCCCACTTGAGACAGAAGTGCTTATATGCAGACAGTTCCACAGGGTATGAAGTAATGTGCCAGTTTGCCCACTGCTTCTCAAACATTTATCATCATCTATCCTCCCCATCCAGTGAAGTCTGGTCGCCTGGTGCAGTGTTTTAATTTGTACCAGCCAGAAACTTGTTCTAATAACAACCTCCCTTGGGTATCAGCATGCCTCCCCCAGTCATCATCCTCCTGAACTCTGATTTCCCTCTCCCACTTTTCTTTCAGTGTATTTAGGGAAGGTTGACTGTTACTCAAAAGAGTTCTATAAGTCTGTGATGTTGCATGCTTATGTAGGGAGCTTCCAGTAGTCTGTACTTTAAAGGCGTCTCCTCAGCTGCTTCTTTTAGCCTATTCCTATAACTTGCCGGGGTATGCTTTACCTGCATATTTGTATATAGCTGGGATTCCGCTGGGCCATATTCCCGCTGTTGCTCTTCAAATGGAAGCCCCATATATTCCCCAGGTAAGAATTTCCCTCATGCCTCATTGTCTCCTTCCTTTTAGCCATTTAAGGTCTGCCAGAATGTCTGATTCTCACAGTGGCATTTCCATCGTTCCTTTCCACTCCAGCTTTCTTGTCACCCTCTTCCATATTTTGACCACAGATTGTGCCGGGTTGGGTTTTGGACGGATCGACTGTTACTATATTATCTTTGGAGAATAGCTTCCCATGTCTATATTATATCTGTTCTCTAGCACAACAGGCTCCTGTAGTGTGGTAAAGGCCCATTCATTTGCCTCCAGCAGTTCTGCTGCCAAAACAAGATAACTTTTGTTTTGGATAAGCCATTACCCTGTCATAGAGATTCCTTGTCAGAGTCAATAGTGCTAATTTTGGTGAGTCCGTCTCATAGCAGCAATCACATGCATCACTGTGTCCAACACCTGGAAAAACTCTTTGCGAATCTTATAGAAAGTATTTTTCAAAATATATAAGAATTTGGGCAATGCAATTATTTGTAGAGGGCTGCTGTACCTAGTTGTGATACAAGGAGCCTTCAGCAATATCCCACTTTTTTTTTATATTCATCCAGGATCTTCCCCAGGTTTCATCACTGGAACTTGGCTGGATTTAATGTCACATATATTACCAGGTAAACAAATCCCTCCTGAGTCCACCATAATGAGAATTCTCAGCCTGACAATGACTGACACAGAATGATCGGAAATGCCACTGACTTATGCCAGTTGAGGCGCACTTCTGATTACTTTCCAAATATGTCTAATATTTCCAAGATTCTAGAAATTGAGCACTTCAGATCTGCCAAATAGAGAAACAGATCGTCTGTGTAAAGGGAAATCACATCCTTCCAGCATGGTGCCCACCTCAACCCATTTCCGTGGACATATGCTCTCACCCAGTTTGTCAGTGGCTCCAGTGCCAACTTGAACAACAGAAATGAGAGCAGGCACCCTTGTCTTATCCTCCTCTCCAACTTGAATTCCTTTCACATTAATCCATTTGCTCTACTCGCTGTTTTGGGTTTGGCATAAAAGATTCTAATATATGATAAAAACACAGGCCCAAGCCCAATCTTCTGCAGGGTTGCCAGTAGGAAGTGGCACACCACTGAATCAAATGCATTTTCGACATTCTGGGCTAACAGGTTCGCTGAGTGTTACAGAATGTCATGCTTAGTAAGGCACCCAAATAACCTCCTATGGGTATGTGGTATGGATCTCATAGGCATGGAGCCCCATTGATCTGGGGCTATTAATTTGATGATAACCTTGTTGAGGCGATTTGCCAGTCCCTTCACCACCATAATTTTTATGTTTATGTTGAGTAAGCTGAATGGCCTGTATGAGGTGCACTGCTATACTGGTTTGCCCTCCTTACAGATGAGCACGATTGTTGTTGTCCTTAGATCTCTGGGCATCCCCACTCTCTGTGCCTCATACAGCATATCTTTAAGTGTTTCCCGACCCTTACCCAGACATTTAAAGAATTAAGACAGAAACTTACTGGGTCCCGGATCTTTCCCCTTTTTTAGTTTTTGAATTACCCCTGCCTCTCATCCACCCTGATGTTGCGGTTGGTATGCAGTCATAATATTGAGTTATAAATATCGATATACCAAAATATCGATGTTTAAATCTCGATATGACAGAATATCGACCTGCAAGAATATCGACATGCACGTAAGAAATATCGTTTTACTGAATATCAAAGTTAGTAATATCCTTAGTAAAAATATTGTTGTTTATAATATCAATTTTTTTAAGGTTCTGTATATTAGTATATGTGTTAAAAGTATAGCTTATTTTTTAATGTATGTTAGAATTTTTGCGTTTTAGGTCCGTAGCGGGTTATGGGTTAATAGGGGAATAGGGTGGGAAGTAATTTAATTAAATAATAATTTTATGAATTACTACTTTTGTATTTAATAATTTATATTGTTAATTGCGTTCATTATTTTTTTATTAATTAGTTATTAATTGGTTATTAATAATTAATTGGTAAATATGTTGATTGTTTAATTGTTTTAGGAGCGGGTTGTGGGTTGATAGGGGAGTAGGGTGGGAAGTAATGTAATTATAATTAGTTAATTTATTTTTTATTAATTACTATTTATGTAATTAATATTTTATATTGTTTATTGCGGTAAACACGTTATTAATTAGATATTAATTATTCATAATTAATTGGTAAATATGTTAATTATGTATTTGTTTTAGGGTCGGGTTGTGGGTTGATAGGGGAGTAGGGTGAGAAGTAATTTCTTATAAATAAGTAATTCATATTTTTAATAATTAATATTTATGTCATTCATATTTTATAATAATTGTGTAATTTGGTTTCATTAATTAGTTATTAATTGGATATTAATTGCTGATAATTAATTGGTAAATATGTTAATTGTGTAATTGTTTTAGGAGTGGGCTGTGGGTTTATAGGGGTTTCGGGTTAGAAGTAATTTAATTATAATAATATTTTTTAATAATGTTTATATATAATATTTATTTAAAGTTATTTTATAGTGTTAATTGTGTGAACTAATTTATTTTTGATGGTTTTTAAATTGCTTGTTAATTGTTATTAGTTAATTAATTAATTGTTAGTTAATTATGTTAATTGTGTAATATTTAACAATATTGGTGGTCTCGTTTATAGGGGAATATGGTGGGAGGTAAAATATTTTTGAAAAATTAATTATTTGGTAATTTTATTAATTATTTTGCAGGAGAGGGAATAATAAATGATTCCCCTCCGCTATCCAACACTTTCTCTACTGTTGTATTTGCTGGAGTGGGAATACTGAATATTCCCCTACACTATCCAACACTTTTTCTACTGTTGCACTCCCTGGAGTGGGAATAGTAATTGTTACCCACCCACTATCCAACACTTTCCCTACTGCTGCACTTGCTGGAGTGGGAATATAAATTTTTACCGCCCCACTATCCAACACTTTCCCTACTGTTGCAATTACTGAAGTGGGAATAGTAATTTTTACCCCTCTGCTATCCAACACTTTCCCTACTGTACCATTTGTTGGAGTGAGAATAGTAATTTTTACCTACCCGCTATCCAACACTTTCCCTACTGTTGCACTCGCTGGAGTGAGAATAGTCATTTTTACCCACACGCTATCCAACACTTTCCCTACTGTTGCACTCACTGGAGTGGGAATAGTAATTTTTATCCACCCGTTATCCAACACTTTCCCCTACTGTTTCACTTACTGGGGTGGGAACATTTTCCCTACAGGTGCACTTGCTGGAGTGGGAATAGTAATTTTTACCCACCCACTATCCAACACTTTCCCTACTGCTGCACTTGCTGGAGTGGGAATAGTCATTTATTGACCCACCCGCTATCCAACACTTTACCTACTGTTGCAATTACTAGAGTGGGAATAGTAATTTTAACCCCTCTGCTTTCCAACACTTTCCCTAGTGTTACACTCAGTGGGAATAGTAAATTAATTATTCCCCTCCGCTATCCAACGCTTTCCCTACTGTTGCAATTGCTGGAGTGGGAATAGTAAATTATTCCTCTTCGCTATCCAACAATTTCCCTACTGTTGCACTCTCTGGAGTGGGAATAGTAATTTTATCCCCTACGCTATCCAACATTTTATTTACCGTTATAGTTGATGTATTGTAAATTATCGTTTTACAAATAATTATTAATTTAAATATGTGTATTTATTATATATATATATAATTTTTATATTTATATGACACGTTTATGTATATAGATATATATATATATGTTTATTTCTTTGCCTGGTATCGCTGTTATACCATCCAAATGACGATCGCAGATCGAAGTTTTTCCATAGCAGTATCAAGTATCTTTTCTGAATAGCCCCTATCCAGGAACCTATTCTTACTCTGCAATTGAGCTATCCTGCACTCATTATCATTGCTGCATACCCTGTGGATACGAAGCATCTCCCCATAATGGATGCTGGTAATCAAATGGGCAGGATGATGGCTAGTGGCATGTAAAATTGTGTTTCCAGCAGTTACTTTTCTGTGTAATCTCGTTTCCACCTTATTCTCTGCAATGTATATTTCCACATCTAAAAAACACATTGTATCTCTGCTCATTTTTGCTGTAAAACTTAGATTAAAATTGTTACAGTTAATATTGTTCACAAATCTCTGAGCGCTTACTTCTTTTCCCTTCCAGATCAAAAAAATGTCATCAATAAATCTATACCAACATAAAACCTGACTTGTTAAAATCTCCAAATATTCAGTTCTCAGGACCTGTTCCTCCCAGTACCCCATATGGAGACACGCATAACTGGGAGAAAAACAGGCCCCCATTGCTCCACCTCTGATTTGATTAAAAATCTGGTTATTGAATAAAAAGAAATTGGTTTCAAGACAGGTTAAACTCATGGTGGATAACATTTTGTTGTGCAAGTGCATAACCTCTAATCTTGTATTTAGATAGTATTCCACTGCCCTAATACCATCGCGATGATTGATACTGGTATAGAGTGTTGTAACATCTAAAGTTATTAATAGATAGTCATCTTTCCATTCAACACCACTTAATTTTCTCAAAAAGTCTCCCGTGTCCTGTATGTACGATCGTAGACTCTTAACGTGGTTTTGTTGGAAAAAGTCTACATAGAGTGAGGTATTCTCCAGTAAACCGCCGCAGGCCGATATAATTGGCCTGCCCGAGGTTTGGTGATGCACTTGTGAACTTTCGGGATGAAGTAAATTGCTGGAATTTTTGGGTGGTCATTTAAAAAAAAATTGAATTCATCATTAGAAAGTAAACCAGCTGATTTCCATGCCACAAGCTTTTTGTAGAATTCATTGCGTGCTGTAATTACTGATTGTGAGTTACTTCGTTTGTAGCAATCCCTATCATTTAGTTGGTTGAGCGCCTCCTCCATGTACATTTCATATGGCCATAATACAATTTTGCCCCCTTTATCAGACTGTCGGATAATGATTTATTTTGTGCTCGAAGTTTTTTCATCAGTCTGTAATAATCATTATTTTGCTTGTTAAATCTCCTCTCTGAGTGCATTGTTTTATAGTAAAGGGATTTAAGTTCCATTGTAAACTTTTCATTGAATAGGTCCAAATTGTCTCTCAGCATAATGGGGCAAAATGTTGATTTGGGCGTGAATGGGGAATGTTCACTTTTTCTTATTTCTGGATCATCATGATGGGGTGATTACATACACACGTTACTTTCAGCATGTAGTTCCTCCAAGTTTCTAAGTAACATATCTTCCTGTGTTGATAATTCATTTGGATTATCTATAGTTGGTATTTGTACAGCCGCTTGAATTTCTATATTGCTTCCTCGCATTGTATGATATTTGCGCAGCTTGAGTTTACGCACAAACTTATATACATCAATCCTTGTGGTTGCATAATCAAAATTTGCTTGTGGGCTGTAAAATAATCCCAGTGACAAAGTTTTCATTTCATCATTGCTTAGTTTGGTATCGGTCAGATTGATTATTGTACTTGGTTTAGCATCATCCGCCGCTATGTGCGTTGCCATTTTTTGGTAGTTTTTTTCTTGTTGCTTGGCTTTGCGTATGATGCAACATCGGCGTCTTGCTCTCCACTTTTGGTTCCTGTTCGTGATGTGCTTGCATGTTGCACATTTGATCTAAGGGTTTGTCGTCTGTCCTGGCGCAGGTAATCGACTTCCTGCGCCAGGGTTGGTTTTGGAAACCCCATTGTTTTTGATGCTCTTGCCTGATCATTATCAGATTCGCTATCAATGGCAGAGCTTAGCTCCGATGTCGAAGATTGTAAATCGGGATTGCCACTATAACTAGGTTGTGGATTTCTCACTGGGACTGTGATGTTGGTCGTTTTTACATTGTCAAATTTTTTCACAAATGTGAACACCCGTCCCTGTTCATAATCGCATTTATCCTGGTAAAATTGAAAGGTCTTTCGCTTTTTTATTATGTCTTCTTCTTTCTGTAATCTGACAAGCATCTCATTACGATGTTTTGATATTATTTCCGTTTGTTCTAGCTTAGAAATTTCTTCATTGATCTCATCGATGTTAGTTTGTAGAGTTAATCGGTCACTTTCGGTATACTTTACCAGGATTTCTACCAGGCGTCGTGAAGAGTCAAGATTAGTTTCAGCCCACTCTGCTAGCATTCGAGGGTCTGGATTTTCATAACTTGGGGCTAACATTATTCTTAATCCCCTTGAGACTCTTCCGACTTCAAGGTATAGGGTAAGTGATTTATGCTCCCACCATTTTGATTGATCCTGTCTCATGAGCTTCTCTAATTTCTTGAACAGTTCCTTAATACTTTGGTTGGCTATGGGTGCCGAATTCGAGTTCAATGCCATTATTGTTTCCCCACTGGGAAGGTTACTAAACATATCTGTGGCCGCCGCCTCGCGACTCCTCAGCGCGTCGGCTGACATGGTGCAGACGTGTGGGCGGATCTTATTGCTGAAATTAGTTTTGTGTTTAAGCCACTTGTTGAATAACTTTGCCTAAACCACGCACACTCCTTCTCCAAACATTTGGCGTTTCCCTACCTTGGTTGAAAATCCCGGCGTAACACGTATCCTCCGATACGGGCTTCGTCCTTTGATCCACCGGCAGGATTCTTGCCTCGTCTGGGGGCTACCGCGGCTACTCCTTGCAGGAGTGCTGTGTACACACCCGGAAAGAACCAGGAAGTTGCTCCTTGCCGACCTGCCCAGATTGAAGGAGGGGTCTGTGGATACCAATGAAGCAGACTCTGTAAAATGTGTTTATTTCTTCGCCTGGTATCGCTGTCATAACATCCAAATGACGATCGCAGACCCAAATTCGGTGAAATATTTAATTTATTTGTAGTAAACGCCCTGCACCACCGCCATGACGCGTTTCGGGCAGCAGAGTGCCCTTGATCACATGACGCGCATGTGGAGTGCTTCCCCAAATTTAAAGTGACAGTGCATATGCATAGTTTCTCACGTCATAAGGCATAGATATAGAAAACATCTGCAATTTTTACAAATGAACAAGAGAACAAGTTTACAATTCTTTAAATAATGCTCAATAAAATAGACGGTAATAAATAAATGTTATCAGCCATTCTATATTATTAAAAGCAATGTATGTGGTAAAAACATTTAAAACAAATATAATATGTTTCAAACATTAAAAACCTCAACCCATAACACAAACCAAATAAAATTTCATATTAGGTCTGGTTCATAAATATGTTCAAAATAGCAAATGGGAGATGTAAACAAAGTATTAATTCTTGATATATATATATATATATGAAGCCCAGATTCTCTCTTACTGAAGAAAGAGAGTGACACAGCTCCGGGGGAATACACAACAGATTTATTGATTTTCCTTAGCCCCACAGGTGTACTAACTAAGGAGGGGCAAGTGGTCACATGATCAGGAGTGGCCACAGATTTAACCATCGCCATAACGGACCCCTGGGATCAGCGAGAAGGCAGCAGAGACGGGCACTGAGGAGGCCAATCTATGGCTGAAACGCGTCTGCCCAACGTTTCAGGGACATCTATTGCCAGCGCGGAAAATCAATAAATCTGTTGTGTATTCCCCCGGAGCTGTGTCACTCTCTTTCTTCAGTAAGAGAGAATCTGGGCTTCATGTTTTACCAGCTTGCAGGTGCTGGTTTTGTGACACGCCCTCTCGGTCTGGAGAGACGTGGTTTACCTGCAATCTTTTGGTGGATTGTTAAACGCGTCGCCCCCCCGGTGCTGGATTCCCACTTGGAGGAGACTAACACATGGGGAGAGAGGAGGCAAATGCGCGTTGCCTGATAAGGGGGACAAAGAACAGATTTACCTTCAAATCCGGCTGCAGTGGCGAGGAAGCACCGACCAAACACGTTTGGAGGCACCACCTGGTGTTTTAGTAGTCCTTTCACTGTATGGGCTCTAATGGAGGACTTCAGCACCCAGCATGCAACGGTACTGAAGGAGAGCGCGAGATGCCTTACACCTGTGGGGCTAAGGAGGGGCAAGTGGTCACATGAACAGGAGTGGCCACAGATTTAAACATCGTCATAACGGACCCCTGGGATCAGCGAGAAGGCAGCAGAGACGGGCACTGAGGAGGCCAATCTATGGCTGAAACGCGTCTGCCCAACGTTTCAGGGACATCTATTGCCAGCGCGGAAAATCAATAAATCTGTTGTGTATTCCCCCGGAGCTGTGTCACTCTCTTTCTTCAGTAAGAGAGAATCTGGGCTTCATGTTTTACCAGCTTGCAGGTGCTGGTTTTGTGACACGCCCTCTCGGTCTGGAGGGACGCGGTTTACCTGCAATCTTTTGGTGGATTGTTAAACGCGTCGCCCCCCTGGTGCTGGATTCCCACTTGGAGGAGACTAACACATGGGGAGAGAGGAGGCAAATGTGCGTTGCCTGATAAGGGGGACAAAGAACAGATTTACCTTCAAATCCAGCTGCAGTGGCGAGGAAGCACCGACCAAACACGTTTGGAGGCACCACCTGGTGTTTTAGTAGTCCTTTCACTGTATGGGCTCTAACGGAGGACTTCAGCGCCCAGCATGCAACGGTACTGAAGGAGAGCGCGAGATGCTTTACACCTGTGGGGCTAAGGAGGGGCAAGTGGTCACATGATCAGGAGTGGCCACAGATTTAACCATCGCCATAACGGACCCCTGGGATCAGCGAGAAGGCAGCAGAGACGGGCACTGAGGAGGCCAATCTATGGCTGAAACGCGTCTGCCCAACGTTTCAGGGACATCTATTGCCAGCGCGGAAAATCAATAAATCTGTTGTGTATTCCCCCGGAGCTGTGTCACTCTCTTTCTTCAGTAAGAGAGAATCTGGGCTTCATGTTTTACCAGCTTGCAGGTGCTGGTTTTGTGACACGCCCTCTCGGTCTGGAGAGACACGGTTTACCTGCAATCTTTTAGTGGATATATATATATATATATATATATATATATATATATATATATATTCACTGAAAAAACCATAGGTTTCACACATGTTATAGTTAGCTGTACATTTTACTGATAAAAAACCAATGAAATTCCCCCGTTATAGTTACTGTAGGCAACTATAACTCACGCGACCGCAATCCTCTGCTGATGCTAATACTGTATTTAGACACTTATTTGCCCATGTCTTCTTCCATTAAATTTTAGCTATACATATATTACAAATATTTTTTTTTCATAAAGACACATATGTCATCAGCAGAGGATTACGGTCGCGTGAGTTATAGTTGCCTACAGTAACTATAACGGGGGAATTTCATTGGTTTTTTATCAGTAAAATGTACAGCTAACTATAACATGTGTGAAACCTATGGTTTTTTCAGTGAATTTGCAAGGTTTTTTTAAATGCTAATTCCTAACTATAACGTGTGTGAAACCTATGTTTTTTTCAGTGAATTTGTACGTTTTTTTAAATGCTAACTTACTTTACGCCATTCGTGGCGTGCGTGCCCAGTTAACGCAGTTCGTTCCGTGCGCGCACCGTGCGCGCACAGTGAGCACGCGGTGCGCTTTGCGCACCGCGCGCCCACTTTACGCAGTTAGTGCCATGCACGCACGGTGGTCACGCGGTGCGCTGCGCGCACCGCGTGCCCACATTATGCGGGATGGGCCATGTATGCACGATGCGCTTCGCGCACCATGCGCACATGGGGGACATATTATGCGCATCGTTGTGAAATGTTTTGTTTATTATTTTCTTTGATTTTATATCGATTTTATATTGATTTTATATGCCATGCACAAAAGGTGCCCTTCAGGCACCATTTGCACATGGGGTGGGGAGAGTGTGGATAATTTTTTTTTTTTTAACAAAATTTTTACCGTACGCGTACGGTAAGCGTAATCGGTGATTTTTCGAAAAAAAAATCGGGGGTTGTTTGGGGGCCCGTATATCACTGCTGGGTGATTATTATCTCAATATACTGCCCCTTTACACATTTTTGGGCTTCATTTATGCTGCCCCACTCAGAGTGCGAGAGAGAAAATGGCGGCCGCAGCTTCCTGGTTTCGGCCGATTCGAATGTTTACTAAGATCTAAGAGCCAATCAGAATCGCGCTCGCGCACGTCACCGTACGCGTACGGTAAGCGCACCGTAAGCTGTCACAGATATATATATTGATTTAAAGGCTATTTTCTCAGAATCTACTGAACAGATTTACACCAAACCTACAAAAGGCACTTCCTTGACCTGAGGACTACCTCTCTGCCAAATTTCAAGTAATTCTGTTCAGCCGTTCGGGCTGTAGCTGTGTCTAAAGGTCCTATGGAAAAATGCATGGGAAAAACGCGTTTTGGGACCCCCCTTTTATCTCAGCCCCCGCTTGACGAATCCCCCCGAGACTTTCAGGGTAGGAGCGGAGCGTAGCGCCCCACCTATTTTGAAAAATTCGCGAGGATTCGTCGACCGGCGCAAAAGTTATTCAAAATAGAATGTTGCGGATTTCCTATGGAAACGTGGTCCTAACTATAACTACCTACTGGCGACCGCCAGTAGGTAATATATATATATATATATATATATATATATATATATATATTTATAATGTTTATGTTTCTAACACTGTATAATTAAATAAAATAATTATTTATTAATATTATTAAGGTAATATTTATTAAAAAAATGTATATTTAATTTAATTTTTATTAATGTAACATTATCATTTTTATCATTTAAAAAACAATTCTAACAATGTTTTTATCAATTATATTTAGTATTTAGTTAATTTTATATTATTTTTAAGACATTTTAAAAAATATATATTTTGTACAACGATATTTTAAACAACAATATTTTGGTTTCGATATTTTTGTACTTACCTTTTTAAAAATAGGATGTCGATAATCTGTCCATCGATATTCTAGACTCTATAATCTTGTAGGTCAATATTTGGTCCGTCGATATTCTGTCAGTGATCCGTTGCTGTTTAGGATCTTCTGTCTATACTGTCCAAAACTGGGGTTGGGATATCATTAACAAAACACAGATGATCCTCTGGCATTTCCCTCACTTTAGGCTGATACAAGTCAACCAGATGCATCTCAAAAGTCTCAGCTATCTTCTCAGCCATGTCATCTCTGAGCCATATTCCATTTCTACACTAAGCGATCCATTACAATGTCCGCCCGCCATCGCAAGGGAGCCAGGGACTCACCGCCGAAGTTGTGGCAGTCCCGCCATGTATATTAGGATGCGCCCGCCACACTGGCAGGTGCATCCTGGCCCCTTTACATTGCGGTTGGATCTGCTGGCTGCAGACCCACTCGCAATGTAAATGGACTGTGCACGGCATTGCCATGTAGTTCATGTGGTGCCTGCCACGTAGTGCATGGCAATGAGGGGGGTACCATAGTTACCCCCCATGTACACCCCCTACCCCCCAACACCCTGGAGGTCTGCTACGGGCCCCCAACAGCAACGACCGCATGCCTTTCCATGGCGAAAGGCGAGTCACCGCCTGCATCATAATATGGATGGCGGTGTCTTGCAGACACCGCCACCATATTATGCCCTTTTTCCGCCCAGTCGACGAGTCGACCGGCGGAAAAGCGGCGGACGGTCTTTCCGTCCGCCGCGGACCCCTGCCATATGGCAGGGGTCAATCAGGCAAGGAAGGCGGGCAGATCTCCTCCGTCGGGCCAGCGATGGCTACTGCTGGCCCGGCGGGGGCGATCCTCCCGCCATCCTAATAGGGCCCTATGTATCCAACATTGGCCCTCTTCTCTTTGTGCTAGTCAGACCAGCAGTTTGCCTGCCTTATTTCCTACTTCATAGATGTTATATTGTTTAGTTCTATACTCTATAGTGTGCCCTTGCCTCACCCGGTACAATCCTCCTATAGTCGCCTCTTTCAACTGCAATTTGGTGTATTAAGACATGGGATGGTTGCGCTATATTCTCTGGTTCTAAACGCTATGTCTGTCCATTAGCTCAGCTATCATTTTGAGTTTCATTCTTTTTCCCCGACAATGCGGACTATCAAGAGGAGAATGATCGCCGTCTTGTATGTTTCTATAATTCTAAACTGAACCAATTCAGCATTTTCTCTAAAATACTGCTCAGTATCTGCACCAATATTGTTTTTTGGGTGCCAGTCAGTTAATTCCACAGGGTCCAATCTCCATTCTTGAATCCTTGAAAAGGTCAGTAGCCTGAGGTGTGTACTCAGCAGAGAGTGATCGGAGATTCCCCATGTCAGTTGCCACAGAAACATCTCTCCTGTGTCTGGGGAATGAAGAAATATTCTAGCTGGGGCATCAAGCCCACCATGCCCCACACATAGGTATACTGCTTGATGTTCGGATGTTCCTCCCTCCTTAGGTCTACCAATCCCATGGCCTCAGTGAAATTCTGCATACGTTTGTCTCCAACTACCTTTTGTTTTCCCTTGATGAGCATATCCCATTATCTCCTCATCATGAGGTTGAAATCTACCCTATAATAGTAGGCATGTCGGGAACCCAAACAAGCCAGTCCCCCAGCTCCATCAGTAGCTGTGATTGTAACCATGGTGGAAAGTACCAAGAGGCCAACTTCAACTGCTTTCCATTCCAGGCCCCATGTATCACAGCAAAACAGCCCCCTGGGTCTACTCATTTCTTGGTGACCTGCAGAGTAAGTGACCTACAGTCTTAAATCCTGACTCCTCATGACCTAATGTGAATCCCACATACGCCGAGTCACTACATCTTCCCCGTACCAAGAATCCGCAATTCTTCCCTATTAACTGGATCTCTTGCAGTAGGATCATATCCATGTTATGCCTACACAAGAATTGAAATACCTCCACTCTCTTCAGCCTGTTTCCCAGGCCAATGATGTTCCAAGATACAAAGGTGGGCCCTGGTTACAGCCTAGCATCTCATGTCTGCGTGATCATGATCACTGTAAGCGTTGTATTTCACTTTGCATCACACTCGATCATCTCCCTGCATGTGTCTTGTCATGTCAGCATTTTCCCTCTCCTTGAAAACTTCCACTTCCCTACTACCTCAGGCATCAGGTTTGAAATAACCGACTTCCTCAATGCCTGAGGTGTCTGTCACCCATCAATTCCTTTCAGCAAATCTGTCTGTGAACTCTAATGTTCCAGACTTTCTATTGCCTGAGCGAAAGAGTGCCACTTAGTTCTTATGGTTGCATGGTCTTGCCCTGTTTTCTGCCTGAGTGCATTGTCGTATGTCATTTGTATCAGCCACTTCTGTTGCGAGGGGTCTCCAGGGTTTATCAGGAGGAGCGGGGACAACTTCACAGTCTCCTTCTCCATGATTTGTTCTGACAATGCTTCTTCAATTACTATTGGTCCCTTTGTATCCACATTCCTCAGCAACGTACGCACACTACTGCGTTCCTGCACCCATCATCCACGATTCCTCAAGACACTCCCCGGTCCACTCCCAGTCATTTTACAGGGAAATGAAGAACCAGGATTTTCCTCAAGCCAAGATTCTCAATTTTTCTGGAGAAATCATCATGTGCTGCTGATTTTGTTTCCCAAGGTCCTGTCTTAACAGTATCAAAAGATGCCCTGTAGCTCTTATGTATAATCTGGAAATATCACTATTGTTTGATTTTCAATTTGCAGTGAGAAATGTTGGCTGGTCACTTGCAGGATGGTGTTGCAGTCCCTGAAGTTCAGGGTGCAAGCAATGAGTGGTCTCGGTCTAGCCCTAAGTTTTAGCAGAGTCCCAGGTACCAGGTATGCCCTCTCTATGGCACAGTGAGATGACAGGTCACTCAGCTTAACTGTGTTAAGCTGAAAATCTTTGACAAATCTCTCCACCGCTGTGCCTTCTGCTTCCTCAGAGATGACCACAAGGCACATGTTGTTGCACCTCAATCTCTCTTCCTTATCTTTTACCCAAGCATGTAGGTTGTGTGCTCTCTTTTTAAGATGGCAAACTTCTGTTTTGATTATTCTAATGAAATCAGCGGGTTCTGGTTTCTTTGACGGCTAACAGCACGCTCTGAGTGAAGGTTCTCATTTGTAAACATCCCTCCATGCACTCGCCTAACATGCTTCAGGATAGACTGCATCTCCCCTGCTTTGCTCACCGCCCTACTCCTAAAGGCGTATTTGTCCATATTATTTGTTTGTGCCTGTTTTTCTCAGATTATCTTACCCCATCATATGCTGAGGCTTTTTCTGGTTATGGCGTTGAGGTCCTGGTTTCTGGCCCTCCCAGAGTATGCGTGCTAATGTCCCTCCGATACCTCCAGATGTCAAGAATGATGGCATAAGCGAGCAGACGGGCAGTGGTCCCCAGCATGACATCCACACCCAAGATCAGATTTGCCCTAGAGCATGGGTATCAGACTTCGTACGGCGTTAATTCCCCACGTCTGCTTATTTTCTGAATCTGCCCGTTGTAGTATTGTCCATCGTGATATGTTATTTTCTGCGAGACCACAACGGTTAGTATAGCCAGGGTTGTGCTTCGGCTCAACCCGTGGTGTGTAAAATGTTGGTTAAGCCCATGTTTTGTGGGCGTGTAAAACAAAGGTTTACAGCCGTGGGTGTGTTTCTCAGTTAGAGGACCCCGCGAGGCAGTGTTCAATATACTTTGCTTGTGGCCTCATTCATTGTGTCTTGTAGGCCCTACCTGCGAATGCCACAGAGCATCGGCACTCTCGGTGTTAGCAAAGTGTTGAGCAAGTGTGTATCAGACCTCTCCTCAACACAACATTAGCAACAAGGGCGATTTGGATCACTTTCTGTGTCCCATAGCGACTGCGCAGTCCGCACGTGTGGGCGTTGCTCCTGCTGCGGTTGGGGACCACACCCTCAAGCCCCAAGGGTTTCAGGCAATGTCTACGTCCTCAGGACAGGCCTTTCACCGGCACAGCAAATCGGATCACAGTGCAGGAAGCCCCAACCACGGGGAGAATAAACAGAACGGAGCTCAATTGAACCAGGGCCTGTAGTGACACCACTACAAACACCCATGAGAGGATATAGACGCACAACTGTGAGTAACACACAAGGGCATAGAGCAAACTCCAAAAACAAAAGAGGCTATCCAAATAAAGAAGGAACACCCACATCTGGAGTAAGTGCTACACAGTGTACAACCACGTCAAGCAAAGCACACGAAGGGACAGTAACTATAGATCAGTTAAGATGACCCAGATTCCTCCACTTGAGCCTTTTATTGTGGAGGCTGGCGCCATCAGCTCAAGCGCCAAAGTGGAAGGAGTTGGTGGAGAGAGTCCTTCTGTTTTTTGAAACCACAAAAATTGATAATGCACAAAAGCGAGCCATGCAGCTCCCTCTGGTAGGAAGAGACATTTACAAAATATCCAAGACAGTTGAGAAAGGAGCTCCACAGGCGCACCTCACCCTCATTGCAGCTCTAACAGCTCATTTTTAACCCATGGCCAATCAAGACTGCGAAAGATTCATATTCAGGCAGGCGAGGCAACAGCCAGAAGGATCCCTTGATGTGTTTCATGTACTCCTGAAAGAGTTAGCAAGCAGGTGTGGTTTTCAAGATGAAAAGGAAGATTTAAGGGGGCAGATAAGTCAGGGGTGTGCCTCAGCTAAACTGTGAAAATGGATTCCGGAAGAGTCAGGAAACCCTCTAGCTGACATCCTCACCCTTGGCAGGACCAAAAAACTATCCAGAGCGCGTGCAGCGCACATGGAGCCTGCCCTTCAAAAGCCTGTCAAGATGGAGCCAGTCAACGCAATCACTACTAGCACCCGTCGCAATCAAATAGGATGAGGAACCAGAGAACACGGTCTTGTGGGTACTGTGGTGTACCCCCTGATCATCCATCTGAGTGCCTGGAAGGGGGTAAAGAGTGCACAGCTTGTGAAAAATGTAATTGCTTCATAAAGGTATGCCGCGCCAGCAAAGGATGAACCCCTCGATCAACCATCAACAACATCCCGGAGAAAGAAGCAGTGACATGGACGATGATGACAGTGAAGAACACCCCGTCCACTCAGTTTTCACCATTGGCACGGCATCTCAGCCGTCGAGGTGTTTACCCCAATGCTAAATACTAATGGGCGGACACCGTTCCACATCAGTAGTAGACACGGGGGCTACCATTAACATAATGTCCTTAGAAGTGTATGGGGAGATGAACTGGCCGCCGTCCTTAGCCCCAGCAAAAATCAAAGTTTTTGAATGTGGGGAGAAATGACCGCTTATCATCAGAAGCTGATTCAAGACCACCCTCGCTTATGAACAAAATGCCATCGAGTCTCAGGTGTATGTGACAGAAGAAGGTCACAACATGCTTCTGAGGTGCCTATCAGCAGAGCCCATGGGCATTGTCACATACGCCTTCGGATTATCACGAAGAGGAAATCAATCAAATCCATGATGAATTTCCCCAGGTATTGAATGGCATTGGATGCCTACGAGGAAAACAGATACAGCTGCACATCGACCTCTTAGTACAACCAGTTACCCCACAACACCGGCGCAGCGCATTTCAGCTCTGGCCTCTGGTGGAAAAGGAACTGAACAACTTGGAAGCAGCAGGCATCATAGAGCAGGTTAAAGGATTTGCGTGGACATGCGCCTTCCTAATGCCCCGATTAAAATGGAATCGCATCTCACTCCAACCATTGATGACCACATTGGCGAGCTCAGTGGCGCCAACTGGTTCTTCAAACTTGACCTCCACTCAAAATATCACCAGCTAGTCCTTGATAAAGAGTCAAAGTACATAAATACCTTGTCCACACACGTGGGCCTAAGGCGATATCGGCAGCTGAGCTTCGGAGTGTCGAGTGCCACAGAGGTGTTCCAGAACACCATCCAAGAGCTCCTCACTGATCTTCTGGGAGTGGTCAACGTCAGCGATGACATTCTGATCCACGCAAAGTCAATACCAGAACACAACACCAGGCTATGACAAGGGCTTCAAAGAATTCAGGACTTGGGACTCACTCTCCACTGAAACTAATGCGAGTTCCTCCAGCAGAAGCTACAATTCTTTGGATACATATTCTCCTCAGAGGGAGTGGCCCCAGATCCGTAGAAGGTGAAAGATATCAAAGATGCCCCTGCACCCAGCAATGTGACCGAGATGCGCAGTTTGCTTGGCATGGTCAACTACTGTGGCTGGTTCATAAAGAAGTTTTGTTCTTAACCACTAAAGACGTCCTCTCCTGTTCCACCACCTTGCGATATTTTGATCCTCAGCAAAATAACCTAATTGCAGTTGATGCTGGTCCTCGAGTACTGGGAGCAGTTCTGATGCAGCGGTCAGGCGAGGAGGAAGTATGGGCTTCAGTGCCCATCGCGAGCAGAGGTATTCTCAGATCAAAAAGGAGGCCTTTGCAACCCACTGGGGGTGTCGCCACTTCCATCTTTATGTGTATGGAAAGCCCTTCCTGGTCACTACTGATCACAAGCCTTTGATTCCCCTATTCATGGGGACTGTGTTGAAACCTCCACCCAAAATAGAGAAATGGATGCTTCAACTGCAGGAGTACAACTGCAGGGTCAAGTATCACCCCGGAGCAAACAACCCCACCGACTACCTGTCCTGGCATCCTCGCGCGGCCATACCCAACGAAGAAGGGGATGTGGAAGAGACTGAGGAATATGCACTTTATGTGGTGGACCGTTCCCGCGCGATGCCCATTTCGCTTGATGACTTGTGCCAAGCACTTCTCAGGATGAGTGTCTGCAAACAACTCTGAAGGCAGTAAAGACAAACAAGTGACATCAGTTCAAAGGTGAATGGGCTCTTCTCACCCCAGAAGCACGGCTTGTGCTTCAAAGCTTGTACCACATGCGACAGGAACTGAGTGCGGATCAAAATGGTTACCTGTTGCAAGGCCATCGCCTAGTCATCCCTGCCTTGTTGGCTAATCGAGTAATCCAACTGGCCCATGCTGGACATCAAGAGACGGTGAAAACTAAGGGACACCTCCGAACCAAGGTGTGGTTCCCTCTTTTCAATGAGAAAGTAGAGGGAACAGTAGGGTCCTGTTCATGGTGTGAAGCCACTGGGGAATCAAGCCTTTCAGCACCCATACTGACAGAACAAGGTCCCCATGGCCCCTGGATATGTGTCAGCATGGATGGGAGACACACTCTAGTGGTAATTGATGACTACTCTAAGTATCCGGAGGTAGAAGTATTATCTTCCCTTAGTGCCTCTAAAGTCATACCGAAGCTAGAAAAAATTATAGCCACCCATGGGCTAATTAAAGAGCTGAGGGCCAACAATGAACCTCCCTTCCAAGGGCAGGAAATTGTATTCTATTGCACCTCGCTAGGGATCGTCCACAAGAAAATCACTCCCAAGTGGCCTAAAGCCAATGGGGAGGCTGAACGCTTCATGAAGACTTTGAATAAAGTAATCAGAATTGCTACTGCCAGTGGTGAGTCCCCTGAACAAGACATTTACTCATTCTTGAGGGACTATAGACAAACTCTCATTCCACCACCGGTTGAGCCCTGGGTCATCTCTCCATATAGAGAGAAATTGTAGACTCCATCCCTCATCACCCGAAGTGGATCCCTGTGGCCATTAATGACCAAGAAGGGTATAGTCGGAGGAAGAGGTCGAATGACAAAGCCAGTCATCACCGCAGAGCAAAAAGTTCCAATCTGAAAGTTTGGGATCTTGTGCTAGTCCAAGATCGATATCCAGGCTGCATGTTTAGGCTGCCATTTATGAGAGGAACCCAAGTCGTGGCCCGTAGGGGGCAAGAGTCAATAACGCGGAACGTCTCAGCATTCAAGAAATTCTATCCCTGCTGAGGTACGACATCCCTGGGTGGCGATGGGATGAGGAGGGTTCAATAGTAAGGAGTCCCGAGAAAATCCTGCAAGCACAGAGACACAGATTGAGTCAAGTCATGTGCCACAGACAAGGTATGGGCTGAGGAGCAACCCTCAGCCGTCAAGCAGACTGAGAGACTACCGCTGCTAGAAGGTTGTCTTTGAACCACGGAGCCAGGCGACAGTTGAGGTCGACACAGTGTAAGGTCACTCAAAGTCTGCTGCACATTGGAACTGTACCGTATTTAGTGACCTGTAGGGATTGTGGTCAGAGTGCATACTTCATAGTTCATGTTGTTAAGCATGTCTGAAATGTTTTTCATTTTTTTGGAAGGAATGTAGTATCGTCCATCACGATACGTTAGTTGGGAAATGACGACAACTTTTAGTATAGCTAGGGGTGTGCTTCGGCTCACCCCGTGGCGTATGAAATGTTGGCTTCCCCATGTTACATGGGCACGTAAAATAAAGGTTTGCTGGCTTGTTTCTCAGTTAGAGGACCCCGCGCTGCAGTGTCTATTATACTTTGCGTGTGGCCGTATTTACTGTGTCTTGTAGGCCCTACCTGCGCATGCCACAGAGCATCGGCACCCCAGTGTCAGCGCAGTGTTGAGCCAGTGTGTATCAGACCTCTCCTCAACACAACATCCTTGTCTTCTCTGGTCTGCCATTAGTTTAGGCCTCACGTGGTGTTAGGTGACTGGACCACACACAGGATCTCTCCAGTATATGCGGCTGCCCGAGGCCACCGCAGGAGGCCACTCAAGAGGGCAGCCCTCTAGTGGCATCGGGCACCTCACTACCCTCCCGAGGGGGCAGGGACTCTGGCGGAGTCCCCTTCCTGGGTGCGGGTAGTGCCGCGTCATGTCCGGTGCGCGAGGCGGGGTGAAGGGTATATAGGTCCCCCCACCACGCTGACGTCCTCTTTGTCGCATCGGACACGCCGGGGTCGCTGGACACGCCGTCTCTTGACTGCTGCCTGTCTCGCTGTTGTCCTTTAGCAGCCGCTGTGGACTACTTCTCCGAGTTTCGGAGGTCGTGCGGACGGCGAGTGGAGTTGATTTGAGGTGAACCCAATACCTCTAATGGTCACCCCCTCTCCCCCGTATCACCATACTGCCATGAGCAGTGGGGGACCCCGCCAAAGTTGCGCGTCCCGGGACTTGGTCCCGCTGGGGGCGGCTGTAGTCAGCACCTGGGGCGGGGGGGGGTCCAACTCCCGGCCGCATTCCGAGGCGGCATACCCTGGTGCCTCGTTCGGTTCCCCTGTATAGCCCTCGTTTGGTCGTGCTGCGGGTTGCCCTCATCACGCTGGCCATGGCCCGGGTGGAGCCCTGGCAATTTTCAGGCCCAACCACGTGGAGGACCGCCGGGTTGTGCCCGCGGTCGGGGCTGTGTTGAGGGATTGTGAAGCTGGCAGGTTAGAGGGGGTTCTGGTTACGCGGCTGCAGGCCGCGCAGCCTTGCCCCAAACGAAGGAGTTGCCGTCCTTGTGAGGGGATGTAGCAGTGGTGGAGCGCATGCCTCGCATGTATTAGGACCTAGGTTCAATACCAAAGCGGTACAAAAGGGGGTGGTGATGGACGGAGCATCAGAACCAATCAAACACTCACATCTAGTCAACAGATGCGGGTTTGATCCATCACCGTTCTTTAGCCCACTCTGCCACCCCAGTTCAGACATGGCCATAGGCAAATCAGTCTGACCCTGTGCCTCATGGGAACAGTCCAGCCCGAACTGCCAAGTCCACTTCCATCGGGAGCCTCTGGTTACAGAGCAATGTAACGCAGCGGGGGTCTAAGTAGTCTGGGAAACAGCCCCCATGAATAAGGCCATGAATAAGGGATTCAGGGGAGTACGTCGGCAATGCGATCCAAAGGAAAAGTATGCCTTTACTGTGTACTGCCAACTTTGTAGTATATCAGGTAACTTATCCTTAGCTCCCCATAAATGTATCATTGGTTTGTGTGTTTATCAAACATCCTTTTAGCGAAGGTAAAATAACAGGTTATTCTGCTTCGGAAGCATTCCACAAGATGGCGCCTTTACACAACAGTGCGAATGCTGTTACCAGCCAGGAACTTGACAGTTTTCGTTTCCCATTGGTTGCTGGAGTGTGAAGAAAATCCTAGATAAAGTTGGGATTAGATACAGTCATCACACTTTCCAGCACTTTTTCCTCCGGCATGCGCAAACGTAGAGCTGGGAGGGAATGTCATCCATAATGAGGTCACCTTTTTGGTGGGTGCAGGGTTCAAAGTTACTACCTACGCCTCAGCCTCCAGCTCACAGTTTGGAAGTGGGGTTGCTCACCCAGGGCACGTTGTCCATGCCACGGATGAGTATACAGACATGGGGTGATCCCGGGAAAAGAACAAAGGTATCAAACGCGAGTGAATTTTGGCCTTTCTAGTATTAATTTAGCTATTGTCCTTTATAAATCAACTGGTAACGGACGCAGGCGTCCGGGCCTTCAGGAGGGGGTTAATTGCCCAAGGACCGAGACGAGTGGAGAGACAGTTTCTTCTCCGACTAATCGAGGTGACCGCCATGAGTTATGGTATTTGGTAAGGGACTCTGGGCCTTTATGTGCGTGTCAATATGTGCGCTCGCTTTATAGAGTAGCAGTTCAAGACAATCCACGATGCTGCTCTGTAAAGTACAGGAATTGGCCGCAGCAGGAAACCGGGGTTAATAGAAGCCATAATCAGTATATAAAAAAAATAATAATAATAATATATATATATATATATATCATGCTCTCACTCCGTCTTGGTCCCTGCACTCGCGATCGGGTGCTTTCATGCACGGTGACAGAAACCGTGCGGATTACAAATCCCCAGCTCGCGGCAAAAAATACCAGCACTCGTAAGAACGTACCTTTCAGATATTTATTCGAAAGGTTAACACACACACTAGACGCGTTTCGGCTTGCCGCCTTTGTCAATAGAGGCCGGCGCCAGTTTCTCACAGATTTAAGTATCATTGCATTGTGAGACATCAACAAGGGACACCTACACTTACTTCAGTGAAGGTGTCATCCATCTTTGAATGGGTTAGTTATATGCATTATGCCTTATATAAACATAGCTATTTTGCCCTGGATGGGCTAAATCAAATTGCAAAATATAAAGAACATAATATAGTCATTAAATGCATGAAAAACAGAAAACATTACAATCATGCCCTGTATGGGCTTGTATCCTATTATGTGTTTTCATAATAATTAACCCAATGATCTCTCATTTTTTAAACAAAAAACAAGACCTTACAAAGACGGAGTGAGAGCATGATAAACGATTCCCTTCACCGCCGAGAACTGTAAGTTGCAACATTGTATCATCGAGTCCGTAGAAGCTGTATCGGAAACGCAGCAGCTGGCGCTTCAAAGAGGAAATTGACTGAAAGCGCGGGACAACATTAAATGTGTTCTGAGGACGCTCAGTTGAGCTTTTGAACTTTTCTCGGCAGATCGAAAGAACGCAACACACGTAAAAGCAAATACAAGCTTTAATAATATGTTCGATGAAGAGGCCCGACGCGAGGCAGCCACAGAAATTTTCAAGAAACATAAAGACTCGCAAAGTAGCGAAGGAGATAGCGGAAAAGGAAGGGGGCGAACGTGAAAAGGGGGCAGGGTAGAGAGTTCCTGACCCCCTAGCCTTTGTCAGGGGGTCCCTGAAGGACCCCGAAGGCAGAAAAAACATTTTTTTTTTTTTTTTTTAAATCGCAGGGTGCGCCTCATAAAAAACCATAAAAATTTTTTTTTAAAATGTTAATACGTAGATTATTGTAAAATAAATATATACACAAATATAATAATACATACATAACTTAGCATTTAAAAAACCGTACAAATTCACTGAAAAAACCATAGGTTTCACACACGTTATAGTTAGGAATTAGCATTTAAAAAACCTTGCAAATTCACTTAAAAAACCATAGGTTTCACACATGTTATAGTTAGGTGGACATTTCACGAGTGAAATGTCCACCTAACTATAACATGTGTGAAACCTATGGTTTTTAAGTGAATATATATATATGTGCATCTCTTTTTCCCCCCCACCCCTTGCTTTTGGAACGAAAACCACAGTAGGCGGGACTATTGTTTGGGCATGATGGACTTTCTGGCCTGGAGCTACAATCTGACTGTCCAGGCCATGCGGTCATCTTTGTGTACTGCAAGTAATTACCAGAGGACTTCCCTCCCGCAGCGGGATCTGGAGTGTCCGGGCGGTAAGAAGAGAGTAAACGGCTCGGTGTGCCTCACCAAGTGTGGCAGACGATGAGCAGGCATTTGCACAGGAAGTGTAAGGGAAAGGAAAGTCCCCTAGGAGATACTGCAGGGATATCACCCCCTACTTTGATTGACAATGGCGTGGTTTTTCTGGACAGTCCGGATTCATGCCTTTCCGTGCCGGTAGAGAGGGCGCGTGGGTGATCCTCAGACCAGGAAGACATTCCAGCGTTCCAGCGCACCTTTCTTGCCTCCTATCCCCGTGTGTGCGCGCACAATTGCAGAGCTTAAGTTTGCAGGTGCCCTGCAAACTTGATAGGCACTTTGAAAGGGTACCCTTTTAAGTGCTTTAGTAAAAGTCATTGGGAGAGGTAGTGGCATAATGGCCAAAAGTGCTGACTTTGGCACGGGGAATCCCGGTCCGACACTCGGTGTCAGCTCAACATCCAGCTAGTTTGAGAAACGCAGCTAACCCCCCTGTCGTTGTTGGGCCAACAAGGTCCTTGTGCTGCCAGGGGTTATGGAACATGTGTACATCGCTCAGGCGCCTCCAAGCCCGGATATGCGCACAAAAGCAGCCTTAAACCTTGGTGGTCTCAGAGTTTTGCGTTGGTCTAATGGGTGTAATTACTGATATCGATATGTCTCCCTCATCTTCATGGTTTGATTTTGCTCGCAAGAACGTGTCAGTCATAGTCCTTTAGATGTCACTCATAGTTGCACTGAAATGATGAAAGTGTCACACATAGCAAACTGAATCAGGGGCAACTATGGATGGGGGCGGCTAGCTCTTGGTTGGCTATGCAAATGAGTTAGAATTGGGCTCATTTATCTGATGCAAATAGATGCATGGACTAAGCCAAAATATGAACTTGTTGTAGGTGTAGTGCTCCTTTTGTATTAAATATAGGGATGCACTGGCATAGTGGCGAAATACCAGGCAAGGGCAAGGCACAGCTATTTTCTCAGCACGATTGGAGGGCGCTGACACGGCATCCTCAAGGTTTGAGGTCAGAACTGTGAAATTACTGGAGATGCTTTCAGATTTGTATTAAGAGTCCCTTCACCTATCCCCTCAGAGCACACCAAGTTCCCATCGATCGCTGTTGCGATGCTGTTGCGTTCCCACTGGCCTCGAAATTAAAGCCTTTGGTATTACAGTGGCTTCTTAGCGGCTACGATTGTGTTGCGTCAGAGGCACCAGAGATTTGTATAATTAACGGAACTTCACTGAGCGCTATCGTGATGCAGTTGTGTTCCTAGCGATCTCTATTGTGACCGCACAGAATTTTCAATGAACCTCTATCGCGATTTGCATGTTTCGGGACTTTTCCACTGTGACGTCATTGGATTCCAGGGATATTCAGAGAGCTCCGTTGCAGCTCTTAGGACAACGCTCTGAGTGCAGCAGACTGGGCCCACCCCAAAGCCAGGCTTAAGGATGACGTCTGCCTCCAGATTTGCATGTATGTAGCGCGCACGTATGCGGATCCTAGTCTTGCGCATTTCCGGGCGTCACTATGTACGTGTCGCCGCGAACATCCCAAGGTCAGAAATTGTGTTTTACTCTGCCTACAGTTGACATTGCGGTACGTCTGCTTTGGTGGTTACCGGACAGGGTGCCCTGGGTGGGGCAAATCAGTATATCAGTTGGGGTTAATTATGGGTGCTCTAAACAACTTGTACTGCCAGGGGGCCATTAAGCGGGAAGACCACTTTGGGGGCAGTCTATCTCAATTTGGCTGTTCATGAATGAATAATGTCTTCATTCACTAATTCCGAGAATGGGCACCGCTCCATCCTTCCCAGCAAGGTAGACCTCAGCGTGTAGTTATGTCCTTTACTTTGAGGAGCGACTCTTTCAATGCTTTTCGCCATAGAACTATTCTCGCCAACTTTGCTTCAGTAGTGGATGGTGCCTTTGTCCCAAATGCATCAATATTTGACTGACTATCAGCTGACTCGCTGTGCACTGGTCCTTGTTCAAGACCGTCTCATGGCGCCTGAGTTAATCGTGGCCCATGTAGGTTGCAATTGTTTCAATATCAGTTTTGCCTGGGCGATCAACCGAATCGGTGTTGCGAGTGGCCACCCGGTTGGTCATGGTTTGCCTGCCCTATACTAGCACTCGTGAATGTCAGTGGGGACAAGGTGGGGCGCTCCAGTGAGGTCCACCTTCTTTTAAGTTTTGTTGGTTTTAAAGTAGGCAGGAGCTGTACTTCTCCTCTCAGGGGGCTTTGAACCGTAGCAGGCTCTTCTGGGAGGTGGCACGGCTGTGTCCGGCTGTCCGTTTGTTGGCATTATGTCAATGTGGTGTTCTAACATAGTATTATGCCCGGGTGGCAAGGATTGAATTTGCACGTTCTTTCACCTTTAAAGAGTCGCCTGTGTGCCCCCCCGGGTGTATGTCTGGATGCGATATCATGGTATCATATTGGTTCGTGGCCGATTCTCGGGGAAGTGGCCCTTTGGCCAGTTCATGCATGATGCTGAGGTTTCCTGGCGGTTCTAATTTGGCACTAATGCTTTAGACCTCCATTTCGTCCACAGCTCTACCTACATGGCACGTTATTTAGTATAATATCGATTGCTTGGCAACGCAGTGTGGCTGCACAAGCCAGGGTGGAGCTTGCCTTTTTTTGAAGGGAGGCATTTAATGCTTGTCCAAACACATAGGGTGACAGTCCCACCCTTTCAGAATGGATGCATTTTCAATATGCTACGCAGCGAATCCAGAATTGTGGCTCCAGTTATCTGATACAATATAACAAGCATTGTTAAGCGACTGGTACTGGCGTTTTTGTAGGGTAGGTGTAGCGTGGCCTTGTATTATATATCGTGAGGCAATGTCAGAAGCCGCAAAATGTCAGCCGGCAGCACACTAAGCTTAGCACCTACCCAAAGCTTAGGCCTTTAGGGAGGAACACCTGCTGGCACCATTTAGAAACAGTTACAGATATACACTGGGGGGCATTCTTCTGCAAGCAAGGGCAGGTTTCAGGTCGCTTCAGTTAAGACGTATTCACCCGCACTTTAGCGAGGGCAGCAGGCGGGTGGTGTAGGGGTCAGCTGACAAGCATGCTATGGTGCTAAATAGTCCGGTAATTGCTTTGTTTGAGCCAAATGTTGACAGGGTATTATTGACCATTCGGCATTATAATACTTAGGAAAGGGCAGTTATTTGCTCTGTACGCTCCCGTATGGTTCACACAGACTTGTCTGCCCCCTGGTTTATCCGTCGATGGGTTAGAACCCGAGACTTGAAGTGGCATCCCCTGCCCCGGTGTCCCAAACACGTTGATAGTCAACGCTGGGGTAGTTGTACCATGAAGGGCCTGATTACTACTTGGGTTTTCCCTACGTTTTGGGGTCAAACTAGATGGGAGCATTAAGTCTACATGCCTTATGGAAGATCCAGCTTTCCTTCAATCTAAGCATGGGCAGTTAGCGATAGTAGGTCAGCGTGTAGGAACAGACACCGGCTCTTCACCAACATCGAGCCCCGGGGGCACGCGCGCTGCACAAACACAGAGCTTAAACCACAGGGGTGCCAAGTAGCATAAACCAGTAAACAGGTCTAAGAGGTGTGTCTCTGGCCTTTCAGCTTGTGAATCCAACTCCATTTAGAGGTACGCCCAGGCGAAAATTGGGTGCTTCTTAAGGTTGTCATGACCAATGCGGTTAGTGGTATCTCCCAGCGGTTCCACTGGAAGGGTACGACAGCTAGCATGTACAGGGAACCTGGGATTCTGACAATCTTACCACGCTTGTGGGGATGCGGGCAGCCAACATGGAGCTACATGGTTTAAACCCTGCTAAAGGCAGGTCATGCTGTCCCTTTTTTTCCTTCAACTGACAATGATAAAGGCATAGAGAGCGTTCCCTGCCCTAGATGCCAACTACAACTACCCTCCATTTTTAACTTACCAGCGCTTGGTCCCAGTGCTCAGATAGGTAACAAGATGGACTCAATTAGTGGAGGTGCCTTAAAGTGCATCCTATTTAATGCTAGATCCCTAGTTAAGCACAGCACGGAATGGGCATTACTGTTGGAGGACCTTCAGGTAAAGTTGGCCTTTATCACGGAATCTTGGACAGACAGTACCTCCGGACCTGACCTAGTGAAAGCAACCCCTGCTGGGTATCATTGCCATACGCTAAACAGGCCACACGCTAAACAGGCCACATAAAAAAGGTATCATTGCCATACGCTAAACAGGCCACATAAAAAAGGGGGAGGGCTTGCCTGTCGATTCCTTGGAGCCTAACTTTCTCACAATTTCTAACACCTCATGCGAAGCCCTAGCTTTCAATATTCATGCAGTAAATTTTAGAACTTTTAAAGGCATTCTACTGTATCGCCCACCGGGTCCGAAGACCGGTTTTGTGGAGACAGTGGGCTCCTTGATTGAAGAGGGACTCTGTCTGGAATCCTACACAGTACTGGGTGATTTTAATTTTCACTTAGAAAACCACCTGGATTCGGATACCAATCGGCTGGAGCAAACAATGGGCGCCGGAGGCCTCCAACAACTGGTTAAGAGCCCTACGCATGAAAAAGGTCATACCCTCGATGGTATTTACTCAAACAACCATGAGCTTGTCGTCACCTCAGTCCTTCCTATTTCTTGGTCGGATCACTCTGCCATTCAGTTTGAACTGAATGATTGTAGAAGTCATCGAGATAACACTAAACCAGTACAGGAGATTGTAACCAGAGCATGGGGAAAACTGAATATTAACAAACTAAATAATTCCCTTAGTAGCTCTATGCGGCCCCTCCCTTTGGGAGTGGACAAGGCCGCGGTGGCTTATAACCAATGGCTTGCCTCTTCCTGTAACAAATTAGCTCCTAGGAAACTTTGGATTCCCAAACTAGCGACACCGTCGGCCCCCTGGTATTCTGAAGATCTTAGAGCTAAAAAACTAGATTGTAAATTGCTAGAAAGGGCTTGGCGGAAAAAATATAGCGAAATAGATAAGAAAGAATATAAACAAGGAATCACTATTTATAAACAACTGCTATTGGAAGCGAAAAGAAAGTTTTTATCTACCCAGATAGCATTGGCCAAGTCCAATTCGAAGGACCTTTTTAGCATCATTAAAAAATTGTCAATTCCAACTGCCCCGAGGAGTTACAGCAGTTTAACATTTTGCGATAAAATTGCCGACTTTTTTAAAGTTGAAATCATATTCTCCTCCCTCACGGAAGCTAATAAGATAGCTCAGTTGAACTCCAATATGATCAAAGTTGGCAGTACTAATTCGTCCCTGGATTTTGACCAATTCTCATCACTGGAGATACCTAAGACAATTAAGGTCTTGACCTCGATTCGCTCTGGAGCCCCTACCAACCCCTGTCCTGCGTGGATCACTAAACAAGGGCCTGAAGTAATTGGAAAGGCTCTGACCCCTTTGTTAAACGATGCTTTTTCCTCTGGTATATTTCCTGGTATCTGGAAGCAGGCATCTGTCCTTCCACTTTTGAAAAAACAGAATTTGGATCCAAAGGTCCCTAACAACTACAGGCCAATCTCGCGGTTCCCCTTTCCTGCCAAAGTCCTGGAAAAAGAGATGAACATCCAACTCAGTGTTTTTCTTCATCGCAATAACTCATTGGACCCTTCACAATATGGGTTCAGGGCTGATCACAGCACTGAGTTGGCTTTGCTGAAATCCACTGAGGAAATCAGAGAGGCCGTTGATGGAGGAGGTAGTGCAGTATTAATTTTATTGGACCTGTTCGCGGCCTTTGACACTGTCCATAATAAGTTATTAATGGACCGGCTGTCTGAGATTGGTGTCAAAGGCATAGCCTGGAAACTCTTACAATCTTTTCTAGCCGACAGATCCCAAACTGTGGAGCTGGACGGCCATTCATCTAGACCATTTACACTCCCATGCGGGGTGCCTCAGGGATCCTCGCTTAGCCCAACTCTTTTCAATATTTATGTGGCACCACTGGCAGGAGTTATGAGATCTTTTGGCTTTCAGCTCACCTCCTATGCAGATGACACACAAATAGTGTTGTCACTGGCTAAGGGAAATGAGAAAGAAACTGGGGACCGGTTTTTTGAATGCATGAGTTCCATTTCTTGCTGGATGTCCTCTAATTGCTTGAAGCTCAATTCCAACAAGACTGAGGTCCTAAAGTTCGGGGTCAATCCTCTTGTATGGACACCGGATTGGTGGCCGGAAGATCTTTGATCCTGCCCCATACCCTCCAGGAAGGCTAAAAACCTTGCGGTGATAGTTGATAACACACTTACTTTGGGCGATCAAGTAAGCCTAGTGACCTCAGCCTGCTTTATGATTCTTAGAGTCATTAGGAAAATTAAGACCGTTTTTGACCGAGAGCAATCTCAAGACAGTAGTCATGGCTCTCATAACATCGTGTCTGGACTATTGTAATAGCCTTTATTTGAATATACAAAAACAGCACATGTATAGGCTCCAATTGGTCCAAAACACAGCAGCTAGACTGCTGTCCGGAACACCTAAATTTACTTCTGTGAAAGGAGAACTAAGGAAACTACACTGGCTTTCGATAAAACAAAGAGTTCGCTTCAAGGCACTCTGCATTGTTTTTAAGGCCGTTAATGGCATCGGTCCTGAATTTCTTAAGCAAAAGTTCCACTGGTATGTACCTGGCAGAACGTTACGCTCTACCAGTGCTAAACAAGTGCAAATCCCCAAGGCTAAAAAAGTTAATTGGGGTGGTAGGAGTTTCACTCTCTGTGCCTCCCGAGCCTGGAATGAGCTTCCTTTCTCCCTTAAGACTGCCCCGGATCTTCTGTCCTTTCGTAGGGGCTTGAAGACTTGGCTTTTCCTGCAGTAGTGCTCCTCAGCTTCCCAGGTAACCAGTACTTAGCGCCAGGGCACCCAAGGGTAATCGCGCGCTCTATAAGTGCAAATAACATAACATAATATAACAGTGTGCTGCTGTCCCAATAATCGGTGTAACAAGGTGTCAGGCACAATGGGCCACTATGTCTATAGAACACTTGGCACGTCCAGTCTTCAACTAAACCTAAACTTGAACGGAGCAGATAATTTTCCCCGCCAGGGATGCTCCGGGTGGCAGAGGGTACTCCCCCTCCCCCCTATTTGGGAATATTCTAGGTGGGGTAAAGTAGGACTTAGTCAATCCTCAATGTTAGGCACCATTTACAGTCAGTGCACACTGTCTAAATCAGACAGATTATCTGAGGGGTTACACACTTCTAGCTATGAACACTCCTGTGCGTCATGACCTAGCATGCACAGGGACTGTTCTAGGGTTAAGTATATTCCTTCTCGCCATATAGCCAAAGAAGGCAGGTGGGTTGGGGGAGGGGTCACCTAGCAAGTGGGCTGCTGTCCCATATATGGGGCACGCAGGTGTTCAGGCACACTCGGTGCTCGAAGGGCGGCAGCTGGTGAGATCAGCAAACTGATGGGGCAATGTGCGCCACAGTGTCTGATTGCTTTCCGCCCACAGTTGGCACGGGGTGGAGTCATGTGAGACAGTGGAACTTTCACGCTGAAGGGTGAATAGTCAATTGCACAAGTCACAGGCCAAAGCTTATTCGGGCTATGTCAAGGGCCATCGTGAGATAGATGAGGTTCATTTATCTCCGGTAGGGATGTATCCCTTTCCTCTAGATTTGCTGGTGACGCTAGAGAGGAGAGGTTGCAGGCAAGACTATAGCTGTTTTGGTGGGAGGCTCTGGCGGCGACGGTGGCTGCCTCCAGAGCTGTGGTGGAGTTACAGGGCGATCTTGAAGCAAATGGGTACAGAAGGGTACCTCTGCACGGCACCATAGGGGGTGCCAGAGCCAAAGCCCAGGAGCCTCATGGGATGTTCCTGGAAAACCCTGTCGGCGCCCTGTTAGTCCTTCAGGCGGTTGTGGGCCTGAACAACCGGGGGCTTGCCTTGCTACGCTCCGCCCTGAAAGGGGCATGAGTAATAAGGGACTATGTTTCACGTGATCCGGGAAGAGGAGTTTCGCCACTGTGCTGCTAGGCTTATCAGGCGGGCACGTGGCGAGAAGGCTGCCTGCCCTTGGATCGCCGGTAAGCTAACCCACCAGATTACATAACGTTGTATGTAATAAACCTGCAGCAGTTTTCCCCCAAACAAATCTGCGTGGTGTGTACTTATTTTGCATGCATGCTATGTGCTTAGGGGTGGGAAGTGTTGCCATGAGGCTGCTATGCGGCTGCCCGAGGCCACCGCAGGAGGCCACTCAAGAGGGCAGCTCTCTGGGGCATCGGGCACCTCACTACCCCCGAGGGGGCAGAGACTCTGGCGGAGTCCCCTTCCTGGGCGCAGGCAGAGTTGCGTCATGTCCGGTGCGCGAGGCGGGGTGAGGGGTTTATAGGTCCCCCCACCACGCTGACGGCCTCTTTGTCGCACCGGACACGCCGTGGTCGCTGCCTCGCTGGACACGCCATCTCCCACCCTACCGCTTTCCCGGCGTGGTTGGTGGCAGGAAGTATGGTGAGAATGTTGTAGTGTTGTACTTCTTTCATTGCAGGCGGAGTTACAGGGCGATCTGGAAGCAAATGGGTACAGAAGGGTACCTCTGCGCGGCACCACTGGGGGTGCCAGAGCCAAAGCCCAGGAGCCTCATGGGAGGTTCCTGGAAAACCGTGTCGGCGCCCCGTTAGTCCTTCGGGCGGTTGTGGGCCTGAACAACCGGGGGCTTGCATTGCTACGCTCCGCCCTGAAAGGGGCGTGAGTAATAAGGGACTATGTGTCACGTGATCCGGGAAGAGGATCACCAGAAGGTGCAGTACAAAGGTGTTTCACCACCGTGCTGCTAGGCTCATCAGGCGGGCAGGTGGCGAGAAGGCTGCCTGCCCTTGGATCGCCCGTAAGCTAACCCACCAGATTACATAACGTTGTATGTAATAAACCTGGAGCAGTTTTCCCAAAACAAAATCTGTGTGGTGTGTACTTATTTTGCATGCATGCTATGTGCTTGGGGGTGGGGAGTGTTGACATGATGGTGCTATGATGGCTCAACAGCAATGTATACTCACGTGTCTCCTCAACAGGGGCCATATACTGTCATCAAAGGGGTCCCTTCCCACCCGCTTAATCAACAGGGCTCTCCGTTGCAGTCCTGCTCCATGGGCCCTGTCCATCTTTACCAGCCGACTGCCATCTAGGTTTACAGCCACCAATGCTGGTTCCCTGATTCCGGTCCAAATTTCACCATTTATGATTCTTCCTGGTCGCCTCTGCTGTCCTCTCATCTTCTGGCACCAGGTTCTGTCACACCCACCCAGGGAGAGCATGAATTAAGGCCAGGGCAGGTCATCATAAGCTGGTTTGGCACTCACATTACGGCCTTCAGCCGTTCATGGCGCCTTGAATCCGCCCCCTAATTTCCAGCATTTTGTGTTGCGCTTATTACTAGAAATGTCTGAAATCATGCCATTATGCCACATTGATTAAAGTTCAGTCCGGGGAAAAATCCTGTGAGGGAAGCACAGATCAACACGAACAAACTGAATGCATGACTGCTTTTCACAGTATGTGCAATTTAGTGTTTTATGTGTGCAAAATGCGTCTTTATGTCCAAAATAGATGTGCAGACGCATTCCTTACTAAACAATAGTGCTAAATGCCAGGTTTGCAGCTCATGTAATTTCAGGTAATTTCCCTAAAACTTTGCATAAATATGCACACCTCTACTCAGTAGCCCTCTATACATTTTATAACTGTGCATGCCTGGACTAGCTGCTCTGCGAACCCTGTGCAGGAACATACTTATGCAAGACTTTAATTTAAACTTTGAAATATATTTACCTTGTTGCTTTGCAGTTGCTGAAGAGGATCACAGTGATAATGCCTGCTTTGCTTGCGTCCTGTTAAGCCATGGCGAGGAGGGATTTATTTATGGGACGGATGGAATGATTGCAATAAAGGATCTGACTACACCTTTCAGAAGAGACCGGTGTACAAGTCTTGTTGGGAAACCCAAGCTTTTCTTCATCCAGGTAATTATTTATGCTATGAATATTCATTATTGGTGTGTGACTTTACGTTATTTGACAGAAAATGTATAATCAATAACTAATGTAAACAAACATTTTCTGGTGGATTGCTACTTTCAGATGGGACAGTGGACTACATCTGAAATTAGCCACAACACAAACACTATTTATTTGTTTTGTCCCTTTTATCAGTCTGGCGGTAATGTTGTTTGTGAATTTGAGGTAATAACTAGTGAGAGACTGGGGATCAAAATGAAGCACAAAACTATTTATACTGCAGTATTGGACCACTATATAATCATCCATGTGCCAACCTGGTGAGGCCTTTAGAACAGTATATTGAGTAATATGCTAGGAGGCTTTCCAGATCATTAGACGCTAACACCCTCATAAGCAGTTAGGCAAACTATCTTCCAAACCACCATTGCAGTACAGACTTCTACTACATCGGCCATAAGCTGACAACCATCCTTGTACAGGAGTTCCACATTCATTAAAAAACACATCTACGTGGCAGGTTCCAGCCTATTTTGCCCATGGGGATGATGTATCGTCCACATGGACAACTCTCTGAGTGAGTCTCTTGTTTTTTCATTTTTTTCATGATACCTCACTGTGGTCCCTTCCACTGCTATTTCCTGGACCGATGTGGAACCTGGAAACGTCCCTTGAGAAGACCTATATTCATAATGTCCCTGACACACTGGGAGTTTGTTCCAGGAAATCATGGAAATGTTCTCCATTTTCTGTAAGATCTTCATGGTTATCATGACATTTTCATACAGAAGGAATTTCTGAAGAAATGACTTTATATAGTCATCCTAATATGAGATTTCATTGCAATACAGTTTCAGCTGTCATCATGGTCACTAAATGGGTGTCGCCACTGCAGAGCCACTCAGCCATGCAACACCACCACCGGTTGTATAAATCTTCATCATCAGGACCCTCCTGAATCACATTTGTGCTGCACCCTCTTTTGTGCCGCATTGGACATCTTCTCTCTGTGTGGTGCCAAGACCATATTTTTGCCAGGCCACAAACCTTTCATCCTCTTTTTCAACAATTTTCTTCATCTCCCTTTTCCCACTAATAGTTCTAGCCTGCTCCTTCTCTTCCTCTTCTAAAGACCAAAATTCTTCAGAAATATCTGTAGGCTTCCTTTTTTCTGTGAACTGATCCAAAAAACTCCTTAACTGAGGATCTTACTTCCTCTTGTACCATTTTTTTCATTAGATCTCTATAATTCTCCTTAACTATTTGCTCTCCTTCCTCACACATATCACCGTATACTTAAAATAACCTTTTTAAATTGTACTTTTACAAACCTATATCTAAAATTAATTATTAGTTCTTTAATATCAAATTCCTAAGTAATAAATCTCTGTATATATATTTTTTTTATGTCACTTTCATCCGTAATTATCTAAGCGCTCTGAAATTTCGTTCGTCTCAGGTTTGCCAAGACCTCTGTCTCAATTGCAACCTGTATACAAGAAGGCCGTCCGTGGTCCTACAACGCTGCAGCGTAGAAAACCGTGCGCAACATCACAAATCTACAGATTGCCGATAGATACTTCGCTTTACGAGACTGCTGAGAACCTTGTCTCAGAGCAACCCCATAACACAACAAGCATTGGCATAGCCAATAGGTCTCACTTTTGGGACCTTCTAAGTATTTAGTTATGCAGCACAATATCCTTGGTGCAACCACATCAACTGTTGCGTGGCTAAACACTTATAAGGTCCCTAAGGCCTATTGGCTATGCTAATGCTTGGTGTGGTTGTATGTGTGTGGTTGTGGGTGTGGTTGTGGGTGGGTGGTTGTGTGTGTGTGTGTGTGTGGTTGTGTGTGGTTGTGTGTGTGTGGTTGTGTGTGTGTGGTTGTGTGTGGTTGTGTGTCTGTGTGTGTGGTTGTGTGTGATTGTGTGTGTGTGTGGTTGTATGTGTGGTTGTGTATGTGTGGCTGTATGTGTGGTTGTGTGTGTGGCTGTGTGTGTGTGTGTGTGTGTGGTTGTGTGTGTGGTGTGTGGTTGTGTGTGTGTGGTTGTGTGTGTGGTTGTGTGTGTGGTTGTGGTTGTGTGTGGGTGTGGTTGGGTGTGGTTGTGGTTGTGGGTGTGGTGTGTGTGTTTGTGGGTGTCGTGTGTGAGTGGTTGTTTGTGTGTGTGTTTGTGTGTGTGTGTGTGTGTAGTTGTGTGTGGTTGTATGTGTGGTTGTGGTTGTGTGTGTGGTTGTGTGTGTGGTTGTGGGTGTGGGTGTGTGTTTGTGTGTATGTGTAGTTGTGTGGGTGTGGTTGTGTGTGGGTGTGTATGTGGTTGTATGTGTGGTTGTGGTTGTGTGTGTTTGTGTGTGTTTGTGTGTAAGTGTGTGTGTAGTTGTGTGGGTGTGGTTGTGTGTGGGTGTGTGTGGTTGTATGTGTGGTTGTAGTTGTGTGTGTGGTGGGTGTGGTTGTGGGTGTGGTTGTGTGGTTGTACGTTTGTGTGTGGTTGTGTGTGTGTGGTTGTGTGTGTGGTTGTGTGTGGTTGTGGTTGTGTGTGTGTGTGTGGTTGTGTGTCTGGTTGTGTGTGTGTGGTTGTGTGTGTGTGGTTGTGTGTGTGCGTGGCTGTGGTTGTGTGTGTGTGGCTGTGGGTGTGGTTGTGGGTGTGGGTGTGGTTGTGTGTGTGGTTGTGTGTGTGTGGTTGTGTGTGGTTGTGTGTGTGTGGTTGTATGTGTGGTTGTGTGTGTGGGTGTGGTTGTGTGGTTGTACATTTGTGTGTGGTTGTGTGTGTGTGGTTGTGTGTGTGGTTGTGTGTGTGGTTGTGTGTGTGTGGTTGTGTGTGTGTGGTTGTGTGTGTTGTATGTGTGGTTGTGTGTGTGGTTGTGGTTGTGTGTGGCTGTGGTTGTGTGTGGCTGCGGTTGTGTGTGGTTGTGTGTGTGTGGTTGTGTGTGGCTGTGGTTGTGTGTGGTTGTGTGTGTGTGTGGTTGTGGTTGTGCATGTGTGGTTGTGTGTGTGTGGTCGTGTGTGGTTGTGTGTGTGGTTGTGTGTGTGTGGTTGTGTGTGTGTTTGTGTGTGTGTTTGTGTGTGTTTGTGTGTGTGTGGTTGTGTGTGTGGTTGTGGTTGTGTGTGTGTTTGCGGTTGTGTGTGTGGTTGGGGTTGTGTGTGTGTGGTTGTGGGTGTGTGGTTGTACGTGTGTGTGTGTGGTTGTGTGTGTGGTTGTGTGGTTCAGTGTGGTTGTGTGTGTGTGGTTGTGGGTGTGGTTGTGGGTGTGGTTATGGGTGTGGTTGTGTGTGTGGGTGTGGGTGTGTTTGTGTGTATGTGTGTGTGGTTGTGTGTGTGTGTGGTGGTATGTGTGGTTGTGGTTGCGGTTGTGTGGTTGTGTGTGTGGTTGTGCGTGTGGTTGTGGTTGTGTGTGTGGTTGTGGGTGTGACAGTAATACTAAAAGCATCTCAAAATAAAGGAACACAAACATCGAGTTTGTGGAAAGAGAAAGCACGTTGTAAGTCAAACGGGCGCAGCAAAGCATTACCACAACAACAAAACAAACAAGATCACTCAGCGAAGACTGAGTGCTGATAATGGATACACACAGTCCATCATCTTAAGAGTTCGATTGCAGCCAATGTGCACTCAAACCTGCCCCATCCTTGTGAGTTGCATCCCATATTTCATGAGTTGTAACTGCTGCACCCACCATAGCGCTTTGAGATCTAAAGCACTACATAGGTCTAATCGATTAACCAGTCGCCAACATGCTGTGCATTTAAAGAGAATGTGCCAAAAGTTTCCAGCTTCCTCATCCTGTCCTCATGAAAGCGCCAACGAAAGGACTCCCTGAATGGTGCAACGGACATGAAGCAGCCGCTGCTATCAGAAATAAACACTGTGAACGTTGTCCAGTTTCACAGTAACATTTCCTTAATGTTCTTTAAGTCACAAAACAGTCATACTAAAAGCATCTCAAAATAAAGGAACACAAACATCGAGTTTGTGGAATGAGAAAGCACATTGTAAGTCAAAAGGGCGCAGCAAAGCATTAACACAACATGTTCTTTGATGTTTGATGTTCTTTGAACGAGAACATCAAAGGGGCACTGCGAAAGTGATCGCGGGCGAAAGTGAAAGTGATCGCGGGCGCTTAATGAGCATGACGAGGTTTGCCAGCCTCTGCTCTTAAGCGCGCGCCCGCACACATGCACTGTAGCTCTAGGCTGGCCATGGTAGCATTTTTTTGAGCCCTCACAAAAAGTCTCGTCAGACCAGCGCATGCGCTGGGTCAGGCAAGACCTAAAAATGGCCACACGTAATGCAATGACGCTATCACGTACACATACGCCACACGTCAATCCACTACGAAGGCCCGCCTGTATTCGCACTCATGTGGCGACAGCCACACAATGGAACAAAGCCCCTGTACCACTATGCTGCCTCGAGGTAAAATTTGAAACGTAATAACTTACCTTTCAACTCCCCTCGCTTCACAATATGAGAACGAGGGAATTCTTTCTTTCTATTCTTTTAAAATTAAACCTATAAAGCTGTACAGATAAACACAACGAAGCCCAACAAATTGAAAAACACAAGGCCCATTAAAATTAAATAAATCCAATAAATTGAGATCCGAACAAAAGACAACAATCCTGAACTATAAGATTCGTAATGAAACATCTAGACAATAACAATAAAGCTTTCCATCAGTAAAATACTTCTGACATTTAAATAATTATAAATAAATGCTAACAGATACTTAACTGAAGAGGAGCAGCGAATAAAAGAGGAAAATGGCTGCTGGGCTTTGGTTTATATAGACTGTAGTCTGTAGTTGAGTTCTAATCCTGGAATTTTAAGTATGGTTTGTGATATGCTTTAAAGTGCTGCAGTTTGGAGTGGCAATAAAGGGTTATGCATAATGCTAGCCTCCGGTCTTGACATGAAATCTGCAGCAACATGTACCCATCAAAAGAAAAACGTATTTACTTTCTGTAATGATATTTCTGTTTGATGCAAAGGGCCTCATTTATAGCTTGGTGGACGAATATCCTGTCTGCCTTACTACAAGTACCATAGGATATAATGTTCTTGTAAAAGAGGGTGGAATATCTGTCACATTTATTACAGAGTAACCTGTCCTCCAGAGTCTACATCAGGCCCTTAATCTTCCTGCGGATTCCTCCCCACCCCTACTCCTCTTCTGTGAACTAGTGCAGAGATTGATTAATATAATTCATAGCAATGGAAACATGATATGTGATGTGCTGATGCTCTCCTGGTTCCTCTCCACACACCTTGATGGGGTGAGAAAGAAGTACCAGAAAGTGAAGCTAGTCGACCAGTTGTCACCTCTATAGTCCAATGTATTTACATTCCGTGAGTGGAGCCCTAGTTGAAGCAGCGTGGTGCAATCTGACGATAGCGGAGAGCTATTGCTGGGGAACAAGTTTCCAGAGCAAGGCTAATGTCTGAAGGATAGTCAAAGGTGAGGAACCTACGTGAAGATTACAGATCCCCCAGAAATATCATTATAGAAGGTAAATAACCTTTTCTTCAGCTAAGTACCATGCTTTTTCTTCGTTATCCAACCTACTGATTATGTTTCTCTCAATTAAGATTGTCCTTATTGTTTTTTCATTGGTCAGGCTTGCAGAGGAACACAATTGGATACAGGGATAGAAGCTGATGCCGCGTCTGCCAGTGACTCAGAGGAGGATGAAACCAGTCCTAAAAACGAGATTCTCGTTGAAGCTGATTTCTTGCTAGCTTATTGCACTGTGGAAGGTATTTACAGGTTTTACTCTGTGTGAAAATATCCTGTTGATCGTTTTAAGTCCAGGGAGATGTTTTTTGTCTTTTCTTCTCTCTAAAGTGTCTGTTTTTGGTGGGATTTCAGCATATTAAAAAAGCATAACCTACCATTAATCCATATAAAGCAGGGGTAGCCCTTATTCCTCTCATAGTTGGTCTTACACAATTCCACCAGGAGCTGGCCATGCCATGGGCCAAGCGCTGTACCCTCAGAACCTGCTGTGGAAAACCTAAGGATGTGCACAGCAGGCTGTAGGCACAGTGCATGGGTTCTGGTCATGCCCCGCACCTGGCCCCAGAGTCTGAAAAACCCTTTGTGCATGGCCAGTGACCAGGAGCAGTGGACTGTGGTTATTGTGCAGTAGACCTAATGTAGCGAAGTTGATTCTACCAACCAGTGGAATTTTAGGGCTGTTTCATGGTGGCTGGATAGACTGCACTTCCAAGCAGGTGCAAGTAGTGTCCTCGCAGTGTCACTCAGTATTGTCATCTTCGGCCACCCTCAAGCATTAAAATACCGTATAGATGCGCAGCAACATGGATGGCTTGTCTGAGACATTTATTAAATATATTCTATAGCATTGATCAAGCAGCTTAATTTACAGAAAATGTGTAAGGACTGACTAGACCAGTTGAACAAAATATTTGTAAACTATTTCGTTTTCTTTCCTTGAGAACTTTAAGCCAGATACTTTACACTTGAACACATCTGTCATATCTTCCTTAATTTGTAGTTGACTTTAAATATTATGAGCAAGCTGCTGGGCAACGCCTATAGGGGGAACTATAAGCTAATTCCTGGGAAACCAAATACTACAGAAATTACATTTGTAAAAACTTCTGAAAATCTGAAGACAGAAGTAAAATTATAATATGTTAGAATAAATCATTGCACCAGCCATATAGAAATGGCCATTGATATCCACAAATGCTGCAATTTCTTAGCCAATATCTAAGATGCAGCACAGTGCCTACTTCCACACTCTAAGATGTGCCCAAGACCAGACGAAGTGTAGTAGGCAAGCACTAACATGTCCTCTACACAAGCCAAAGCAACATCTGTCGAAGGTAAACGCAGCAACTTCCACCTTTAAAAGACAAATAGAGTTATTTATTTGAAGATTGCATAGGATCTAGTCTTTATTAACATCATGTGAAAGAACTTTGAGGAGACACACTACCATCTTTTCTAAACAGATCACTGATATATTCGAGGCATATGTCTGAGAAACATAACCACACTTATATATAAAAAAACAGTGCCCTGGAGCACAGGTGATTCAGTACGTGAATATAAAGTTGTGAAATGTAAGATGAAGTCCTTATATACTACTATGGTTTATATATATTCCATTACAGAATGAATTAGCATCTTTATTTTTATTTTTTAATTTGTTATACGGATAGCTTGAAGGAGCAGCAGAGTGCTGTGTTCATAAAAGAGAGATACGGAGAAGTGTATATGAAGAAGTGTGTGTATGCATAATACAATGGAAACTGTTCATATATGGTTACTACATCTGGGGCCTGAAGTAGAGTGTAGTGGTAACAAACAATCTTGTGATTGGTAAAGGAGGTGGGATTACCACCGATAGAAAATCATCCAATGGAATTCCCTCCAACAAACATAGGATAGTGGTCATTTGTTGATTTGTTTATTCATTACGTGGATCTAGATTCATTGGCAGCAGGACCACTTCACAAATGACAATTTAGTCATAAAATATATCAACCAGCGTTAGCATAAAGATTAGTACAGACATGAACATTCTTAATGCCTTAGTTAGAGTTTGATGGATTGCAGGACATCTGTCAAAAAAAAAAAGCAAATGTCCCATCCGCCCTATTATTAGTGTATAGGGCCTCTATGCCTTCTACATGTGGGTCAGATATGGCATCCACCATGTTTTTGGCAGATGTCCCACGTTCACCTAACTCTAAATACGGCCCATAGTTCATTAGGTACATCCTGAAGAAGAGGGGTTTTGTGTGTTCCAGTCAGTGTGTTCCTGAGTTCTCCAAGTAGGTGATTCAAATTTGGAGGAGTTTGACATGACAGGGACTAATTCAGAGTTTTTAATTTTTTTCTATTTTTATGACTCCTAGAAAACGACTGGATGCTTCTAGTGTTGTTCCTTAAACCCTGATATGGAGTTTGTTTTTCAGGTAGCTATGCTTGCTGATATAAAGAGCTTTGCTGTGATGCACCCCAGATTGAAGTTGATTCTGGCTTCAGATTCTTTACTACTTTGGTCTGGTGTGTTGATGTTAGATTAGCTCTGAAAAGAAGCTAGAGAAGGCATTGGTAGGTCATCTTGAGAATTGTCACTGGCTATGCATGCAACTTGTGCTTTGGCGGTTGCTCTGAAATCAGTGGGGTTAGCATTGTCCAAGAAGAAATAATTGAAAACTAGACCGTATTTGTCAGTTTGGCGAGATGTGTGGTCACTGGGGGGTATTTTCTTATCTTCTGATCAGTGATGACGTTGAGTACTTTTGCAAAGGGAACCAGTGTTGGGGAAATGCATAGATTTGATAGCTTCTCTGGCTATTTTTGGAATGAAGTGCAAAGTTCTGGTAAGGGAAATTAATTATATTTTGGTCAGAATCAGTTTTAGGAAGAATTAACTCATCCAGATTGCATAAAGAGGGAAAAAGTATAGAACCATGTGATACTCCACTAATTAGTGAAAGGGCGGGTGATCTAAACAATCCTATTTTTACAAATTAATATTGGCAATAGGCAGTGGTGGCTGGCATGGCTCGTGGGTGGCGGGTGCGTGGGGGTGGTCGCGGGCACAGGGGGGTAGTGTGAGGATGCGCATAATAAAATAAAACAATTTACTTACCTACCCGCCGGGTCCTCCGTCTTTGCTCCTGAGGAAACAGGAAGCACAGCCAGGCCCCACTGACCAATCACAACACTGCAATTCAGCTTTGTGATTAGTAGGCACCCAGGCGTCTCTGACCAATCACAATGCTGCAATGCAGCGTTGTGATTGGTTTTGAGCATCCTGCTTTGACGCTCAATCAGGGAATGGAGGCCTGGGCATGTTCTCCACGCAGGCTGTAATGCAGCCTGCATGGAGAACGGGGAAAGTGCGCATAACTAGTTCGGGCGGCCCCAGAGGGCCGTTCAAACAGTCCTTGTGCACATAGGAGTGGGCAAACCACTCCTCCCCTGCCCTGCTCCATGAGCAGAGCAGCCCCGCCCACCTGCCTGCCCACAAAGGAAGGAAACATAAAATGATAATAACTAAAAGTTATTATCATTTAATGTTTCCTCTTCTCACACTGCTTGAAAGCAGTGGGGCGACCACTGGCAATAGGAAGGATAAAACAATTTCAAGGCTTGTCCATTCCCATCCTGATAGAGATTTTGAGGACAATTGTTCCGGACAAATAGTAACAAGTAAAAACAATGCAGATTTGATTTTTTACACAATTTTGCTAGCCCGTAGAGAAATTTGTAAACTTTGGGTATCTCAATCTCCACCAAGGTATGAGGACTGGAGATTATCTGTGAAGAGAGTGGCAAATTTGGATATGTCAGTCAACGGAGGCCGCAGGCATGGATTTTGGGTACCCCTTTTGTGTTGGTGGAATTAACCAACTAACTAATTGAATTAGGAGTCCTATGATTAAGCCTCTCTTGCCCTCGGCTGAAAAGCACCTGTTTCAAGGTGGTAGGTTTTCTTTCCCCTCCACCAAAGAATCGGTGTATATTGGGTGTCCTTTGGGGGGTGAGAGCCACTATTTCAGGGTGCTTTTACATGTGACTCTACTCCCCCCAAGCTACTCATGTCAGCATTTTGAGGTTATGAGCATTTCGGCTAGATAAAAAGAGAAAAAGAGAAATGGTGTGAAAGAGGCAAATGAGGACAAAAATAAATAAAAAAAACAATTGTTCAGGACAAGTCAAGCAGCAGTAATAGACATCCATCAACCTTCTAAAATGTTTGTAGGATGTCAAATAGGATTTCAAGGGTTGGTGTTTCCGTGCTGCATTTTGGGCATAAGGCAGATTAGAAGCTGTTCAGTTAGTCAATTTTGAAGATGTGAACTAGAGGATGTAACAATGCTACTTTGTGTATGGTCTGCTTAGAAACAGTGTTATTAACAGAGGGTAGAATAACCCATTGTGCTTTGAGGGTCAAACACCCCAGAGTGCTCATAGATCGTGTATATTGCTAGCTGCCTAAGAAAATCTTTTTGAGGACATAATATTATTAGTCAGCTGTAATCTTGGATACCCTAGTGCATGGAATCGTCCACTCACCGGACTGAGCGGATCTCTCCATCTGGTGGAGGGGCCCTCCGGACGGGCCATGACGGCTGCAGCTCCGAAGCCAAAGAGAAATTGCACCTGTTCTAGATGAGGGCGCAACACAAAACGGTCCAACTCCTTCTCACAATCTTCTTGACCATGAGTTCTGCCCACATCCCCAGTCATACCCCACTATACCCACCAATGTGGTGGCACCCTCATCGAACCAGGGGGATCTCCTTGCCACAACTTCTACTCCTCCTGCTAATTTCCTGGCTGATGCCAATGTTTCTCAGAGCCCCAAGATCTAAATCTCCAGCTATGGGCACTTTGCTTTGAAAGGGATAACCCTTTGTAAACTGCTCCCTGCAATGTGTTCAGCAGCAATAATTCCTGACAAATTGCTTCATGCGATTTCTTGATGGCTACCATTGATCCTGCAACATGGAGGGGTCCACCACTCTGTTCCCTATTTCAAGTCGTATTGGGTCTTAGTTATTGATTTTAGGGCGACATGCTTCTGGGGTGAAAGTGTGGGTTAGGAGGGGTTGCAGTGGGGATGGACACTGTTTTGCTGTCAGTTTTGCAATATTTGTTTATCTATTTGTTGTCCACTGCATTCAGACATACACTTACATATTATCCTCAGCGGTATGGTTCAGGTAAATGGTCAATTAGCATGCACCTCTGGCGCGCACTCCAGCTGCCTTCCTTGGCGGAGTACGACACCTCCTGCCTCCCTCTACCTATACACACTTCCGTTCCCGGTGATGGCATCCTTCCGAGTCTTTTCCTGGAATGTTAACCGACTGCTGGACCACGTAAAACACACTGCAGTCCTGGGGTGTGCTCATCGTTTCCTTCCCAAGGTGCTGATGTTCCATAAAACTCGCCTCCAGGAGAATCGTTGTCCCTTCCTGGCATGCAAAGGGTATGACAGGGTCTTTCATTGGGGCTTTATTCGGAGTTTCTGTGTGGCAGCTATTCTATTCCGTCGCTCTTTCCCTAAGGCCATCACCCAAGAAGTCAAAGACCCTCAGGGTCGATACATTGCCCTCACTAGCACAGTTGAGGGTCAGCCTGTTAACCTTGTGTGCGTCTATGCACCCCCAACAGCCCTTGATATCTCCTTTGAGACTGTGTGCCGGGACCTTTCAAATGGACTGACACTAATTGGAGGAGACTACAATGCACCAGACATGGATGCCACTGGCCCTCCCTCCACCTCCCGTCGTGCCGAGGTGCACCATCTCTCTGATTGGGCTACCGCTCTTATTCTGTGTGATGTCTGGAGGGTGTAGAACCTGCACAGCTTTAATGCACTCACACTTCGGCAGACCATCATAAACATTTTCGCATCAACCTTATATTCATGCCGGTCCCAGACTGCTGAGCGGTCTGGAGCAACCAGATCGTTCCTCATGGCAAATCAGATCAAGCCCCTCTTCTCTTTTACCCTGCCCCCCCTCCCCCAGAAGAAGCCTTCACCCCATGTGGCATCTCAACATGTGGTACCTCCAAGAGGACTCCTTCACCCAGGCCCTCTGTGATGACCATCAGAGGGTAGGCATGTTTGGGCGTAAGAGCGACTCCTTCCCTCCACATCACTCAGCTAGAGGCTCATGCACTCCCTCCAGAGAGAGGACACGTGACTGACCTTCATGGTGAGGTGCCCTGACTGTTGAATCATGTTCGCAAGGAAATCTGCCTCCAATCCCTAGAAGTAGAGAAACATTTGTGGCCCATAGCCACAGCTAGAGTCTGATAGGGGATAAAAATGGGAAGCTATTATATTGGTTGATCTCCCATCCACTGGTGAATGGCATAGTGCCTGAAAGAATGGATGACGTTGGTGTCACTCACCCCAGTCTCCCTGATATAGCTTGCACATTCACCAACTACTACGGCCACCTATATATGGCAACCTGCCCTAGTAGATCCTGGTCATGCCTCCCAAATCCTTGCTGAAGTGTCCCTCCCTCGGTTGTCCCACATCGAGATTCAGATGCTTGATGAACTGCTCATGGCCGAAGAAGTTGGGGGCGGCCATCTCTGTGGTGGCCTCCAAGAATACACACGAAGGATTCCCCGCAGATTATTACAAGACCTTTAGTGAAACCCTGACCCTCCCTGCTCCTTGCCCTTTATAATGAAGTGGCACTTTTCATCGGAATTAGATGCAGCCACTATTGCAGTGATCCAGAAGAAGCAGCCCCCCTCAACCTTCGCGCTGGCAATAGAACCACTGGAGTGTTTTCTCCAATGTGACACCCAATTGCGTGGATGGAGATGGCCTGAAGCACATGAAGACGGCATAGCGCTGTATGTCCTCCTTTAACTTACAGACCCTGAGGGGAGTGGACTCAGCTGCCTTCAAATCCTGCTACTTTTCAGGACAGTTTCAGGTCTCCGAGTGAACCCGACCAAGTCAGTGTTGGTGCCTCTGGCTCCGGGGCGAGACTACACCATCTTAACTTTTGCTATATGGGTATCTGGGTGTCACTTCACCCGGAGCTCACTTGGTCCCTCAACCTTGGATCCCTGACACATAGGGCCAAAGAAGATCTCAACAAATAGCAGTCTCTTCCGCTGAATGTGATGGGCTGTATAGCCCTGTGTAAAATGATAATTTTGCCGAGATGCCTCCATGTCTTTCAGAAACTCCCGGTCCTCCACAGTGGATTTGGCTCAGTGCCCTAGAAAAAGTTGCAACCACCTTCCTCTAGCATAGGTCCAGGCCCTGCTTGACCATGGCTCATTGTCAGTGAGGCCCATATGACGGAGGTCTGGGGATGACCAACATTAATTTGTATTATGTTGCCATCCAACTATTGGTGGTTAATGATTGGCTTAATGGAGGATTGGCAGATCTAACCTATCAGCTAGGTTTTTCCCCAAATCTGGTGCTACTTTATGCTGCTCCAATTCTGAATGCCATTCCTGCACTGACCAGGGTGGTCTTCCTTCTCTGGAGGGCTGCACTTTGCCACACTCACTGGGACAAGAGACTTACCCAGCAGACTCCCCTCTGACAGGGCACCTGGTTGTGAGAAGTGACAGCACTGGGTGGTTTTGGGAAATGGGATCTTATAGGTATAATGCTGCTAGGCGATGTGTGGTCTGGGACCCACATACGGTCCATTCAAGACCTTTAAACTACCTATACTCTTACATCCACAACATTTAATAAATACCTCCTGCTCCGGCATGCACTTCACATCCATGTGCCTCAGGATGCCCCTCTCCCTGAGTTCAGCCCACTGGAGGATAAACTGCTCATGGGCACGCAAGGTAAATGTGGTGTCTCCCAAATATATTGCATATTAAAAATCAATTCCCTAGCCGCACTGCACCACCTCCGGGCCCACTGGTAGAGTTGGATGGGTACCCTTGAGGATGGCGACTGGCGTGATGCACTGATGGCTCCTGGGGTTATCACCATGTCCTCCAGGCTGCATCTGGTTCAGACCTACTACCTTTACTGTGCCTATCTCACTCTGGCCAAGCTGCATCAGACAGGGTTTCCCTCTGAGCCAGCCTGCCCTTGCTGCACCTATGTCCCTGCCGATTTCTTTGATATGGTGTGGCTGTGCCCCAAGATCCAAGAATTTTTGTCTTCTGTGTTAGCGGAATTAACTAACGTGTTGGGATGGGAGGTGGACCTTTCCCCCGTGATGCTCTTGCTGGGGGTCTTGGAGGTTTCCAGGGCCTCGAGTGGAGCCCTGGGCGTACCTGTGTACAGCTCTCATGGTGGCCAAATGTGACATAGCCACCCGATGGAAAAATCCTGACCCCACCATATCGCAATGAAGACGTGGCATGGACTATTGCGCACAGCAAGAGCAGCCTGTATACGAAGCCTGGCGCTGCCCCTGAGACATGATCAGGTCTGGGGGAACTGGCTAGGTCAGTTGGAATGAGCCTGCACTCCACGGTATTTCCACCACTTTTTGTCCGCCGGATGAAATTATCACTGTATCCATTTGACCTGTGTCCTGCTCACCTGGTATGATAACTGTTGTTGTACTATATGACAACTGGAGCTGTCCCGAGTGCTCTAATGTCAGTTTATTTCTTTCCGCACTTCTGTACACGGATCCAAAGCTAGCTCCTACTTTTTTCATCAGTTGATAAACTTTATTCTCCCAAAATTTTCCAGTCAGTCCTGTGCCTCAGTGAGGATGGCTCTGAGGCTTCTGGGACTGTTGGCTTCTGCATTCTGCTCATCGATTTTGCCAGATGGCATATGCAAGCTCTCCAGTGGGGTCTGACGTCTAAGTGGGCTCAGCACCAGGGGAACCTGTCAGATTCTATTCTGGTTTTGGAGGAGACTGAAAATGAGCTCCAGTGGTGGCTCCTTGACTGCAATTTGACCAGTAGCAGGCCCCTCTCCCTTCCCCAACCAGAGTAAATATGGTGACAGACTTGTCCCTGGTGGGTTTGGACAGTTATCTGGAGGAGGTGCAGATCAGAGATCTCTGCTCTTCTGCAGAGACTCGCCATCATATCAACCTGTTGGAATTGTGGGCTATTGGCTTGGGGGAGGCTGTTTCAGGTCCTCATTGAAATACCACCACCATGTGGTATTGCAACAAGTAAGGTGGAGTAGAGTCCTCCTGGGCTCTGTACCAGGAATGGGGATAGCCCTGGCTCAATCTGCTGCAACGCACAGTATTAGCACTTTTGTACTTATGGTTCTCAAGAAAGCTCTCTCCCATTCTGGTTAACAATGGAGCTTGAGACTCCAGTATGCATTACTGCCACTAATTATTCTGCCACAAGTTCTGAAGAAGATCAAGAACGACAGGCCCAAGTCATCCTAGTGACCCTGGACTGGGCTGGGCCTGGACTTAGGGCTTCTGTGCATGAGCATCTGTCCTCCCATCCATCTGCTGATTTGGGAGGACCTTCTGTCATAGCAGCAGGGCAGGATCTTCACCCATGCCTGCACAATCTACACCTCCATGTGTAGAGACAGAGCAGCAGCAGTTGACTGCATTCAATTTCCCTCCCAAAGTAGTGGATGTTATCTTGGCAGCCAGGCGACCCTCTACAAATTCTATTTATGTCAGATGCTGGAACTAGTTTGTGGATTGGTGTGGCAGCCACAACACTGACCTGTTACAAGACAAACTTTAGCATGTCTTTATGGTGCTGAAGACCAGAGCAGCATTTCTCCTGAAGGACAATTTATAACTTTTTTGATGGTCATTTGCCCCCTCATCCGTCGACAGAGGTGGAGAGGCTCCATCATGTGAATCCCAAAAGAGTGCTCAGATTTACCTCGATCATACCAAAGACAATTGGGTGGACCACCAGTGGTTTGTAAGGTGCTCTGGGGTGAAGAAAGGCAAGGCAGTGCAGAAGAGGACCATATCAGGTGATTAGCCCTCTGCATCAAGATCTGCTACACAATGGCAAAAAAGCAGCCTCCAGAAGGAATGTGGGCCCATTCCACAAGAGCCAAAGCTGCTACCACTGCATTGGCACATGGGGTACATGTCTTGGAAATGTGTCAGGCGGCACAGTGGGTATCAGTATACACGTTTACGAAGCACTATTGCCTTGACATCCAGGTTCTAACAAAAAGGCATTTTTGCCATTTGGGTCCTGCAAGATGTTTTGGTCTAAGTCATTCCACAGACCCCCATTTAGGAAGGTACTGCTTTGGTATCTATTCTGAAAGTGAGGAACCTGTGTTTAATATATCTATTAGAAGAACAACTTACTTACCAATGGTTATGCTGTTTCTGGCAGATTCTCAATCTAACTACAGATACGTCACTGCTTTCCCTCCTCCCCTTTTGTTGGAATGGCTCTTTTTCCATCTAAATAAATCCCAAGTTAGAGATTTGCATAGCACACTAGCACAATTGATTACTTTTGGTCACCACGTTAGAGGGCTTGGACAATGTCTAGAAAATAACTGACATCAGGACACTTTGGTGGGCCTATACACAGCTCTAATTATTGCGGGCACAGTGGAGTTGACACAGAGCTGCACAACACCACCTGTCAGTGCACAGGGCTATGTTAAAAATCTTCTGGATTCAGTCTGGCACCTGTGGTTATGCTGAAGGTGAGGAATCTGCGGTTAGTTATAGCATCCACCAGAAAGAGTGTTACTGAAGGTAAATAACTTGTTCCTTTTGCCCTTTTCTGTCATCCTATGATTATGTCAGTAGCGAGGCTGGTGGAAAAAGCAGCCAACCTAATGATCATGACATGAAGCAAGATATGTGTGGCCTGGCTTTGACAGCCAGTGCCCATGTACTAGGGCTTACTATGCTTAACTGGTTCTTCATAATCTAGTAGGCATCCAAAATTCTGGTCCAAGCACTGGACTCTCTGTCCATCTAGTCACCAGCCCAACCACAGGTGAAAGTGCACTAACAGAACCATTGATCCTGGTTATCAAACAGAAGTTAATGAAGAAATTCCCACTTCAAGCCTGTTGTCGCCAAGTCATCGGACAACAAATGCAGGTCCACGAAGGATAATTGTGTCTGTGGAACACTTCAAAGGCAGTCAGTGGTAGTGATTGCAGCCTCCATGTAGGAAAAGGCTTCACCTTATCACATGTTCACATTGACATGGAGGCTAGATATCTAACTAATGTTATTGCTATCACGGCCAGCTCTGGTGTCCAGCTCTGGCACTATTTTGAATGGTACACATTCTTCCTGCTGGCTTATGACATAGTGAAGAATAGATTTAAGTTCAAAGTGGATAAGAAAGTAGCCAAGTAAAACAAACACCTTCATTGACACATATTTCTGATCCACGAACCCCAGTCTTTCCATATGCAGACAAATATGGTGGAAATCGTCAGACTTAAAGAAGGGGATCAGGATGGAGTCATCATTTTACCTTGGATGGGAAAATTTTGTTTGCCCTTGATGCTTGAAGAGGTCCTGCAGTTCTAAACGGGTAAAGTAATGACTAAATTGCTGAGTTTTATCCAGTCGGTAGAGGCCATATCTCAAACCTCCTTTAGCATTCAAATCTTTTAAAGTTAAGGATTCCTTTCACACAAAATATTTGGTTGTTGGTTACTCTTCACCTGCCTTGATCTTGAAATCCTCAAGAAGGTGCTTCAGTGGAAAAAATAAAGCCCACTCTCATGCCTACTAATGAGGCCTAGAATTGCAAATAATGTCACTGTAGCAACATGTTGGAGTTTTCCCTCTCTGCAGGATTACTACCAATGTTTTTTGCCTTTATCCCTCCTGGTTTCGGAACCTGTTTTTGTTTGATTTTAGGACTCTGTGCAGTTTACCACTGCTAAAAGTGCTTGTGCTCTCTCCTTTAAAATCAGTAAAATTGGCTTACCCCCAATTGGCACCTTTAATTTACTTGCAGGTCCCCAGTGGTAATACTTGTACACAGGCTCTGTAAATTAAAAGCTACTAGTGGGCCTGCAGCACATATTTTGCCAACCACTAAAGTAGCCATTTTAAACATGTCTCAGGCTAAGGTATTGCTGCCTTTGTACAGTTTTAAATTACCATATTGACCTGGCAAAATAAACCTTTTGTCAGACCTAAACCTTTCCTTTTAATACATGTAAGTCACCCCTAGGGTAGGGCCTAACCAGCCCATAGGGCAGGGTGCATTGTATTTCAAAAGTTGGACAAGCACTTTTGAGTTTTACATGTCCTGGTAGTGAAAAACTCTTAATTTTGTTTTTCACCACTGCAAGGCTTACCTCTCCCAAAGGATAAAATGGGGTGACCTTATTACATTTAATAAGGGATACCTTTTGCTTGGGGACAGGAAATATCATGTTTGGTCTCTTGTAATTTAAAATCCTCTTTAATGGTGAAATCTGATTTTTAGTCACAATTAAGAAAATGCCACTTTTAGAAAGTTGGCCTTTTATTGCCCTAACCATTTGGTACATGGAGCCTGCACACTGGGTCACATGCCTCGGTGTAGTTGGCCTTTGTGTATTCCTCCCAGAGAGTGTCACAAAGGGGGAATGGGTCTTGACGGATGGGCCATCCTGACGTGATGGGGAGGAGGGGAGGGTGAAGCTGTCAACAACCACACTTGCACTTCAATAGGGGCTGCCTCCTGAACTAATAAAGAACTTCATATTAGTCTTTTGTCACCCCAGACAATTTGGGGCCTGGTTAGGGGATGGAAGGAAATTCTAGAGCCAGATGTGGGGGATGTCTAGAAGTTTCTCTCACTTCAAATCTGGCACCAGTTATAAATATTGGAACCTAAGACCAACTCTTCAGAACTCTCCTGGACCTGCGGACTCTACAAGAAGAAGGTTTGCTCTGCTGCCTGAGGAGTTCCCAGCTGTTTGAGGACGACGGCTTCATCAGAACTGATGCAGTGCGACACAAGTCCTCGCATCACCAGCTCCAGATCGGTGACTTCAATGGAACTGACGCTGGGCACCACACCTCGATGCCGGACCTCGCATCATAGCTCCTGATCGGTGGCTACCCAGCACTGGAGCAACGCAACAAATCTTGACGCGAGCCTCTGCAATGCAGCCCCTGACCAGTGGCTTCATTGCCCCGACACAGCATGACACATCTTGATGGCAGCATCGCAACTTCTGATCAATGGCTTCGACAGCACCAACCCAGCGTAATGCATCTCAATGCGGAACTACTCACCGCAGCTCCTGCTCGACGGGTCCCCGAATTAGTGTGCTGCAAGCCTATGCACACTTCGTATCTTTATTCCAAGGACATAAGGTACTACCTCAGTGGGGCAATCCTTGTCCTGTACCCAGCCTGCGGTCCATCGCTGTTGGCCAGAACTTGCAATTCTGTCCCTCTTCAGCGTAACCAGATAATCATAATTACCACTATTTGCTTCTAAGCGCTATCTTCACTAAAACTGTGAAACTGCATAATGCCAGTTTTACTGATGTGATTTTTGTTGTTTTGCCCTTACTTTATTATATTTTACTCTATTTTTTTAAATTGGTGTGTTTAATTTCTTGTGTTGTGTTTTCACTTTGTTGCTGTTTGTGTGCTGCCTAAATTCTTTACACATTGCCTCTGACTTAATCCTGAATGCTTTTGTGCCAAACTATCAGAGGGTTAAGTACAGATTAATTTAGTGACTTTTTGTGGTTCACCCTGACCAGGATTGTGGCTGTTGCTTGAGTAGGGTTTCACCCTCCTCGACCAATAACCCAATTTCCCACACAACACTATCTCCAACAAGTACAGCATGGGAAAGAGAGGGTGTCATGGTACAACTTCTACTTCCACTACTAATGAAGTTTCCTTTCTGTGGTTCGCATCAGTTAAGCTCTGCACTCGAAGTTGCTGTTATAATTATCAACTTTTGGATGAAGAGCTAAAAGACTTCTTCTTTTAGGGACCACAAAGAGTTGCCCACCCTCTGAAAAGGGACCTGTTTGATTTCAACCTGCTAAAGCTTAAGATGTTTACACTGGCTAAGGTGCTCACACCTGTTAATACCAACAACTGGTTGTGTTCTTAGAACTGCCAGGACACAGACTAGTTTGTTGCCGGTCCAGCAGGCTTTCAGACAGTTTCTCAGTTTGACCTTACAAATTACGTACTACCCATACAAGTTCTTGTTGTTGCACTTCAGCCCAGCTCTCCAAGTATGTGTCACAAATCTTGCCTCCAATTTTTATCTACCTATGAGATCTATTGACTATTCTTCTAGGACTCTTCAGTGTTGCAATTTTTCAATCAACAATCCAAGATCATCACTGACACCCTCCGAGAAGATTCAGTTTATATGGCCTATTGATTGTTTTATTAATAATTTGCTGCAACATGATAGCACACAGTTACCACCTTGATTGTCCTGGTGACTCCTGGAGCAGAATTCTAGAGAAAAGATCAAAGTTTGAAGACTTTTCACAGTGCTGGTAGTTTTGAGTTAGATGGATTTAAGAAGGTCCATCAGCATGCAGCCTGATTGTAGAAATAGCATCCACCGGGGCAAACAGAAGTCATACATTTTAATGAGGGCTACGTATGCTTAGAAAGGTACAGACTGAGAAACAATCCCTGTGGAACTCCGGTTGTAAGAGGTTTAAGATTCCATCTAAAAGTAGAGCGATAGCTAGCTTGTGAAAGTTAATAACGGTTGCATTCCTTTGAGTGCTGCACAGACAATATCCATATTTTGAAGCCTCTTTATGACCACTAGATGGTTGACAGTGTCAAACGCTGCCAACAGATATGACAAAATTAGAATGGTGCCACTTACGTGTTTGTGCACTTATCTAATGTCATCAAAGGACATAATATAGGCTTCCATGGGTCCCGTGCTCACTGTGCCACTGGATTTAAGCTAGCACGGCTGATGAGGGGTGATTCCCCAAAACCGGTCCTAGAATGCTTTTTTCCGGTCCAGGGAGAACCTGGCCTGGCAGTTCTGGCTGGACTGTTCCCATGCAGAGCAGGGTCAAGACTGATTTTGGAGGCTAGAGAGAACAATGAAATAGGTATGCAATATATGATTTAAGACGGTCCACCTTGGGCCATCCTGGGATTTTCCTGCCAAGAGCATTTTGCCTCCAGAAAGAGAGTACTTGACAAAGGAGAAAGTGAATCTCTTAGAATACAAGACAAACAAGATTAATTTAAAGGACTGTTCTTTGGCTATTCATACATTCTCCCTGAATTTGATATAATGTAACTTCATTTTAAGTAGGCCGACACTCCATTTTCTGTATTTTTGCAGAATCATCAATGTCTACCATTGACGGAGATGTTGTCTGTCCTGATCTATCCAAGAACCTATAAAAGTGTTGTCATTTAGATATAGACATCAACAAGACACGCAAGTCAACATCAGCCTGGCACAAGTGCTTTGATTTTCTCAATTTCAAGGTCAAAGAAGAACAATAACCAAAACATTGTAGTCTGAATTGTCATAGTTTTACCATATTTTCCTAAAAGAATGCATCTTAAGCTAGCACCTTGATGGTCATTGGTTATAGTAAACATTCCCTTGGTGAAGCAGCTCCTTGTTCACAGGCATGTAAAGAGATTGCGCAGTGTTGTTTCAAAAGCACTTCCCTCTGCATGTGATTCGTTTAAATTGGCCAAAGTGGGCTTTGCAGGTGAGTCCAACAGATGTTGCATGCGGGGTCCTGTAGTGCTTTTGTAAAAATTGTTACCCAACAGTGGGTTCTGTGCTTTTCCCATGTTGTTCGTACTGTTTCCTAGCCCTCCAGTGGGCCTCCCAAATGAAAAGTGTTCAAATAGTTTATGTCTGTCTGCCTTTCCACTGACAGACTCTGAACATTTCCATGTCCTGTGGTCCCCTGTTCAATTGTGGGGGGTGCAGTCTTCCCAGCTGGACTACTGTGAAAAAAATGCTTGCAATTTATCCTCTATTGGAAGACGCACACAAAGGCAGGTGAATTCAATCGATTTCTTATTGAGTCGAAGTGAGCATTTTCCATTTGGAATTATTTCTTGAGCCTTACGCGTTTTGGAGCAGCAGCTCCTTGTTCACAGGCATGTAAAGAGATTTTTATTTTTATTCATTTATATGTTTTTTATTATTTTTATATACAGTATATAATCACAAGTACTGTTGCAGGGTTATCCACGAGTGGCAGAGATCGTTTGTACATTGATGCATATGTAGCTACCCCTTACTTCTTATCTTTTGACAGTGAAAGAGGTGTAAGGAGGAAAGGACAGAAAAAAATAGAGGTGAAGCAAAAGAGGGATAGGACAGGCATATAGAGAGGTACAGTCTCTTGGCATTACATTGGTGACAGCTATACAAACTGCATTACGACTTTCAGATATTCAGGGACTATGAGTCTATGAGACTATGAGCTCTGTTGTGGTCTGCGCATTTGGTTCGAGGATCGGTCAGCTAAGTGTGGAGGCCAGTTGTTTATGGGGGTTTATAAGGATCCAGGTACGTGTCCAGAGCTTCCCACAACCCCCTCGAGAACGCTTTCCAGGGTGAGTGCTGTAGCGCGATGCTGTCCGCTCCTCTGAGGTGTGTGACCCAGTTGATACATCTTTTGTAGTTAGTTGTGCTTGTATCTTTCCAGTTGGTTAGTACCACTTTAACCGCTGCTGTCAGTAAAAGGTCTATTAGATCTTTATCCCGCTCAGAGCTTAAATTCGTGTGTATAACCACCGTTGTGAGGGAGGCGAATTAACTAAACTCTGGCTGCTCCGCAAAGCTTTCTGGACCCCAGCCCAACTACACACACTAGGACTCAGGGAGGACTCCCTCTGCTGGAACTGTAACAAAGTGAAGGGGGATCTAGCACACCTTATCTTTCATTGCCCAACACTCAAGGTATTCTGGGGAAAGGTATTTGACTTCATCAATAATGTAAAAGAGATTATTAGCCCCACTAGGGATCACTATTCACAGTAATATATTGCAACCAACTTCTAGTTTCTCTCTTTGTATAATGGGCATAGACAAGACTTATTTTCACTTTTGTTTTTGCAAATGTTTTGAGGAAATGGATAACCTAAACGTAGGGCTCATTAACAGCACAGTCAGCACTTTCTTGATATTTATATAAGTAATGCCTCTGCTCAAGCAAACCCTCAGATTGAGTAAATGTAAAACCATTCTGCAAGTTGTGTACCCAGAAAGGATCCTGTTGGATATGTACTAAGAAGATACAATCATGCTCAAAGGAAATTCTTCACACAATGACCTTTGAGAAATTGTACTGCCCTTTCTTTTCTGACCCAGGGCCTGCTTACTTAACCTTGGCATGGCTGTATTGTGCCTTTTACTTTATTACCCCTTGGTCTGGAGACGAGTGAATGTGGGGGTCATAGATAATCCAACTATGGCACCTCGTGGTTTCAGGGGAGATCTCTTGACAGCCTGTTGCTTGCTACTTCCACAAATATAGCTCTATTCAGTAGTAAAGTTACAGCTTTATTGAGCATTGTTTCCACCCACATGAATAGGGGATATACTGCCAGGAAGCCAGTTTCATGCAAATCCCAACGGATTATACAGTTTGAAATTTACAGTTTAAACTGTACTCAAGGGTTACATTACTGCTTTATGCTTGCTCTTGTTTGACCAGACTGTCCTATGTGCTGAGACACTGCAGTTACAGATACTCACTTGATAATATGAATGCTCATTGATGTGTTGTGTTCTGGGTATGGTAGTAAATTTGGAAAGACAAAGCGTGCATGGAAGTTTCTACAAATGTCCCTCTTACCGGATAGATGTACGCTAGCTCTATTATGTATGTGCACTGATTTTCACTAGTAGATGTCTCAAACCCTGAAAATCAAAGACAGTTCTAACAGAAAGTTATTTGCCACTGGGTTGTAGAACCGCACCCTAAGTCGAAATGCTAAATCCAGCTGAGGAGTCACATTACTGTTAAAAGTTTATGAATGAATGCTGGCCATTGAAAAGTAAGTTGGAGATAATGTTCAAATCCCAGCAAAATCAACTGAACATTATATTCTATCTGGTATCAATAAAAAAGAGAACAATGCCAAAGAGACACTTCAGTCCACACTGTCTTATATATGAACATTCATTAGTAATCTTAGGCCTTCATGAGTGTGGACGTTTGTTTCAACAAGATGATTAACCCTTTTAGATTAACAGTTGGGATGAAAAAGAATATTTAATAAAAGTGCCATATAATCACCTTGGAGAAAACGTGCCATTCTACTGTCTTGAATATTGTTTGTTGACTAGAAAGTCAACATGTCCAGGACAGATAGTTCCTTGACTGTTTGGAAGCCCATATTCATTAAAAAATGTCTTTTGTGAGGAAGTGGAAAATATCAGTAAGTAATTAAACTACATTGAAACTGTGTTTCTTTTAGGTTACTATGCTTGGAGGAATGAACAACGTGGATCTTGGTTCATTCAATCTCTTTGCAAAGTCATCACAGAACATGGGAGACAACTGGAGATCATGCAGATCCTGACCAGAGTCAACTTCATGGTTGCCACTGATTTTGAGTCTGACCACTCACACACTTATTACAACAAAAAGAAACAAGTGCCTTGTATTACTTCAATGCTGACTAAAGAACTTTACTTCCAAACATGAATTCAATATGTATAAAGTCTTTCCTGACAGAGAGTGTAAGCTGTCTGTTTACAAAAAGTCTGCTTACAGCGCACTTAGAGCCCATCCATTGCATACCATTGGCTGACTTTACTGTCACCTTCATTTGATTGTTTTTTATTTGTTAACTTGTGTGGGCTTTCTTTCTTCTGTTCGTCTCTCCCCTTGAGTTTGACCATATTACCTATGTACTTCCACTGCTCACTTTTCAAGCACTGATTTTTTCTTTTTGGCTAAGTGCTCCACAAGTGTGCATGTGTTTTTATCAGCTGTCTCCCTGGTCTACTTCTCTTCTCTCCTCCATCGCACTCCATTTTGCTCCCTCGTGCCATATGTTTGTCCACCACTCACTTCTGTTATGCACTCACATGTGTGGGCTTTACCCCCACAGCTCCATGTTGCTGTTTCTTGGCTATGTCTTTTGCTTCACCCGTGCCCTCCGTGTTGCCCCCCCAACCACACCCTCTCTGTTGCTTCCGTCCCCTGCCTCCTCCATATTGCTTCCCCTATCTGCTTTTAAAGAACAAGCTTTTGTTCTTTTTTTAATTTACTGATTCAACTCTGATCAGTAAATAAAAAGAAAAAAAAAAGCACCCATGTCATTTTGTTGGGCGTGTGCATGCATGGTGCGCATGCCTGAAAATAACGCATCCAGTCGCATCATAACTCTTTTTCACCTCTTTAGCCATGCTGCAAAGAATTGGGGAAGCTGTACCTCATAAGACCGGATTTGGTGGCTTAGTGAACTTATGTGTCCACTGTAGGGGCCTGTGTTCGACCTCCTGGTCACAGGTTCAAATTCTGGCGGGTCCGCTCAGCCTTTCATCCTTCTGAGGTCGATAAAATAAGGACCGTTGGGTAACAATAAACATCTGTTATTCTGCTCCAAGATGCCCTTAGAGGAACGTGTGCATCACAAATACACGTTATGTTACAGCATCACTAAACATCATTGGCAAAGCCAATAGGTCCCAAAGGCGAAGTATATTGGCTTTGACAACCCTTTTTGGATTATTAGGACTAATCTTACCTATTTTCTAAACTATGTGCAAAGGCTTCGGCTAAATATCTAGTATGAATTGTTGGTATGTCATGATCCTAGAAAGCCCACTGGTGGCATCAAATAACCCAGAAACTATAGTTGTATAGGAAAGGAATACATGTTTCTGATAACACTTTGAGTTGAGTGTCAACGTTTCTAAATGTGGAGAAACTCTACAACCCATTAATTTCTATGTACGTATTTGCAGCTTAGCTTTGATTTATGAGTTATGTAATATCTGAGGAACTTGTCTTGTCAATGCTTAAGTAAGAAAATACTTTACAATCTTATGCATAAAACTAAGGATTCTAAAGATTTCTGCTGTTTGTGAAAAGTCATTTATGCACAAGACCAAGCTGTAATTGTATGTAATTGTACACTACAGTGACCAAAGTTGACATCAAAGAGAATTACATTTGGCTCCTTTGGCTCCCATGGATAATGTTGTCAGTCATAGAGTGGCGTACTATGACAAGTTCTTGTAATTTAAAATGTTGTGTCCATCTGATAAACAGTTATACCGCCACAATACTCAGGAAGTCCTCATTGTTGAACTGAATCTATGGCATGTGCCTGGTTCGGATACAAGATATTTGTATCTGTACACTAGTGTCTGTTGTTTTTAGTGAACTAGTTTTACCTTTTTCAGTGATTCATGTTGATTCATGTTGGGTATAATGAAAATGCCATTTTGTTTAACCGCAGCCATTTTGTAGGCTTATGTTATAGCTATGCCTGCACTGTACTCACGCTTCTGACAAATTCAGCCTCCTTTTCTTATTAGTATTTGCAAGCAAAAGTTAGTGGATAGTCATGATATTCATGACATTGGCTTGCTGCAGGCTTTTCTTTTCTTTAGCATCCGCCAAATCCTACCTATCCGAAATGTGAGTGATCTACAACCCAGTATGATTGGCATCTACTGCAAGCCTGGGAAATCTCCAAGATAGATAAGTATTGACTTCCATCACCAGGAACATTTGTTACCCATCGTGATAATCACTAACAACCAATTCGCTCCCAATCCATTGTCAGCCATCTTAAACACAGTGCAACAAATATGTTAACCATGCCCACCTGCATTCCACAGAATATATCAACAGTCACAAGATGGAAGCTCAGTTGATTCACTACATGTATGAAATAATGTTTCATGAGAATCTTTAGTTCCTTTTATCAATCATGTCCATAGCACACTTCTAAACATTAAAGTCGCAAACAAACCATGCCACATTCAACCATAAAACTGATCTACCAATGTTTGATGTTTATGTTATTTGTGTTTAGCGTACCCAGGTACATACAAGGTCTAAGAAACATACAGAGTATTAGCTCCATCTGCCAGTCACATGAGCTAAGGTAAGCACCCATCCCAGCAGTTGAACTGCTGAGAAACCAATAAGCAAACTAAATCGCAAGTAGTCAATTAGGCAATGTTGCTTTATATTTTTAATTTATCTTTATTGTATTTTCTACTTATAGGAAAAAAACACTTAACCAAAGCCCAGGAATGGCAGCTCAGATCAACAACATCACAGTTTAGAATACTAGCATTCTGCTTGCCAATCCACATTATAAAATACACTGATAGGGGAAGATTGTTTGTAATTTACTTACAATACACTTGTTTATGCTGGTGGTCCTACCTATCTACCAAACATGTAGTTCCTGATTCGAACATATAACACATGTTATTTTATAGGATCCATCAAGCACCCTCTTCGTCTCACTCCCTCTGCTATTATACTTCAACAAACCTTGAACCATCTCATGGTTCCACAACAGAGAGTGGTTTTACCTTCAGAACACCATCAGCTTGGCAGAATTGTCACACTTGGACACCTTTCTTAGTAAAACTATTTTGATGGTGTTCAGCCTCCCTCTCCTCATCGTTCCAAAGGCTAAGTAGGAAAATGTGGAATCTGCGTTTCTTATTGTACTTGAAGGTGCCTGATCCTTGGCTGCTCACAGCCACAGGACTGGCCTTCAACCTCCTTACTCTTTTAATCGTTCAAGGTGCACCTTACTCGTTGGCACTGTTTGATACAAAGCAGGGTTTCCTCAACATATAAGTCAACAATGTGGACATCCACCATGACACAAAAAAAGTCTCATCCTCCACTGATGCAGCCAACCCTGAACTCTGCAATTCTGTACATACTCTTGTTAAGTGCAGGGTTCTCTGTTCTCTTTCATTCTTCTTCTTCTCCATTTCTGACTCATCCTTCTCTTTTGAATTTGGCCACTCCTCACCTTGCCAACCTTATAAGTTAGCCAGTCAAGCTGGGCTTGATCCTGGAGATGGACAGCTTAACCCATCGCAGAGCATCTGAGAGTCAGTCTTGAATGATGCAATAGTTACAGGCACACTTTTCACGTCCGTGTGTTTCTTCACGCTGACCTTCTTCAGTGGTTAGAGAAGCCGTTATCCTCTCCTATTCCCCTCTTTCAAAGTTGTTTTTAAAGTTGTTTTGGGCTTAGCATCACATAATTCACCTTCTGCACTATCGCAGATGCTTCATGTCTGGAGGAGTGGACATTGTGCATTGTCTTTCACTCTACTCCAGCAATTGAGTTCAGGCCACTCAAGAATGACCACATATCTTACAAACTACAAGATGGACACTCAGCCAACAGAGTTCAAGGCCACACCAACATGCACACAAAAGGCAGCCCACGAAACGCGATAACTATACTTGCCTAATATTACCTGCACCTGATCTATATTACTGTCAGGTGTTACTTCCACAATGTCTGAAAGTTAATAAATCGCATTTATGGCTACTACAAAGAACCAGGAATGCAGGGATAGGTGGATGCCTGGGGATTGTGCAGACAGTGCATAATTGTGCAGGTGATGGCCACAGAACTCATTTTTGGGGACCAGGGCTTATTTTTCATATTTATACTTTGACCCAAAGCAAGAGCAAGAAAGGCAGAAAAAGGAGAAAGACCACGGAACATAAAAAGTGATAAAAGGAGAAAGCAGGTTTGAAAAAGATCCTGCAAGTGTGAGTTATAGAGACTAGAAATGTACGTTGGTGGAGGGAAGCAGCAGGGAGCAGAATTAAGACTAGGATGCCCTGGTATTTATCAACACCACCAGCATAACCTTATGCCTGTGGGTGGTCCTCGTGGCTGTGTCTCACACAGGTGCTCTCTTCCACCACTTACCGACTGGCAGTCCAACATCAGCAGGTAGACAGTCAATCATGCTGTGTCATGTCATTGACAGGGGAGGAAAGGAAGGGGAGCTTTGGTCTTCAGCCTCTCTGTGGTTTCCTACCTTCCCACAACTAAAAAACTCGATAGCGATGCCAGTGCAGACTACCCAAAGGTCAGGTACACAGCAGAAAAAAGAAGTCGAATCAGCCCGAACTGAATAACCAACTTTTAAAATGTTTACGAAAAAGTGATTCCATCTAGACCTGTCGTATTTGAAGAGGTAGTGAGTTCAAGAGCTTAGATACTAAATAGCTAAAGGAGCTGCTCTTGATGCGTACTCTCTTTACAGTGGGGATACAAGCCACCATGGCCCCCGAGGATCTGAGGCTCTGCAGGAGAGTACGGTTTGATAAAGGTATGCAGATAGCTAGGACCCTTGTTCGTAAAAGCCCTATAACAATAGCACAGGACTTTGAATGAGAGTCTTTTCTTCAGAGGCAACCAATGCAGCTTAGAAAGTGCACTCCCCATGGGGGCCCGTCTAGGAATGTTTAATAGAAGACAGCTGCAGAATTCTGCACACGCTGAAGTCTCATCAGCCGGGATTGTGATACACCAAACACAGAACATTCCAGTTGTCCAGACTGGATGTAGCCAGTGCCTGGAATACTGCTTTTTTTGGAAGATTCAGGCAGGAAATGGAGGATTTTTAGGTCTCGCCTGAGCCAGCACATGCGCTGTCTCAGGCGAGACATTTAGTAGGTGGGCTTTTAAAGTGCTACCCCACGCTTTGGCTGGCCTAGCGCATGCGTTCACGCGCGACCCGCCAGCCTTCAGCACCATCTGTCTTTCCTCTCGCTTGCTGCCTACCTCTGCCCCTCCCCCACCGCGTCTCGCGTTAATTCGCGTTTACAAGCGTTCGGGATTCTCCCAGTGGGTGCATCTCCGTCAGGCTCGCGTTTCCTAATCGCCGCTCTCGTTTCCCCTCCCCACTCACTTTTCTCTCGCTTCCATTTCTTTGTCTCACCCTTACTCTTCCACGGACACTTTTCCTAGACACCCGATCCCTTTTCATCCCTTTTTCCGGTTGCTACTTTCCACTGTTTGCTCTTTTCTTCTCTACCTCTTTGTTTTTCTAGCGCTCTTCTCTTCTTTCCTCGTTTCTTACTCATCCATCTTGCCTCGTCCTTTTCTTTCTCCTCTTTTTGTCTCCTTCCGCTTTCCTCTCCCCTTTTTCGTTGCGAGTTCCATGACTAGGGTCCACTTACAGGAAATCTACTTTGAAGCGAGAGTGTTCGCGCTCACTGTTGTGTAACTGAGCCTTCTTGTGGCCTGTAGTGAGTGAGAAATTTGCCGTGGTAAATATGGCCTTTCCTTTTGATAAGAAGACTTTGTATACCTCTAGCCTAGTAGTTGTACGGGTAGTGAGTTCCTAATAAAAAGAAAAACTCTCCCATTGAATTACCCATTAGCCATCAATTTAAAGGAGAGGACAAATAGATGTATACATACATGAGAGTAGTTGAATAGTTTATATAGTCGGTATGTGGTTAATGGGCATATGAGACAGAATCACCCATTGCCACAAACGAATCCATTTTGTAACTTTAGCAGGCAGACAACCCTTTATGCATTTGAATACAAGGCTGCAGGCGTTGCTGGAGTGAACTGCAAGCCCCAATGAGCATTGCGCCAGGAGTAGCCATCTTCCTGCACTTTTGCACTCAAAAGCGCTTTTGATCTTCTGCAACATGGACCATACAGAGGCTGCAGGGGCTGCTGGAAGGGCCTACATGCTCTGGCAAACATCGTGCCAGGTGGCGCCACCTTAATGCACTTATGCGATAAAAAGCGAGGTTGATATCCCGCAGTGTGGGACGTTACTGAGGCTTCAGGAGTTCCCGGAGGGGACTACAAGCCACAGTGAGTATCATGCCAGGAGGCGCCACCTTCCACACTTTCGCTCTCAAAAGCGATGTTAATCTCCCCCAGTAGGGGATGTGCCCAGACCCGTTCTGTGCCAGGAAGAGGCGGGGCAATGCCACCCCCTTTGGTTCTGCATCCAAGGTAATGTGACTCCTTTGCTCCGTGGCATTTGAATAGCTGGTACTGGGATTGAGAATTGTTTGGTTGTGATCATACCCAATTCTGGCTTTTCATACTTGATTTGCTGTTTTCTGGGGTGTCTCGTACTCCGAACTTTAGCTGGCTCTTTCCTTCCGTTTTTGAGACCCCGCCCTATTTATGTACGCATTATGGGGATAAGAAAAGTAGAGGCATTTAATGTTACCGATGAGCGTCCTAGAACTAGCACCACTATTTTATCCTTTTTTAACTAGTGCAGTGGGTGCTCTCTCTGAGGAAATCTACTACGCAGAAGAACATCTAACTCACTCCAGCCGGGAACCAGACTTTACATTGGAATTAGGGGAGTAACAAGCACTGGCATAGCCAATAGGTCTCGCCTTTGGGACCTTAAAAGTGTTAGCTATTTAACAGTTGATAACAAGGATATTGTGCTGCATAACTAAATACTTATAAGGTCCCAAAAGCGAGACCTATTGGCTATGCCAATGCTTGTTTTGAGGGTTTTTAAAATCGAGAAACATTTCCCTAAAAGGGCCATGCTCTGGCTGTCTCATCAAAGCAGATGCCTCGGTTCTTAACCTTAGGTTTAGGGGGAGGTAAAGGGCAGAGACAGCATGGCCACCACGCAGAGGACCAGATTGAGGGTTTGCTTAGAAGGGGTCCTCCATTTTACCTGCATTCAGTTTAAGACAGTTGAGACCCATCCACTGGGCGATCTCGGACAGACAAGTCCTCAGCGAGGCAGCCATGCAAACCGAGTTCCGTGACAGGGTGAAGATCAGCTAAGTATCATCGGTGTACGTTATGATGTTAAAGCTGTGTCACTTGATGATCTCAGCCAGGGGGCACATATATAAGTTGATTAGGGTTGGGCTGAGAGAGGAGCCCTGAGGCACCCCCTGCTACAGCAGAAAGGTTTTTGAAACACCTGAAAGGTGCATTCCTGTGAGAAAGAGGCAACCCAATTCAAAACTTTGTAGCTCACACTGCAACTCCACAAACGGCTGATTAAGAGGTTGTGGGACACGGCGTTGAAAGCCGCACTGAGGTCCAATATAAGCAGTGCTGCGTTATCACCCTTGTCAAGGATTTGGCGGATGGATTTTGAGGTAAGCAGAAGGGCAGACTCCGTGCTATGGCGAAAGCCCGACTGCTTCCTGTGAAGTAAGTCCTTAGACTCAATTTAGACAAAAAGCTGCTGGTTGACATACTTTTCTGCAACCTTAGAAGAATTGTTTGGGCTTAGTTGGGTCAAGCAGAGGGTTTTTGAGGAGGAAAACTACCGTAGCATGCTTCCAGCGCTGTGGAACCTGAGCTGACGTGAAAAAGCTGTTAAGTAACTCACAGCACAGGCTGCACCACTTCCACTCCTCGCTCCAGGGTGGAGGGGGTGCTGGATCAAGTGGAGAGCCAGACTTGCCTGGCACAATCAGAGGGGACAATTCAGCAGGCTTGAAATGTGACAGCCAGGTGCTGTCAACTGAAGGTGGAAACCATGAATTGAGACACAAAGTGTCCTTGGGAATCCCAGGAAAGGAGGAATAAATAGATGCCACTTTATTAAAAAAAGAACTGAGCAAGAGATTTACAGCCCTCCTCTGAAGGCGGTGTGGAGGCTGAAACTCCGGTTAATGAAGGAAAATCAAGGAAAGACTTGACTATAGAGAATATTTCTCGAGATTAGTTCTGGGCAGCAGCGAATTGGTTGGTATAGAAATCGCGACAGACATGCCTTATGCGGCTATGGTATACCTTGAGGGTCCACTGATAATTAGGTTTGCTGGAAGGGTCACAATCTCTGTGCCACAGGTGCTCTAGGTGCTTGCAGCTCTTTTGTAAGTGAGAGTAATTCATCACCAAATAAATCGGCTGAAGGTTTAGTTCTGCACATCATCCGATTTCTCAATGGAGCGATTTGATCCGGTGCGCTGGATATTCAACTATTCAGTTGCAGATTAGCTGCGTTGACACAACTATCAAGGGTGGGTCATACAAGTCCAGCGCCTGAGTAAGACTGGCAGGGGAATCCCTCGCCCTTTTCCGTGTCCATACAGTGTAGCCAGAAGCAATTTTCCCACAATTTTTTTTTCCTCTGTGTGCGGCAGTGTATGGTCTCTGTGCGCTGCAGCCAAGGCTATGTGCACCAAGAACCCGACCATGCATGCAAGTGCAGTGGCAAATATCAGGGCACATACCACTCCAAATTTGTACTTAATGTGAAAAGAAGGTGCATTTCCAGATGTACAGCACCCTGTGAGGGGTCTCAAGACAGATTTGCAATTTATATACACATGCCATAGTCTTGATGGATGGTCAATACAAGAAATGGCAAGCCATGAAAGCCCCACAAAAAGCACTGATTAAAGTGAGCAGACCCAAAGCCCTCTCTCTGTATTACTTCTGGTAGATCACAGAAACAGCCTAATAGTGCTTATTCGCCTGGATAGAGCTCATGTTATTGGCCTCAGACCATCACTCTCTGTGGTATATAGATGCCAAAGTTTGGAGGTTCATGCAGTCTTGACACCTCTAGCACCCATTGACAGGCACTGTGTGAAACCAGCACTGCATTCTGCCTCAACTCCAGAGCTCTCAATTAAGTCCTGCCATAAAAATGCACCCACAACTTCTTCTCAAGACACCTGAATGCAACTCAGATCACAGTATGCACTTTACAAGTCATATGCTGCATAAACAAAATCCCTATTCGTATAATCTGGAAAAGCAAGTCCTCATGGGAAACTGAATGATGAAATACAATGTGAAGCATCAATATACATCAGTGTATTTTGTTTTAAATGGACTGGTAATAGGGTGACAGAAGCCATGAAGCAGCGCACAAACCACAGTTGTTTTCTATGGTGAAACGCAACATAATGAGCAAAAAATGCACAGGGATCAAGTGCTCAAGAAAGCAAACTGCTTGGAGCTATTAAACCAAAGCACAAAACAAATGGGGAGTCTCAGTTAAAAGTTTCATACATACACTACTTGCATGCTTGCGCCTCAGTAGCTTAGTGTGTTAGCTCAGTATTGCCCATAACAAAAGGTGAAGTTAAGGGGCCATAAGGCCTCTTTTTGTTGGAGTATCCTGGCTGGGAGCCTCACATTTAGATACAATGGAGGTGACACAAAGGCTCACATCTTATCACTTCACAGGTACTTAAGGGAGAAATGCTTTTTACTTTGTTCAGTCCCTGTATATATGTCAACACCCCCCCCCCCCCAGTTGTGCGAGCAGCTGACAGGCCCTCCCACTGTTCTTTCTTACCCTTCAATTATGTACACCAAGACCTTTTATGGTGTTAGAACGGCCACAGTTTATTCACATCATAAGTTGGCACACATTTGTTAACATGTTCGTTTCTGGCTCATCTTGGACTACAACATAAGGCATTTTTTAAACAGTTATAGTGTACATCTTATAAATTGTTGCAGAATAATAACCATAACTTCCAACTGTCGTGACTGCTCTAATTCTGTCACTTACTTGGTACAGCGGGTTGTGGCTATGAGGCTTCAACTTGCTACCGAATATCTGGCATTCCTGGCTCTATGACCATACCTGGGCTGCAAGTGCTGTGTCCGCACAGCGCTGACCATTTCTTACCCTCTTGTCTGCCCTCAAGTATACCTCATTAAGGCATCCCAAAGACCATGTCCGGGCACTTATCTCAAGAGTCCCTGCCGTAAGGCATCCCAAGGAACTTGTTTGGGCAATTGCCCTTTTACGTCCTTATGTGAAGATTCTCTTTTGTCAAACTTAGTGACCCCCGCTACGTTGAAGGTGGTTTACCGACCACTGACATCTCCCACCACGACCAGTCGCCTGCAGCTCGAGTAAATTTGTAATGTTAAGGGGGGACATTGCTTAATTCACTGGACGGATGGACCCCGTCCTTTATATAATCTCTGTGGAAACAACCAATGAAGTTGGCACATGCTTCTTAGTGGGGGCCCCCACCGCCCTTTTAATCTTGTGATGAACCCAGGGGGCCTCAGCCAATTATCTGCTTTGAGTGATGGGTGGGGCGGCACACCCATTTACTTTGTGGTGCACCCAGGGGGCCCCGACGATTGGTTGCTTCAACCCCCATGAACCAACCAGCACCTGTGCTTTCTGGGCTTAGTGGCTGCCTGTTCTCCTTACTGCCCCCGCCCCCCACTCCCGTAGAGGTTTGTTGCATTCCCTTACCCGACTGACTGCGGTCCCCGGCTCGCATGCCACCTAAAGGACCTTGCTTTCTAAAGGTCCGCTGGACGGATGAACCATATCGTCTGCGCAATCCCATGGGAGCTTGTGCGCAGCTTTGTTGTCTGTGGCTGTCTTGTCTCCCTTGTTCATCCGCATCTGCCACAGCTTTTATGAACAAAGTGAGTTTAATAATGATACATGGTAAGCATCTAGTTTTCTGGTTCAGACTTATAATGAAGACCCACTATAGGCTGAGTGCCCACTGCACACCCCTGACCCCGGCACCAGGGTCTCCAATGGCTCCATTGGTAGGGTCGGTGATACAAATGTAGCTTTCACTTTTACAATCATCCATATCCTTGTGCAAATACCCCAGTTGTTATGCCAAGGCGGTTGCCTAACCAAAAGGACATTTATAGCAACGGGGACATCAATCCTACTTGTTTAAAATAGTACTATTGGTTGACCTGTTTAGCAAGTCTCACCCACTGCAGAAATCACAAGAGCAGAGTCAGACTTTACTGCCCTAACCTAGCATGTGCATTTGTAGACGCACGTTTACCCTAGGGTATCTCGGCTCTACATACAGCTGTTGTCCAACTCACTGGTACTCACTCTTTCGATTTGAGAAGGTTGACAGGCTGAGTGGACCCCATAATTTGCACCTGTGACCATGCGGTCCAACACAGGCTCCTATAGTCTATGCATTAGACAACTAAGACAGCATCTGGGCCCACTTTAAGCTTGAGTGCACAACACAAGTGTTACTGTTGGCAGAGGCGATTGACAATCATGCCCAAAACTCACTTTGCTTAAGAATGAGGTGACGGCAGTGCCCCAATGCCTTGCTTTGTGCAGGGCCCAGTTATCGCTATTAACTGCTGTAATGGGAAGGGGTAGTGTAAACTCCCAGGATTAAAATAAAAATGCCCGTCAGAGTAGCAGAGTGCTGTACACACAGCATGCAAGATAAACAGAAAAGGTAGATATTAAACCTTTATGTTATCAGGTAAGTAAAACGTAAAAGAAGAACCCAGGTAATATAAGGCATAAGGTCTTACAAATGTGCCGGATACCTCCTGGCCTTTGCCTGTTCAGTCCCCCTTTCTCCAGCACCTTATGAGGGAGGGTCATGTCCATATCTGGTCTCCGGAATACATGGCCATATTTGATGCTACTAAGACGTACGCAAAAACAACAGTTATGTTAAATCCATTTGTACCGCGCACAGATACTCAGCAGAGTGTCCCGGCGCGAGCTCCAAGGAAAGGAACCACTAACTAGAGAACTATTCAAAACAGGAAGGTTTTAAGCTTCTTTTTAATGATCAGGAATACTGCGTAGGGTCAGAGGTAAAGCATTCCATGCCAAAGCAGCTTTGCGCACAAAGGAGCTCCCACCCAGCCTCTGACGTTTGAATCTCGGGGTCAACATCAGGAACAGGGAGGATGACAGCAGCTCTCTCACTGGTTTATAAAAAGCAAACCTCTTCTGGGGTTGATAGACAGAATGCAGAACAATGTCATACATTCACCCCAGTACAGAGATCTGGGCCTAAATCCATCGTTTTTTTGCTCACCATGCCTTTCCAGTTTGAACCCAGTCATATGCAAATCAGTCTTGACCATGTGCCTCATGGGAACAGTCCAGCCCAAACTGCCAAGCCAGGTCCTCGATGGACTGGAAACAAGCATCCTAGGACCAGTTTCGGGGTTTAACCCCTCTTCAGCCAGGATAGCTTGATTCCAGTGGCATGGAGGGCACGGGACCCACGTCTGGGCATACCCTTCCCACTCGGGGAGACAAATGCAAAAACAACAGTTGAGGGACAGAATGCAGAACAATGTCATACATTCACCCAAGTACAGAGATCTGGGCCTACATCCATCGTGTTTTGCTCACCATGCCTTTCCAGGTTGAACCCAGCCATATGCAAATCAGTCTTGACCCTGTGCCTCAAGGGAACAGTCCAGCCCGAACTGCCAAGCCAGGTCCTCGCTGGACTGGAAACAAGCATCCTAGGAACGGTTTTGTGACGTACATAACCATTGCCCTTACGATTGTACCTACCCTTCTTTGTAACCTGAAATCGCTGTGCCTTTCCAGCTTGAACTCAGCCATATGCAAATCAGTCTTGACCCTGTGCTTCATGGGAACAGTCCAGCCCGAACTGCCAAGCCAGGTCCTTGCTGGACTGGAAACAAGCATCCTAGGACAGGCTTTGTGATGTACTTCACCCTTGCCCTTACGATTGTACCTACCCTTCTTTGCAACCTGAAATCGCTGTGCTTTCACAACCCATAGATTTCGGGACTACATTTGCTCAATATGAACTGGGCCTTGACTCACTGAATCGCTGTGTAACCAGTATAACCCTATCCGGAACTGTAAAGGCAAACTCTCAAGCCAATGAGATAACTCTGGCTATCGTACTGGCTTGTGAATTTTCATGTGTTAGAATTCACTGTTGCTTTAATCAAAAGCACTGTTCCCAATTTGGAAACTCGAAGGCTACGATGCCCTGCAGAGCACTATACTCCGCAGCCTATAGTACAAGATTTAAAGAGAAACTTAGTACTTAATCCCTTTCGATGTATGCTTTTACAACGAGTCTAACCTGCATCATGGGCCAGCTTACAAAACCCCGATACCCAACTTTTTCAATCCAGACTTCCCGCCTAAAGCTAGCTAATAAGGTCACTGATGCATTGTGGCAACAATATATCAGCTGAAGCGACAATCTGGTTCATCATCGTCCTTAGCCTACCAACTACCTCCAAGTCAAGCCTGGTGCAAGCAGAATATCGCATTTGATTCCCAGGCATTACCTGTGTTTCACTAAAATCATGAATTATACGTGGCTTCCTAATTGAAGAGTGTCATTATGCAGATAATAAACCCCTTAACGGCTCTGAGCGAGCAGGTAAGCCAGGTAGGGGTGGGCTATTGCCCCCAACCCATAAGCATGAACCAGCATGCTAGTTCCGCTTTCGATAGGCCACTGCTGCATCTCTACATCCACACTGCCCAACGTTTAATTAATTCCACAGTGTAATCTCTATGCGTGGAATTTATTTGCCACGAGTAATCTCAGAAACCGTGGCCGCAACAGGCGACCGTGTTGCTAAAACTGCGTCTTTAGGGCTTCTCCTGTGCAACAGTTCCCTTTTCAGGTTATCGGAGCTTTCGGGCCTTGCCACAAAGGTCAACCTGCTTTGCTAAAGATGCCCTTGACACCCTGGCTTTAGGGAGGATATGACACCACAGACCGACACCCCTGCCTTTGAACGACAGATCCCGCCCCACATGTTCGTTGTCTCACTTTTTAAGTTAGGGGCATTGGTGAGCGATAACCAGTGCTGCCTGAGCCCCCGGCTCGCAAAAGGCCCGGTGAACTGCCCAGGAAAAAAATCAATAGGGTACTATTACTCCAATGTAATGGTGTTGTTCCGCAATGCTCAGCAGCAAATGATATCTTTATACAATGGAATGCAGGTCTCGAAGGGACTCTGGTGGGATCCAGACCCTACATGAGACCAGCACCGGTACATTGAAACAGATAATAAACCACATCATGTTCCTACTTATTCCTCTGAGAGGTCCCCTGCATGTTGAACAGTATGATTAAATGGTGTACATAGCATTTCCCGACTTTCGTTCCATGCCCCCCAGATTCTGGTCCATTTTTGTGGGCATCCTCTTCCCCCATATATCGCCAGCTCCACCTGCATGCACCAATCCATATCTGATTCCCACTCTCTGAATTTGAGCCTGATTATCCCCTTCCAGGATCTCGCTCTATTACGCTTTGCTATCATGCACCCCAGGGAGACCCATATTTTCTCAGCCCACGAGAGATCCGTAGCATCCCACGTGTTAAGAAGGCACCATCGCGGCGTGACCTCCATTGTTTTCTGACATATTGAAAGCAGTGCCGACGTTACCTTCCCCCAATATGTCTGGAGAAGCGGGCATTCCCACCATTTATGCATATATGTTCCTGTCAGCCCACAACCCCTAGGATACGTCGGGGAGGTCCTGACCCCCATTTTGACCAACACTGAACTAGTATAGTATGCTCAGTGTAGGAGTTTGAGTTGGATAAACTTAAATCGGGATCAGAGTGCCACCTCCCGGAGTGACACCAGTGCCTCCTGCCCGTCCTCGTAACTAATATCCCTCACGTCCTCAGCCCATTTTGCTCGTGTTTTCCCCATTGCATCTGGGGTGTTATGAAGTATTTTTCTATATGTCAGGGAGATTGCCCTATCATGGAGGTAATTGTCCTGCAGTCTATCTTTTGGTGGTGAGGAGACAGGTAGATCAGAGCCCTTGGGTATCGCACTCTGCAGTGCATTTCTGGCCTGAAGGTATCGGAAGGTTTACCTTGCGTTCAGTTTGTGGTCCCGTTGAAGGTCGCCAAAAGGTCTCACCTTCCCACCCACCCACATATCTCCGACTGTGGAGAGTCCAATCAGGTCCCACTTGTCAGACCCTGGGTGTTTTTCCAATAACAAAAACAACCAACGAATAGTAGGGTGTCTAAGGGAACATTTACAGACCAGGTGTGGATATATTCCCCAATAATAACTCACAATACAATAAAAGTATCCACGGGTCTAATGAGTCTAAACAGACCTTCAACAAAGACCTAAATGACTGTGATCCTATTCTCAAAGGAAAATAATTAGAACAGGAAAATCCTTTAAAAAGGACGGATTCCCATCACTCACCAAAGTGACATGCTTCATCATCTGGGATCTCCTCCTGGTTACACACTAGTGCAACCAAGGGCTGCAACCCTCTCCCTAAGAGAGGGGAGCTCACGGATGTTTTCAAAACAGTGCAATGTATATGGAGAGCTCTATATGATCCAACAGATGTGACAACATGTTATGTATAAGAGTGATGGGCGCAGTGCATGAATGTGAAAAGTGAAGATAAAATTGGGTAGCAAGAGAAAAAGATTTAATAGGTATCTCCTGTTATCCACATTAAAAAGGAAAAAAAAACAACACCTCCGTATATGGCTCAGAAGTAGCCTGGGGTACTGACGGACAGAGCGGGACCTCATTTCCTGAGCTGTCGCCAGGTGAGGTGAGGTCTATTCCTCATAAGACACAGGTGCCAACAGGCTACTTCTGACCCGTATACGGAGGTGTTGTTTTTTTCCGTTTTTTTGTTTTTGTTTTTTCATCGCTTGTCACTACGCAGTAGCAATATTTCATTGTGGTTCTGAGGAAGGCCAAGGATTACTTATAATCCATGTGGCTGAAACATGTAGACCCAGTTATTACATCTTTGCGCCCCAATTGCATTGACAACTTCCTCTGTGATCAAAGTTGCATCTAGATCCTCGACTTCCTGTGGCTCACGGACAGGCAGCCTGAGGGTGACCAGTAGCTCCTGCACTTCATCATGTGTAGCGGCCCCTACAGATGCATAGATCTGCTCAAAATGGTCCGCAAATGCCTTAGCAATCTTGGTCCTATTATGCAGCATTATGCCATCTTTGCCTTCGATGATGGAGACCCATCTATTGGCTCTTTCCCGCCTATCCAGCCAGGCCAGTAATTTACTCGCCTTGTCGCTGACCTCATATATTCGGAGTTGGGTGGCGCTGTGCTGGGCTCTAGCTGCATCTTCGGCGATGTCTTTATATTAAGTTTGTTTCAGAAGTAGCCTTTGATTGGTAGCTGAAGCGTTGGTTGTGATTAAGTCATGCTCCAGTTGACTGATCTCGCCCTCTATCTTCAGTAGTTGTTTTCTCTTTTCCCTCCGGTAACCAGTGATCGCAGACACCCCCCTCCCCGCACCACAGTCTTGTATGCCTCCCACAGCACTATATATGAATCTACAGATCCCTTGTTGTCCTTGAAATATTCCGTGGTCTCTCTGACAAGCTTCTTCCTGATAGCCGGCACCTTAAGATACCAGGGGTTAAGAGCCATCTCCAGATGTGAAGTGGGGGGAGACCCCCCGTAAGTTGTCACCATGGGAGAATGATCAGATATGCCCCTCGCAAGATAGGCAACCTCTCCAAACATGGGGATTTGATCAGCCTTACAGAGAATATAATCGATCCGGGACAAGCTCCCGTGCACCCCTGAGAGGTATATTGTAGGGAAGAGGGATTCTGCGCTCTCTACTAGACCCATGGCCCTGAGGAAATCAGCCATTAATTTTCCAGAGGGTTCTCCCTGTCTGGGCGGCTTTCTGTCCAACTCCCCATTAAGGGCGGCATTACAGTCTCCCCCCAACAGTAGGTCGCCCTCAGGTAGGTTAAGCAAGTGGGTGCCAAAATCAGCCAGAGTTGTTGAGTGTAATCTGGGCGGCACACAGAGCAATGTTATGTTAATCGACCTACCTTCCCAACACCCGGAAACTGTGACAAATCTACCCAGAGCGTCACATGTAGCTGCTGTATTTGGAAGGGGAAAGCTTTACGTAGGAGGATCCCTACCCCCCCTCGATCCCCTGGCATAGCTTGCATGCGCCACCAGTTTGTAACCCCATCTATTAAGTGCGCAGTAAGTGCTCCCTTGTATATGGGTTTCTTGGAGCAAGACCACGTCTGGGGCTTGCCGTTTCAGATACTGTAGGACCATTCCTCTTTTGATTTCATCTCCCAAGCCATTTACATTCCAAGTGAGTATTTTGAAATGACCCATTACCGAAGCCTTCTCAGAGTTACCATACATTTGGATGATGCGGGTAAGAATGTTTGTGCACGTGGGTAAGGTAAGGATAAAACCAGATGTTCAGGTCAGTGTACCTCCTTGGGGGCAATCGTATCAACAGAAAAAAAAACCCATTAATAGTCGTCCATGAGCGTCATTATACATTTCCAATGCACTACTGAATTGTCGCTCTGTACTGTGAACATGTACCGTTTGAATATCCCCCTTATACAACCCGAAAAACTTAAAACTTATGTCTTGCGACAGTGTAAAACAACCACGTCCCTCCCCACTCCCTGTAATGTGGACTTGGAACTGCCCACCTCCCAACCTTGCAGAGCGCCTTTGTACCCATACCTTCTTCACAACTTCGGGGAACGCAACCTGGCCGGTCCCTGACTTATCGCATTGTTTCCCCTGTTATGCCTACATTATGCAAGCCACTTGATCAGAGTTATGCCATATTTTTGCCTAAATAGCAAGACATCCAATTCGGGACCCGAGCAGACATTCTTCTTGGTGGTTTCTTAAAGTTGAAATCGATACCCTGCCCTTAGAAATGTGTTTTCTGAAGCATACGGACTGACAGAAGAGAGAAGAGTGCTGAGGCAGCTGCCCTTGCTGGAGGGGAAAGACATCTACTACGTAAAGGACATAGAAAATATTACAGGGCATGGTGGAGACATGGTACAGGATTAAAAGAAGCTTAAAGTTTCCTTATTTTGGAAATCTGGCCCCAATCTGGGACCCCCCGGGCTCTCCGGATTGGACAAAGGATAAATTGGCAAGTCCATTGAGGGAAGCTCGCATTTTGAGATGGGAACATTTAATGTATGAAGGACACTCAATAACATGGGAGATGTGTAGAGGAAGGACGACCTACATGGTGTTGAGATTCAAATTCCTCCAAATCCAGAGTTGGTACCAATCCCCCAGCATGACTATAAGGGGACCAAATTAATTTGAAGAGAGACTGATGTCAGGAACACTCATGAAGAAAGAAATTTCAGTCTGGTATTGGATGATGATTGACATGACGGGTGGGAAGTTCACATTGCCGCTGGAGCTGTGAAATGCTTGCCGGACTCTTCACTGGAGAACTTATGGCAAGTATCTATAACTATGCTTTATAAAGTAGTAAAACCTGCCTATTTAAGAAGGAACTATTTGTTTTCAATCCATAGGGCATATTGGACGCCACAAAAATTATCGAAATCTGGGAATGGAGGACAGGTGGCATGCCCGAAATGCGGGCAATTGAAAGAGCTAAGATTCAGTCTTTCTGGGAGGATGAGAGTAAAACTGTATTTGATATCCTGAAGATACAAATTCAGGTAAAAATATCTTTGTTTTTTTTTGGATGCACACTTAAAAATATAACCGAGGGCAATCAAAGCAGTAATTTATGCAATTCTTTTGGCACACAGGGAAATCTGCAGGAAGTGGGTGGACCCAACACCCCCCACACATACAATATCAGGACCGGATATTATCAGTAAAGAATATTGCTAGATTGGAACGGTCGGATCAAAGCAAGAAAAGATACAATTTTTGGCTACCTCTAACCAGGTGGTTAGACATAGGAAGGATAGGTGAGGGGTCTGATGATTAAGCCTACCTCGCCACTGCTGGCACATATCCTATCGGGCAGAGTCTGCTTGGAGAAAAATTGTGTTGAGAAGAAAGGTTTTCACAATTAAAGGGCGGTATGGATTGAATCCTTTTTCTTTTTTTAGCAAAAGGGCAGGAAAACCCAAGAACATGCTATTGGAATGGTGTTTCTGAGGCAAATGAGGACATTACAAAAACAAAAACGTTTCCAACATTATTCTTTTGGATTCCTCTTCAAAAGGGTCAATAAAATCATGATTTATAGACTTCCTTCATTTTTCCTGGTTGGGAAGTCAGATCTGGCATGATACCCCGAGCTGGAGGAAGAAGACACACATGCTCCGTAAAAACACAGGTGCAGAATAAAGGCTTCTTCCCAATGAACTATCTCCCTCCACACAAGCACATAAACCATAAAAGAAATGGCAGATGTGCTCCCTGTAATCTGCCGCTAGCAGGAATGGAGTGGCTATTTCTGCAGGTGGTAAGCTTTTACCCAGTTTCTTTGCACTCCCAGCGAGGTTTAGATACTTGATTTTCCCAGAACAGTGTCCATGAATCAGCTGTTCCTTCTGCCCTCTGATGTTGCTCCAGCATTTCACAATGTACACTCCATGTTCCATGCTTTGATCTGTCGGAGACGCAAGACAGGCAGGGATCTTCCTTGTTCCAGTCATGAGACAGGAACAAAAAACAGGAAGGATTATGGGTGACCTAATGATAAATACTACCCTTAAGGGACATGTCCACTCCTACTTCCTGGTTTTGATACTGTCGTGAAGTGGCATACACCTCATGAGTAATGACAAGGATGTATGATGTAAGGATAATTGTCTGCAATATGCACATTAACCATCTGAGGTATTCAATAATTATAATATATGAAGAGAAATTGCCTACAGATATCACCACAGGAGCAATCTTACCAGCATTACAACCTACAACGGAGATCTCTGGAGGTGCCCCAATTCCCTCAGCCATCTTAAAGTCCAGTCCATTGAAGAAAAAGAAATACACAGACAGGCTTCAAATAATTTATCATTGATCTACAGCTTGTCTTCTTGACCCCTCGCCTTTTTCTGCAGCTACTTCAATACCCCCAATTTTTGGGTTTCCAGCGTACAATTGTTCCATTTCGAGCACTATCTGAATTCATTGTATTTGTTGGAACAAAAATTTTATTCAGCAGTACTTTCGATCTTTATCATACTTTGCAAATTTCCATCATTTTCACAGTAGTAGAGAAGGGAAGTTGGTGAATATTAAGGATATTACGAACATGCAATATCCTTCTCACAAATTTTATTGCGCCTATTCCTTCTTCAGAATAAAGTTGAACAGGTACTTGATAATATTATGTGATCAGAAAAAGGTAAAATTTGCAGAGGTTTAAAAACCATGAATACAAAATAAAAATGACATAACTGGATATTACATCACAGGACATATGGCCTATTGATGATCACAGAAATAGAAAATCCCATAGTACTGAATCCAGATTGGAGAAAAGTTCTTTGTGTATTGATACCTATACCATGTAAACAGGACACTGTATGCAATCTGTCAATTTCATTTAAATAAGTGTATTGTAGGGGTTATAGTTTTCGTTTGGGTAATTTGAAACACTGGACTGACACACACGGAAACAAATATTTCAAAGATCAGTGAAAGTCATGATCCGATAACATAGAGCTGTCTTGTATAGTTAACCATGCGACTGATGCAGATGACATCATACAAACTAAATGTAACATTTTTAACCTTCAGAGCCAAACCCCACCCTGTATAGACACCAATAATTTGGGGTTTGGAGAAAGAGTCAACAGCTAACGGGCCGGTCAGTGGTCATTCCCTCCTAAACGGACTTAGGGCCTGATTACAAGTTTGACAGTCAATAGGACTGCTGAACCCATGGAGGTGGTCCGACCACCGCCGCACTGCGGGACCGCTCACAGTATTATGACTGCGTCTGCTGGACCGCCACATGACTCCTGCAACTGGCAGGGACGCAGGCTCCCGTGGCACTTGCACAGCGGTCAGACGCAGAAATATGCTGGGGTACTGCAGCAGCACCGCCAAGCATATTCCGAGTTGCCTCACCACCACCCTTTCCATGCCAGTAAGCACACCATGAAAAGGGTGGCTGTGGCGGTGAGGGAACCTACCACTTGTGGAAATATGGATTTTTCTGATCAGTTATGTCCCCTATCTTGGACCCCAACGGCTTCATGTATGAATCACAAGTACATGTATGTTCCCTCCAGTTCCAGTTATGAAGACGCAAACACATGTGCGTCCACCGTCAACATGTCCTCTGTCAGATCCGCCATGAATAGGCCGGATATTCCATTCTTAAGTATGAAAGGCCACCGGCTTTATATGGTTCACTTATGCCATTTTACAGTCCAGGCAAGTAGGCCCTGATTCTGTCATCGAACTCTTCTTGCCTTCTGCCTCTGAAAGCTCCAGTCTGAGCCTGCATCTGTGACCATGAACTTTGTCTCATTCCCTGCGCGGCTCACGAAGCCTGCTGCCTGCCAAAAACTGTATTTCACCTTCGAAATTATCTGCTCCGTTCCCTGCCCGATGCATTCCTGTCTAGTAGTTTAAGTAAACATTCTTCCAGCTACCGAGCAAAGGCTCGGCTTCTCTGTCTTTATGCAAGTAATTCATAGCCCTATTGCTATGGAAGATTTCCGCCCTCGCATCTAGTGTAGACACTTAGACGCTTGTACACGCACTAACAGTCAGTATAGTCAGTATAGAATAAGATTCTACCCGAAGAGACCTCTCTTTTGGATAACTTAGTTCTTTAAACATAGGATGTTAGATATGATTTGGGATTAGGTTGACTTGACCCTCCAGACTTCTGTCGCCACATGTAGAGCTAAATGTCAAGTCCCCTTCACCCCCTAGTTGCACGTCAATCACACGTCATGCTGCTGCGCGCGCATTTCTGCCAAGTATTTTTGCTGACATTGCGAAATTCTTTCATGTATCCACCCTCTTATGACATCACATCTGATGACGTTCTTTAAATCACACCTAGTTACGCCTATTTTTTGCTACGTATGAATATATTATCACCGCTATCAATTGTTACGCCTCTTGTATTTGCTTCACTGTAATGCCTATTGTATAAAAGTAATTGATTGTCAATAACGTATGTACTTCACTTCCTGAACCTTCGTGGTGATGGAACTTGGAGCAACCGATTATAATCGACCATTGGAATAAAGCCCATTCCGAACCTCTAATACCACGGATTCTGCCTCTTATTTACTGAGCTATTTTATTATGTTTCTGTATCAAATTAAGTCCCGGTAATTAAATTATTTACCACACACTTCAGGGCCTCGGGGTGCATGAGAGGAGGCACGTGTAGTGCCCCCATGGATTTGCGCCCCCAGTTCCTGCACAGTGTGGCAAATATACCACACCGTACAGGATGCTGCAGTCGGTGCTCTGAGAGCGACGGTCTGCATGTTAGGCTCTTCTACGAGCCTAACAGACTGCCAGATCTCTGCACGACCGCCCACCAGACTGGCAGACGGTCGCACCACGGGTTTGATGGCCCTACAGTGGACGGTGCATTGCCCATCCAATATAGGGCCTGCAATCTTGTAATTTGCCCCTTAAAGACATAGGTCGACCATTAATGAAAACTCGAACCCTTTGTGCACCAGGGCCTTTTTTAGGTCTCGGCTAGCGAAGGCTGCGCTTGCGCAGTCTCGCTCGCGAGATTTAATGACTTGGAGAAGAGGGGCTTGAACCCGCCCCTCTTCTCTCCTCTTCTCCATTGGCTGGCCTCTTGAATACTGGTCAGCCATTGGAGAAGAGGTTTGTTTCTCCAAAATAGCCCCGTCCTTTTCGGATTCGGGGGCGTGTTTTTTGTCGATTATTCTATGGGCGTGTTTTTTCGATTCTTTCTCTCCTCCAGCCAATGGCAAGAGGAGAGAAAGAAAAACACACCCCCGAATCCGAAAACGCTGCTGCCTTTCTCTGAGGCATTTCTGCTTCACCTCGGAGAAAGGCAGTGGTGTGCTTGTCTAGTGACTTATGACTGCCTCCGCCATTTAATCTTCTTTCCATCGGGCTAGGTTCTTCCTTCCGAATCCATGTTGCGTCCAGCGGAGACACCAGCCACGCTGTGCATGCTCTCTGTCCGTGCAGTCATTTATGGTCCAATCAGGGGATAGGTAGGCACTCCAGGGGGATAAGGCGATCCAGTTTATTTCGTAGTTTGGGATTCCCCCACCACTTCTCATTGCCAATTGTTTCACGGCCCACGGGATCAGAGCGCACCTCCGTTCCCCACAGCGGCGGCGCCAGCTCAGGCAGAGTCACGGAAGCGGTGTGGGCCCCTCCGCGGAGCGTGTAGTATGGTCGGGATGGGGAGGAAGCCGCAGACAGCGCGGTAGGACCGCGCTGTAAGACCCTACAGAGCCTCGCCCGGATCAACAATCGCGGCCACTCCAGCACCAATGACACCTCCCAGGGGCGCCGGCCCCGTTTCCTTTTGGAAGGACGCCCACGGCGCCCACAGCTTACCTCTTGGGCCCACATCAGCGTCGGCATGTAAGCCCAGCAGGGAGAGTCTGCTGCCCAGGCTCACTCGGGGTCCGACACAACACTTAGCTACGCCTACATAAGGCTGCTGCAGGCCTGATCCGCCCCGCCCGAGATGGGCGGATAGGGTTCTTCCTGGGACTGAAGTCAGCAGATCTATTGCATATGGTGCACTCTAGTGCGATGTATATGCCATCATTGCAGCGGATTGAGATGGGATTTTGAGCTTGGCTGGCAGAGCCCTTTTAGTGAACGGCCATCTTGTTGCTCAGCGAAGCCATGCCCCTCCCCCCCAACTGATCTGTTATACTTAGTCAGTCTGCAGTTTCGAGGTCCGACATGCCTTGGATCTGCGGTGGTTTATTAGTCGAGGGATGTCTAATTCTTTTTTGTGGTGTGGGGTCATGGGATGGTCGGTGCAATTTAAACCGTATTGTCTGGTCAGCTGCTTTGCCCGTCGCAATTAACCCCTCCACTATTTCGTTGTTAGTTACAGACAACCGGATAGTATCTGGGCTCCCATTTTCCTCCTGTAAATGCTCTGCCCTTGTTATATCTGAAGGCACAATCGACAGACAATGTCGTTTGTGCCTAATACAGTAAATGACTTTATTTTTAAGTGCCTCCTCATCCTCCCAACTTCCTTTACTGAGCTTTGGCACATTAAACATATTCTACAAGCACTTCTGCTTTTCAAAGAAAATACCAATTGCGTGTATTGATTTTATGACAGCAAATTACGCAACGTTCCTAAGTAAAATAATAGTTTCCCTTTATTTTAAACGGGGAAATGCGCTTTGAACAGTCAAGTAGCCACCATGTTGGGCAGGGAAAGAGAAAACGCATTGGCTGAGAAGACGCTTGGGGGCGGAGCACGTGGCTGAGGAGGGCGGTGCCACTGCTGCAAGTGCGGGACAGAGAGAGCCTGGGCGGACCCCAGGGCAGGGGGTGCGGTGCAGACGGAGCTCAGCTGCAGGCAGCACGCAGACCGGCGCCGCCTCCGCCACCAAACAGGCGGCTGGCCAGGAGAGTGTTGGGCGCTAGCGGTGGAACAAGCAGCAGCACGGATGAGCCTTGGATGCAGGTAGGGTTGTGCTTAATATCAATCTGGGGTAAAAGCAGGAGGTCACACTGGGGTGCTATTTGGGGTAAGCCAACTCTACTTCTCCTTTTTCACTGCTTATGTTTTTATCAGGAGAGTGTCGGCAGAGACCTCCTGCATTGTGCCAGGGACCATACCCATGTTTTAACACCTTCTGCTTTCCAACGTTCAGCCTCTTGCAGGATCGCCGGCACAGAACCCCAAATGCTGTGGCAGTCAGGGGTGGGGGTTCATTGACAATCCACGCAGGGGCATCACCACCGCATGCAGCAACCCACCCTAGCAGCCCAAACCTCACCATCACACCGCCCTAATTGTTGAACCCCGCCACAGCCAACGGGACTACCACCCCAATCATAACGGCACCATACCACACCAGCTAGAGCTGCAGACACTGCCACGCAACCCAAGCACTGACATCACAGAACCCCTAAAGGCTATCGTTTCTACATCCACAAACTTTGACCCCACGTGCATCCATGTACCCCATAAACGTCACACCGTCGCCCTACCCCAGATACTGTACCATTCACCCAACGTTCACAGAAAACGGACATTCCAGCATCTCAAAACAACTCTTCTCCCACCTTAGTGCCTGTTCACACTCTCTAGCTCTGCTCTGCTTTGACATGGAAATGCGCTCTAGTCTTTACTCTCCTATACTCACGTCCGTATACAAGCTAGAAGTTAATTCCGGGTCACTGCTACTGCGTTCGGACTACACTTCATGGCTAAGGTTGGATCAGGTGAGACTGTGCCTTGAGAACAGGAATTCAATGAATTACCACTAAACAAGGGAGAGAGAACTTAGAGAAACATTAATATGGTTAAAATGCCAGTTCACTGTTATCAAAGAAGTTGATGGCCTTGAGCATTGTAAATAACAATGCCGTTTCTTTAAATGTTTTAAAAACAAAAACATAAACAAAAATAATGTCATGAGCAATGCCAATAGCTTTAACTTTAACAATGCAGAGACCATTGCATTGTAAATGCTTGTTAGGTCTTGCCTGCAACAGCACATCCACTTTTGCTTGCAAGCTTTTTTGTTTACTTACAGGAAGCTTAAAGCTCTGCCATTGCTTACTATTGGATGGCTTCATTATCACTCTAGTTTCCTTGATTATCTCTGCTCAGCACCTGATGACTTCACTTCCTCTTGGAGTGGTTGTTCCTCCCCTGCTGAATAGCCCAAGTACCTTGCTCAGTGTTCTGACACTGCGCATGCTTTTGGTGCTACTTTTTTTTCCTAATTGAAGCACTCCATGTGAGTTCATGTGTTTGCAGACTATCAGCGCCCGCTGCCCAACCCCCTGCTTTGCCATGTTTAGTTTTTTTAAATAGTGCAAAATCAGACCAGAGTATTTGAGCTCTTAAAATGAGTAAAAGAAGTGAGCACCTACACTGGTTCACTAATAGCCTACATCAGGCACCAATGAATGTGGTTAATTGAAAGGAACTAGATATCCATGTCAGAAAGTGGAACCCACAAAAGTAAGTTGACACGCTTACAACTATCATCAAAACAGCTTCAGACCCTAGATCTGTGGTGCTCGAGCAGGAACAGTGCTTAGCGCAAAGCATGGTGCAAGCCATTTGGTTTCCTTTTATGACAATTTGCTGACTACAAGCATGTTAGAAAGTAAGAAGAGGGGTTTAGGGAGCTGCCTCGCCACCTTCACAAACTTTTAACTAGCACAGTGTTCAGCTATACGCAAGCAGAAGCTATTTAAACAAACTCTGAGACAGTAAACCATTCAATGCCAGAACATGGGTGCTGGGGCGTTCCTTTCCTTCCTTTGCAATGAAGCGTGGCTTCAACCGCATTACCATCTGAACCCATCCTGTCAGCACATTAAGAATGCCAAGAAGGAGTAAATGTCAAAGTTCTTGATATCATCTGATGAGACCCATCACAGGCTTGCCCAGACAGAGGCGTAGCTACCAATGGTGCAATAGGAGCTCAGTCGGCTCCTAAGGCCCAGAACCTTAGGAGCTCACTTAACTCTGTTTCTTGTTGCATTTATTGGTTGTTCTGCAGCAAAGGGGCCACTTGCCAGCCTCACACCTAAGCCCATAGCACACTTGCTACGCCACTGTGCCCAGATAAGTGTGTTCACCCTCCTTCCAGTACTCACAGCACCCGGCCCTACTGTTTGTGGCTCATCTTGTGGCATTCGCCTATGATTATTAGCAGCACTGCACTGATGAAAACTGATCACAACTACCACTCGTGAAACTGTCAGCTACACCTGTCAGCACTGCCACTGGTGGGTCCAGCTTTTCTGCCTCGCAGATTTGTGCAAATGCAGGACATCATTATATAATCATAGAGTACCAGGTTCAAACTATTGATGCATTTATTGGTGCTCAGTATAAAAACTGAATAGAAACCACACAAGTTATTGCATCTTCGAGTGATGTCATCTGACAATTACTGCAGAGCCATACTGTAATTTATCAACAAAGTACAACTTTATGGAGCATCCATGGAAGTTAGTGTCAGAATAAGAAACATGTTTCTGATGTTCTCCACATAGGACAAGAGTTGTGAACAAAGAGCAGTAAAAGGGAAGTCTTTACTCATGAAAACAGGATTCATTTTATTGACTGGAACAAGATGAAAGGCAGAGATCACCCTGCCAGGCTTTGGATCTTTTTTAGACCTCAGTCTGCATCCAGCAGGCACTCATCTCATCGAGAAATCTTACCGCCAAAGTAGTCCAAAGATTATAAACACACAGAAAACAGAATAGACATTTTAGCTTCTGCCCCACTTTATGCAGCCAGAGTTAAGAACCAGCCGATATACATGATGTAAGTCACGCAAGGGGACATCTTGTTCAGAGCCTTAACATGTCACTCCAAAGCGGGGGCGTGGCCAACATGGCGGCGGTACGGACGCACTGTGAAGAGCTCCATACCAGGCTAGACATAATCCGTCACATATCCTGTCTCCTGTGCTCTAAATAAATTGTTGGGAAGCCCTCTGCACCCCACCAGGAATGTCAATGAGGTCCGGGGACAATCGATGGCGGTAATCTGCCTTGGATGAGGGAGTGCAGAATCGACTAGACAGAGGCGGGCGGCCCGTCCTGGGAGCGAGGCACTGTCGAGAGGCAAGAGGCATGTGGCTGGTACTGGGGCTCACCCGGGAGTGCAAGGGGCTCGAGCTGTGTGGATGCGATTACCCCCACCCGCCGGCTAGACAGCGAGGGACTAACCAGATAGACCTGATTTGTGAAGTGGCACGGTCGGGCGGAGGGGATGGACTGCCGATCGCGGGCTCAATCCCCTTCTTGAACTGCGCCCACCCTGGTCGCCGCAGCAGAAGCGGCAGACGATACGGAGGTGAGGCTCTGCGTCTTGGAGTTTGGGCCCGGCGGTGGTGGGGGACAGGGATCGCGGGATCCGTTTGTCCGCTTCTTCGCTCTCCCTCCTCGTAGCTCAACCGAAGCCTAAGCGACAACATATTCAGCGTTACTAAGAATGAGGGGGCCCTCTCCTGCCAATCTCACTCATTCTCGCCTCTTCCAAAGTAAACAGTGAATAGGCGTCTTGGACGATGGGCCAAGGCCCACCACGCAGGCTCTTTATTGAAGCGAATAAATACGCCTGAGATGTGTGCAATTCTGTAGTACCACTGGAAGCGAGGGAAAGAACACAAAGAATTAGAACTTAGTATGCGAAAGCGGGGAGACTGCTTGCATCACCCAGCCATAATATTCCTCCTCCCTTCATTAAAAAAGAGACAACAAGACCTGGGCACAGACCACATTACACAACAGAAAGAGTGGATGAACAGAAAGTGAATAAACACCCTTTCATGGTGGCAGGGAAAACCAAAATACAAAAGTTATAAACCAGTGCCCATACCAGCAAAGAGACTCCTTACTGCCTCGTGTCTCTCTCCCATAGGGCAGGACGCAGGGGGGAACTGCACAAAGGTACCAAATATACTGCTTGTGTGGACATGATGAGGGAAAAGCCAAGTAAAACTGCACCTAATAAGGGTGGGTCAAACAACCAGGTTGCCAAGGATGCCAATGGAAAAGGAACGTTGGCAGCCACGCTCACCGACCATACTGGGACATTTGAGGACCTACTCACTGCAGTAATGGACATTAAATCCACACTGAAACCAAAACTGGATGCGATAAAAATAGATGTGGGCATTCTAAGGGAAGAACACAAGAAATTGAAAGATTGAATCAATGATGCAGAGTCCACACTAGCCACAATTCGATCCACAGTAAATGAATTGGACAGTAAAATTCGAGAACTACAACCTGAAGTACAGTATCTGAAAGACAGACTGGAAGACCAGGAAGGTGGGCTCGACCCAACAATGCACATATAGTGGGCCTTCCAGAAAAGGCAGAAGGGGTAAACATGATGTTCCTAGAAAAGTGGTTCATTGATACTATACTACAAGGCAAGCAATCAACTTTCTTCTCGATTGAAAGGGCACATAGAGTACCCGGCAGACCACCTCGCCCTGGTGCCCCCCACATATGGTGGTGGCACGTCTCTTCAACTATAAAGACAGAGATCACATCCTCCAGGTTGTAAGGGCGAAAGGACCAAGGATAGTGGAAAATACACAAGTTCATATTTACCCAGACTACACCCTGGAAGTTAAAAAACGTAGGTAATCTTTCCTGGGCATAAAGAAGACACTAAAGGAACGCAATATCAGATATGCAATGCAATTCCCTGCCACCCTATGAGTACAAAATGATGGGACCGAGCTATTTTGGTCAACCCCAAAAGCAGCCTGGGCGTGGCTTGAGCAGAAGGGGCTGGCTCCCAATAGAAGTAAAAGAAAAGACCCTGACTCAACCTGGCAAACGCAAAGGCGCAGACGTACATGCCAAAGAAATCAACCACGGGGCCCCACGAAGGAACATGCTGAAAAAAAGAGAGCTAAGGTGGTAAAGGAGGTGGAACAATGCGTAATGGCGTCGACCCCCTCAGGTTCAGAATCAGACGAACAACAAGAAGATGCCCCGATGCCAGATGACACACAGACTGTCATGGTCTTAGGGGGCAGTCGAACTGTCACACTTCAAATAGCTGATGAACTGTGGTGATGTAGTCCTGATCCGGTTTGGAGGCGGGTTGAGTGGCAGGGCAGTTAAGATTAAACTGCGATAAAGAAATGTTTCCATAATGTACCCCAATTTCAAGAGCCGGGAGTAACACTCAACAAACCGGGCCTGTGGCAACCACAATCGTATCCTGCCCGCAACTAAAAACAAGCATTTGCAATGCAATAGGTCTCGCATTTGCGAGAGTTTGAGCTATTGGCATTGTAAATGACAATACCTTTTATTTATGTGTTTTGAAAACCTGAAAGCGGTGCATAAATAAGCACTTTGTGTTTGTAGTCCTTGCTTACAACAAGCAGGTCTGGCAGTAAACTAGGTGCAGTTACTGCCAGCCTTGGTTCTCCTAAGCAACGACTATAAGTAGAAAAGTGCGTGTTTACGACCGCTTGCAAGTTTTTAAAACACATACATAAAAGGCATTGTCATTTTCAATGCCAATAGTTCAAACTCTCACAAATGCGAAACCTATTGCATTGCAAATGCTTGTTAGGGTAAGGAATTGGGAGAAGAAAGCAAGATTGCAGATAGCTGGTCTCTCTAGGGTAATCTGATGGAGCGAGGACCCAATAGGCATGCGCAAAACACTTATCACAGGACTACTCCCGAAAACTGTGTGCTTGCTATCCAGTGCTGTAATTAGAAACAAGCAGTGATGGGAGGGAGGAGGTGGGGAAAACAGGGTAAGCGCAACTAAGGGAAAAGCATTGATGGGAGAGGCGGTGATCTGTAGACAGGGCAAGAGGGCAGGTGGGAGGAGACGCAGCTGGTAAAAGCACAAGCACTGTGTAGAGTGCCGAAAAACAAAGAAAAAAGTATGCCCTAAAAACTGTAGCACTGGATATTTGCAAGTACTTGGTCCATGCTCTTAGGGGAAAACTAAACACAAGAAGAGGCATGACCAAGCATGCCACGGACCAACAGTGACCAAGAATATGAGACAGACGATGGAGTGAACAAATGGGAAGCGTTTATGCGGGCTGAAGCCCACAGATTAAATATGTCTCTTCGAGACAGTGCATGCACTGTCTAGCGGAGACCTAAAAAACAAACATTACCTTGCTATTGCAGGCATGAATTGCAAAGGAATTGGCATATCAAGTCGTCCAAGTAAATTACAAGTGTAAATCTTCAGTACTAGCATGATCGAACATTCCTCTCTGAAATCTACTGAAAGCAAAACAAATACACAGGTATGTGAGTATTACCCTTGTATTAGTTACTATTTTGGCAATCACTGGGAATGATTTGGTTCCTACACAGTCAAGCAGGGGGTGTCTCCCCTCTGTAGGAGGTGACAAAGAGGCCTTGGGGAACAGGCTCTCCCATGGACACCAGTGAACATATTTAATTAATTTGACTGTGGTCCTCTTCTCCCCCTAGGCTTTTTGTAGGCCCCCCCAAGTAAAGTTAGGCGGTGATTTGCTAGTCGGCACACTTGGTTTATTTACTGCAGATAGCCATATTATTATTATTATTATTATTAATTTCTATGGCTCTTTTTATTGTGCCTGTTATCTACCATTGCACACAACACAAACAGATTTTGGGTAAAAGGTGTCGCACAGAGAAGAGAAAGTTTGGGCCTTCATAAATGCCAGGGGGCAAACTGCCATCTGTGCAGTTGCCAACATGTGTAGAGAACACTATCCTGTGTGCATCAGCGCTGGGTCTGGACATGGACACGGACACGCACACACACACACACACCTCCACACCCCCCCCCCCAAATATATGAAATGTTGCCCTAATGCGAGAGGAGGAGGGCAGTAAAATGTGAGTGGGAATGGTTAAAAATTTCAGCACTAACCTGTACGTCAAGGGCAAGTTAAATTTTTTTTTTTTTTTTAAGTCGAGAGAGGTGTATGCCTTGGTTTTTACATCATATAATGGACTCATAATTTCAATCTGAGTGATATGTTGATAGTCTGCAACGTTTGCTCAGGCACAGTATAGCCTTGCACCAGATTATACCAGCATATCTTTGTCCGTATTTTGAAAGATTAAAATAATGAAATTATAAATTCAAGGTCAACATTGGAGACATAAAGCTAATTTAACCACAACACAACTTCCTGTGCTGCATCCACTACTGTGAGATGTGGTTGTGAGTGTATGAGTACTGGAGTGTTCCCTGGTGGCTCTGTGGTATCATCCGCCCGTACGTATGTATCTATGTGTGTGTATGTGCATGTATTTGTTGAACGCGACGGTGTGCTAACCCGTTGCGGAAGCTCTGGGCTACGAATCAATTAAATTGTTTTGTCTTTCGAAGTACTGTAGTGTCTGCCATGCAGGTTTTGAGTTAGTAACAGAAGCAACACAAAGATAGGTGGCTAAAGATAGGACCTTCTAGTGTAACAAACACCAGCTCCATACAATAGGGATCTGTGAGTCTGCATTGCCAGGGCTCGAAACCGAGCAGGCCCACACTACCTTCCATTCATCCTTGCAAGGTCGACAAACCAGTACCATCGGTTTAAGCAACAGCAAACACGTTATCAGTTCCAAGTGACTCTGGGATTGAACATGTGTTTTACAAACACATTGATTCTATTATTTAGTAACCCGAAATACATCTTTGAAGAGAGTTTACTGTGCTCAACTTCTACGGAGTGCCTATCGCCTTAAACGTTAATGTGCAGTAACCTGTAGAAACTCGACATCCTGCTACCAGAGAAAAACAAAGCATGATAACTCGTATAAGGGCACACGAGGTCGCCTTGAAAGTCAACCTAGAACACATTTAGATGTTTAATCATAGAACTGGAAAAGGGGTCACATTCCTTATTAAACCAAAAAAATTTCCTCGGGAGACATGGAGTGCTAGCAGACCTTTACTGTGACAATTAAATACTGCCTGCAACTTACTAACGTAATGCCTACCATGTAATGCACAATTCACAACATCTTCCAGAACGGGAGAAGCGTGTGAAAAAGCAGGGGGGGGGCAAGTGGGGGGATAGGTGAAGGGAGAAGTAGGGCTGAAAGATAACATGGGAGAAAGAGGTAAGTGGAAAGCGGCAGGAGACAGGCAGATGAGGGAGAAGAAGGGTAAAAAAACACAGATGCTAAAGTGGAGGAACGGGAGCAGCCAGTCCGAGGTGTACACCAGCAATGCTGCACGAGAGGGGCAAACACGAGCTGGACGGTCTAAATAAAAAAAAATGCTACCAAATAGAAAGTAATACAAAGTGAATGACAAAACAAAAGACACTGTTAACCAATGGGCAGGATGCATTCCTGGGCCAGCTTTTGGAAAGTTCCTAAGAAATCTTTCGCAACCAGACATCGAAAAGGGCTCCACTTCACGACAATGGGAAGACCCAATTGGTGTTACATGGGTGTGTAGAGACGCGGGAGAAAACACACATTCACATTTGTCAGCGTGTATGCCCCTCCAACGCTACAGGACCAGATGCTCAAAAAAATAGCACAAACTCAGACTGGAATCACTGTGCGTTACGGGCGTGGGGGTGGGGCTTTAATGAAGCATGGACAGTTCACGTGACAGATCCCACCAAAGACACCACGGAGATCGGGCGGAGATACAACTGACAAGGATTTGATAACGGGTGCAGCTTGATCAATGTCTACAGGAAGATGCTCCCACACGAACCAATCCTTCCATTACTCAGGGGCACATCGCACATACTCCTGGAATGACTAGATCTCCCCGGGGTGAACTACCTACGGTAGTAGGAGCAGACAAAGGTCCATAAAACATCTAGGGCCGCTGGAGCCAATATGGGTGCAGCCTGCTCATTTGTAAATATTTTTTAAAGCCGCCTTTAGGAAGCAGATATTCCTGGTTATCATATCGTATTGATTCCTATAGAGAAAGCCTAATTGAGTAACCATTCTTTTGGCACATTTTATTGCCATGTCATTATAGAAGGCCTGCAACAAGCACGTTTGTACAGCAATGTGTATGCATGGATTAAATGAACGGCTATTTAAAATCTGAACCCACTGTAAGCAAATATTTCTGGAGTCCCTAACCATCTCAAAACTGACTCGCTTGTAAAACAGTTAATAACAAGCTTTGGCAACGCGGCCGTGAAAGTGAAAGTGATCGCGATCGCGATTACGATCGCGTGCTACGGAGGAAAGACACATGGCGCTGCGCGCGTGCACACTCACGTGCACTGTAGCTTTAGGCCACGGCAGCACTTTGAAAAGCCTGTATACAAAATGTCTCGGCCAGATCAGCGCAAGCGCTGGATCAGGCGAGACCTAACGACAAGTTGTAACTGTTAAATTGTATATTTATTGTCTTAATTACCACTGCATTATAGTGCAAATGGCCGTTCGATCGTTGGTGAACTGGCTGAAGAGCGGGAGTTGGGTCTTATTGTTTTATTATTCACTAAATATGTTGAGTTTGACCTTACGCACACACAGGGGGAGGAGTTTGACACCTTTGTCATGGGAGGGCACAAGTCATGATGCACAGATGGAATTATCACACCGGGGGAACGCAAACTTAACATCGACAAAATGCCAACGCATGGGTCTAGCCAGAAACCAGAAATAACACCGATAACCTGGAATGTTCGCAGCTTCGCAAGATATATGAAACAATACAGAATATATCAGTATCGACGAAGGAGCAAGTTATATATAGCTCTGATACAGGAAACTCACTTGACAGCACAAACACTAGCAGTCATGTGCAAACAATGGAGGGAAAAGCTTATAGGGACCACATACTCTAACAACGCCAGGAGAACACTGATCTGGGTTGCCCCAGGGACACCTTTAGAGATACAAAACACATGCGCTGATACAGAAGGCCTTTATGTAGTGATTGGTTTCTCCAGATATCATTGGTGTTGTAGTACGCCCCCAACAACAATCAGGCATCCTTCTATCAAACTCTAGCTCCTACCCTAATATATTATTCAATCAATCAATCAATCAATCAATCAATCAATCAGGGGTTTGTATAGCGCGCTACTCACCCGTGAGGGTCTCAAGGCGTGGGGGGCGGCTCCGGATCAGTCGAAGAGCCAGGTCTTGAGGTCCTTCCTGAACGTGTGCAGGGTCGGGGAGCGTCTGATGTTCACAGGGAGCTCGTTCCAGGTTTTGGCTGCGATGTAGGAGAAAGCTCCCCCGCCGGTTCTGTTTCTGCGGATGCAGGGGACCTCTGCCAGGGCGAGGTTGGCAGAGTGGAGGTTCCTCTTGGGTAAGTGGAAGGACACTCTCTTGTTGAGGTATTTTGGTCCGATGTTATGGAGGGATTTGTTGGCGTGGGTGAGGAGTTTGAAGGTGACACTCTTCTCGACGGGGAGCCAGTGGAGGCCTCGTAGGTGTTGGGTCATGTGCTCATGGCGCGGTGTTCTGAGGACAAGTCTGGCTGTGGCGTTCTGGATGGTTTGGAGTCTGTGCAGAAGAGTCTTGTTGATTCCAGTGTAGAGGGCGTTGCCGTGGTCCAGTCTGCTGGTAATGAGTGCGTGGGTGATGCCGGACTTTGCTGCTGTTGCTGTACTGGTCGGGCGTTAGCTGTTTGGCCCCTGTTATTTTATGGTTTGCTATCTGTTTATGGAGAAACCCTAGGAGAGAATGGGCGATGTATTAATATTCTTTCTTCGGGGGGCCCCTCCCCCCTCCTGTGGTAGGATCTCAGAAACAGCTTTATAGTTGTAGTTGTTGCCACAGTTGTGAAGACCTCCATGGTGATAGGAGACCAGAAGGCGTCCCATTCTCCACAGCTCAATGTATGCCCGTCCGGGTGCATAGCTAAGGTATAAATGTTACTGTACGTTATGCTGTTTCTATATTGAGATGTATGCCTTGTCAAAACCTCAATAAACAGATTTATAAATTAATGAGTGCATGGGCGATGGTCCTTCTGCAGTCGGGGGGGGGGGTCCACATGAAGGTCTTACGGAGGATGCGAAGGCAGTTGAAACTAGTGGAGGCGACGGCATTGATCTGGTGGTTCATGGAGAGGGAGGAGTGCAGGATGATGCTGAAGTTCCGAGCGTGTTCTGTAGGGGTGGGTGAGCTCCTGAGGGCAGAGGGCCACCAGGTGTTGTCCCAGGCGGAGGTGCAGGGACCAAGGATGAGGACATCTGTCTTCTCTGAGTTAAGCTTCAGGCAGCTGTCCTTCATCCAGGCTGCCACATTCTTTATACCTTCCTAGAAGCAGAGTCTGGTGTCTTCGGGATTTTTCGTCAGCGAGAGGATGAGCTGGGTGTCATCGGCGTAGGATACGATGCTAAGCCCTTGCTGTCTGACAATGGCTGCGAGGGGGGTCATGTAGATGTTGAAAAGCGTGAGGCTGAGTGATGATCCCTGGGGTACTCCGCAGTTGATTTCCGTGGGTTTGGAGAGGAAGGGAGGGAGTTGGATCCTCTAGGTTCTGCCGGAGAGGAAGGATTGGATCCAGTCGAGGGCAGCTCCTTGTATTCCTGCGTAGTGCAGTCTGGCTGCCAGAATGCGATGAGAAACGTGTCGAAGGCTGTGGAGAGGTCTAAAAGGATTAGGGCCGCGGTGTGTCCCTGGTCGAGTAGCATGCGGATGTCGTCCGTGGTGGCGAGGAGGGCGGTCTCGGTGCTGTGGTTGCTGCGGAATTTTGACTGGGAGGTGTCCAGGAAGGAGTTCTTTTCTCCAAGGCAATCAGCTGGGCGTTTACGAGTCTCTCTGTGACTTTGGCTGCAGAGAGATGGGCCGGTAGTTTTTCAGGTCCGTTGGTTCAGCCGATGGTTTCTTGAGGAGGGGTTTTACCTTCGCCCATTCCAGTCCTCTGGGCAGATGCCTGATCTGAGGGAGGCGTTGATGGTGCGTCCTAGTTCGGGTGCGATGACAGTGGCGGCTCTGTGGAAGATGTGCTGTGGGCAGGTGTCCGTTGGGGCTCCTGAGTGGGTTGTCTTCATGGTCGCTGTGATGAGTTCGATGGTAGCGGGATCCCAGGACGTTATGGTCCGTTTATCGGCAGCGGTGGGTAGGGGGGTGCTCGTTGTTGGTTCGCTGAAGTTGTCGTAGAGGGGCTTGATCTTAAGATGGAAGTAGGAGCTGAGCTTGTCGCAGAGTTCCTGGGAAGGTGTGATGTCCGTGGCTTCGCAGGTGGGTTTTGCGAACTGCTGTAAGACGTTGAACAGTTCCTAGGTGTTGGTCACGTTGGTCTGCACTTTGTCTCTTATGAAGGTCCGTTTGGTGTCTCTTATGCTCTGGTGGTATTCCTTCAGGACGCTCTTGTGGTTGTTCCGTGCTTCCGTGGTTTTCAGGTTTCGTCAAGTTTTCTCTAGGCGTCTGCATGAGCGTCTGGCTTCTTGATGTTCTGTGGTGAACCAGGTGGCTTTTAGCGGGCATTGTTTGGCAGGGGGCGGAGGGGTGCGAGCTTGTCAGCGCAGCAGGAGATCCAGTGGTGAAGTTCCCTGGCTGCGGAGTTGGTGTCGGTCGCAGCGATTGTGGGGTATTGACGGAGGTTGGTGTTGAGGTGCTTCTCTGTGAAATTGCTCCAGTTCCGTCGTGATGGGCATGGGGTGGGTTTGGGTGCGGTGGTGGTGTTGAAAGTGAAATGGACGCAGTGGTGGTCAGTCCAGAGGGACTGGGTGGTGTGGCTGAAGCGGATGTTTGTTCCTCCTGTGAAGATGGGGTCGAAGGTGTGACCTGCACTGTGGGTGGGTGTAGACCGCCTGGAAGCCAAAGACCACAAAGAATACATGGCCAGACTTCACGCAGCAGACAAAGCGGGTAAAATACTGGCTTGGCTCCTATGCACGGACACACCCAGGAACCCAATACTAGCTATTAAACATGATAGGGGAAATATAGTCAACACACAATTAGAGATAAACCAAGCCTTCCACGCTTACTATTCCACCTTGTACAGTTCACCGAAGGCTATAGACGAAACAGAGTTACACTTCTTCCTAGACGAGGTGATGTTCCCGCAGGTCACACCAGCCATGATTACAGACCTGAAGTCTCCTGTTACAATAGACGAGATAGAGGACTCCATTCAGCAATTGGCGAAAGGCAAAACACCAGGGGCTGATGGCTGGCCCTTGGAATTTTATGCAACATATCATATCCAGCTGGCACAACGGTTACACCGAATATATACAGAAGCATTCAATACAGGCATGCTGCCCACCTCCCAACAAGAGGCAATACTGACAGTACACCCCAAACCGGATAGAGAACCACTACTCCGGGGATTATATTGTCCCATATTCCTATTAAATGCGGATTACAAGATTCTGGGGAACAGGTTACTCAATGTGGTGCAAACCTTGGTGCATCCTGACCAAATGGGTTTATACCTACCAGGAACACCTTCTTAAACCTGCGTAGCTTTTTATGTTGATGGACTGGGCCAAAAAAAGACGCATTGCTTGGTGGCCTCACTTGATATTGAAAAGGCATTTGACACTCTGAATTGGTGCTATCTGCGGGAGGTTCTCAAAAGATATGGGCTGGGACCTAACTTCCTGCAATGGATAACCCTACTATATAATTACTATATAACACACCAACAGCTAGGGTATGTACTGGGTCTGTGATATTGGAATCAGTCAGGATTGAACAGGGCACCTGCGAAGGATGCCCCCTTTCACCAATAATATTTGCATTAACAATGGAGCCTCTGGCGTGCGCGTTATGCCAAAGGGCATCAGAATGGGGTATATGTGCATATAACAAATGGCATGTGGTATCGCTCTATGCAGACGATGCACTGGTATACCTGCGAGACAATGTTGCTGTCCTCCCGGAGATGATTAGGTTACTGACACTATTCAGGTGGGCATCCGGTTTAAACGCCAACTGGGATAAATCACTATTATTTCCAATTACATAACTAACGCCAGCTCAAAAAGGGGCACTCCCGTCCACTCCTCTCCCTTGGTCTTACAATACATTTAAATATGAAGCGGTGCAAATCTACCACGCGCCCACGGACCTCCTAGAAGGGAACCTGGGAAAGGTGTTGACTAGCACTACAGCCTCATTACCCGTCTGGATCAATTTACCGCTCTCACCAATGGGCTGCATCGCTATTTCTAAGATGTTATCATTACCCAGACTATTGCATTTCTGTGCTGCCAACCCCCTGCAGTACGTCAGAAAACATTCAGAGACCTAAGGTCGATACAGTTGGCCCTGATCTGGGGGAGTAAGAGAAAGCGTGTCTCGCTCAAAACATTGTATGCACCTCTAACAGAAGGGGGCCTAGGAGCTCCGAACTACGAATACTACTACGCAGCAGCCCAGCTACAATGGCCAATGAAATGGCTAGCTGAACAAAATCTCTCAGAAGTGGAAAATTAATGGCGAGATATATTGGCTTTGTTATAAGATACGAGGCTGGACAGCAGTTGTTCCAAGTCTTTAATTCACAAGCAGAGACACAGTCTTATGCTCCCTTCAGTGTCAACAGCTGTCTCAATTCTCCCCAGAACATTCTCCTCCCGTATGTGGTACTAAATTGTATGTAACATTCTATATTCTATTGCTATGCTAGCATGCTTACTGTTTTAGTTCCAACATTGTTTGTATTCGTTTATGTATGATGTTATGGTTCCACATTCTGGAAGCAGGTACAGTTCAGTTGTACTGTTGCTCTCCAGAGGATGGATGCTCTATTAAACTGTATCTCAACTTACATGATTGAAGACTCTTTATTACAACATATTGGTGATGATTTATGGTATTAAGGACTATAAGGATTTAAAACATATCGCTATTGGAGCATCCACACCATTTCTTTACCTTTGGATTTAGTTTTTCTGTATTTTGCTGTCTACGAACCATCGTTGTGTGTGGGCCTTCTGGCTTATTTGGGATGTCGCTGTCAACAACAAAGATTTGTCTGCAGTGAACGGTAAAGGAATCCGAGCGCTTTCAGAGGAGAGCAGCAATCAGAATGGCAGCGGGGAAGTGCGTCTGACCGGCAACGAGGCGGTTGAACCGTGTCGGCAGAGCAGCTGGCAGCTTGGAGCCTTTCAGGAGTGCCCTGAGGCGGCATTTCAAACTTCCTACTGTAGTGGAGTTAGCTCCTGTGCCTCGCTCCCACTTTTTTGGGGGGGTCGTTGCAACTCTGGAGCTCGCTCGGGAGCACGTCAAGTGAGGCATCCTGCCTCGTGAGTGGTGCGCACTCCTACGGAGAATTCGCGCACAACACCATGACATCAGCACATCACGTGTGTCTGAATCGTTGTGTGGTTCAACGGTGCGTATCTCGATGACACGCACATCGCAGTTAATTGCAAACTTGATTTTCAACACTGCGTGTCTCAATGACACGCACATCACTTCATTTAACTGTAATTACATTTTATTCCCAATTATTAAGATAAAAGTTTTTTTTTTTTTAGGGGAACAATCAAAAGTGCTGCATATTAATACTTTTATCTTATGCTGTGTGCCACAGTGATAAGCACACTTATTTGTGTGCTGTTTACAAGGGATTCGTTATACCTTGTGTAGGTAGAGAGAGAAGTTTGAAGAGAATAAACTTTATTCTGCAAACATAGGTGCACAGTGTTGGTGTAACTTTATTCAGCTCATTGGGTTAGTATTTTATTTAAGTTACATTGTTGCAAAATGAGTAGTGTTTGTAGAAATCCTCCACCTCCGTTTTTTCCTGGTCCCAATCAACCTAGCATGAAATGGGAAAAGTGGTCCAGGCAATTTAACAATATTTTTTTTGCTATTAATGGGGATTGTTTCAATGCAAAAAGGAAGAAGGCATTATTACTGAATATGATGGGGACACATGCTGGAGATGTTTTTCAACATTTACCTTCATCTCCAACCCCTATAGGAATGGAAAGGCTTCAAAAAAGATTTACAGAACAACCTCATATTGTGATGGAAAGATATCAGTTTTACACTCGACACCAGTTTGTAAATGAATCATTTGATGCATTGGTATGTTGCTTAAGAGTTTTAGATGCAGAATGTGATTTTGGAGTACAAGTGGACAAATATATTCGTGATCAATTAATCATTCGTTGTTCTAACAAGAAAATTCAGGAACAATTATTAAGACAACGCAATTCATCTTTACAAGAGGCAATTGAAATTGCTAAAAGTGTTGAATGATCTATTACCTCATTTAATACTATAAATGTGGATAATGTATCTGGAAGGGTAGCTGCTCTTAGTGTGAAAGATACCAATATTAAGTTAAGTAGTTCTAAAGGGAAATTTAGCAAACATTGTGCATCAAATAGCCCAGTAAATAAACAATATTCTCATAATACCTCTTCTATTAAACTATGGTGTACCTGTTGTGGTTCTAGATCACATTCCTTTCAATTTAAACATTGTCCAGCTAGGTGCAAAGAGTGTTTTAAATGCATGAAAGTAGGACATTTTTTTAGCTTTGTGCCAAAGCAACAAAAGAGTTGCTAGTCTTGCAGATGAAGAGATTGTAGACAATTTGGATAGTGAGCCTGTGGTTGAAAATACCATTTTGTGTGTGAGAGAAGGTGATGTAAATAGTCATATATTAGGTCAAGTTATATGCAATACAACAAGTGATATTGATAGTGAACCCTATGTTCCTCCTATGTGTACCATTACAGCTGATGGTAAGAATGTTGAAGTTATGGCAGACTCTGGCTTTCCATATACCATTATTTCTGAATCCTTTTTCAATAGGTGTTGGAAGGACAAAACATTAGAACCAAATGATATATGTGTGTATGGTTTTGGGGGTAAGAAAACTAAGATGTTGGGATGTTTTGTGACCAACATTTCTATTAAACATGAGTTCAGGGGAAAATGATGTCTCTCACTTCCAAGTTAGAGGTGCGCACAATTATCCTTAGACCCGTTCAGGTCTAGTCACATTCAATCTGTTTAGTAAAGAATTCCATCCAATTCAATATAGTTTTGCTTTCATTTCATTTATTTCTCTTCTATTCTTCAAATTGTAATGTTTACTCATCTCTTTAGTAAAGAAACAAATTCTTTTTACATGTTCACACTACCCAATGCATTTCGGGTCAACAAAAAAGACCCTTCTTCAGGGGTCTGAAACAGAAAAAATAAAGGAAATATAATGAGCGATTCAGTCATCTAATCATACTCTTTCAGTATTAGACTCTGTCTGATGTACAACAATATAATCAATGAATCTCATTTATAGTAAAGTTTTCATTATTCTTGTCGGTCGGTGAGGTCTAAAAAGTATTTACATATCTGTATCATGAAAACCCAGTGCCTGTATTGCCCTATCGATGTTTAAATATAACAAGAAAAATGATCCAAATTAAGTAAAACATGTGCTCACTGAAATTCGTTAACATTTTACTCTCGTGAACAATTAATAGCAAAAATGTCTAAAAACGAAGACTAAGAGCTGACATGACTATTCTTTACAAGCCTTTAGGTTACTTACTTCCGTGTGCAACAAAGATTCCCGCCTCTCCCTCAATTCGAGTTCCGTTTACAAGTCAACCCTTGTGTGTGGTATTTATTCGTGACTCAATTGGTTGAGAGCACGATGACGCATCGTGCCTACAGCCAATCACGTGTAATGGTTAGCGGAACCTAACAGTTACTCTTTTCCATGTTGGTGATAATCCCGCCTAATCTTGACCTATCAGAATTCAATTACCAAATGCACAACAGTTGTTATAACTAGGTAGAAGCGCGCTCATTGGTCGCTCCTCTATAGACTTAAAAACAATTTTTATCTTATTTATGGTGATTCTACACAACAAACAAATATTGTAAAAAACGAACCAATATTGTGAAATTAATTACGTGATCATCCAATGTCAAATCAAAGTTAAACAGCGTTCAAATGATAATTATCAATACAAGCTGGTGATACCTGGTTTTGTCAAACATCTTCAAAAGTGTTTTCTATGCAGGAAGACAAACAATAAATCCTCACGAGTTTTACAAAAAACAGGATAGTTCAATTCTATCATTAATTCCTTCCGGTTGCATGCTAGCCATTTTTCTGATCCAGAAATATTCTGCTCTTAATCTCTGTTTATGAGTGTCCATCGATGAGTTTGGTTTGATCACTTCTAATATGGTAAATTGTAGTTGTGCAATGTTGTGTCCAGCCTCTATCCAATGCATAGCCAATGTGGACTTGCGATTTTTATTTCTTATGTTGCTTTTATGTTCTGTAATCCTGATTTTTATTTTGCGTTCTGTCTGACCCACGTATAATTTACCACAGGGGCATTTTATTCCGTAAATAACTCCTTTTGTGTCGCAAGTGCTTGAATGTAGGAGAGGAATCATTTGTCCAGTCATCGGATGTCTAAATTGTTGACCAGTTATCACATTATTGCAATGTGTGCAGTTCTCGCATCTTTTCATACCTTTGTGAATCATCTTAACGCCTTGATTTTGTTCTTTCTTGATTAATTCTTTTAAATTTTTTGATCTCTTGTATGCAAAAGTAATTTGATTGGCTACTAGAGGTTGCAAATCTGGTTCTTCTGTAATGAGTGACCAGTGTTTTCTCATGATAGTGGTGATCTGTTTGGATTGAACTGAGTATTTGAGTACGCATACTGTAAGTTTTTTCTCCAATTTTTCTTTTTGATTAAGTAGCAGTTCTCTGTCCATGGACTGAACTTTATTCTTGGTGTGTTGTAGTATTCTTTCAGGGTATCCTCGTTTTAAGTATTTCTTGATCTGATTGTCGATGGTGGAGGATAAGTCGTTCGGATCTGATGTTATTCTTTTAAATCGAATGAATTGAGATAATGGTAGGTGTGTCTTCAATGAGTAGTGATGAAAGCTGTCAAAATGTAAACTGCTGTTCCTGTCAGTTTCCTTTGTGTGAACATTGGTTGTTATTTTGCCATCTTTAATTGTTATCTTCACGTCCAGGAATGCCAATTCATTGGTGTTAATTTGATGAGTGAACTTAATCCTGTCGTGTATCTGATTCAGTACATGGATGTTTTCAATTAGTTGATCTTTTGTGCCCTTCCAGATTACAAAGATGTCATCTATGTAACGTTTAAAAATCATGATGCCTTCCTTCCATTGTGGATTATTCAGTATGTGGTCATGTTCAAATTTTGCCATGAAGGTGTTGGCGTAGGACGGTGCCCCCGCAAAACCCATAGAAGTTCCACTACATTGCTCATAAAAGTCATTCTCCCATTCTAGATAACTGTGGAATAACGCAAAATGTAATAATTCCATCAAAAAGATTTTTTCTGTTCCTACGATGTCATTTTCCAGTAGTCTCCATTCCATTGCTTCTAAACCCTCATGATGGGGGATAGAAGTGTAAAGTGCTGTAACATCAATAGAACATAACCATATTTGCTCATCTTTCGGGATTGTTACTTCATTTAGAAGGTTTAGAAAAGCAGTGGTGTCTTTAATGTAGGTACTCCAATTTTGAACCAATGGTTGTATGAACCAATCTAAGTATTGACCTAGTGGTTCTGAGATCGATCCACAAGCTGACACAATGGGTCTAAATGGTGGTGTGGTGGCATGTTTATGAATTTTTGGGAGCATGTAAAATTGAGGTCTCCGTGGATATTTGATGTTTAAAAAATGAAAAGTCTTTTCAGTTATCCACTTCAACTCTAGTGCTTTTTCCAAAATTGATTTCAATGTTTCTGCGAAACATCCATGTACTGAATCAGATACACGACAGGATTAAGAATACTACAACACACCAAGAATAAAGTTCAGTCCATGGACAGAGAACTGCTACTTAATCAAAAAGAAAAATTGGAGAAAAAACTTACAGTATGCGTACTCAAATACTCAGTTCAATCCAAACAGATCACCACTATCATGAGAAAACACTGGTCACTCATTACAGAAGAACCAGATTTGCAACCTCTAGTAGCCAATCAAATTACTTTTGCATACAAGAGATCAAAAAATTTAAAAGAATTAATCAAGAAAGAACAAAATCAAGGCGTTAAGATGATTCACAAAGGTATGAAAAGATGCGAGAACTGCACACATTGCAATAATGTGATAACTGGTCAACAATTTAGACATCCGATGACTGGACAAATGATTCCTCTCCTACATTCAAGCACTTGCGACACAAAAGGAGTTATTTACGGAATAAAATGCCCCTGTGGTAAATTATACGTGGGTCAGACAGAACGCAAAATAAAAATCAGGATTACAGAACATAAAAGCAACATAAGAAATAAAAATCGCAAGTCCACATTGGCTATGCATTGGATAGAGGCTGGACACAACATTGCACAACTACAATTTACCATATTAGAAGTGATCAAACCAAACTCATCGATGGACACTCATAAACAGAGATTAAGAGCAGAATATTTCTGGATCAGAAAAATGGCTAGCATGCAACCGGAAGGAATTAATGATATAATTGAACTATCCTGTTTTTTGTAAAACTCGTGAGGATTTATTGTTTGTCTTCCTGCATAGAAAACACTTTTGAAGATGTTTGACAAAACCAGGTATCACCAGCTTGTATTGATAATTATCATTTGAACGCTGTTTAACTTTGATTTGACATTGGATGATCACGTAATTAATTTCACAATATTGGTTCGTTTTTTACAATATTTGTTTGTTGTGTAGAATCACCATAAATAAGATAAAAATTGTTTTTAAGTCTATAGAGGAGCGACCAATGAGCGCGCTTCTACCTAGTTATAACAACTGTTGTGCATTTGGTAATTGAATTCTGATAGGTCAAGATTAGGCGGGATTATCACCAACATGGAAAAGAGTAACTGTTAGGTTCCGCTAACCATTACACGTGATTGGCTGTAGGCACGATGCGTCATCGTGCTCTCAACCAATTGAGTCACGAATAAATACCACACACAAGGGTTGACTTGTAAACGGAACTCGAATTGAGGGAGAGGCGGGAATCTTTGTTGCACACGGAAGTAAGTAACCTAAAGGCTTGTAAAGAATAGTCATGTCAGCTCTTAGTCTTCGTTTTTAGACATTTTTGCTATTAATTGTTCACGAGAGTAAAATGTTAACGAATTTCAGTGAGCACATGTTTTACTTAATTTGGATCATTTTTCTTGTTATATTTAAACATCGATAGGGCAATACAGGCACTGGGTTTTCATGATACAGATATGTAAATACTTTTTAGACCTCACCGACCGACAAGAATAATGAAAACTTTACTATAAATGAGATTCATTGATTATATTGTTGTACATCAGACAGAGTCTAATACTGAAAGAGTATGATTAGATGACTGAATCGCTCATTATATTTCCTTTATTTTTTCTGTTTCAGACCCCTGAAGAAGGGTCTTTTTTGTTGACCCGAAATGCATTGGGTAGTGTGAACATGTAAAAAGAATTTGTTTCTTTACTAAAGAGATGAGTAAACATTACAATTTGAAGAATAGAAGAGAAATAAATGAAATGAAAGCAAAACTATATTGAATTGGATGGAATTCTTTACTAAACAGATTGAATGTGACTAGACCTGAACGGGTCTAAGGATAATTGTGCGCACCTCTAACTTGGAAGTGAGAGACATCATTTTCCCCTGAACTCATGTTTAATAGAGAGTGTTCTGAGACAAAACACTAAAAGAGGGAGCAGCACACCATAAAAAAGAACGAAATTATCATAAAACGAGTTGACAAGAGTGCCTGATGGACAAATAAATGAATTACAACATTTCTATTAAACATAAAACCATTTTGGTGAAAGTCTATGTTGCTGTTGATGGATTGCAAGTTCTTGGGTGGAAACATCAAGGAATATTGTATATTACCTTACGTCCCAATGCCAAGATACAAGTATTTATGGTGGAGAAGTTGCCTTTAATACATAATGGGCAACAAGACAATAAGAAGGAAGTACAGGATATTGTAAACAGACATGAATGTGCTCAAGAAGCAGTTAGGGAGATTTAAAGGATTTACTCATAAAATTGTATTTAAAAAAATGCCATTCCTTGTAAACATAAATTGAGGAATGTACCCCTGTATGTGAGAAATAAATTAGCACAGACGATAAAAAAAATTGAATGTTGATGGCATTATCAACCCTGGCAATGCCTCAGAATGGGTATCTGCAATTGTTCTAGTTAAAAAACAGAATGAAGAACTTAGAATGTGTATTGATTTGAGGTCAGTAAACAAACAAATAGTGATGGAATGTCATCCTTTACCTAAGGTACAAGACTTGGTAGCTATGTTGGATGGCGCTACGTTTTTTACTACTATTGATTTAAAATCAGCGCATCATCAGATAGAATTAACAGAAGATACAAGAGATATCACCAAATTTATTACACCAGAGGGGACGTTCAGGTATGTCAGAATGCCTTTTGGTCTGTCATCGGCCGCATCAGTGTTTCAGAGACTGATGAATTGTCTGTTTGGAGACAGTGATGGAATTGTGGCTTTCCAGGACGATATCCTGATATATTCGGATACCTCTTAGAAACATTGTAAAACAGTAGAGAAAGTTCTATCATTCTTAGAAGACAAAGGTATGACCATTTGTTTAGACAAATGCACGTTTTTTTCATCTGAGGTGGACTACCTAGGTCATCTAATTAATTGCAATGGCATTTTTACAAGGGAAGATCTTCTTATTTCTATAAAGAGTATGAAACAACCTCAGGATAAAGAACTCCAGTCCTCTTTGGGATTATGTGAATATTATTCTAGATTTGTCCATAAATGTGCTGCTATGGTGCTCCCTTTAAGACTGCTGCTTAAATAAGGTAGTACATTTATTTGGACCATAGATAATTTGCGGGCAGTTAATACCATTAAGTCTACAATTATTGGATGCAGACCTTTGTCCCTTTTTTCATCATCTGCTACAAATATTGTCACTGGTAATGCAAAAGCCACTGGTCTTGGTGCAGTGTTTAGTCAAGTTAAAGGTGGGAATTAGGTTACTATTGCATTTGCATCTAGACCGCTTACTGTGACTGAAACAAAGAATTCTACCATAGCTTTGGGTTACTCTTGGGCAGTTGAATATTTTAAAACGTATTTGTGGGGCAAATCTTTTAAACTTAAAACTGATCATAAACCGTTAATTTCTCTATTATCCAACAATGGTTTGGGAAAAGTGTCATCTTTGTTCGTATTTTAGCTAAGTTATATGAATACAATTTTGAAGTGATTTACATCCCAGGCTCTCAAATTATTAGAGCTGATTGTTTGTCTAGAGTTTTATCTGATCCTCAACCTATGGACCAAGGATTTTCTCAAGAAGAATGTGTGGTAACATCCGTTGAGGATATGGTACTTTCAGTTTCTCAAGTTGTTACTCAAGAAGTATGGGCAAAAGCCATGTCTGAAGATAAAATTTGGAAATCTAACAAATGTATATTATTGAAGGCTGACCATCATAAAAAAACTTTGCCAAAGAATGTGCTGTGTTCTGGAAAGTCAGAGATGAATTGTCAATCAATGATGGTCTTATTGTGAAAGGTGACTCATTTGTACCCCCAGTAGGCATAAGGAAGAAACTTATGTCTATTGCTTACGTAGGGCATTTAGGACAATCTAGTACAATCAAAATGGTTAGGGATTTGTTTTGGTGACCTTATATGGACAGTTATTTTGTTGATTTTGTAAAACATTGTTCTCTATGTGCCGATTCTGATAAAGTTTTAAAATTTCAGCACTCAAATTCTGTACAAATTAAAGTACTGGACAAACCATAGAAAAAATTGCTATTGACATCCTAGGTCCTTACGAAGGGATCTCAATGGAAGAACTGTATGTTTTATTTGCCACTGATTATGTTTCAAAGTAGGTTGAAGTTAAACGGGTCCAGTTATGCCTACTTACATGAAGAGACAGAAAATAATACCCAAGAGATTTGAAAATGTTGTGTTGTTTTAGTTATTCACACTTTACTGTTTTTGTTTCATTATAATTAAGGAAGATATCTGGTAATAGAGTGCATGTAGAGCAAACACAAGGAGATGATGGACGGAGCGCTGAAACTTATCAGAAACTCACTCCTAGTCACACATCTCTGTTAAATCCATCATCGTTATTTAGCTCACTTCGCCACCTCTGTTCAGCTCAGCTATATGCAAATCGGTCTTGACCCTGTGCCTCATGGGAACAATCCAGCCCGAACTACCAAGCCAGGTCTTCCCTGAACCGGAAACATGCATCCTGGGACTGGTTTCGGGGTAACACCCCTCATCAGCCAGGCCAGCTTGAATCCAGTGGCAAAGTGAGCAAGGGAACTTCATCTGGGCAGACTCTGCCAACTTAGGGCAAACAAAGCAAACACAAGGAGATGATGGACGGAGCGCTGAAACGTTTCAGACACTCACCCCCAGTCACAGATCTGGGTTGAATCCATCATTGTTCTTTAGCTCACTTCGCCACATCAATTCAGACCCAGCTATATGCAAATCAGTCTTGACCCTGTGCCTCATGGGAATAGTCCAGCCCGAACCGGAAAAAAGCATCCTGGGACCGGTTTCGAGGTAACGCCCCTCATCAGCCAGTCTAGTTTGAATACAGTGGCAAAAGTGAGTGTTTGGTGGTTGCGGTTCTGACTGTCTTGGAGATCGTCGTTGTCGTTGGTTTACTGTTCTGTCACCTGTCTGCTGATTCCTGACCTAGACTTCGCCTCTTCAAATCTTCTTGAGGGGCCTTGCTGCTCTGATGGCCAGAGAGTATATTTCCTATTCTTTATTTGGGTTAGTATGGAATGAAATCTGAATTTGCAAAATCATATGCACATATATCTTCTTCTTTGACCTTTTTGTCTCTACGCCTATCCACTCCTTTATGCATTGTCATTGATACGAATTTGTCATTTTCTCTTCTAATGTTGCTTGCCTTGTGAAGATCTATGATTTTACTGTATGTTGGTATTGATGAGCCTTATTTCACATTATTTGGATAAACAGTTATAAATATATAAGTGAGTCTGTCTTTTTCAAAGTATATAATAGTTTATAGGTGTTTTAAATTCTAAGTATTAGTTTGCCAAACCCAATCAACTATAAAAAGATTGCATAATTTGGTAATCAAAAATGAAGATAGAAATTGGTTATTGGTAAGTTTGGTATAAACTGGAATTTCACTAACCCAGCGTGAAGGGACTTGGGGGGTAATGAAATTGGGCCTTGTCTGCAGAAATGTATTAGTCCCAGATCGCTGGATCACTTGCTTCATATAGGACATAAATTCATAATAAAAATTCTTACTGAGAATCAAACTGCAATGAATTTAAACAGGAATCAGGGCTTCCACACTCTTCCAGCTACTTGTCACTCGGCTCACTGTCAAACAAGTAGGTTGGTGTTCTTCTTGGGTGGAGACTGTGATGACCTTCCCCAATTGACCCCGTAGCCCCCTTATCATCTGAGCAGCGGAAGTCATGTTTGTCATTACAGCTTGCCAGTCTGGACATATTTGAAACACCACCATCAGACAAAACAACCACATTTCTCTTCACCGGAACAATGCGCTTTGGACTCCAATGTTGTGATCTCCCTTTGAGTGTCCATCCTGGCTTCTTCACAATGACGTAATCTCCCACATGCCATCTCTCACACACATTACATCTGTCATCATAGCATTGTTTGTATTTCATTTGATATCTCTCCACTGAATTTGCATCCACCACATTAATTTCCTCCTCACACAAACAGGGTTGAGTTTGGACCCTGCAAGACTTCACCTCAAGCATTGGAAAGGTGATAGTTTGGTCACTACATTGGGTGTATTACGATGCACCCACAATTTCTCCCTAAGCTCCGCTTTAAGTGGAATCCTTCTTTCTATGGCTGACTGAACAGAGGATTTTACCATCCTGTTCATGGATTCAATCAGACCATTAGCCTCTGGTGAACATAGTGCCATGTGTAAATGAGAGATACCTAGTTTCTCCAACAACTCCTTCAGTTCTGCCAAAACAAATTGAACGCCATTGTCTGTGACAATCTGTTTGAAGATCCCCTCGGAGGCAAACACATCCCTTAAAAACTCCAAAACAGAGCTGGCCATCACCGTGCTCCAGCAATATGCTGCAACTCACTTTGACGGGTAATCCACCAAAACAAATTTTGCACCTGCTGACAACAGGTCAAAAGTCCCAGCAATATCAAGCCCTAACATGACCAAGGGTGCTTCTGGAATTGTGACAGATGACAATGGGGCCGCCCCGGTCACTCTGGACCAGGGGTCTCCAACCATTTCTGTACTGAGGGCTACTTATGTTCAATGAAACGCATTGACAACTACTAATAGTAATAGTGCTGTATAATTTCAATTTTTTTTATGTGTAAAATAATTCAACCAAGCAAAATCTTTCTAATTTAAAAAGCTGGGCTGCACACAGGTGAGCTACCCAGAGGTAGCTGGATAGCTACAGTAGCTCATGAGCTACTGGTTGGAGACCCCTGCTCTAGACTTGTCACTCGCTGCACACTAAATGCAATCTCTCACCACTCCATCCACCTGACTGACTAGCCAACCCTGGCAACCAGTATCATTCTCAGACTCTTGCTTGGTCAGAGTCCTGCCTAAAAGCTCCTTGTATGCAGGACTGACAATCTTGTCACACAATCCAATCGGGGCACCATCCGACTGCCTCTAAAAAGATGACCATCCTCAATGCAGAGTTCCTCCCTAACATTCTAAAACCCCCTTTCTTCCACCACAAGATCCTTGAAATGTGGCTATCCTGAGACCACCAAATCCTTAACCACTTCTCTCACTTTATCTTTGGCAGCTATACAGCCCCACTCATCTTTGTCTATCGGTACCTCTTACTCACATCACAAGATCCAATATCACTTCTTCCCTGGCTGAGCTGTCAGTGGCTGATTTAGACAAGAAATCTGCTGAAACATTCTTGCCTCCTGGTAGATACCTCACCTGGAAATTGAACTCCACCAAGCCTTCTGCACACCTCTTAATGAGTGGAGAAACATTAACTACACACCCACATGCCAAAAAGTGTACAAGAGGTCTATGGTCTGTCCTGAGGATGAATAGCAAACCACACAGGTAAAACATGAAATGGTTTATCATCCAGGTGCAAGCTACTGCCTCGCGCTCAATCACCAAGTATTTCTCCTCAGTACCTTTAAGCAAAAGTCACCTCCTTATCTTCGCCATCTTTCACTTGCGATAACACCACACCCAGACTCTTAATAACTAGAATCAGTAGTTAGAACAGCATTTATCCCATGACATCAAAATGATCTAAGATAGGCATTTTGGCAATCTCTCCCTTCACCACTCTGAAAGCCTCTTCAGCTTCCTCTGTCTACACAAATGGAACACTCTTCTTGAGTAGCGACTGAATGGGCTGCACCACACTAGCAAAGTTCATCACAAATTTGGAGTAATACTCCGCCATGCCCAAAGACATCTGATGTGATCCTTATTGGATGAGGACGGTGCATCAATAATAGAGCTAGTCAACACAATTTTGGGACTGTTTCTCTCTCCTGATATGGTGTGTCCCAGGTACTCGACTGACCCTACTCCAAACTTGCACTTTTCCTTTTTCAGAGTCAAGCCTTTGTACTTCAATATGGTCAATACCTGCCACATAGTTTCATCATGCTGTAGCCTATCTCTCCCATGCACCAGGATATTGTCCTGAAAATGTAATACAGACTCAATACTTGCTAACACCACCTTCATCAGCCTCTGGAAGCATGCTGCTGCAGAAACCAGCGCAAACAGCAGCTTCTTGAACCAGTATGCTACCAAAGGTGTGACAAATGAGGTGAGAGCCCTGGAGTCTGTGTGCAGCACCACCTAATGGTGATGGCTTTAGTCAAATCCATCACATTGAACACGGTGGCACCCTTGAGCGTGGTACGAGCCTCTGTGATGTTAGGAAAGGATTGGTGAATCCACCCAAATACACTGGTTGAGGTGTCTGACATCGACGCACATGCGGATCTTAATCCTGAGGGGCAAGAACTACTGGAGCCAACCACTCGGACAACTCTATCTCCTCAATAACTTCACGCTGCAACAATCTATCCAATACCTCCTGCAATGGCTTGTTCATTAAATTGGGTGCCTTCCTTGTTTTGTTCACCTCTGGTTTAGCATCCTTTTTAATATGATTTTGTGCTCAAAACCATTGAGCAGTCCCAACCGATCAATAAAAACTTCCGGTAACTCATGCACCCAGCTAATGTGCTCTCCAAGAATGGTCACCTTCATAACCTGATTATGCAAATTTGAATTCAAAACAATACCTAAATCTTGATGGTGTCTCCATCCCAACAAACTGTCTCCTCTCTTGGCCACATAAATCTTGCCAACAGTCTCTCTTCCAAGAACATCACCGTGTTACCCAACAGATCTATCTTCATGCATCCATACCCTTCAGGATTAATATCAAGGGGTAACAATGAAATGCCACTTGAGCCGTCTACCTTTTATCAATTCTTGTCACCCATCAGTGTGGATTGCGACCCTAAATAGGCCAAAATGGTGATACTCTTCCCTCCTATTGCAAATTCGTATTCAGGCATAGTTATGGGACCACCATCGACCACCTCTTCCCCATGTTTCACTTCAGCAGTTGAAGCTCCTATCTGCAAAATCACACTCTGACTCTCCTCAGGCATCTCCAACACTTCATGCACTATCACACTCTTGCAAACTCAAATAAAATGCCCCTTCTTCCCAGAACCACGACATGCCACATTCTGAGAAATGCATTGCAGACTCTCTGAGAGATGATAGGGGCTGCCGCATTTAAAAGACTTGCATTTAGAGTCCCTTCCAAAGACTGGTCTACTGACACCTTCATTCCCCTCTGGTTTCCGAGGGATACCCCTCTGACTGTCACCTGGCACCACTCGCCTGCTTGTCATTTTTACCCTTCTGACAAATTGTAGATACACGGTCTACTGAATGAGAAGTGTTTACTTATATTTCCTTGACCCATCCAGCTGCATGCATGTTCCATACCCTACACAATTTCAATAGCCACTTTAAATGAAGGATTATTTGCCAATAACTTTTCTTGAACCCTAGGGTTATTTGTGAAGTGCACCAGTTGATCCCTGATGAAAGACTTTGCCCACTCATCAAACTCACAAGTGCGCACCAAGTTCCTAAGAGCAACTACATAGTTGGTAACTCGTTCTTCCTTTGCCTGGACCATCATAAAAACATATATCTCTCCATCACCACATTGATAAGTGGACCCAAATGTTTCTCTAACATGGTGAAGGACATTTCAAACACATACCTTGGCTCACCTGCCTGATTGCCAGTGTCAATTTCCTCCAGGCTCTCATAAATATTGCACTCTTTAATCCACAAATTATATAAAGCACCTCCTGCATTCTGGCAGCCGGGAATTTCTGCCGCCCCCCCAATTGCCACCAAATATGAATAAAAAGACATTTCCACAGCAAATTGGTTCTGATAAAAATTGTGGTGGTTGCAACATATTTGCTACAGCCATGTTCTCCGTACCTGCAAAACAACTTAATATTACAAACTAAAGCAATACAAGTCAAAATAACTAGCCAAATCAACAAATTAATATAATAAACTAAAATAATTAATTTTCACTGTGGGGAAATATGTTTTACTGTGTCCAAGATTAACCTGTAGCCTAGGATATTTCACACTATATGCACCACAAACAGATCTCTTCCTCACGTCGATGAAGAATGCTGCATTTCATCCCACCACCTGCCAGGTGTGAAATGTGACAGTCGCAGTCTTTGAATGTACCAGGCAAGTGTTGATATCAATCCACAACCGCACCAATAATCCCTAGTAGCTCCGCTGTCGAATAGTGCTACAACAATACAAAATGCCAGCTACAGTACGTGGTCTAGATGTTGATCAAAATGGAGGCGACCGGTTGTATTGTAGCTAAGCAGTGCTACTAGACTGAATGCCAACTTCCTAACCCGGTGAGCGGTCCAGACGTTGTATGAAATGACAGCAACAGAGCTGGCCTATTACAAGACAGTGCATGGTCTAGTCTTTAAAAAAACTGGCTCAACAGAGGGCAACCTCAACGCACACGCAGTCAATGATAGCAGTCCAGTTACACTGTGACATAGGAATGGCTGCGCAGTGCCCAGCAGTGCAGTATGGGAAAATAACTTGTCTTACAGGGTCTTCGCATGTATCCAACATTCCACAGGGACGCGCGCAGACCTGCACAAGGAGGCCCGCGATGCTGGTTTGTATGGCACATGAAGCTTTGAAACCTTCAGCTGATGTTCAAGCTACTGCTTTCAAACCCTCAGCTGATGCTCATGCTACCGCATCAATCCTCTCCCCTCTAATTTGCAGTCGGTGCTATCACACATAAATTACTGTTTGGAGTTCTTAATACCTAACAGATTCGGAGAGTTCTATGAAGTCACTTACTCTGTAGGCGTCCCAACAGCCGTACATAGGTTCGGTTTAACAGTCAATATTAATTCTAGTGGTGAACTGCAGAGGGATGTTGGTGGTGGGTTACTGCCCCTCACACATCAACTCGTCGCCATTAATAACATATGAGGCTGGACAGCAGAGTTGTTTTAAGTCTTTAATCCACCAACAGAGACAAAGTCTTATGCTTCCTTCAACATCAACAGCTGTCAACTCTCCCCACAACATTCTCCTCCTGTTGCCTAGCACCCCTGGAGCATCACTGGTGGAACACTCTACTAGTGGCAGAACACAGACAAGCCACAACACTTTGTCAAATCTACACTCCGAATGTTGCAGGCTCTCCCTCAGTCCCAACGAGATGCCTCCCACCTTCCTGACAACCATAAAAACAAGCATTGGCAATTGCATTAGGTTTCGCCTATGTAATTATTAATATATTTTATTGTTGTAAGTTTTAGCTTGGTGAGCAGGTGTAAAACTGATATGAGAAACTAATATTTGAACGGGGGCACCAGAATGCCAGAAGTTAAGGGTCTGAAATACAAAAGGTGTTCATGCTCACCAACAGATGTAATGAAAATAAAAATACTTTACTGTCTGTGGGACACTGTAGGAGAATAAGGGAACACATTACAGTGGGCTGAGGCAAGAACAATCATAGAAGTGTGAGGAAAGAGACATCTAACTCTCATAAGACAACAATAGAGCAGGCTAGGGTGGAAAAGCAAGTGGCGTTACAAGTAATAACCACATGGGGAAGGAAAAAGAGTGTACTCACAGAAACATGGGACTTTGAAGCAACATCGCAAAGATCAGATTGAGCACCGGAAAGTGAGAAATCAGATAATGGTGATGAAGAGTCATCGCAGCTCACCTCTAGGATGGCAGATGGCTTGATAAACCCATTTTAAAATGAGGCTGGATGTGTGCTAGGACAAGAGTAACACGTAAAAGCACAGGGGTGCTTGGAAAGGATGATCACAGGGTAGAGGCTGGTTTGAAGACTGGTTGCGTGAATTTTGAGAAAGATAGGTGTCAGCCGAGTGTTCATTCACATTAGAGTGAGGTTCTTAGAGAGCCCTTACTACCACACAAATAAAGATAAGCAGCAGAGACTGGTGTGGTACACCATGTACTAACACATAACAGTGAAAGTGATCACGTGTTAAGTTCATTATACCACTTTTTTCTGTGTAGATATATATTTCCCATGAAGAAGCACAAAAGAAGGGCGAAATGCTTTGGAATGGCAGTGTAAAAAGGACATCTGTGGATATACTCCTCTAAGAAAGGAAATGGTCGACACGTTTCAGCCTTTGAAATCTTTATAGCCTTTTTAGGACCAGAGATGACCAATTAGTTCTACGGGGAAAGCAAATAATGAATATTTGTTATACATTATATAGTAAAGGCAACAACTTGTAAGAGCACTGTCCGTTTTGCCCAGAGGAAAGCAATTCGCTAAAAAGATGCACATGTGATAGAAAATGTGCTGGGGATGTACCCAGGCACTGCCACAGAAGCCAAATGTGCTTCAACAATCTGTGATAGTGACTATCCAATCTTCTAGCCACACCTATACACCACGTGACTGTTTACGTGGTGTATAGGATCAGGATCAGTGACTAGTCATGCAGGTGCCAAAGGTAAGCATGCAATATACATTCTATGCACCTTACTACTGTAGGCACATAGACAGGAGCTTGTACTGAGTTATTGCACACCTGTGTGAGGCACGAGTCCCATTTGTAGGCGTGGACAACTATTGTGCATACCTCAACCTTCTCGAGTGAGGTGTAAACACAGGATGATGATCCAGCCCAACCCATTGTCACTGGCGGACAGGACAGCTAGGTAATGGCAGAAATCCACGCTATCCTCTATCTATTATGTGCAAAAATAAGGCCAAATATTGTATTAAGTTACTCTAATTGAATATGCATAACACTGTTTGTGCTACAAATGGTGCATACATCTTACCTGTCTGTATAAGCTACGAGTTTGTTTAATCTGTGGGCAAGTAACAAAATGTATTGTTACCACCATACAATAATATTCAGTAAGTAAAAGAGTGTACACAACAAATAACCTCCTAAATCTTAGTAGGAGGATCGCATGGGGTATCAAATCCTATTTGGAACAAGGAGACAAGTCTTCCTCAGCGCCAACACTAGTGTGAAGTGCCCGGAATGGAAAGTCGAAGCCTGTCAGGTAGAAGGGGCTTGTTTAAAAACCCTGGGAATGCTGTTTCATGAAGCTACTAGCGGAATGTAGTAAAAAAGTACAAAATGGGTGCCATTTTGAAAGGAGTAATTAAGCCATAGTGCAGTCAAACAGTGAATGTGCCAGCTCGCGTCCTTTTTTAGCAAACTCGAGAATGACTGCACAGAGGGCGCATTGAACTTATTTAAAGTGTATCATAAAAACACAGTAAACACATCCATGTGTCCTCCCTTAATCTAAAGTATGTTAAGTGGCAAATGCTAAGGATGGAACGAAATGGTCAACAAAACTACTGCCAGGGTGTGCAGACATCCTAGGCGTAGATTAATAATGCTCATCTGGCTCACAGGAGACAATGAAAGCCATAGCATCGGAACCGTTTACAGGAACAGATAAAATCATTACATCACTTTGCACAAACAAAGAATGTTGTTCGTAGTGCAAACTTAATATGTATATCTTGTTGCTAAGCAAAGCTTAAAAGCAGGAAGAACGCTGCCTTTAGCACGTTCAGCCCTGGCTACTGACATTGTACGGAAAAGGCCAATGTGTTAATTAACAAGGCAATGTCCTGAGAGGCGGCCATATTAAAGTCAGACTGTGTGAGCGTGACAAATGTAATGATAATAATAGAAGAGCCGGCATGAAACTGACGACAGGCATGCAGTTTTGTATGGGTGGGTGCTTTGAGAGCTGTCAGATATGCGCGCAAGCCTATGAAGGCGAAATATTTTTTTTTTAAGTTCCGCTTCAAAAGCGTATGAAAACAGTACTTGGGACTCGGGAGACTGATAAGAGAAGCACACAAGGAAAACAGCAGGAAATAGTATGCTACAGCCAATAGAAATGGAGGAAAAGTAAGTGGCAAGCATGGGAACCAATGAAAAGCGAGAGGGCAGGATGTGAACCCCTTTTAAGATTTATAATTAATACAATAGATTTCACAGGCACAGCGTAAGCGCTGTGCAGGCAACACCTTCAAGCACTATGACCCGGGCCATCACGGGGCACGTCAGTGCTTTTATTTTCCAACTTTCATCTGTGCAGCACAACAGCTGTGAAACATTACTAAAACATTGAACACTGGCAATCACTAGCATATATAAGACCTATTGGCTTTGCCAGTGCTTGTTTGCCTTGGTATCATATGAGGTCACCGGCAGTATATGTGAAAACTCCAATCAACATCTCTGACAACATATCATAACAATTTTACTCTGGAAGCTGGCAAACAGATTCGACCCAAAACTTCCCCAGACATACAACAGTTCGAGAAACCTATAGGATTTCGCTTGGCAGTAAAAGGAGTATCAGTAGGGTGACTAGCCGTCCTGGTTTTCTCGGGACAGTCCTGGGTTTTTTAGGTCTCGCTAGAGCCAGCGCATGCGCTGGTCTGTGAGACATTTTGTAAGTGGGGTTTTCAAAGTGCTACCCCACGCTTTGGCTGGCCTAGCGCTTGCGTTCACGCGAGCGTGCACGCGCGCAGCCGCCATATGTGTTTCACAGGTCATTAAGCGTGTGGACGCTGCAGCTGCTTTCACTTTTGCAGCCGCATGCCCACTCGCTCCTCTGCAGGTTGTGTTTATTGTAAGACACATCAGCCTAGAACACACAATCCCGTTTACTACTTCCACAAAACTTTCACAAAAAAGAGCTGCGCGAAGTGCCATTCATAATAACTCGGGGGAAACGCAAACACAGAAATGAAAATGCTCTTCAGTGCCGTCTGCAGGCAAGGGGCTGAGCCGTGAATATGAAGGTAGTCACTTTAGAGAACCCCCCGGCGTGAGCGACCTCCTTTAATGGCGCCCCCAGGAATCTCCCAGCACAGCTGCAGTGCGTGCACCGACTGCTTCCTGCACACAATGCGTGAATCAGCTTTGAAAGACCAGCTTTCCTGGGGTCATGTAATTACTCCACTTCTTACTCCTTTCAGCGGCCGCACGTACCTTGCATCGTGCAGTTGCAAAACACACACTTAAAGCTTGTGAATGAGACAGTATGCACTCTGCATCTTATTCTTTAAATATATCACAATCCTTTTTTACACGCGTATAAAGTGTAACACAGCTAAAACAAGCGGCTTCCTGCACACAATGCGCCATGGAGACGCCGCAAGTTGAGGGCGGTGTTGCGATGTGGGATGAAGCCGCATTGATCAGGATGAATCAGATCGCAGATGACGCTCAACAAACGATTGGCAAGGACTTTAGCCAGGATTTTAGGCTCTGCATTTAGCAGTGAGATAGGCCTGTAAGAGGCACAGCGGTCCCGTGGCTTACCTTCCTTGGGGATCACGACTATCGTGGCCAGTCGCTGGTCGACCGGAAGGGAACCGGCCTCAAGGGACTCCTGAAACATGCGACGGAGGAAGGGCGCTAGTTTATCCGGGCGCAACTTATATAATTCGATAGGTAGACCGTTGGGACCCATGGCCTTGCCCGAGCGAAGGGACCGAATCGCAGTCGCGATTTCATCTACCGACAAGGGAGCGTCCAGCTGCTCACGGTCCTCGGCAGAAAGGCCAGGCAAAGCAATGTCCCTCAGGAGAAGGCGAGAATCTTCCTCATCCCTATCAGTCACCGGGGAGTACACAGTCCGGAGGTGGTCGGCAAAACATTCCACAATCTCACCAGGCTCAGTCACACACACTCCATCCGAGACACGCAACTCCGGGACCACACGATTCACTCTCTCCTTCTTGTCCAGCCACGCAATCAGCTTTCCCGCCTTGTCCCCGGCATCATACAACCGACCCTGCTGCTCCCTATACATAGTTTTGGCAGCGTCGGTGACAAGAGATCTGTATTCAAACTGTTTCAGACTGAGGGCATGGAGCCCGTCCGGAGTGACACCCGCCTCCAAGGCCGACTCCAGCCCCGAGATGTCAGTCTCCAGCTTCACCACCGCCTCACTCCTGAGCTTCTTAGCCACCACTATCTGGGAGAGGGCGTGTCCGCGGATTACGGTTTTAAAGGCTTCCCACAGGGACATTGCAGACAACACAGACCCCTCGTTTTCAAGAAAGTATTGGTCCATAGCCTTAACCAGACTCTCGCGGGTCGTAGGGTCTCGCAGGTACCACGGGTTAATGGGAGCGATCCGCCCTGCAGACCGCGACTCGGTGTCAAAGAGAAGCCACAGCGGGGAATGATCGGAGATACCCCTCGCCAGGTGCCTGACCTCTCGAATTCGACCCGTCTGCGCCGCGGGCATAAGGAAATAGTCTAACCTAGAAAGACTCCCATGTGCCCCAGAGTGAAAGGTGTATTGACATTGGGTCGGATGCATTAATCGCCAACTATCCACCAGGCCGAAGGTCTCCAACAGACCACCTAGCCAAGCCTGGGCAGCGGGGAGGGCCCTGGGTGGGTGACGATCCAGGTCACCCGAAACCACCGAATTAAAATCCCCACCCATAAGCAAAAGGCCATCCGGAAGTTCAAGCAGCATTCGACCCAAGTCCGCGAAGGTGGAGTTCTGGAGGCCCGGTGGGACGTAAATTGAGACCAGGGCAAGGGGATGCCCCTCCCACCTCCCAGTCAGACAAACATAACGCCCTCTGTCATCTGAGACCACCCTCGTGATCTCCAACGGAAGTGAGGATCGCAGGAGAATGCCCACCCCCCTGGAGCCAGTTGTGAAACCAGAGTGAGCCACGAGGCGGTATCCCCCCCTGTTCATTGCATGGCAGACATTACCAACCAAATGCGTCTCCTGGATAAACACCACATCAGGAGTCAGACGACGCAAATACTGCAGAACTACACCCCGTTTGATACGGTCCCCCAACCCATTGACGTTCCATGACATCAGCTTCAACCCGTCCCCCCCCATCCCCTCCAATAGATCAGAGGTCCCCCCGCAAGTAGCACAAGTCCCAAAGGTGGCAGAAAATCAATACCTCGCCCTACAAACAAAAACCACACTACAAAACAACCCCTCCTTCCCCCCCACCCCCCCCAACACCCAACTCCCCCCACCCTGCACCCCTGCGGGCCAAAAAACCCCCCCAAATTGCAGTGTGCCTGTCGCCCAACTAACCCCAGTCTACAAAAAGACCCCGGAGGAGGAAAGGGACCCGTCCCCGCCCGCCCCCCACACAGGTACTAGCAAAACACACTGAACCAAAGAAGTACAACCCAGCTGAGCAGTGCAAATTGGCAAAATCAAGGACCAAGAGTCACTCCAAAGGGGACCCGTCACCGTTGGCACCCGCAGAGGGCCCGGGACGGCCACCTCTGTCCGGCAGCGAGTCCAACCAGTCACTCACGGCCACAGGAGAGTCAAAGAAGGCAGTCCGATCCCCATGTTCCACTCGGAGTTTGGCAGGGTAGAGCATAGAGTACTTTAGGCCAAGCTCACGAAGACGACGTTTCACCCCCTGGAATCCCATCCGCTGTTTCTGGACAAGTTGAGTAAAGTCCGGATAAAAGTTAATGGATGAGTTCTCATGTCGAACCGGGCCATGGACCCGCGAGGCCTGCAGAATCGCATCCCGGTCTCTGTAGTAAAACAGTTTGGCCACGATAGGCCTCGGGGGGGCCCCCGGCCGTGGCCGCCCGCCCGGAACTCGATGAGCCCGTTCAACGGCAAAAAATTTACTCAAGCCCGCAGGGGTCAGCTGTTGGAGGATGAGTTCCTCGACCAGGAGGTCAACCGGGCGGTCGTCGGAGGACTCCGGTACGCCGATGACACGGATGTTGTTGCGTCGGGCCCGTCCCTCGAAGTCCTCCAGCCGCCGGGCCATCTGCTCATTGACCACCTTGATGTCGCCAAGCGCGGCCTGCAGGTCAGACACATCCGCACCCAGGGTGGAGGTCCGCGCATCGAGAGTTTGAACCCTCTCGTTTGTTTTGGAGAGGTCCGCCCGTATTAAGGTGACATCAATCGCCACCGTATCGATCTTGCGGGCCAGGGCCTCGTATTGCGTGGCGATGGTCTCCCTGATGCCATCAATGGCGCCCATGATGTCCTGTAGGGAAAGTTCCGAAGAGACGGATGTGCCACCACCGGCGACGTCTGAGGGGGGACCGGCCGTTCCAGGAGAGCCTCTGCCCTGAGTGTAGCGGTCCATGTTGTTGGTCTGGACCGATCCTCCACGGAGGGAGGATTTAGTCTTACGCCCCTCGGGGCCCCCCTTGCCCCCCATGCGGCCACGGACTCCGAGGGGGACCGCCGATCAAAAGTAGTTAGGATACCGGCCCTGGAAACCAGCGCCTCACCCGAGGCCACATATGGCGGTGCGGGGGGACCCAAGGCGATAGGCAGTCTAGTGGCAGGTGGAGACAAAGCTTTGTGCAGAGGTCAGGGAAACACCCCGCCACCTCAATCGCTCCACCGGCCAGCCCCCTGAGGTCTGAAAGTGAAACCGAAAGTGGCCGAGCGGCCCCTGGCACCGCGCCGCAGCCGTTGTTGTTCAACTGCGACACGGCCCCACGGCCCACCTTCGCCCCGGGCACCTCCGTCGGGTGGGTCCCAAAAGTTCAAACAACGATAACTCAGGATTCCCGGGTCCGATTAAATTTCTGAAAAGAGATACGTGCTCAGCCGGTCGTCCTCTCCCAGATTCCATAAACCAAATCAGGATATTGTCAGGATAAATTCCGAGGAGCAGCGAGGGTCCGGGGAGCCCTGTGCTCACGCGACCATCTTGGATGCGCGCTAGGCTCCTCCTCCGAACACTGCAGTTTTAAAGTAATAAATACATGTTATCTGATTGGTATAGCGCCCCAAACCTCCCCCCTCAAAGCGTTGGGTGCGAAGCATGTAGACAGAGGAGGGTATTTGTGTACGTACAAAGCACTTTGACTTAGATTGTCGTGTCGTTGCACTTGTGTTTTAGTTCATGTGAATAGTGACGTGTGCGTGCGTTCATTGGAAGCTCTGGTCTTCTCTGCGCTTAGACGTTTTTACGTGAAGTTGGATAAAGCACAATGACGTTTTACACTTTGAGCCCGCTGAACCACGAAGCATCAACTACTGCTTTAGTTTTTTCATGTTTTCATACCCTTTTTGGGTATTTGTCTTTTTTTTTTCCATTGATTGGTATTAATACATAAATCCAGTTTCTAGTCTGGAACATTTGAGCTCTCAGCAGTGTCTGGCAGAACGACCCATATGCATCCAAAGACATTTTGTGAGCCATGTCAGCAGTGCGGATAGTAGTGCGCATCGCATACTCTTCCTTCACGTTTTGGCCAAGGTTTTCTACTGAAAGAAAATCTAGCACCCTTTACTCAGCAGCAAGCAAGGTAAATGTACAAACTACCACCGAAGCTTGTTAGGTTTGGGAAGCCTACAGCCTGTCGCGTCTATTGTCAGCTGCTGGGGTTCGAATACCCCGCTAGTCGAGGAAAGATCCAGGGGAGCGACATGTATTGTGATCTTGAGGTGCCTATTGTCTTTTCAATACAGTTGCTCTCCTACTTACGCTAAGCTCCTTATATTGTATTTCTTATTGTGCCCACTCTCATCCCGGAAGAAATGAGGAAATCTGAAAACGTATACTCCTGTTTTGAATGTTGCCTTTACATTTATTATTTTATCTGTTCCATGTTGAGGACATTTTATCTTTTCCGGCGTGATAATGGGGATGGTTTCTTTTTTTTCCACATGGGGAATGTTTTCTCCATGTGGGCACTCCTTTACCTCCACCAGTCCGGGGACCGAAGGGCAATCTCTGAGCCAAACACTGGTGGACCATCTGTATCTTGATGTCTTCCATCTAGTATCTGCCAGAAGCACATAGAGCTTCTACTACACAAGACTAGTTAGCAAACTGTGTGTGTATATAAATATCGGACAGGGTGGAAGCACCGAAGCTCGTGGTCTCCACAACTATGGACCTATCAGCAGCACTTTGACAGATAGCACACTGAACCTGCTGTCAGCGACCCCCTTATTTTACTCGCCAAACCGAACTATGCACACTAGCTCAGCGTTCCTTTTCGGTGTATCTGCAGTAGCAGCGCACCACAGTGCTCACATTCTGTACTCCCTGCTAACCGCTTTCAGAGGTCTGTGAGTATAGACTGGTGTTACCATCTACTAAATCGCACTCCGTCGGCAGTTCTTGACGTCGCACCCTTGGTTCTGCATTGTGGCTGAAGCAATAACAGAATCAAGCCTCTAAATTGCAAGGTATCATCCCATCTAGGGGTCTGCCTTTGTTTGGTACCGCCAGCCTCATATGCTGTAAGTTAAGGTGATGAGAGCGGTCCTCTCGTGTTAAATTCCTATGCCATGCTGTGATAACAGTAAGCAATAACAATGTCCACAAGGAACTTATTTAAGATAATACATTTTTCAGTAAAGAGTACAATTATATACTCATAAATGAGTCAATCACAAAGACGAAAAGAAAATTATTTAAAATAATTTAGCGACAGTAACTTGGACCCGTATTTACTTCAGCCGAAGTAAAATTAATTTATTAGGCAAATAACAATACATAGGCATTAAAGGTCAGATTCTTGACATTATAAGCACAGTAAGGAAAAGTGCAAAAGTGAACCCAGTGCGGTGATTATAGTCTTCAAAGTGACAAATAAGTGAAAAAGAATTCAAGGAAGGTCTTAAAAACAATGAGAGGCATTTAACAATAGCATGAATTTTTGCTCGCTCTCTCTTGGTTTGTGTCGACGACGTTTCAACCCACAATGGATAAGGGGTCTCTTCAGGACAGTTATCTGGGAACTAAAATTAAGAATGTGTAAGTGCTAATAATATTGCAAGGCCGTCCATAATGGATGTCACTAAAGTTACCGTTGCACTTACCTATTGACAAGGATAGTCTGATTTTGTCGATTTTCTATATTCAACCATTGATCAAAGCAGGGTGGGAATTTGGTCAGTTTAATCCAGCCTAATTAAGATACATAATACCACATTAGTGTACTTAGATCTTCACTCAAGAGCCAACTTATTTAGCATCAAGAGATAAGCCCAAGTATATGAAGGGTCTATATACCCTACCTATCCCAATGTTCAGTTGGAGGCAATATTACAGAGAACTTAATTAGGCTGGATTAAACTGACCAAATTCCCACCCTGCTTTGATCAATGGTTGAATATAGAAAATCGACAAAATCAGACTATCCTTGTCATTAGGTAAGTGCAACGGTAACTTTAGTGACATCCATTATGGACGGCCTTGCAATATTATTAGCACTTACACATTCTTAATTTTAGTTCCCAGATAACTGTCCTGAAGAGACCCCTTATCCATTGTGGGTTGAAACGTCGTCGACACAAACCAAGAGAGAGCGAGCAAAAATTCATGCTATTGTTAAATGCCTCTCATTGTTTTTAAGACCTTCCTTGAATTCTTTTTCACTTATTTGTCACTTTGAAGGCTATAATCACCGCACTGGGTTCACTTTTGCACTTTTCCTTACTGTGCTTATAATGTCAAGAATCTGACCTTTAATGCCTATGTATTGTTATTTGCCTAATAAATTAATTTTACTTCGGCTGAAGTAAATACGGGTCCAAGTTACTGTCGCTAAATTATTTTAAATAATTTTCTTTTCGTCTTTGTGATTGACTCATTTATGAGTATATAATTGTACTCTTTACTGAAAAATGTATTATCTTAAATAAGTTCCTTGTGGACATTGTTATTGCTTACTGCAAAATACCCAGTTCACAGGGACATATGGGTTGCTCTTGTGTCCGGTTATATGCTGTGATAACAAGCAGAGTATCGATCATGTTCTCAGTCAACTTTGATGTACTCGTTCATAATTATCAAGAATTCTCCTTTATTGGATTTCTTTCAGCCAATCTTGAATTTTTAGCCAGCATCACTTTGTTTAGTAATCTTAAATCCCGGCACTTAGTGTTAAAAGTGCTCTCCTCAAAATGCTGGTACGCCCTACTTAGTTTTGTGAAAGAAGCTTGCCCAGTAGTTCACCCTGCTGTAAAACGCCGCGAGAAATCTATTCATCCGCTGCTATGCCGAGTCAGATTTTATCGAGTAGCACTGTTTTTAGAGCCTGCTGGCCTGCCTGGTGGAAGAGGTCCAGCTGACACAGAACAGGCGTCCTCTTCATTCAGAAAATTCATGAGAAATAATGGTGCCTTTAAACTTAACAAGCATTGGCACACCCAATAGGTCTCGCCTTTAGGACCTTATAAGTATTTAGTTATGCAGCACAATAGCCTTACTGCAACAACATTAACTGTTGCCTGGCTAAACACTTATAAGGTCCCAAAGGCGAGACCTATTGGCTATGCCAATGCTTGTTTTCTATGTCCATGAGCTCTTTCTGCACTCATTCTGGGCCTCGGTCAGTTCAAAAGTTAAGAGTCCTACTTCTATATTTATTAAATGTCCTGATTTTTGGTTTTAAAACCTTGGTCACCCTATGTATCGGCCTTACTTAGCTACTTTGTTGAAAATTGTCAATAAAAATATCATCTTAGGGAGATATATGAGAGCGTCACAGTTTTTTGTTTTTTTTGAAGTTTTATTCAACAGTGTCTGATTACAAAGAAGTCACAAAATAGCCAAACTTTATACAGTAAAAGAAACATAGCAAACATAAATTCCCAGACTAAGACTATTAACATTCATCACTATTCAAATCCATCCGGTTATTGGTGCCCATAATTGCTCGCCAAATTGGTTTCTTCTATGACCCTTCAATTTATAAAGGGCCATTTCCATACGGTATAAAGCAAGTATCCTTGCCCTCCATTCAGAGAAAAGGGGTGGATCCGAGCTCAGCCACTGTGAAGTTATACAAAGGCGCATCACAGCCATACATAAAAATAGAAAACCCCAATATGGTGCTAACCTTTTACTATTTATCGGATCAAACTCAATACCAAAGAGGGCAAAACCCGGATTAAAAACCAACAAAATTTTTAGGGAGGAATTAAAACAAAATTGCAATTCAGATAGGAAAGGGGCCAATGAAGGACACAAGAAAAACATATGTGCAGCATCCGCTGCAAACTCCCCACATCGGGGACACTTATCTCCCCTACCCGACTTCCATTTTGCAATCTTGGCTGGAGTATAATAAAGATCAAAAATTGACATAAAACACTGACTCTTCAAACTTCCGGATAGCAAGATTAAGCTTGCCAGTTCTAAAGACTCCTGTAAATCTAGGTGCTGAATTCCAAGCCTTCTTTCCCATTTTAGTTCCTGCATAAAGAGGTCATCTAGCTGTCCTCGAGTAAATTCTCGATATATTTGCGCCAACTTCCCCCTACGTAATACAGCCTCAAGAATGGGAATTCCCTCTAAAGAACAAATACCCTTCATTATACTTTTATCTAGATAACTTCGCAGCAGTAAATATTTAAAAAAGTCACCCTTATCTAAATCAAATTTTACTCTCAGTGAGGCATATGACATTATTTGGCCATGTTCACATAAATCACCAACAGTCCGAATGCCAACTGTACGCCACTTCCGGGCAACAGAGTCCATAAGGACTGTTGAGAAAGCCCCTGGGAGACCAATCGGAGTAAAACAATTAAATTCCTTTATCTTACACAACAAGCAGATCCTCTTCCAAACAAAAAATGCTGCTGACAAAATTTTAAATCTAGTTTTTTTGTAATAACTTGGCTCAATAACCCTAACTAATAAATACCGTGCTTCTAGACCCAAAACTAATTCAAAAATAGAGGGAGAAATAGCCAAGTCCTGGCTAATCGTGTCTCCAAAAATCAAAATTCCAAAGTGTTGAAGCATCAATGCATAATAATAAAACCGAAAATTAGGGATAGCCCACCCCCCACGAGCAATAGGCAAATAAAGCCATTTCATAGCGCTTCTCGCCCTCTTATAACTCCACAAAAACCGAGAGCACATCCTTTCAATCCTCAAAAATAAGGAATTAGGAAACAATAGCGGAACAACCCGGAAAACATATAAAAACTTCGGAAAGATTAGCATCTTAATAACATTACTTCTCCCATAAAGTGATAAGTGCAAATGATCTAATCTCTCCAAAGTCTTATTAGACTCTAAAACAATAGGATCCACATTTAAGGCAGGAATATCCTGTACTTTTGCCGAGATTGTAATACCCAGATAAACTGCCTCAACAACAATTTTAGGGCCTGCTGGGCGTCCCTTTTCTGAGTGCAGGATCTGGGTCTTAGCTAAATTCAGCTTATAGCCTGAAAACCGAGCAAATTCGTTTGTCAGAATCTCAATTCTAATTAACGAGGTAGCCACATCCCTTGTCAATACCGCCAGGTCATCCGCATAGGCTAAAACTTTTACATCATGTAACTGAGGTTTAACAGGAATAATTAACGAGTCGTATTCCAATTTACAAATCAGCGGCTCTATATAAAGGGCGAACAGAAGGGGCGAGCAAGGGCATCGCTGTCGAGTGCCCCGTAACACTTTAAACTCCTCCGTTTCCACCCCAGAAACCCTTACTGTGGCAGCCGGATTTATATATAAAGTCTGTATAGCCCTCAAAAAGTCAAAGGGGAATCCCTTCCAAATAAGAACCTCCCACAGGTAAGCCCAGGAGACCCTGTCGAATGCCTTTTCGGCATCCAACAGGGCCACGCCAACCTGAGAGTCTGTAGCCTGTGCCCAATCCAGCAAGGATATAACCTGGGCAATGTGGTCGGTGGTCCCCCGTCCTGCAATAAAATCATGCTGACGCAATGAGACAATTGAGGTGATGACTTTAGCGATTCTCTTGGCAAGGAGTTTCGAATTGATTTTACTGTCTGAATTTATTAAAGATATGGGTCGGTATGAGCCTAGCTGTAGCCCATCCTTCCCCTTCTTCTTGAAGACCATAATTGTTGTCTTAGACCATGAGTCCGGCGGAAATCCTTTAAAAGCATTTTTCATTAGAGCCACTAACTCTGACCCCAACTCTGCCCGAAACTTGCTATAAAACTCCAAAGGTATTTTATCAGGACCCATTGCTTTGCCACTTGGAAGTGAGAGGATAGCAGCCTCCACTTCTTCTAGTGTAATTGACTCAGATAGAATATCTTTCTGCTCTTCTGTTAAGGAGGAGGAGGCAATCCCTGCTAAGTAACTATCCGCCTTATCCGTGTCCTCATTAGAATATAGATTCTCATAAATAATTTGAAAGGCTTTCCTCACCCCTTGGGGCGATTCCTGGAGTACTCCCTGAGTATCTTTAACTTTAAGGATTTTATTCTGCACCTCTCTTTGTCGAAGTCGATTGGCTAATGCTCTTCCAGTCGATCATGTTCTCTTAAAGTCAACTTTGATGTACTCGTTCATAATTATCAAGAATTCTCCTTTATTGGATTTCTTTCAGCCAATCTTGAATTTTTAGCCAGCATCACTTTGTTTAGTAATCTTAAATCCCGGCACTTAGTGTTAAAAGTGCTCTCCTCAAAATGCTGGTACGCCCTACTTAGTTTTGTGAAAGAAGCTTACCCAGTAGTTCACCCTGCTGTAAAACGCCGCGAGAAATCTATTCATCCGCTGCTATGCCGAGTCAGATTTTATCGAGTAGCACTGTTTTTAGAGCCTGCTGGCCTGCCTGGTGGAAGAGGTCCAGCTGACACAGAACAGGCGTCCTCTTCATTCATAAAATTCATGAGAAATAATGGTGCCTTTAAACTTAACAAGCATTGGCACACCCAATAGGTCTCGCCTTTAGGACCTTATAAGTATTTAGTTATGCAGCACAATATCCTTACTGCAACAACATTAACTGTTGCATGGCTAAACACTTATAAGGTCCCAAAGGCGAGACCTATTGGCTATGCCAATGCTTGTTTCTATGTCCATGAGCTCTTTCTGAACTCATTCTGGACCTCGGTCAGTTCAAAAGTTAAGAGTCCTACTTCTATATTTATTAAATGTCCCGATTTTTGGTTTTAAAATCTTGGCCACCCTATGTATCAGCCTTACTTAGCTACTTTGTTGAAAATTGTCAATAAAAATATCATCTTAGGGAGATATATGAGAGCGTCACAGTTTTTTTAATGCAAATTTACATAGCGCGAACTCGACCCGAAGGTCGCTTTACAAGAGCACCGGTTACGTTACACGGTCGAGAACGGGGAGATTACGTGATTCGCCCAGAATCACAGGATGTGGACGCGCTCCCGAGGCTCGAACCCTGGTTTCCAGCACCAAAGTCGGCAATCTAGCCGCCAGACCACAAGTTTTGAGTAACGCCGCCTCTCACGAAAGAATGGGAGGGGTAGGGCAGCAACGGAAACGTAAACACGTTTCCTTCCCGGGGCATGGTTTGAGCGGAGACGTATTGGTTTCAGGCACCCGGGAAGGCGGGGGAGGAGAGGAGTCTTCCCGTCCTCTAGTTCCAAGCCTGGCCCCTTTCGTAACTTCGCTCAGTCCTGCAGCCCGCTGCCTAGTTCTGCTCACGTGAAGGCTCTGCCCTCGGCAAGGTAATTCTTTCTACTACGGCTCTCTCACGCTTTCATCAATGGGCGTCCTATGTCCGGCTCCCTGAGCAAGTTTTACCAGTGAAGTTCTGCGCACTTCCGTTTCTTACAAGTTTGTTTCACTTTTAGTTCTCCCGGCAGCAGTCGCTTTCTTACCAACGTCACACTGCCCTGTAGTTTTCTGGGCTACGTGACAATATGAGCTACTGTTGTTTATAGAACATATAGTTTCTGTTTTGAAAACATTTTATTTTCTTTTTAAAAAGAACTGCACATTGAGACGATCATCTACCATAAAGACGAATACTGTAAACCGGAATCCTTCAAATCGAATACTTCAACTCATCGATAGGGCATGGGACACTAAGTCACTAGCAAAGGCGAAATGCATAAATTAAGCGTGGGAACTGTGAATGCTTTGAGCAAGGGTGCGGGGTGAGTAGGCGTGGGGGCGGGTCAAAGGCGTGACTAAAAAACAAATATTCTGTAACTTTTTTCGGACTTTCACCTTCAGCTAACTACATATAAAGTAATGCACACCATAAATAAAAAACAAATGCGTAAGTTAAGTTAATCAGTGGGAAATCTACTTTCGTGCATTATGAAACCTGTGTAAGTTGATGCACTGAAGAGGTCTGTGCGTGCAACCAGAGAGCCACAGAATTGAAACCTGGTTGGTTCAGTGGATAGTAGTGTCTTGTGCAGGCGCGCGGGTTTGGCTGCCCGGGATGAGACAGCTTCCCGGGCACTCACACAGCCGCACCCGAGCACTTCACAGGTATTTAATAGACCTTTTGCTTGTTAATGAGGCATTGATGGTTTTACACCCCTGCTTAGAGCCCCTGCAGCTCCACTCTGCCTTTTGCTTTAAGAATCAGCCCCCCCCCCCCCCCGAAACATTTTCTTAGCCCCCCCCCCGAAATTTGACTCTAGTTGCGCCTCTGGTCTTGTGTATGTAGGATCCACTCAACAAATATGTGTCATAAGGAAGCTTCGATTGATTATTTTAATTAAAGCCAACAGTGGCTTCCAAACGCCCTTTACATTTGTCGTTTGACCAGTTGCCCACTTTTCAATTTTTTCAGGCACCCTGGCAAGAAGGCTTGTTTAGCTGTTTGCCCCTCCCTCGACTTCAATGCACAGGAGACTTGCACCTCAGCACAAGCACTTCATCTCTGGATTAACTGCTCCAAGACGGTTGTCTTTTCACAAAAGTTCAGGGAATTCTTGAATTAAAAAAATATGGGCACGTCATGCCCCTCTGACCCTGCCCACTCCGACCACTTGTTATGAGAATGAACGAGGGTCTAAGAAATAGTACGGACGTAAACAAAAGCAAGATCAGTCGAAGGACTGTAACATGTTGACAATGTGGTTATGTTCAATAGATTTATGAGTCAACAAAAGGTACAGGTAACCGATTTTTGTTCCAGTCAGGATTGACATACCTATAAATTGGTATCAAATATGGTGTAGGGCAGTGGTTGAGAAACTTTTCATTGCCAAGGTCTGTGGAAGGGGTAGTGTTCTTCACAGTCTCTTTGTTTAAATGTTGAAGCGTTTTCATTTCTGGTTGTTCACAGCAATATCATATTTGTTTTTATTGTGTCTGGTGCAGCTGGCAGCCATTGGTGGGGCCAATACATCTGTCATGTTTGGTTGCATTTGTTGATGTGTGGGTGCGGTGGATGAGGCGTTGCACAGGGGTACCTTGGTGCTGGTTCAGTGGTGTGCTGTGTGAGGCACAGAATTCTAGTTTACATGTCTTAAGTAACGCTGTTCGTTGCATAGGCAACATCTCTCATAAAGAATACCTAGTTGTGCTCTCTGGTCATCCCTTTTTGAGAGATACCCTACATTTTTCATCACACTAAGCCATCAATACGATCTTTCAGTTAATGTGTGTATGTGCTATTGGGTGAAACAGTGCAGAAGTAACAGGCCACAGTAAGAGCAAAAGTCTGCTTTACTAGTGCAGGTATGCAACTTAAGCAATTATTTGCATTACAACAATGGATCAAACACTCCGCCTCACTAATACAATTTAATAACTAATCACTAACCTTAATCGTCCCCCCAACAGGAACAGTCTTCCATCACCCACCTAAACATTCCTCACCACCCCCCTTTCATTCCATTCGCCCTCCTTCACATGTATGTTAACCATCGCTCCCCTGTATTCCTTCTGCCAAGTCTGCCCTACCAAGGCACCCTACCCTTCCGGCATAGCTCGAGGTCCTGCATTTCTGCCACCTGAAGAATCCTACCAAGGAGATTTCCCTGCTGCACCCATCCTATCTAAACACAATATTTCATAATGCCTAGCAGCTGTCACTCCATCAGCCCTCAACACAGCTTTTCAGAGGGGCAGTTGCTCCTATTCTATTTAACACCTTCTGCCCGCAGCCAACTTTGCTGCTAAATGGTCCTTATTTCCAGCAAATACAGCTTGTTTTTCATGAAGGACAAATATACAACGTTCTACCAAGAAGACATGAAATCCTCTTTTTTTAATATCAGTGTTCCATCCAGCCTATTACCCTTGCTCTAAAAAACGTTGCATCTCCCTGTTCACCATACACCTTGCCTTTTCTACTGGTGTGTTTTTAGCTGCCCCCCCCCCTCCAAACTCTCCATGCTACCAGTGCCGCCAAAATACATATGTTCCTAACCACATTGCTGACGATCAAGTCGGCTGATGAAGGAGGGGCGATAGTCCTAATAAACACTGTGGACTACGAAATTGAAGTCAAGAGGCTGTTACAGGATAGGAAGAACTATCAGCCTTTGGCTAGAGACCTGGGCGAGGAACTTCTTGGTATCATCACAACTATGGTGGGACAAGCTAAAGAAAAGAAATGGATAACTAGCAAAGAGGCAGATTTTTCAATTAATGTCAAGCCCAGAACACTGGTGTTTTACATTCTGCCCAAAATTCATAAGGCTCAACGCCCACCACCTGGGCGCCCAATAGTTTCGGGGATTTCATCTGTGTTAGAGCCCCTCTCGCAGTTTGCTGATTTTTTTCTTAAGAGAGTCAGTTTTGAAACAACCGTCCTACGTCCAGGATACAACTGATATTTTGAATATTATCGAAGACGTGGAGTTCGATCCGTCACAACAATTTTTAGTGATGATCGATTTCGAATCTCTGTACACTAGCATACCCCAAGAGGTGACGCTGGTGGCAGCAGCCCGCGCTCTTGGGGCTCAGGAGTGGTTTTACAACACTCCACAGTCCTTTGTGATGCAGTATATTGAGATCGTTCTTACCCGGAACTACTTCTGCTATAAAAATTAGCTTTTCTTGCAGACATCGGGTACATCAATGGGCGCAACATTTGTGCCCAGCCTGGCCTTCATTTATGTAGGCCAGTTTGAAGAGCACCATCTGTACCACTCATCTAACCCCTTCCAGAGTCATATTTGCCTCTGGAAGAGGTATATTGATGATGTTTTTTGTGTATGGTCAGGTCCGGAGAACCAACTCTATAGTTTTCTGAATTGGCTGAATGGTCATGACTGCTTGAAGTTTACATGGAGCATAAGTAATGAGAAGGCTAGATATCTTGATATGGACATTGGAGTGAACAACAACAAGCTCACATCGAGTGTGCACCAGAAACTGACAGATAAGAACTAATTGTTGCATTATCAATCATTCCACCCCAGGGCATTGAGGGACAACCTCCCAGTGGGCCAATTTCTTCGCTACTGTAGGAATTGTTCCTCTACTGGTGATTATTTATAACAATCCGAAAGCCTAACTGAGAGGCTGGTGCAACGCACGTATCCCAGGAGGATAGTCAACAGAGCCCGTACGAGGGCTCATTACACTCCGCGGTAGGCTCTCCTTGAAAGGAATACGAAAGAAACTAATGATTGTTTGCTAGTCGTACTGACTTATGACCCCCTGTCCACCCAGACTCGCCAGGCCATAAGAAACCATTGGTCACTGTTATCCACCACTGATTATCAAATGCCGCAACCCAGGTTTGCTTTTAAGCGTGCACAGAACCTGAAGGACAGGCTTGTCCACACGAGGCCTGTGCAGAATATTGCAAATACATCTATTCCATCTGGACACTACCCATGTGGGGGGTGCTCAGTGTGTGATTTAACAGAGAAAACTACGAGTGTGCAGTTGCAGAACGGAAGAACATGGCATCTTAATAGATTCAGCAACTGCAACACTACGAATGTAATCTATCGACTAACATGCCAATGTGGGTTACACAATATCGGCCTTACAACGCGAAAAATTAAGGTCAGGGTGCAAGAACATCTTAGTACCATTAAGTCAGGAAAATTGACTACTAGACTGGTTCAACATTACCGAGAAAATCAACATAACCACAGATCAGTGAAACGGGTGGTCTTAGAGAAGGTAATGGGTGATTCCAACAATGTGGAGAAAACACTTGCTATGAAAGAGGCCCGCTGGATTTACTCTGAGAAGTCAGACCAGATTGGCCTTACTGACCAAATTGAGTGGAATAAGATCAGCAGACAGATATTATCATACTTTGTGGGATTTATGTAAGATTGTGCTTTTTTATGGCAAGCAACAGTGTGGTTGGTAAATATCCACTCCAAGTGCTAAATGTCAAAATCTCCTTGGGCACTTGGCGCAATCTGTGGGTGGTTTATATTCACCATGGTGGGGGCATACGGCATATAACAAGAATATAACTTCCGAATGCCCCGCTCACAATCACCGGTATGGGTTGACTAGGTTTGTAAAGCAAGGAGCATTATTGGTTTATAATTACACTGTTGTCAGCTGCAGCAATTGGGGGTACACCGAAAATGTGCAGTGGTGCTGATAAATCATCTTCGCCTGGTTGGTGAGAGTATCATGACATGTTGCTAGACTAGAGCTATTGACATCAACGATGTGTGTTGGTCAGTTTACTTAATAATACTGAATGTGTATGATCAGCACCATCGAAGATTTGAGGTAATAGGACAATAATTTACCTGGCTTCTGTTTTTAGTCTTGGCTCTTAGCCGAGACTTTTTGTGGAGCACCTCACAATGTGGTCTGTTAAAGCTATGACACATATGCATGTATTATTGAATCGGCAGTCTAAGATGGCGGCGCCGTTTGCGTCACATTTCTAGACGTCAGTTGAAATTGTCTCTGTTAGCGATCACGTGATTGTAGGAGTGACGTGACGCAGATGACGGCCGCGGTCTGTTTTAAATGGATGGCGTTCTCGGTTCAGTGAGACGCCGGGACGATTGACCGCGTTGAGCCAAAATGCAAACGGTGAGAGTATGCTGGCCGGTGTGCCATGTGTGTGATGATTCTGAGTAATCTGGAGTGAGGATTAGTGGAGACGCGGGACCGAGGGTACCTGTAAGTGTTTGATGTTAATGCACATTGGACAAACTTACTAGCTAGTAACGGATTGCTGTAAGCGATGACGGGCCCTGATATACCTAGCAATGTGATTATATGCAATGAGCATGGAAAAGCGATACATGGAGACGGGACCGATTGAGTCAGTAGTTATGAATGATGAGAATATTTTTTAAAATAATTTCTTAATACTCTTCTCTGAACATATGCTAGCCGGGATAGATGTATTATGAAGAGGCTTAGTAACGGGCAAACGTATTAGATTAAAGTGATTTTTTAACAAATCCGTGATTAAGTGCAGTATCACGTATGGAACAAGTTCTGGAGTGAATTGTGTGACCCAGACTTGTACAAATGTATGATTAATTTTGTACTAGGTTATGAGTGATTAATGTGTTGTATCTGTTTCCACAGATGAAGTTGTGAGCAACAAAAGTGCTCAGAAGGGGATGAAAACTGTAAACAACACACACCCCTGCAATAAAGTGAGAGCTGGTATGTGGGCCCAATAGTGATCACTAGGTAAATATCTATAGAGACAATAGGACGGGTGACTACAACTGTAGCACAGTCCATATCTGTATGGTTACCTGTACTGAATCAACAAAATGAGATGGGTGGTGTTTCTCTTGATTTACCAGTCTGTTTGTTCTCTTTCTTGTTTGTCGGTCACTCTGTACTGTTTTCTAGAGGTCCAGGGAGGTGCTCGTTCACCTCAGTTGCCCTGATGAATTTGCCGTTACTTTTAAAAAAGGCAATGAAACATGTTGGCCATCCTCAAAGTGGTTAACAACATGCTATGTTTTTAACGTTGGGCCAACTCACACTGTGGAATAAAAAACTACGAGTGCGTATGTGAGTTGAGTGAGTTGAGCTGAGTCCATTTTATTTGAGACTTCTTTTGTCTCATCTTTCATGGGGTCTTGTTCTTTCTTTTTCAATTTCTACACCTTTCCCGCACTGGACACTTATTTTTGTTTGTATGAGAAAGTTATCGATGATGACAAATACGTGGGCAAGCTGGTGGGAACCTGCCAGTAGCTCCTCCGGTGGTGCGCACGTGAGATACTTTCTCATGCTCTCCCACATTTTTTTTTTTGTATCATTCTATATCTCTTTTTGGTACACTTGCACTCTACAGTTGAGTGGTGCTGGCTGAGTGATCTGACTGTTGACTGGTTTGTTCCCCGCTGTGGAAGTTTTAAATTATTATGTATTGAGGCACAGGGGATTCTGTCAGTGTTCATGAAAAGAACTACTGAGTTGTGAAAAGATAAAAATATCATCCTATGTATATAAATTGTTGAGTGTGCCTACGAATGCCAGGCTTTTGTTGTTGGATCCTAACCACATTGAGCCAATCAACTCAAGATATTTTTTTTTATTTCCTTCAACAGTCCCAAGCCCTACAATTGCACTAAATAATTTTCACTAAAATGTATGATCAGGACGCCTGGGCACGGTCTTACAGTCACCAAATTTGATATGCATGGCAGCAATTGTACCCAGTTAGTCCACCCCATACCCCACCATTCAATTTTAATTTCATCAGAATGAGTGCCTAAATTCTTTCCAAAAGGACGTTTCTCTGCTTGTTTTGCCACTCATCTAACAAAAGAATGGCACAATCCATATTGAAAAAATATCCGTGTAGGGTCCCACCACCAACCTAAAATGTAAAGAAATGTGTAAAGCCAGCAAATTAAATTTCTTTCAGATGCATGACGTAATGCAAACAATAGTCAGAGAATCATTTACACAGCTTCATCACTTCTTTCATGGAATAACCCAACCTGTTCGCCTCCGACGCGTCTCCTATCCTAAAATAATGTGTACCAACATTTTTGGGATTCTCACACTTGTCAATTAGGTCATTACCCCCTACATCTGTGACACTAATACCCTTGTCCCATCTATGGGACAAAAAACCCATCCAGATTGAGCACACCTGCTACCCTGAACTCTTGCTAAGCCCCTACCGGACACACCAAACCTCCAAGTGTGTTGAGGAAAACATTGGCCCCTTTCTTGTCTGATCAGTTTTGGATCTCTTCAGGTACAACCTCCACTTACCATCAGACCATTCGATATCTTCTGCCTTCAAACACTTTTCCTACCTCTACCTACCAATTCTGGAACTCATAAAGCCCCCAAAATAACCATAACCTGCATAACCTAAATAATAACCACTCAAAATTGGAAAAACAAACTTTAGGGAGTCCCTTAAGTAACAGCTCCAACCTGTTCATTGTCACTGGTTCTCTTTCATTACACCTTCACTTTTTTCTTTAGCCCAACCTTGTAACAATCTGTTTCCCATCTCACCTGCTCTTGGTTCATATCCCCAGAAAAATTTGCCATAGAAATATATGCCAGCCAATTTACCTGCAATTGCTATGACTGCAATACCTCTTTCAATGTTATTCATGATAAAGAGAACCAGTCATTATGTCTGGGCTCCAAGCTTTCCCCATCCGGCCCTCTCCTACTTGTGCCACTGTTAAAAAAATGTTCCGTTGCCATCCTGTATGATGTTCTGGGACTTTTTGTAATGGAGCCTTCTACCGGTTCCAAAATTCACAGTCTCCTAGTTCCCAAATTTCCATCGGTAGCTCAGTTTTCCTGAGATCTGCTCCGGGTGACAATGCATCTGCAATGTTATTGCCTTGACCTGGCACATGTTTGGCTCTAAACATGATGTTAAACTTTAGACACCGAAGCACGAACCACTGCAATAATCTCAAAAGACATTTGTCTTTCACTTTCTGTCCATTCACCAAATCTACCACAGTTCTCTTGTTGACAAAGTGTAATGCTCAGATCTCCCCTCTGGACCAAGGTATGTACCGTCACTTTCCCAGGGAGAGAATATCAGTTCCAAACTTATGGAATATAACATATACACAGCACTTCCTAAGGTGGGCAAACTTTCAACACTCCACCAAAGGCAAGGCAAGAAAACAATATATACACAGCACTTCTCTAGAGCGAAACATACTTTGCACATCACTTGCCAGGACTAGAACAACTTCCTATAACACAATTACCTGCTAGAAGGGAATTCACCCATCCTTCTACAACAGAATACTTAGCCAAGAAGAGTCCACACCTCCTGCTACAAGGAAAAGACGAATTGGTATATCTGGGATGTATTTATTAGTAAATAACACCACACGGTAAGCCGAATGCACTTATCATAGCAGACTCTAACATATCAATAGTATGATTCAAACACAATCAAGGCAAACATATATGTAGAAATATATATGTATGGATATAAGAATCAGAAAATAAGAAGGAAAGGACAGAATCAGTAAAGAATCAAGAGACAGTTAGTAGCAGAGACACCTCACCTAATGCTCCATCATTTCACCCCACTTTGCTCAAGGGGAGTCCATTGCTTGAACCGGGTGAAAGCTCAGAGGTGACACCACTCTGCCGTGACAACACGTCTGCTCCACGGCGTGAACTTCCACCAGGCCAGCGTAGGCTCCCCTTTTTAATACAAATCCAAACACAAGACCTAACAATGAGAAGTGATAGGTGTGAACTGGAAGTAAGCGGAAGTCCTATTTGATGCCACATTTTGCCATTTCTGAACCTCCCCAGCTCTTCTCACTAAAGCCATAGGCCATAGCCACAGCCACCGAAGCAAACAGAACTGCTGTATCCTTTCGAGCAATGAAGTAATTTACAGACAAACCTTTGGACCAAGAAAGACGAACAATCATCAGAAACTTGCCTTTGTATTTGTTTGGGCACTACACCAAATGGGGACACCATTAAATGTTTAAAAGGCCAAAATGTAAATGGGCCTGCCTTCCTCCCATCACATATTTTTTGTAAGTAAGTTCTCTCTTACAACCTGTGGCCGATCTTTGGCCGATTTCAGGTTCTCTGCAAACTTCAATCAATCAATCAAAGCATTTATATAGCGCACTACTCACCCAGAGGGTCTCAAGGCGCTGGGGGAGGGGGGTCCGCTACTGCTCGAACAGCCAGGTCTTGAGTTGCTTCCTGAAGGCGAGGTGGTCCTGGGTCAGGCGGAGGTGGGTCGGGAGGGAGTTCCATGTCTTGGCGGCTAGGTAGGAGAAGGACCGTCCCCCTGTGGTGGCTCTTCGGATGCGGGGGACGGCAGCGAGGGCGTGGCCGGTCGATCGAAGCTGGCGTTTGGGAGCGTAGAAGTTGAGGCGGCTGTTGAGGTATCCTGGGCCTTGGTTGTGTAGGGCTTTGTGTGCGTGGGTGAGGAGTCGGAAGGTGATTCTCTTGTTGACCGGGAGCCAGTGCAGGTCTCTCAGGTGTCCGGAGATGTGGCTGCGACGGGGGATGTCCAGGATGAGTCGTGCTGAGGCGTTCTGGATCCGCTGGAGTCTCTTCTGGAGTTTGGCGGTGGTTCCGGCGTAGAGGGAGTTGCCGTAGTCCAGACGGCTGGTGACGAGGGCCTGGGTGACCGTCTTCCTGGTCTCGGTGGGGATCCACCGGAAGATCTTACGTAGCATGCGCAGGATGTTGAAGCACGACTTCTCTTGCCTAAGCGAAAACCTTCTCGAAACCCACATTCCAAAACCAATGCATCCTCTCTGTTGAGATAAGAAGCCAGACAGAAACTTAAAATGTCAGCGTTAACTGGAGTGAAAGCCCTTGTTGACAGGTTGCAACTGTCCCCCTCTACCCCTGCCCTGGGCACTGAAACCATAATTTGCCTGTTCCCCAAAATACTGTACCAGCATGCTTATCCCCACATTTCGCACATTCATGTTTATATTTGTAGGGTTTTCTTGCGCAATATCCCCTGTGGAAAATCCAGCATGCCCCTGGGTTTGTCCATGGACCTCGACCCCCATGCCACCGATCCCCATGCCCTCGACTCCAAAAGGGGGCCGCCCTGAAACGGCCAATATTGTACCACCAAACCACTAGCTGTGTGTAAGGCTGATGGTGGCTGTTTCAGATACATCCACTGTAGTGTACTGTCCACTACTCCCCAAGGTTTGTCAGGTATTAACACCAAATGTGCTCTAAACTCCTCATCATAGTGCAACCGGGCAAACCTGCCAAAATCCATATGTGCCTTCCTAATGATGTCCATATATTTAAATATCCACATCGATCGCTTGGGGAACTTCTCATAACAGACACTCGCATAGATCAAAAACACTGATGTCCACTTGTCTATCGTTGTATGTACCCTAGGTTTCTTGGATTGTTCCCATGTATCCTCTTTTGATCTCTTTTTTGCTATGTAGGAATTCCCCTTTACATATTTTCTCTTTTGTAGCAGTTGACAAATGTGCCCCAGTGGCATTGACACCCCCATGTAAGGCGATTTCTTCAAACCTTCTGATTTACCTTTAGTTTCAAACTCTTGACTGCACCTCATTTGACTGTTCCTTCTCAGTTTTGCCAAAATTCTTACTTTTGGTTGTACCCACATCCCCACTTTGTCTCCTTTCCTTAGTTGTCCACAGTTATGGTATCCTCTGAGCCCTTTTCTTTACCAACCCCTATATGTACTGAACTTGTCCCCACCCCTTTTTCAACCAATACATTTTCTCTATGTCCGCCCAATTCCCAACAACTACACCATCCTTGCTCAACCACTCAATCTTTTTTGTCTGGTTTGTGATCTCCTGTGCTGCCCCATATCCTGTCTAGGCCTTCTCCAACTTCTTCCTTCTTCTTTGCTGTATGCTTTGTCTCTAACCTGTAACACAGTACTACTATGGGACTCAATAGTTCCCTCTCCACACTTTTCACCTTCCTTGCACTCATTTTCATTGTGTTGATATCCTACCAATATGGAATTTCCCCCTCCCTTAATTCTTCTTCTTCTTCTTCGTCTTCCTCTTCTTCCTCTTGTTCTTCTTCTTCATCCTCATAATTTAGATTTTTCACAGCCTGCTGGGCAGAAAATCTGGATTTTATTAAGGACACGGAGGCTAAGATTATGCAAATATCCTTTATTGCGCAGCTCACAGCAGCAACAATGAAGAGATCTAGAACTTCAAAACATTCCAACAGGATATATAGTCCATGACAACGTAGGTATCTCCCTTCTTTGTGCAGCGAACAAGATAGCTTTGAACAATCGAACTTTATAATCTTCTTGAAGTAACTTAATGACCGGTAATTCTCTTGAACATTCTAATCTGAAAAGACAGAAGAACAAATAAATTATATTCCCAGGGAGGGAACCGTAGAGGAGGGATAATCTTAGCCTCCGTGTCCTTAATAAAATCCAGATTTTCTGCCCAGCAGGCTGTGAAAAATCTAAATTTTATGGCATGACACGGAGGCCAATATTATGCAAGTTAAAAGTGTGTTCAAGACATTATCAATAACATTTGAAACAGGTTTAAAGTAAAAAAATGTGAAAATGTATTCATTTGACCAATCCGCAGCTTTAAGGATATCTTGAAGGCTACCGCCCAGCATAAAGGCTTTTGAGGCTGAAGCACCTCTGAGAGAGTGGGCCCCAAAAAAAGAGATGTCAATCCCTGCTTCTTTCATAACATCCTTAACCCATCGAGCTAAAGTGGGGGAGGAGACTGCTTTATGAGGAAATCTGTGGGATATTAATAATTGATCGGTAATGCCTCTTAAGCTTGATGTTCTTTTTTCATATTCTAACAAACACTTAACCACACACAAAGTTTCATTCTCAGGGAAAAAGGGATAGAAAACAGAAGATGACATAGTCTTAGTTCGTCTTTTAAGGAAAAAACAAACTCCTTCGGGTTGGAAAGCCCTGGAAGAGATATCTAAAGCTTTAACGTCAGACGTACGTCTGAATGAAACAAGGCACAGTAAGACGGTTAGTTTATAGGATAGTTTTTTAAGCGAGAGAGTTGAGTTTTCGCCCCAATCAATGATTAATCTAAGGACAATCCTTACGTCCCATAAACTAGAATATTTGGGCAAAGGTGGTTTTAAAACCTGCATACTTCTCATAAGTTTTTTAGTTAATAAGTTTTGACCTACTGAGGTGCCATCTATTAAGCAGTGGCCAGCTGCAATGGCCGATCTATACACGTTAATGGTTCGATAGGCCAGACCTGACGCGAAGATTTCGGCCAAGAAGTTGAGAACTTGGACTACATCAGTTGAAACGGGATCGTAATTCCGTCGAAGGCACCAACAAACCCATTTATGCCAAGCCAGTCTATAAACCTTCCTTGTTCCAGGTGCCCAGGATTCAGACATGAGTCTGAAAGCGCTCTCCGAAAGTCCCGGGAGCTGCCATTGTCTCCTGAAATCCTCCATGCCATCAGTGACATGAGTCCTTGAAGAACAAGGGGGTGAGATTCTCCCTGAGGGTCTGTGATTATTTTTTCGAATGAAGGAATGAGAATTGGAAAATCCACACTCATTTCCAACATGATGGGGAACCAGGCTTGGGATCTCCATAGGGGGGTTATAACTACTACTATTTCCTTGTTTCTCTGAATTTGAAGGAGAAGACGTGGGAGCATGGCAAAAGGCGGGAAAGCATAAGGTCTCAAACCAAGCCAGTTCTGGAGGAAGGCATCTATCCCCAAGGCCATGGGATCTGGTCTCCAGCTGAAGAAGTTGCGGAGTTGAGTGTTGACTCTGTCTGCAAACAGGTCTATTCCAAATGGACACCACAGCGATTGGATCTTCAAGAAGATTTTCCTGTTGAGTTTTCAATTGCTGGAATCCTTGAAATTCCTTGAGAACCAGTCTGCTACCCCATTGTTCAATCCCGGAATATGTTCTGCGATGACTGAAATGCCTTTCTTGAGGCAGTACGCCCAAAAAGTCTTGGCTAAATCGGATAGACCTTTGGAATGAGGACCTCTCATTTTGTTCACGTATCTCACAGCCGATACGTTGTCCATGCGAAGCATGACTGAGCACTTCATCATGTTCTTGGTGAAGCTCTGGATTGCAAAGGATCCTGCCAATAGTTCTAGGCAGTTGATGTGAAGATCCTTCTCTCGGGGCGTCCAAAGTCCCCCCGTTGAAGAGTTGCCACATGTGGCACCCCAACCCTCTAGGCTGGCATCCGACTCTATTACTAGGTCCGGATCCTGCCCGAAAATTGCTCTCCCGTTCCATGCTCCGGCATTTCTCAACCACCAGAGTATTTCTTTTCTGGAATCTTGATCCAGGGAATCTATTTGGGAGTAAGATGGATTCGTCCTGAGGGCTTTGGCTTTGAGTCTCTGGAGGGCTCGATAGTGAAGAGGACCCGGATAGATAGCCTGGATAGTCGAGGACAATAAGCCCAGAATCCTGGCTAGACTCCTTAAGGGAAAGTTGTGAATCTTTAGAATCTTCCTTAATTCCTTCCTGAGTTTCCTTACCTTTTCTCCTGGGAGATTTAACTCTGCAAGGACTGTATTTACCGAGAAACCCAGGAACTGTGTCTCTTGGCTTGGAGTTGTTAGTGATTTTTTGACATTTATAACGAATCCCAGGTGTTCCAAAATCTTTATGGCAAGACTTGTGTGTTGGCAAGCAACCTCTTTGGATTGGGCCATTATTAAAATATCGTCCAGGTAGAGGATTAGTCTTACTCCTTTGCTTCTCAGCCAGCCAGCTATTGGGCGGAGGACCTTGGTGAAGCACCAAGGGGCTGAAGAAAGACCGAAAGGGAGGCTGGAGAACTGCCATAGTTTCCCTTTACAAAGGAATTGAAGGAACTTTTGATGAGGGGGCCAAATGGGGATGGTAAGGTACGCATCCTTGAGATCTAAGCGAGTAAGCCAATCCCCTTTCCTCAAGATGTCTCTGAGAAGGTGAATTCCTTCCATCTTGAAATGGCGGTAGACCACCCACTGGTTTAAGTCTTTTAGATTTATGACTGGTCTCATCTTTTTGTCTTTCTTTTCTACTAGAAAGATATTGCTGACAAAGCCAATCTCTAGCCCCTCCCGGATCGCACCTTTGGCGAATAGGTCTCTTACTTCTTGGGTCACGAGGGCGGAATCTTTTTCTGAGAATCGAATTTCCCGAGGTAGGGTTTGTTGAAAGGGTAGGTGAATGAAATCTATTTTGAAACCCTTCACGGTGTCCAATATCCAAGGGTCTTGAGTCACCATGTTCCAGTTCCCAGAGAAAAGGGCTAGTCTCCCTCCCACCTTTTATAGGGGTATCTGAAAGGTCTTTGGTTGCACTTACCTGAAGAGAAGGATCTCTGTCTTTTTTCCCCTCTGAAGCTTCTTCCGCGGAATCTTTGTCTTTGGGGAAAGAATGATGACTGGGATGAGAATCCGGATTGTGGGAATCTTGTTCCCCGTCCCATGTAGGGTCTTGTTGAGAAATTTCCGCGGCCGGGGAATCGACCCCGCATCCTCCCGGCCCGGGTAAAAACTCTATTATTGAAGACTTTCTTTATATCTTTTTGTGATTTTTGGATGGAGTTTAAAACTCCTACGTATTTGGCCATTTCCTTGATAAATTCATCTCCGAAGAGAAGACCCTGAGAGGAAGCTCCCCCTTCTTTGTTAGCTAATTCGACCAGCTTCGGGTCAATTTTAAGTAGGACACTCTTTCGCCTTTCGTTAGAAAGTGCAGTGTTTGCATTGCCCAATAGGCAGATCGCTCTTTGCGCCCATTGACGCAGCTCTTTAGGGTTGCGGTTATTTTGTCCGGTAGGGAAGGGCGAGGGCATTCAGATCTAAGGCGGGATCTGACCTCTTTAGGTATTTCCTTGCGCAGCCAGAAGGAGAGGTATTCTCCAATATGATGAGATGGCACCCATTCTGGAGAGAGAGGGTGTTTGATAAGGAGAGGATCGAACATATACTCCCCAAAGGGGTCAAGTATTCCCATTTTAGACCCTGAGGCCTCTGATGCCTCTCCTGAAGTGTTTGTTATTTCGCCTTCCTCTTCAGAATTAAAGTCTGAGGAGTATGAGAGGTCAATCTCATCTTCTACTCCGTTATCGCTATCAATGTAGATAGGAAGGCTAGGGCCTTTGTACTGCCCATCCGTTGTGCCCGAGGCACTGTCATTGTCACCGCCAAGGCGTGAGGTCAAGAGGGTAGGGATAGAGCTCCTCTGTTTTTTGGTACCTTTAGTGGGGTTGGTTTTGAGCTGTCTTTTTCTTGGCGCCGGTATAGTATTTTCGGTTTCTTCCTGAAGGTTTGTGGATGGCCATGCTTTTTTAGATAGGTCTTCAAGTTTTTTGTTAATGGTGTCATCCAGTGACCCCATAACTTTATCTATGGCTTTATTAATAAGTCCCTCTAATTTTTCAGCCATAGTATTTGGTGGATCTGAGGACATAGTTAAGATGAGCAAAGGAAACTGTCAAGTAATGACAAAAGCAACTGTCAAGTAGTGATAAAATGGCTGCCGGTTGTTGTGGTAACAGGTAGTGTCTGCTAAGGGACTTTCCTTTGGTTGGGGTAGTTGTAGTGCTATGAAAGTCCTTCTTCTATTTTACCAATTGGGTAGATAGTGAGGTTTGGTTGTCCTACCTCTTTGTCTACTTCTTTTTTTTATTTTTTATTGGTAATATTTTAGGTGGAGAGAGTCCGTATTGGTTGGGATCCGGTAAAGCGAGGGCTCGAGTCCGTATTTATTGTGATCTGATCCGGTAAGGAAAGGAAGAGAAGAAGAAGGCCCGGTAAGCTCTTTATTTGTGAAGTATAAGTGAGAAAAGTCTCCGTGTATGGCGAGACCCGTCTCCATAGTGACCCCGCGCGGCCCCCGGCATCAGGAGGGGCCGCAGAGTCGCTACGGAGGCGGGTGAAGCATTGTTGTGGTTGTAGCGGATCGGCGTTGAGAGAAAGCCGATCCGCGTGCGTGAGGGGCAGCGAGAGTCTCAGCACGGACCGGCGTTTGAAAGACGCCGGTCCCGTGTTAGGGCGGTTTTCTCGGTTTAAAAGATTTAAGCGCGGTAACGTTGTCGGAGGGAGATGGGAAGTCTCCCTCCGAAGAGAGTTTGACGCGTTGCGAGTTTGGTACAAATAAAGAAGGGTCTAACGCCTGTTGTGCGAGGCAGAGTAGAAGAGGCAGTTCTTCGTTAAAGACGGGTCAGAAGCGAGTTGAGGCGCAGGAGAGGGGGCGTGAAATTAGTCAAAGGCGCGACTCATAAAGAAAGAAACGGGCATTAACGCGGCTCAGAAAGAAAGAAACAGGCATTAATAGGAAGGGTAAAGGGGGGTAAGAGTCAGGCACTCGACAGTTCACTCAGTCGTCAGTTAACCTTGTAGCTCTACAGAGAAGTCTAAAGCTAGTATAGAACAAATCTAAAGCCAGTATAGAACGAAAACATATAGATAAGTAATTTAGGTGAAGAGTAAATAAATGTGTACTTATCTTGTGAGCAGCAGCAACAAAGAAGGGAGATACCTACGTTGTCATGGACTATATATCCTGTTGGAATGTTTTGAAGTTCTAGATCTCTTCATTGTTGCTGCTGTGAGCTGCGCAATAAAGGAGATTTGCATAATCTTAGCCTCCGTGTCATGCCATAAAATCCAATTCAAACTCTTCTTCTCCCCTTCTGTCATTTCCGCTAATACCACAACATTCTCCATCGCTCAGACCATCATCAAAAGATCTTCACTCAATCATAGGCAGACCTCGAAAAATAATAAAAATGTTACTAGACCTGCAGGTCTAGTGACTTGAATAATCTACATGCCCTAATTATAACCCATGACCCATAAACTGGTTTCAAATTATGTGATCCCGGACAAATATTAAAATTCACTGAGCCCCCATTTTCTTCTTTATCACATACAAGAGCCCTTTCAAATATGCAACGTTCGATGTCTGCTGTACAAAAAACACTTTTGTTTGATTTAATAGACTAAACTTTTGCTCCATATAAAATACAAATCTAGCCACTAAAGGATACACATGATCGCTGACTTGCCGTCATCAGGGCGTAGGCAGGAATGTTTCCCAAATCATGTTTAAAAAATATAACTTTTAGTAAATACATACCTAAATCATGAAGCGGTAGCACACTTATTTGCAATCAGCAGATTTTCTCTTGACATGGCCAGAACATTTCCCACTGACATGGTTACTGATACAACTATATACTGTACAATGTTTGGAAATCCAGTTTCTGCAAGTATTTGTCATTTGCACATCACCAAGTTAAGTGTTGTGATTTGTTTTGCTCTTATTAAATCTTTGTTTGCATCACACTTCTGAATTAAAAATATATTTTGTAATTCCTGATATATTTTGAAATAATTGTACTATTCATTTACAAGCTGTTTAAATGTTGTGTGTCAGAAAACAAACGTAAATCTTACAGCCTTTTGTTTCACGATTGTCAGACAGCTCATTTGACAAAATACTCTAAGAGAAAGAAAAGTAAACACCATTTTCCAGGATAAGATAAGCAACAGTTAGTATAAAGACAAACTGACAGTTGACCTCTGTCCTTGAGCAGACAGCAAATGTGTCAAGATTTAAAGGTATCTTTATCGCTTATCAACTTTCTGAATGAACACAACACCTTTTCCCTCCCAGCTTAAGTTCATTTGCTAGAATGGATGGGGAGGTGCTAAAAATATCTCGACCTGAAAAAATCTGACCCATCATAGCGAGTGGGCTAGTAGACTTTTTGAGGCCTGATGGGCCTTGGCCCTTACTGTTCAATATGGATCTTCTCCTCCCGCATTGTCGGGATGGTTGCCTCCAACCTCTGCCTCTCTTCAGATCGGTGTTCCCTGGTTGCTGCAAACCTGACCAGTGACTGCTCCTTTAAACTAGCCTTACATTCCAGTATTGTCCAGGCGTTGTGGTCCTGGATACTGGCAACTCCCTCAAAATGCCTTCCTGCTCTATCCTGCCTTACCCTGGTACACATCCCCATCTCCCAATTTGCTCCCTTGTACCAGTTGTAAGACCCCCCCCCCCAATCTGCACAATAAATACATCTTCCCTGTTCAGTTAAAATAGTCTGTGTTCTGATCCTATCTCTTGTCTGCCTGCACCATTCTCTGCTGTGTAATCCTAACAACATAATGCCTGTTTTTTAGAAATGCTTATTTTGGTCACCTATCACTTTCTTAATTGGTACCTTTTTACCTCGCAACACACTCCTCTGTGGTGTGTAGGAGGAAGGTGTGTTAACCCTGTCCAAAAGATTAACATTGCTCCTCAGTGTAGGAAACCTGTTCTGCATCCGGCTATTTAGTGCCACCTGCCTGCTGATGTGACTGCTTGTGCTTATCTTGGCACGTGAGCAGTCTACTGCTCCCTGCTAGCACAGTAGAGCTCAAGGATGGGGCTGATCAGAACGCTGCCATACCCGATGTTTCCTTCCCCGCATCATGCTCGAACTGGTTGGCCACTTTCTCCTTCCAGACAGGGAGCGAGGGCAAATTCTATCCACCTCCATGACAGCACCATCACTGCCAGTCAAATTTCTGTTGCCTACATCTTCTTGCCTGCCTCTTGAGACTAGTAATTTGCCTTACCTTTCATCTTTGGTTTCAGCGCTTGTGAGAAGCTGGCCTGGTATATGATGTACACTTATGTAAGTGGACACCCTCCACCAGTCCAGACAACCCTTATGGTAATTCAGGAGGTCTTAGACAACCATAAAAAGCTCTCAAAGTGGTAGCTTTGGAAAGTAGCCTTCAGGCTTAGTCCAGAAGGAGTGTAAAGCAGCATGTTTTACCAGATCACAATCTTATATGTATCGATTAATCGAAAAAGAACCACACAAGGAATTTATAAAAATATTTATTATATAAAACTCTCTAACACGTTTATATATCTCCTACCCTGTGATATGCACAATGCACACAATACTTTGCATAGAAATCACTGTAAATAACACGAATATACAGTGGGCCCCAGGGGGGACCTAACCATATACTAAGAAAGTGGTACAAGAACCATGACTCAGATTAAGACAAGTGCTAGAGGACGTAGAAGTGCCGGACCTCCAAGGAACCACCCAAGGTGAGTAACTAGGAACCCCGCGGAGATCGTGTGCAGTGTGGGAACACAACTGTATTCTCCGTACAAGTCAACGTGGTTGGATTTTTAAAGATTAAGGACCCTTCCAGTGGACCCTGAAGTAACCGGTAGATACCCTAGTACCCAAATTGCCTACACCTAGGAAGCCGGGTGCATAGGTGTGAAGTGGTGTCTTGCAGAGGGGACAGAGTCTATGTCACTCGGGAGTGACCAGGAGATCTGAAAGATGAATGCCCACCGATGTCGGGAGTTTGCAAGAGAATTGATGAAGACCTTGACTCTGCATCAGGGAGGACCAGGCGACGCTGAGGAAGACCAGGAGCCATGCATGAGTTGTCCCACGCCGGATGTCAATTGCTAAGGGGTCGGTGTCTGGTGTGAACACCAACAAGCCTTGACAAATGCAACCCACGCAGAAGTCAAAGAAGATGCAGTGTCTGGACCAGCAAGGTCCAGGAGACTCACAACAAGCAGGGGAGTCGGGGCAGGCCTCGTTCAATCAGGGGAGCCCAATAGAAGTAAAGATGACCCTCAAATGGACCCACAGGCCGGAGGCACTGGAGTCGTGGGAGGAACTCAAGCAGCTCACCAAAAGATGCAGGACACGAGGCACACGATGCAGTGTGGCTGAAGATTCTGGTCAGTGGAGATGCTCGAGGTTGGGGCTACTTGGAGCCAACAAGCCTTTTCAACTCCGCTGCAATTTGACACTGTGCACAGGGGTTCGGTTATTGCAGCCCCTACGAGGGATACTGGCCTCAAACTTGGTGAGAGGGCAGGGCTGGCCTCAAGAGCTGTGGAGAAGCACCACCTTTGTTTCAGAACTTTTCAGAGTCCTGAGGAGCTCATGATCAGCAGACCGATCGACTTAGTTGCGATGCCTGCGAATGCAGGGAAGTGACTCCTTCACTTCAGGGGAGATTCCTTCAGGTGTCTTTGATGCCCACATGCTTTGGAAGGTTCCTGTAGGGTGCACAGACACAGACAATGCAGCAGACTGGAAGGGAGACGAAGTCGAGCCCACACGAAGTCCAGAGTGCCCAGATGGTAGAAGAAGAAGTGGTGCCTGATCTGAATCTTGTCCCACGACGAATCTAGGGACCCACCCACAGGTAAGCCCTTAAGTACCCTTAGGAAAGGGTTGGGACAATTCAGGGGGCCCTCCCAGGGGAGGGTCTGGACAGGGTGGAGGTTACTCCCATGTCCTTTGCCCAGTTTTGCGCCAGAGCGGGAGCCATCGGCTCCCAGGACTGGTTTGAACTGGACTGTGCATGGGGACACCAAATGTGCCCCTCATGCAGACTGAGTGGCGCTGGCAAGCGCACCCACCCTGCCCCAATACACTAAATCCTGTCTGGGAGGTGGTCACACCTCCCTGTGACAGGATGCGTATTGTTCTGCCTTCCACTGCTCGAGCTTGGCTTAGCAGCAGAAGGGCAGAATCGAATCTGGTCGGCAGCAACCATTTTGTGCTGTTCGGGTCTGGAAGACTGGTACTGGGGACATGGAGAGCCTAACGGAGGGCTCTTCCAGTGCTTAGAATCATACTCCCAACCCATTTACGGTGTGGGGGTATGATTCCAACATGTTTGATACCAAACATGATAGGATTCGTTGCAGCCAGTTTCAAAATGGTCATCGCAAAAGTACACCGTGCCCCTCTATATGGTATATGGCTGTTTCCCTTACAACCCAGGAGAATGGACTCCGTAGGCTGCAGGGGTGTCCTGAATTTGCAGGGGCACCCTGACACTTAGAAAAAGCACCCTGCCTTCAGGATTGCAAAAGCCTGCTATAGGGGTGACTTATAAGTGCAGTGACCCTAGATTTAGGAAACCTATATCTCTAGTAAGTGGTGCTAGCACCAGCTGACACAGGCTACAATGGCAGGTCTGTAGTTACAGTTTGAATTGTCTCCCATGGGTGGCATTAATACCTGCTTCAGCCCATGGGGACCTCTGGGGTACCTATGCCCTGGGTGCCTTAGTACCATATACTGGGTACCTCAGTATCCAATCTGGGATGTACTTAAGTACTGAACATCACAATTTAAGGGAGAAAGCAATTTAAGGGAGAAAGTCAAATTAGTCAAAAACAGCTTAGCACCAGGCAAAAAGTATGGGTAACCATAAACGTAGATCCTACTTTCCTAGAGAGCTGAGCACGCCAAAACAGCTGCGGCAAGTCTATTTTCTGTGTTCCGTTTTGGACCTGTAAGGCCCACCCAGGCCTGAGATAACACACCCAGTTTTATCAAGTCCTCTCTCTCTGCATCACATACCATTATTAATGCTTCCTTTGCAGCTTCCTCCTGGTCAGTCATAATGGACCTTGTGCACTTTGAACACTCCTATAGTAAAACAAACGTTTTACTTTGCATCAACAAAGACAGCCACCACCACCCTACCTGTCATGACCACAGTACAGTACCTCTGTGCCCAACTGTCCTCCGAGAGCACCAACCGTCACTTTAACCCCTCCTTAAATCCTAAACTGGCCAATCCTAAGACCCTAACGCCCTGGACTGCACCATCCACCTGTAGCACCCCCTGGAGTGGACATCCTAGGGATGCCACTCCGAGGAACCCTCCAGTGTGTTTGTGTGTGTGTCCTAGTGTACCTCAAGCCCCTTTTCTTGTCCCATCAAGGTGATCTCTCTGTGCCAGTGTCATTGTTTCGTAGACCTTGCCCTATCCCTTTAAGGTGATCTTTTGGTTCCCCTATGCCATCAAGGTTATCTCTTAGTTCCAGTGGGTATTTTTCCAAAGGTCTCTTTCCCCGTCCCATGAAGATGATTTCCCAGTTCCTGTGTATGTGTGAGACCAGTGTCTCTTTCTCTATCCCATCAATGCGATCTCTCCCCAGTGTTTTGCAATTCTAGAATGGGATTCTCTGTGAACAGTCTCTTGTTGTGCTGTACTAGTGCACAGATGTCCATGTCATAGTAATCATGCGCCTAGCTGTCAGTGTTTTCCTGGGCTAGTGTTGGTACCTTGTGTCTCTCGGTTCCAGTATATGACTTCACCATTACAGTTTCCCCCACCAATTTCTTGGTGTTTCAGTGTGCAGAATGTGAACTCTCTGTCGTGTTAGTCTCATCAAGTTCTACTGTGAATGTCTCCCTCCATAGTGTGTGTGTGTGTCTTTTTATAGTGTTTCTGTCTTATCATTTCCTCATACCTAGTTGAAAACTGTTCCACCTTTGTAAGAAATGGGGTCTCTAGTTGGCTAAGGTATGCACCCTGTCCAAGTAGGGACCATCCCTCTAGTCAGGGTAAGTAAGTTACAAACCAAAGATAGCCCGTGCGCACCTTGATAGCTTGGCACAGAGCAGTCAGGCAATGTATAAAGTATTTGTACATGAACACACAGTTACACAGTGAAAACACCACAAAAGTACTCCACACAAGTTTAGAAAAATAGCCAATATTTATCTGAATAAAACAAGACCAAAACAACAAAAATCCATCATACACAAATCACGATATTAATTTTTTAATGTTAAATAAAGTTATAGCTCCTAGAAAGCGATAGCTCCAACTGGAGCTACCTAGTTTGCGCTTGACCGGGACAAAAACATAAGTTTGTTCCAATCGCGATGGACAGTGGGACAGGAGTTACGCAGACCCCGGTACAGTACCTTGGATGTGTCAAAAATCAAAGATGTTGCGGGGGGGGGGGGGGGGTGAGGTATAGCGAAAACAGGTGATGTGTTAATTCATTTCTGCTGTGCAGGGTCGTTGGCACATTGGCGCTCAGGGACGGTGTGTTGCGCAAAGGAGATAATGCGTCACTGTAGTAAGTGAGGCGTTGGTTCCTTGAGGAAGTGCAGAGTTGTTGAGCCGCTAATGCCCGGGGACGATGCGTTGTGCGGGGGAGGTGATGCGTCGGATGCAGGTACGATACCTTGATTACTTACTGCTTTGCGGTGTTGATGATGAGATCAGTGCCCAGTGCCCAGGGATGATGCTTTGCGCACGGTAGGAAATGCATCGCTTTAAGCGAGGCATTGGTTCCTATGGCGGTGCCGCGTCGAATGTCAAGCGTCGATGCGGTGATTCCACGGCGTCGATACAAGCTCTACTGCGGTACTATTACCTTTTGGGCTGCCTTCTATCACAACCAGAGTTTCAGCTGCCGTGAGGGGAACGGCATAACGGCAACAAGACTCCCTGCTCCCGCCGTGAGGGAAACGGTACCGGGTAGCGAAGGGACTACACTTCCCAGAGTTCCCTGTAAGGCGCCTTCTACCAGCATCATCAGAGGGCGCCGGAGGTCCATTTAACCAGCAGTGACCTCTCGCAGCGCGGGACGCTCTACTGCGGTACTATTACCTTTTGGGCTGCCTTCTATCACAACCAGAGTTTCAGCTGCCGTGAGGGGAACGGCATAACGGCAACCAGACTCCCTGCTCCCGCCGTGAGGGAAACGGTACCAGGTAGCGAAGGGACTACACTTCCCAGAGTTCCCTGCAAGGCGCCTTCTACCAGCATCATCAGAGGGCGCCGGAGGTCCATTTAACCAGCAGTGACCTCTCGCAGCGCGGGACGCTCTACTGCGGTACTATTACCTTTTGGGCTGCCTTCTATCACAACCAGAGTTTCAGCTGCCGTGAGGGGAACGGCATAACGGCAACAAGACTCCCTGCTCCCGCCGTGAGGGAAACGGTACCGGGTAGCGAAGGGACTACACTTCCCAGAGTTCCCTGCAAGGCGCCTTCTACCAGCATCATCAGAGGGCGCCGGAGGTCCATTTAACCAGCAGTGACCTCTCGCAGCGCGGGACGCACGCGGGCGTGCCCGGGCAAAGCCCGGGCCAAGGGCGGGCCCCTCCGCGCCCGTCAAAGCCCGTCGAAGACTGGACTGGGCCTCCCCTCTAACGCCTTAAGATGGGTAAGCGTAAGCTCATGGGGGACGCTGATAAAGGGGGTTTAAAAGCGAAAATACCTAGACAATCCCCCTCTATTATTTCTTATTTGACCTCTGCTGTGGGTGCTTTGAATAAAGAAATCGCTAATGCTGAAAAAGAGCTAGGATTGGACACAGATGTTGTGCCCAGAGTTGGGCTGGCGGATCTGGTTGCGGCTCCCATCCCTTTGGAACCCGAGGTAGTGATCATTGCCCCAGATTTACCTCAGGATGTTCCAGTACTTGTTCTGGACAACCTGGGTGACCAGACCAGCCCACAGAGACATCATAGCCCCTTGTGTCCAGGGGTCCCTAGGGTTGGGCCGGCTGATGTAAAACGGTCACAAAAGAAAAATCCAGTAAAGCGTGGCAAAGGACCTAAGGCTGGCCCAAGTAGTACTTTCCCAGGAATTGATGTTTCTATCCAGCAGTCCTTACGGCTTCTAATTGAGGATATTTTTAGCACAAGATTTGAATCCATGCTGTCCTCCATTGCAAAGGATATTATTGACACTATGAACTGCTGTGTCGCTGACCTTAAAAAAAAGTGTGATCATTTACACTCCATTTTGGATTCCCGCTTAAAAGACAATCTCTGTCCGCCGTCTACTAACACTAGCGATGCGACACCAGTAGTGACTGGATCAGTTACCAGAGGGTCTATTCAAACATGTGTCCAGTCGAATTCATCGGGGCCGGGTGGTCATATGAATTTGGAGGGTAGGATGGTTCCTTCCCCTATTATAAGGCAAAATGTATCCGTAGCCCCTCATGGCGCCGTTCCAATGCAACCTAGAGGATTGGGTCCTGTAACATGGGAGAGCCCTGTGTCATACAATAGTTCTACCTCTAATAACTCTAACAGGATTGATCTCCCCCCTGAAGCTACCCCTCTTGTCGCGGTCCTTGTTGGGGTTCCCTCCCTTGACCACACCGTGACCACACCGTTCAGGAATCTACAGATGGTTTGTTACGTAAAACAAGAAATTGGTGTAACCACTATTGTACGGGCCCGCATGATATTTCAGACCACATTATTATGGCTAGACGATTGTTGTGGGTGGGCAACCAACCTAAAAATATTGTAGGGGACTGCATAATTGTAAATTTTAACAAACCTGACCTAGCAGATAGGTTGTTTTGGGATACTTCTGCCCTTAATTCAGAAGGTATAAGGGCTGTACCATTGGGCTATTTTTACCCTCCCCCAAATCTGGGGGTGACCTCTAGCAGGCCACATGCTAATATCAAGTTTTATCCACCCCAGTATTGGTATAGAAATAGATCGGGAGGAGTTGGTTCTCTATCCTCTAATACTATAACTGCCCAGTCAGGGGGTGAGGAGGTGGGCCTGCCACTGACCAATAGATTTTCTCCCTTAAACACGTTGGACTCAAATGATTGACTCTTTGAACCTGACACCACACCGTCTTGAACCTGACACCACACCGTCTCCCTCTGTTTCCAATGATGTGGAGGGTCTAGGCCTCGTGAATAATAATTGCCTATCTGTTACCCCTGCACAATTAATATGGAACGAGATGTAATTTTGCCTCCTTCTGCTCCCAATGATTTGGAGGGATTAGGCTTGGAGAGTATCAACTGCCTATCTGTTAGCCCCCGTCCAATTAATTTGGAATTAGACATTGGCGTGGTAAATGCCCCAATTTGTAGAGCTGTTAGCTGGAATATTGCGGGCTTAAGAAGTAAAAGAGATAACCCTCAGTGGCTAGCGTTTTAAAAACTTTTTGATATAATCGCCATCCAGGAATCTTGGGATAAGGAGGAGAATTTCTGGGTGGATGGTTTCAGTTCCTTTTTTCTCCCAGCTCAAGCCACCGTAGCCGGTAGAGCAAAAGGTGGGCTTTTGTTACTTTTATCTCTAAATATACAGGGACCTATTAATAGGATTCATGTAGATTCTTTCAACTGTTTGGCAATTGAAATCTGCTCTACCTCTCAACCTAAGATACTTTTGGTGAACTTTTATAATTCTGGGGAAGTTAATTTTAGGCATCAACACTTGATTAATTTGAATTTGTTTTTAGAAAAATATAGGGCTTCGCAAACTACTGCGTTCTATGTCGTACTCATGGGCGATTTTAATATTCATCCTTGCCAACAAAATTGCCTCATTGTCGATGATCTTGGCCATAATTATGCCTCATCGCCCCATTTTGAACACACTGGGGAGGGGGAGGCCTTAGAGTCCCTCCTGTCTGATGCTGATCTTTTTGAACCGGGCTTCGCTAATAAGCTTGAGCGGTGCCCGACTTTCAAATCCAATACTAAAAAGATACCATTATTGATTACTTTTTTCTGTCTCCAGGGCTATTGGATAAAGTTGTTTTTTTACAATGCAAGAGAATCGCCATTTAGCGACCATAACCCTGTCATTCTGGAACTTAATATATGTTGCAGTTCACGATCTAGTGACAAGACCCAAACTGCACCTTGTTTTGTATCCACCTGTGACCAAGGGAGACGGCTTAGGTGGCCTAAGGTGATCCCGGATATCTTTTTTAACGAACTTCGCACGAAATGCGAGGGGCACTTTTCAATCTGCGATAACCCATTGAGTTCAAAAGATGAAATATTTAGAGCTTTCGAGGGTATTTGTAAACAAATTGCCAGTGATATCACAGTCAAACATATACCGAGACCAGCACATGGCCCTAAGTGGTTTGACAGCAACTGCTCTCTCGCCCATTGCCTATTAATCGAAGCGCTGAAAACAAAACCTCGAGATAGATCCCTGATAGCGGTCCTACGCAACCAGTATAAGTTGGCAACTTATAAGCGGAAATCCGAGATCAAGGCTGAGGCGTGGCACGCGTTGCTATCTGTAGACGGCATCAGGGATAGCTCAAAATTTTGGGGGATTATCAATACTCCTTTTTTCTCCGGTTTGGACAATGAAATTCAGGACTGCCACATCACTGAGGATCAATGGTTGTCTCATTTTGAGGCAATATACGCCTCTCCTGAGAATTTGGATCTCTGCCCGAGCGTCCCATTTGTTGAGTCACGAACTACACTTGTGTTCTGCGAAACAGATGTGGAGAAAGCTATAAGAGAATCTATCAGTGACAAGGCTCCTGGCCCTGATTTAGTCCCGGCTGATGTATTTAAATCAAACCCTAAATTTTGGGCGAAGATCCTGGCCAAAGTTTTTAACGTCTCTGGCTCCCTAGGGTTCCCCGCATCATGGTCCTGTTCTACAATGATTCCAATTTTTAAGAAAGGCCAGAGAGGGGACCCGCGGTGCTACAGACCTATATCCTTGATCGATTCTTCCGTGAAGATTTTAGGCAAAGTAATTTTAATGAAAATTTCTGACTGGGCTGTTGATAAGAACATTATTTCAGACCTACAATATGGTTTTAGAAAAAACAGAAGTACCATTGATCAGTGCCTTAACCTGTCATTATTAATCAACAAATATACTGTGGCGAAGGAAGGCTGTATTAGACTGGCTTTCATGGACTTATCCTCAGCTTTTGACCTGGTTAACAGGTCTAAGCTGTGGACTATTCTGTTAGAAAAAGGTCTTGATCCTACCCTGGTGCATTTTTTGTCCGATCTTCACCAGGATCTCTCCGCCTCGGTCAGAATTTCACGGGATGGAAAATGTACAAGTTCTTTTAGATCTGCCCGTGGTGTTCGGCAAGGGTGTATTTTGGCACCAGTTCTTTTTACCCTTTATATTAATGACCTAGACAGATCACTCTTATCAGCAACCCCGGATATTCCGCGTGTAGGAGACTATTCCATCCCGGTCCTCCTATACGCGGACGACGCGGTCCTTATTTCCCGCACTGCGGTTGCTCTACAGCGGCTACTGGATGCGTTTGGGGCCCACATGAAATCGTTGGACCTAGTTGTGAATAATAGTAAGTCTCATACCTTGTCAATTGGTGGTAAAACAAGAAAACCCCACCCCTTTTTTTGTAATGGCCAAGAGGTGACCTCGGTCTCCTCTTTTACTTACTTTGGGGTAGTCTTCGATGAGAAGTTTTCCTGGATCCCGCAGCAGAAAATTAAAAAGAATTCTGTCACACGTTCTGCTATAGGACTTATGGGGTTTGCCAAACGCCTGGGGGCAAGACCAATTAAGAGCATACTGAAAATATATAGCGCCAAGTGCGTCGCAATTGCAACTTATGGTTCTGCGATCTGGGGCTATAAGGATCAACCAGGCATTCAAATAGCCGAAAATAAATTCTTACGCAGTCCTTTATCAGTTCCACAATCAACACCAGTCTTTTCTATACACCAGGAACTTGGAATTGGTTACATCTCAGACACTTTGAGCCTAGCGCCGTTACTCTGCTGGCTCAAAGTGTGGTTAAATTCTGAATTAACTTTGAACCATAAAATCCTAAGTGACTGTGTACGTTTGGACAACTCTAATAAAATTAAGTGGCTGACCTATGTTAAAAGCGAGCTAACTAAGCTGGGACGGTCTGAGCTATTTGAATCCCCCGAAAAGATACGGAAGGAGGATGTTATATGGGTAAAAAATAATTAAAAAAAAACATTTCTAACAAAAACTAACATCTGTATCGAACCCTATTTGATATTAGTTAATATCCCATACCATCGCTGGCTTTTAACTAGGTTCCGTTTTAATCTAGTTCCATTCCTGCTAGGCGATTTCCAGGAGTGGAGTAACCCAGAGTCTTCAACACCCTGCAAATGTGATAATTTTTCTACCCAGAATACCCTTCATTTCATGATGTTTTGTCCCTTTTATTCCACTATGGGGAATAAGTACTTAATTCCAATTTTGAAAGGGAAGGGCTTTATTCAGGTTAGACCAGCATTACTTTACCTGCAGTTACTAAGTACACCATGGGATATTTTTAACATTGCCAGCTTTCTGGCCTCAGCTACACGTTCTAAAAAGATGAGAAATAGATTTCCGCTTTCTGACTGTTTGGATTTTTAAAGGTTATATTGTAATTTTAGTTTTGTATTTTTGTATGCTCGGCACATTGCACATAGTACTTTCCTTGGTCCTGTTTTTGCTTGACGCTTTGCACTCAGTACATCCTATGACTGTACTGTTTGATATGTTCGCACTTTAATCTGTATGCGACATTTGCACTATGCATTAAGCACTTTATGTATCATGTGATAGGTATTGTGCATAATTTCCCTTAGAACTCGCTCATATCTCGTATTTTTATGCTTAGAAATGCACTGTTTTTATCCCTGAAATTCTGTTTTTAAGTGTTTAGTAATTCACCATGAGTTGGTTGACGATACCCTGTATTTTTATTTGTAATTGTACTATATGATTGCTTGAATTGTTTACTTTTATGACATTAATTTGTCGAATAAAGTATTTGAACTGAACTGATACAAGCTCTGCTTTGGAGCGGTGCATCGTGGACTTCGGTGAAGCGGTGCTCAAGACCCATGCAGCTGTGATTGTTCAGAGGTGCTGCGGCAAAGTCGGGGCTTGTTTTTTAAGTCGCAGTTGTTGTGTCGAGCAAGGACCACGGCTTCGGAGCAGGCAGTGGCAATGCATTGGTTCCGAAGTGACGCCTGGAATCGGTTCAGTGGTTTCTTTTTGTAAGCACAAAACCCACTTCCAATGGCCCAGAACTGGAATTAGCACCACTTGTCAGAGTAGGGCTCTCAGCAGAGGCACCCAGGTGCTGCAAATGAAGTCTTTGATGCTCTGAGACTTCCAACAGGAGGCAAGCTCAAATGAAGCCCTTGGGGAAACTTTAGACAGCAGGACATAGAGAGCAAAGTCCAGTCCTCTCACTTCCAATACAGAGGCATTAGGCCAACACAGTAAAGCAAACAGCAAAGTGCTGCCCCTCCTGGCAGCATAACAGCTCTTATTCCTGGAAAATGGCCTCAGTCGAGAAGTGTTCTCAGTATATGAAAGGGAGAAGTAGAGACACCTCAAAGAAAGGTCCCTGAAGTGCACTCGCCCCTGCTCTTCCTTGCAATGGATCCAGACACTCTACAGGAGGGTAGGCAGCTCTTTGTGTGGGGACAGGCACATCCCTGTTTAGGTGTAAGTGTCAACTCCTCCCACCACTCAAGCTCAGGAAGACCCATCAGCCGGGTGATGGATCATCAGGATATGCAGGGCAGACCTCAGCTTCCTTTATGTGACTGTCCAGAATGAATGCACAAATCCTAGCTGTCACCCTGACCCAGACATGTATTCAGAGACAGGCAGAGGCACAGAGTGGTTAAATTAAGAAAATGCCAACTTTCTAAAAGTGGAACTTTCAGACCTGCAGTTTAAAAACCAACTTCACTAAAATATGTTTTTCTAAGTTGAGTCCAGAGACACCAAACTCTAATTTTCTTTCTGCCCCTAATGGAAAATTACACTTGAAAGATGTTTCAAGGCACTCCCCTTGCTAACCTATGGGAGAGACAAGCCTTGTAGTGAAAAACAAATTTAGTATTTTTTTTACTACCAGGACATGTAAAACCCACAAGTACATGTCCTACCTTTTAAATACACTGCACCCTGCCACTGGGGCTACCTAAGGCCTACCTTAGGGTTGCCTTACATGTAGTGAAAGAGACGGTTTGGGCTTGGCAAGTAGGTGCACTTGCCAGGCCGAAATGGCATTTTAAACCTGCACACACAGGCTCTGCAGTGGCAGGCCTGAAACATGTTTTCAGGGCCACTCTTGAGGGTGGCACAATCAGTGCTGCAGGCCCACTAGTAGCATTTGATTTAAAGACCCTGGGCACACCTGGTGCACTATACTAGGGACTTATTAGTAAATCGAATATGCCAATCATGGAGAAACCATTTCCATCCTATTTTAGTCACAGAGCGCATGCACTTTGGCACTGGTCAGCTGTGGCAAAGTGCCCAGAGTTCTAAAACCTGCAAAAAGAAGGTCAAAAAAAGAGGAGGAAGAAGGCAAAAAGTATTGTGATAACCCCTGCAAAAAGGGCCAGGTCCAACAACTTTGAATTAATATTGGGTCAATATTAATGATAAACATTATGATGATAATGATATAGACTTAAAGGCCGCTGTCAAGTGCTATACTGGTTGCAAAATACCCTTCAGCTGTACTTAACCTGACAATTTTCCTGGCAGCCCATACATCGGCTATTTGGGGTACTGCACGTAGCCAGAAGACTGAATCCTGTAGAAAATAAAATTGGCCTTGGCAAGCATTTCCCTTCACATTATTTAGATTATTTTTCATTTTAAAATTATTTTCAGAGCTTCCTGAGTAAAATGTATTTGAAAAATAAAGCATGCCATTTATAACGATTGAAAACATTGAATTCAATATACAGTTTTGAAATGCCATAAGATGTGTATGTGCTCTTCCTTCAGTATATTGAATTATTTTTTGTTTTTGTTTTTTTAATAATACTTTACAAACAAACCTTGGCAAAGCCAATATCTCTTATAGGCGAGACCTTGTTGGCTTTGTTAATGCTTGTTTTAGTTAGAAGTGCGTGAGAGAACTTCTGTTCGACCACACACCCTCAGCCCCACTGTCTCCATGTGTGGGATCTATGAACATCGCTTTGGTGGGGGCCTTCTCTATCCACCGGATCAGATTTCTCCATGTGTCACAGGAAGAACTGTTCGTTCTTCTAGAAACACAAACTTGCCTTGTATCCTCTCTAGATGTTCTCAGTGGGAGCTCATTCCTTGCACTACAGATTGGAGTAAACCTCGTAAAACACGTGACCAGTGTCCTCATTACTCGGATGGTGACCTTGGTTCACTAGGAATTGTCCTTTCTTAAGACACTTGCACAACCATGGTCTGTCCTGACATAATGTTGTCCTCAGACTTGAGATTTACTAAACTTTGCCTTATGTATGAATTCTATAACCCAATTCAAACTCCTTTGTGCTACGTGGACTCTACTAGCAGCTTCATTTTATGGCATTTTTTAATAGGTTTCCTTTGCACTTTATTATTTGTTTTCCATCACTTACAAAGTGAAAAAGTATTGCCAACAGTAGAAATCAAAGACATGACTGCAACCAATCAGTTCTACTCCCCGTGCCTCTCAACAAAACTGACCACACCTCCATTTCATGATCTGTGCACAAGTTCTGAAGCTCAGATATCTAGTCCCTGAAGCCAGTAATTTGCAACAGTAATTGGCAAAGCCAATAGTTCTTCTCTGTCAGGCAAGAGCAGATTCCAGTGAAAACCCCCGAATAGTTGAGCTACGTTTACCAGAAATGTACTTGGTGAAACCCCTGATGTGACTGGCGAGCAGCTTCTATAGATCACCGAACCTTTGGTACAAAAAAAGTATTGCACGGAAAACAAGCACTGGCAAAGCTAATTGATTGCGACAATAAGACTTTTCGGCTCTGCCTATGTTTTGTAGCCATGCTGTGATGCAACACGGCTGACATGGTAGACATTTGAAAAGTATGGTAAGTGCCCTCAGGGAACTGCTTTATATCCAATAACTGGAGTAATCCACATTTAATCAAAACTTTAGGCAAGTTGATTGCAGAGATTGAATTTAGTCTATTTCATAAGTTCATCTTTGTACGTCTTTTTTCACATGGTCTCAAAAATGTACATCTTCAAATGAAGCAGGAATTATAATTCAGCTGGTGAGTCTCGATGCATTTCAGGCTCGTGGGAGCCCTTCATCAGGGGAATATTCAACACCTAAACAAATGAAGCGAGAAAGGGTCTGGGTTACAAAGTAACTGTGGAAAAATCCTTTAAATCAGATGTGTAACAGAATTTCAGAATGTAGATCGATGTTTTCAGAAAGCCCGTGAACCCGACATGGGAATTCCCATTCGAAAAGAGCCTGTTGTTAACCTAAATAGTGAACGTAAATTTTGGTGTTGCACAAAAAGTCGAGAAAAGTGAAGAAAACATGCTAAATTAAGTCATGCTAAAAGCAGTTGATGCGATATCACCGTGCTCACATTCCTTACTGAAACATGCATGGAAACAACCGTGACAGTGCAAATAAAAATAATGAATATAAAAATGAGTTTGAATAGGTGAGGGGTTGTGCTGAGTGAGCAAAGGAATGTGAAAAGAATTAACATAAGTTGTGCGGGATAAACAAACAGTACTCAAGTGCCGGGAGTGTGGAACATTTTCTTGCCGATATTAGTAGGATCGTGAGCAGCACAGAGTGAGAGGTTATATTGAGTGCGCAAGCCGATGTAAAAAGAATTGAACATTTAGTCATGCAGGGTAAACAAACAATGCTCAAGTGCTGGTAGTGCCACTGTAAACCGTAGCGGAATGTCTCTTACCGATGTTAGATGGGTTGTGAACGCTGAAGGATTTTACCGGGACGAGTGTGAAGAAATTTAAAACAAACCCGTTGTTGTGCTAGATATCACTACCTACCTTTCTCAATCTCATTCTATCCTCTTTCCTTATCTCATTCCCTCTCACCCTATCACCTTCTTTCTATTCTATGACATACCCTCCCATTCTCTCCACTAAAAATATGATGTCATGGAATGTTCGTGCATTCTAGCCTTTGAGACACCCTTTGTCAATGTTGTTCTTCCCACCTGCGAGTGGGCCTTATTATTGTTATCCTATTCATTCAATCTAATTTAAGAGTAACTTTGACTCTGTGTCTCAACAATTTGGCTACGAGGATCACTTAAGGCCCACCGCGATTTAGGAGAAGACATTCTACTAATTATCTACTTCAAAGCAAGTTCCATCGTAAATTAATTTGTCAACGAGGAATTCTTGAAATTCAAGTTCTATCATCGGAAGATAAAAAGGTATTTAAAAGCTGCGTGTATATGTGTTACATTCTGCGCACTGTTGTACCTTTTCTTCACGAGTTGGCAGTTGAAAGTTCGTCGTTGGGCTTGCCGTTAAACTGTTATGCGCGAGAGCAGCTGACAATTTGACACATGCACAGATGAAAGCGTGAAGTAACGCTTCCAGCTGATTCCGATTGACTGCTGTCAGGCACCATACTGACGCCGCACGTTGCACGCTCAACGCGCGGCCATCTTTGATTGTCTTTCTAACAGAAAACCATCGCATTACACGGAACGCTTTACTTGTGGCACTGGTACGGAATAAATATAACTTAAACAGCTTCAAAAGGATAACAAAAATTGTGTTAAACTTTAATACAGACATATTGCAAACAGACTTATGAATGATTTTAAAATTAAAAGAGAAAGTGAGGAAGGCAAATCTAATATGGCACAAAGCAATACTACTTGTCTTCCAGCGTTTTTCTTAAATGAAGCAGGAAAACCACCCATGCGCCAGAAAAGTTGGCACATTGTCTTTGAAAATTATTTAGTGGCCATAGACGGAAAAGATTATAGCGCAGAAAGGAAAAAAGCAATAATGTTTGGGTTGTTAAGCAATGCTGGCCAAGAAATATTTGACAGTCTACCAGAATTTGAGCATCCTCCAGGGCAATTCATTCAAATGAATGAATACCAAGAAGCAGTAAAACGCATGGAGAAGCAATTTTCGGAAGAACCAAATATTATGGTGGGCAGACATGAATTTGCAAACAATTGAAACCCTCAACATTGCAGCGTTGAGGGTTCTTGCAACTAAATGTGAATTCAATGAAATGGTGGACACATATATTAGAGACCAGTTCGTTTTCCATTGCTATACAAAAAAAATCCAGGAATGATTACTGGCTTGCAGGAATCCAACCTTGCAAGAAGTTGTTGACAGTGCTAAGGGAATCGAACGTTCGTTAATTTAATCCATTGAATTATCTAAAGAAAGTACAAATACCACTAATGTTTTTGCTTTACAGGAAAAGAAAAGGTACAAACAAAAATATGAATTCAAGAACAAAGGAGGCAGAAACAAAGAAGGTAAAATTTACAGTTGTTATAGATGTGGTTCAAAAAACCATTAGCTGATTTTCAAGGATGTCCAGGACTTGGCAAAAGATGTGCAAAGTGTAAGAAAGTGGGACATTTCACATCTTCTTGTAAAAATGTAAAAAGTAATTTTAAAGGTAATGTAAAAGTTAATGCACTAGAGGAATTTGATGAAGAAATATGTTCTAACATTGTTCTTTCTATTGATGCACCTGAGGACGGAATTAGAGCACCCTTGGGTAGTGTGCTGATTGGTGATGTAGAGTTACAAATAATGGCTGACTCTGGATCACCAATTACCATAATATCAGATAAAACATTTGATACTCTCTGGGAAAATTGTATTTTAAAAGAGACTGATGTTAATCCCAAAGCCTTTGGCGATTTTGAAATTGAAATGGTTGGATTTTTTGAAGATTCATTAAATTTCAAAAGCAGAGAAATATATGCAAAAATGTATGTAGCCAGGAAAGGACGTAATATTGTAGGCTGGAAGGACTTAGCCAAACTAGGTGTTATACTTAAACCTGGTTCAGATGAACCTATAGTCCTGGATGACAATTATTGTGGCAGTATTAGTACTAAAGAAAAACCACTTAACACTTGAAGCTGTTCTGGAAATGAACAAAGAATTTTTTGAAGACCACATTGGTTGTGTCAATGGATTTAAGCACAAAATCAAATTGAAAGAAGGTTCTATTCCCATTTCGCACAAAGTTAGACCAGTACCTTTATCTGTTAGGAAAGAACTCAAGGTATTACTCAATAAATTATGTGATGATGGGGTAATAGAAGAAACTGATTCATCTGAATGGGTTTCGGCCAAAGTTGTAACTAAAAAAAAAATAGCGAGATGAGGTTGTGTGCCGACTTGAGGTCTCTCAACAAAAATATCGTTGTGGATTGCCATCCCTTACCTAAAATTCAGGAGATTTTGGTACCCACAACTGGTTCTAAAATATTTTCTTTGATTGACCTTAGGTCGGCATACCATCAAGTCAAACTAGCGGAGGTGTCAAAAGATCTCACTACATTTGTGACTCCATTTGGAGCATACAGATTTGTGAGACTACCCTTCGGACTCGCTTCAGCCGCGAGTGTCTTTCAAAAATGATGGACATCATTTTTAAAGATATAAAGGGTGTTGAAAAGTTCCAGGATGACATACTAGTGCATGCGCCTAACATGAATGAACATAACAAAGTTTTGTGTAAAGTTCTTAATATACTAAAAGAAAAAGGTATGATAGTTACAAAAAACAAATGTAAATTTGCTCAGGACAAAATTGATTATCTTGGTCACCAACTTACTGCAGAAGGAATTAGACCCAAAATGATTTGGTTCAAGCAATAAGAAAACCACCTTGCCCTGTTGACAAAGACTCATTAAAATCATTTATGGGTCTCTGTGAGTATTACTCGAGGTTCATTGAGGGGTATGCTGAAAAAGTTGAACCTTTAAGAAAACTGTTGCGCAAGGAAGAAAAATATGTGTTTGAAAAGGGTCAGATTTGTGCATTTGAACAGGTAAAAGAACTATATTGTGTGCTCCAACTTTATTTCCTTACGACCCTGACAAGAGAAATATCATTACTGTTGATGCCAGTGCCGTTGGTATTGGAGCAGTGTTTAGTCAAAAGAAAAAAAATGAGGAATATACTATTGGCTTCATTTCTAGACGTCTCAAACAGCTGAACTGGCCTATAGCACCATTGAGATGGAGACTCTTGCATGTGTTTGGGCTGTAGAAAAACTCAAAACATATTTGTGGGGTAAAGAATTTGAGATCATAACTGACCATAAACCACTAACATTTATGATGGATGGCTGTGGGAGAGGCAACAATAAAGCATCTTCTAGACTGGTCAGATTGATCGCTAAACTACAGGAATATAATTTCAAGGTAAAATACATCCCTGGAAAATTAAATTCAAGGGCAGACTTTCTCTCAAGAATGCCAGTTGCCGACAGTGAAGAGGAAGTTACAGAGGATGTTGAGTGCGTAGTTGCTCCCATTGACGCTACTGTTATAAGTTCTGGAACCATCACTGAAACTGAATGGATTGAAAGTCTCAAAAATGACAGTACCTTGCAAAAAGTGATGGAATTTGTATTACCAAATGGCCCCCAATTTGAAATCTAGACAGTGATTTGAAAAGTTATCACCAAGTTTCTGATGAAATTACAATTAAAAATGGTTAATTGATGAGACATGATTTATTTATTCCACCACCCAAACTCAGGAAAAGACTGATCTGTATTGCTCTTAAGGGTCATCCTGGATCAACAGCCACTAAGCGCATTCTCAAAGAATATTATTGGTGGCCTGGAATAAATTCTGAAGTCAACAACCATGTAGATTTCTGTGAAGAGTGTTTAAGGGCAGATAAGCATTGGAAAGTGGGCAAAAATGAAATGCAGTTTATTGAGATACCCAAAGGTCCATGGTCTAAAATTGCTATTGATTTTTCAGGACCATTTATTTGTTTGAAAGACAATTGTAAGTTTCTTGTAGTGTTATCTGAATATTACTCCAAGTGGATTCACTATGAATTTGTTCCTACGATAACTACTGATATTGTCATTGAATGTTTGAACAACATTTGTACACTTGAGGGCCAACCTAAAATTTTAGTGTCTGATAATGGGACCCAATTGGTTTTGTCAAAAATGTGCAATTATTTAAAGTTGTTAGGAATTAAGCAAGAAAAAACACCATTGTACAACCCATCTTCAAATGGTCAAGTAGAACGAGTAAATAGATTCCTCAAAGAGGGTGTTCAACTGGCCATTGCATCACATTTACCTGTTGAAAAATATATTCAGGAAAAAGTCTTTAGTTATAACAACACAGTAAATAAAATTACAGGACAAACACAATTTTTTCTCATGAGATGAAGGAAAAGAAATACCATGTTGACACCTAAGTTTAAGAATTGGTATCAAGACAAGGTTAAAAGTACTAGGATTGATGATACTGAAGTTAACGTGCATCAGAAAATTGTTGATAGACCAGTATTGACCAAGGCATATCATGATGTAGCGAACAAAACAAAGTCCATGACTTTCAAAAAGGGAGACTTTGTGATAATTAAAAAGCCGATTAAAGTACAGAAGGGAGAGTCTACATTCACCAAACCGTACAGAATCGAAAATGTGTCTAAAGGTTCCGTTTTCCTTGGTGCAAAGGGTTGGTGGAGTAAAAGTGATGTAGTAAGACTACTGGGCAAGAAGAAATTTTATTTGAAAAAGTACATTCTGATTCTGTCACGGATGTTGAATACTGGAACAATATTGATATCGATGTTGCTCCCAATTCTAATAAGGATTTCAGTAACAAATTTCAGGAAAAGGTCTCAGCCACTTCTCATTCCACATCTATTCTTGAAAATTTAGAGAACGATTGTGATACTTGTGAACAGGTTGTTCATCCTAGAAGTCTGAGACAATCTGAAGGTTCCATATCTACTGATACAAATTCCTTCAGTGAAGATGTTTTAACTGGTACTTCTCATTGTGATCGTGATTTACGTGATAGAAGAATAGTCAAACAACCGAAGCACTTTGATGACTTTGTATTGTATTAAATTTACTGTTTTCCCTTTATGATTAGGGAGATGTTGTGCTAGATATCACTACCTACCTTTCTCAATCTCACTCTATCCTCTTTCCTTATCTCATTCTCTCGCACCCTATCACCTTCTTTCTATTCTATGACGTATTCTATGACGTACCCTCCCATTCTCTCCACTATAAATATGATGTAATGGAATGTTCGTGCATTCCAGCCTTTGAGACACCCTTTGTCAGTGTCGTTCTTCCCACCTGCGAGTGGGCCTTATTATTGTTATCTTATTCATTAAATCTAATTTAAGAGTAACTTTGACTCCGTGTCTCAACACCCGTGCGTATGTTTGGGAGCTCTGTGACTAGTCAAATATTTGCCCGTGTGTTCATGTAGAGACCCACGTGTGGACAAAATGGGTCTGAATGGAGGTATGTGTAAATCCTTTTGAATTTTAGGCAACATAGTGAAAGATGGAGATCTTGGATTTTCTTGAAGTAAATATCTTCTGTCGTTTTCAGTGATGGTTCCTCTCAGGACAGCTGATTTGAGAAGAATTTCCAGGGTATGTGTGAATTTGTTGGTGGGATTTGTTCCAAGTCTCATGTAAGTTGTAAGATCACATTCATGTTCTTTGGCACTTTGAAAGTAATATGCGGAGTCTATGACTACTATGGCTCCTCCTTTATCTGCCATTGTGCTTTTGATGATGTTGTTGTTGTTGGCAAGGCTAGTCAAAATCCAATGCTCCTTTGTGGTTAAATTGTAATGTTTGGACTTTTTGCACTTGTGTAGATCCGACTGGTGGTGTTTAATGATGGTTTCAAACAAATCAAGAATTTTGGGGCTGACGGGGGCCATACAAAAGCTCTTTGGTCATAGCCCTTTCAATGTACCTTCGTCATCTGTCGAATCGATGTTCAACTGTGTTTGAGAAGAAATGCTTAAGACGCAGTGTGCACGTGAACTTGGAAAAGCTCACATCAATTTCCAGTGGGTTAGGGTGCAAAGTTGGGACTAAGGAAGTACCTTTTCTCAAGACTTTCATTTCAGTTTTACTCAGTTGGTATGAGGAGATGTTAATAACCAACTCGTTTTCATTCATGTTTTCTGACTCCTTGTGATTCACTTCTGGGCAGTCTGGTCGCTGCTGGGTTCTTGATTCGTTCTAGCTCAGCCTTGTTCGTCGTCTTGAAGCGGGCCTTGTCCTAAAAAAGGCCCCTGTGGGGTAGGTTGTCTGATGGTTGATGGTATAGGTGCCTTTAGTGTAGGCATGGTAAAACTGATGTGACCTGTGTCCCTTCTAGATGTGGAATCACTGTCAGTGGATGTTGTTTCTGTGTCGGATGTTTTGTGAGGAGGTCTTTTCAGCCATGACTCAGTACTTTAGGTAAACAGACACCACTGCAGCTAATGAAAGCAGTTGTACATTTCATATATAGTAAAATGGCAGGCGGTGTGGATATATATAATGAAAGAATCTCAGTGCATCATCGTTGAAATAGAGGGTAAAGAAGGAGAACCAACAAAAAGTGTGTACAATGCAAAAAGCGTATCGTTCCAGGTCAGAAACTGTCCTTCAATAGAGTCTCACGCCCCTGGCGGGTCCAAGGGTGGGATATAAGGGGGAGGGGCGAGGAGTGAGTGGACCAGAGTTAAACTAAAGGGAGAAGCTCAGGCAGATAGCTGGAGAACTTTAAGTCTAGGTGGCGTAAGGCAAGTGTATTCCAGACAGAAGAAATATTGTAGGAGAGGTTGCCTAATATGGTTAAACGTCCCTCTGTGTAGGCTATTTTGTGGGAGTACGATTCCATGGGCAGAACTTGCCACAGGCGTGTGAACTGCTCCTTTTTAGAGAACTAAAAGCTCTCTTCCGCGTGCGCTGCTTTCCAGCCAAAAATATGCTTCCCCCTTGCGCGGTACTCTTTCCTACCCTCCTATATCTTCTGTTGCTTTTCCCACCTCTCTCAGCTTTTATTTTCCTTTTTAGGTCAAGCCTACCAGACAGTTCAGCTGTCGTGGTGCTAAAGTTATATTGTGGATTTACCAAGAACGGAGAGGAGATTGCAGCCTCCCCTTTGCTTACCATTGGTTGGCTTTACCATCCCTCTCATATGCCTAATTCGTATTTGATGGCTTGCCTTCCCCACCTTGTCTGTCCCTCCCCTGGGGGAATGGCACTTTACTTATGTCTTTCCACTGCTCACTTTCAGGGAACTACTTTTTCTTTTTGATTAAGCACCTCATGAGTGAGCAAATGTTTTCCATCTCTCTCCCCCTTGTGTGCTTCTCCTCCTGCCAAATACCCACCCTCCGTATTGCTCTCTCCTATGTGTACAGCTTGACCTCTCGTGCTTCTCTCCCTCAACTCCTCTGCATTCTGTGTTGCTCTCTCCCTCTTGCCCAGTCTCTCCCGCCCTGTGTTTCTCTTTCCCTTGACTGCTGCTTGCTCTCTCTTTAATTTTGATACTTCAATTATTCACGAAATCTAAAAGGTCACCCGCTCGTTTTATTTCAACAATAGTATTTTTTAGTGCAGGATGCACTTCTTGAAGAGGGAGGCCGTAGTGCAATGTGTCAATCTATAATGAAGAAACGGAAATGAGATTGGAAAATAGAGAATAAGAATAACAAGCATTTCGAATGCAATAGGTCTCGCATTACACAAGTTAAAGCTATTAGTATTGTAAATGACAGTGCCTTTTATTTATGTTTTAAAAACGAATCAAAAATAAAAGGCATTGTTATTTGCAATGTCAATAGCTCTAACTCGTGTAAATGCGAGACCTATTACATTGCAACTGCTTGTTCAGTATTGACTGCAGTGTTCGGCCAGATAGCCCTGTGTTTGCCACAGTATGTCCTACAAATGCAAGGCATGTCCCCAAGAAGTGGAGGGTCAACAACAACAAAAATTAACAACCAGCTTGTGCCAACCCAACCCTAATGTGAAATGCCCTCTGGACAAGCAACGTTACCAGAAGAGATGGCTAATGGGGACTTGAACATGCAGGTCAGTAGCAGAGTCATGACTACTTAAACAAGATGTATGTTGGCACTCCGTGGCCGTAAATCTCACCTCTTGTCCATGAAATGATACTTGACTTTCACTCCTTGGCAGCGCTAGGAGCCCTCTGACATCTATCACCTGAGGAGCGAAAGGGAGTCTCTGAATTACTGCCCCCTAATCTGAACTTCTACCTATGCCCCCCCCCCCTTTATTACCCCACCTGCCACCACGATTCTCATCGTGGCAAACACTACACCGAGAAGCAGATCGATTGGGAGTGGGGTAGAGAACGGGGCATGGGTAGAAGTTCAGATTAGGGGGCAGTAATTCAGAGCTGACTTTATTCCAATTAAGTTATGACAACCCAGAAAATGTAGAGGAAAACTCCATGGGTGTGCGCAGGTGGGAGGGGGTTGCACATCCTGCGGGGGCTAATAAAGTTTGTGCATCAGATATTTTTTAAGTCAACTGCTTTAAGTAAATTGAGTTTTTGAGTTTAAGGAGGTGGGTATGGGGGTGGCAGGGTGGGGTCTGAGGGCCGAGAAGGGATTGAAGACAGAATATGCGCCGAGAAGGAAGAGTGTTTCAGATGGAATAAAAGCGTTGGTGAGCGAGCACGCGCCACTTATGGACACTGAGCACCTGTTCCCAAGCGCCCTCGCCTTCGAAGTTTCTGCATTTGAAAAGCAACCAGCCACTGAGTAAGGCTTACACACTGAATGCAGCTCAGCCCCTGCTAAAATAACATGGAAGAAAAAAAACCAGAGCGTGGTGTCCCTGAAGTGGACGCCGCGCTCAACATAAATGTAGAATAAAAATAAAGTGAGCGCAGTGTCCCTAGCGGGCGCCCTGCTCATTAGAGTAATAAAACACATACAATTTAGAGTGATTGCAAGTCACAATCGCATGGGACCCATTATTAGTGCTGAGACTGCGGCGATGTTAAACAACTGATCACCATTGCGTGAATGATAAAAAGAATTGCTCACCCACTAATTGAAGGAGACAGTCTCAAGCCGCAGGCAAACGATCCAGTCCGGATGGGCCGTCCGAGAAGGAGACGGGGCGGTAACAAAAAAGCCTAATTTTCAATCAGAGGCCAGCGTTTAGCATAAATGATGAAGCCAGCCAATGGGAATGATGGGCGGGGCTTTAAGTCCCCTTCTGAAATCTTATCGATTACAATAAGCTTCGCAGAGGGAGGAGTGCATGCGCGCTCCAGCGCTAGGTCTACGAGACCTAAAAATGAACATAATTGAAGTAAAACAAAAATGTAAGCTTCGCAGAGGGAGGAGTGCATGCGCGCTCCAGCGCTAGGTCTACGAGACCTAAAAATGAACATAATTGAAGTAAAACAAAAATGAAGGAGTGAAGAAACCTAATTTAATTTCAAAATAGCAATGCTTCAATCTAACTGAAACAATATGTGTGACGCATCAGAAAGCCTGTCTACATAAATGGGATTTTGTTGTTCTAGGGAAAAGCTTCAGGTTTGATATGGTGCACAGCCTCATGTGTGAAGTGTTAAAAAACTTTGTTCTTGAGAAAAATGGTTGAAAAAATTGCGAGGGATATCAAATAGTAGAATTTCTTGCATTTGTATTTCCACTCTAAAACCTCTTGTTAGGACTGAATACACTGTAATCGAATCTTGTTTCGAACAGGGAGGGATTTCTAAGATGGGTGTCAGGATTGCGTGATGCTGTTTCTTTCAAGAATCTGGTTCATCACGTTTTTGGATGTGTTGGTTGAAAGGTATGTGAGTAAATATTTCAGCAGGAGTTAATGAGGGAGTGGTGACTCTCCTTAGCATTGAGCTCTGAGACCTGAGTGTCATCTCTATAATGATCCTAGATGGGACTTTGGAGTTTAAAAGAGGATGGCTAAATCTGTTGCAGGCCTTTGTTGCTCTGTAGACTTTCTTCTAATAAGGGATTTCAGGATGGCGGACCCCTGGAGGAAGGGATTCTCTTGTAATCATACCGTTCTGGCGCACTCAACTGCATTAGCCCGGATCACGATGCATGTTCTCTGCCAGGTCAACGAGAAGTTGATCGGTTACATTCTTGCTACCACACAAGGAGCAAATGTTATGATACTACTATGTACAAGGCTTCAATGCAGAATGCAAAAAGCATTGACCGAGCCAATAGGTCTGGTGTTGGCCGCCAGTCTTCTGGCAATTCGTTTTGCTTTGTCATGGTTTTTGCAAACCTTTATTGTTTGGGAATATACCAGGCCCTCATCAATCTAAAACAACTTTTGCTACACTGAAGTTAGCTACTTAAAAAGTCAATCAGTCTGGCATTGGCTGCAAACCACTTGCCTTTGAGAAAGAAAGAAAGAAAGAAAGAAAGAAAGAAAGGGAGGGCGAGAGAAAGAAAAGAGAAAAGGAATGAAAGAAAGGAAGACAGAGGGAAGGAAAGAAGGAATATAAAAAAGGCAAGAATGAAAGAAGACGAGAAGTAAAGAGAAAGAAAGAAGGCAAGAATGAAAGAAGAAAAAAAAAAGAAAAAAGGAAACAAACAAAAGAAAGAAAATAGAGGATAACTAAATGGAGCCATAGAAAATGGCCCATTCCTGGTCAAAGTTATAGAAAGAGCAGGATTTGCCCAGATGTCACAATCAGGGCCTGACTAGGAACCCAAAGCAGCCCAGTGAAATTTGTCAGGTCAGCCCCCGTAGAGTGCATAGCGAGTGCAGCAATTGAGCCTGGTGTTTGGGGTGTAGGGTGGGAGGTCAGGCTTGTCCTCTCCCCCCCAATAAAATATGGAAGAAAATGGTGCATTCTATTACACATTTGCCATGATATATTCAATTGTATTAGCTTTTAAGGCATAGTATTGATGACCTTACAGTGCACCAGTTTACGACAATCTTTGTTGGGGCTCTTCAATGATTCAGTGCACTAGGTTACGAAAATCTTTGTTGGGGCACTTCAATGATTTTCTCGCTATCACCCTCCATCATTGCCTCTCATCTCTCCATTGCCCCTTTCTCACATGCATTTTATTTGTTTTATAGCACCTCTCAAACCAGTTTAGGGTGTTGAAGCACTTTACATCACACATGCATACAGAGACAATGAATTATACATGTGTAAATCAGTCTATAGAAAATGTTACATGGGACAAAGGGGACTACAAGGTGTAGGATTCACGTGCCATCCGTACTGGTAGGCACTTTTTAAGAGTACTTGATCAGGAGAAACACAAACTCAGGATTCATAACATAACACAGTAGTTAGGGTTGACATTAATAATACAAATTTATTTCTACCCAAACAAACCTTTTTGAGCAATATCAGGATAATGAAAGACTGTGAAAAAACATAACTTTCTAACCTGTATCATGCAGCTTGCATACAGCTCTTTAATGTCAGTTAATAGCGCATTGTGCTATATTGGGAGTGTAACGTATGAACTGCACAGTAGCAAAAGAATCTCTGTGACAAAAGCAGTAACCCACTGAACTATGCAAATAAAATATTGTTCTTTGATATGCATGGGACACGTTATTTGCAGCAGGCATGTTAACCCTTTGCGCTACCTTAGATGAGTCAAAACTACCACTAAACAAACTCCTGTCTCTCTCCAGGAGGTACTTTAATCACCAGAGTTAACCCAACACTTTTATTGTTGCCGAACAACTGCAGAATATGCAAGGAACTTTGCAGTGTTTTTGAAATGCTGCACTGCTACAAAACCGGCCCTTCATAATAAAACCAGCCTCCTGGGAAAAGCCCGATGCCCGGTACAGCCAGCCAGGCCTTGGTCACAATTCATTGAAGAGAATTCCATAGTTTCTGATTTCCAACCTGGATTATGTCCATGAAAAGGCACTGAATAGAACTTAATCTCTATCTGGGATGACCTTAAAAACACAGAGGACCAGAACGACGTTGTTGCCCTTCTCTTTTTCGACCTTTCTGTGGCATTTGACGCTGTGGATCATTATACTCGTTTAAGGAAGCCAGAATCAGTCCCTCAAAGCTCAGTTATTTCACCCATACTTTTTTCCAACATACATATGGAATCATTACCACGTCTGATCAATGGGTTTATAAGTATGCAGGTGACATGCAGATACTTCTGAAATTGGAAAGCTCAAAGAACATTAAAACATCAAAACTCTTTGATTGCCTCTGAGCTGCTGACATGTCGATGGCACAGAGCCACCTCAAATTGAATGCCTTCTAATTTGATACACTTACCTGTGGCGACTGGTAAACCTACAACGCTCTCTGCGCTTGACCTGATGATCTAGGGTCAGCTTAAAAAATATCTAAGGTAGTTTAAAAACTTTGGCATTACCATGGACGCCAAACTGTCAATCAATACACAAGTGGATAAGGTAGGCAAATCAATATTTTTCACAATGAAAACACTGCCACGCATCTTCCCGCACCCAGGATTCCCACAGAAGGTTCAAGCTACCATCTCTCTTGTCCTGGACTACACTAAGGGTCTGTATTATGACTCAACTTTTTCAACTATTCGAAGACTACAAAGAATTTAGAACACTGTGACTAGACTCCTACATGTAAAGCCACAAGCACACATTTCCCCTGTTTTGAGGACGCTACACTGGTTGCCAGTTGTAAGAAGATCCTCCTTTAAGCTGCTTTGTATTACACACAAAGCAATACATGGCAGAGAGAAAATCAACAAATACATACAACAAAAAGGATCTATGTTTAAGAATGGCTTCCCGTCCTATAATTGTATGTAATGTAATGTAAAAGTATTGTAGAGCGCTGAGTAGGTGCGGAAGGTCATGGGCATCAGTCGGAGAGCCAGGCCTCCAGTTACTTGCGGAATTTTGTGAGCGTGGTGTTGTTCGGATGTCCTAGGGGAAGGTGTTCCCGGTCTTGCTGCGATATAGGAGAATGAGCGGCTTCCTGACCCACTTCTGCGAATACCTACATACAAGAAAAAAAACATGTAGAGAATATCTTTCTCAGCTCAAGCAGCCAAACTATGGAATTCCCTACTCTCAAACACAAGATCCACAGACAGACAACCATCTTCACTTAAGGAGATTAGTCAAAAGCTAGCTCTTCCCCACATGCTGTCTACAGTCAAAACTCAAGGCTATACCACAACTGTGTACTGTGACCTGACAAACTATAGTTCTCAGTATGGAAAACAGCAGTCTTTACTTTAACTGTCAGTTGTGCATCTGTTTACTTTGACAACATATCTGAAGATTATTCCAGCAAAACTAATAGTGGCAAATGCAAAGTGGCTGGTTTTGTTAAAGCAGCATATCAATGTTTGTCGGACTTGAGAGCCGTTGGTCAACAAGATTTTACTTCCTGCGGAAATCGCGTATAATTTACTGTAATGTTGCAACTGTAGTGTTTCATTTGCTGTGCTATAGTTGTAATGCAGTAGTGGTAGCATTGAGGCTGTGCTGTAGTTGTTTTGTGCCTGGTGTCTCCCCATGCTTAGCATGCTCTTGTTCAGGCTCTGTATCAATCTTGTCCACTGCTGTCATTGCTGCCCCATTTTGGAGCCATGAGAGTGTAAAGGGGAAAACACCCATCCACACCGATCTCTGTACTGTTTCTACAGGCAACGAGGAAGAATTGTGTCCATGTGATCAGGATGGAATGGTTCCAGTGAGATTGGTAGGCTGACTCTGCACTTCTGTGCCTCCACTTGTTGGGGGACCCTCTCCAGGACAATGAGGGATTCTTATGTTTGTAACCAAGTGTTGCCTATCCAAGACAGTGTTGGTTGCACCTGGGGTCATAATCAGGGTTCGACAATTACAATCATACATTCAGAGGTGATAAAAAATTGTACTGAGGCCAAAGCAAAGTATAAATGGCATGCTAATCACTGCTCTTGGACAAATACATGTCATTATACTTTGAACTATGCCCCCTGTTATAAGTAGATGCATAAGGGGAATATATTACACCACAAGATACATGTATGTATTGGACCATGTCAAAGTTGCTGCTTCTATGTACATGCAGGTGCATATATAGTGGGTTATGCCTGCTAGTAATAACCAAAATAAGTGGCATGTGTATAGTTGTGTGTATAGAAGTTATTTGAAAAATGTATCGTAAGGAGGATGTGGACAGCAAACCATGTAAATATATCTGCGTCAATGTACATATGGGTATTTATTATTAGTGGTTTAATCAAGCAAACAGAACATAAGTTATAGCATGTGAAATCATTACATTAATCAAAACAATGAGGGCATCTCAAATTATAATATGTGCCACAATAGAGTGTATTGTACAGAGGAAATGGAATACATTGGGGTAACAGTATAACAGTGTAGAGCATAGTGGTGTAGATAGGAGTGGCGTACAGTGGAGTAACATACAGTTAAATAGTGTAGAATGTAGTGGAGTATACTGTAGTAGTGTAAACTGGAGTAGCTTACCCTAAACAACGTACAGTGGAGTGGCATAAAGTGAACAGTTCTACTGTGCAGTGGCATAAAGTAGGGTGTGGAAATTAAAGGTATAGTTCAAATGTGTAAAAAGAAAAAAATGTAAAATTTCCAAATATCTAATATATTATGTCCCCAAAACGTGCTGAAATCCAATGTATTTTACATGCACTTATATATTTTGCATATTGCTAAAACTGTGAATCATAATGTGTTCAAACTTGACAGGATTATATATTATGGTGTGCAGATGATTATTTTGGGTAGTGGAGGTAAGTAGTGCAACTATTTTAATATGTTTTACTTTATTTGAACTTTGTGAGAGCTGTTTGTGTGGTATTTTAGTGAAGTATGAGTGTATTTCGGAATCCAAGGAGACGCCACAAATGAATAGCCTCATACCTCACTGGAAGGACCCAGAGAATCTCCTCCCACTGTTCGCCTCGGTGCCCAAGAAGACCATCTGCAGCATGCCACAAGGATCTTCCCTCAGCCTCACCCTCTTCAAAACATACATGACTACCCTAGCAAACACTGTCAGATCGCATGGCCTCAACATCATCTCCTACGCCGATGACATCCAGCTCATCCTTTTGCTGTCAGAAGACCCCTCCACCACCAACACTAACTTCCAGAAATGTATAAGGAGTGTCACATACTGGATGAACGACAATTATCTCAAACTCAACACTGACAAGACGGAAGTCCTTATCTTTGGAAACAACATCTCGCCATGAAACAATGCCTGGGAGCCTGTGGAAGTAGGCCCATCCCCCGCCGCATACCACGCTGCAACCTCGGCATCATATTCAACAGGAAGTTATCTATGCAGAAACAGGTAAACGCAGTCTCATCTGCCTGCTTCCACACTCTACGCGTGCTCCATAAGATTTTCAGGTGGCTCCCAATCAACGTCAGAAGGACCATCACTTGGGCCCTCGTCACCAGCAGGCTGGACAACGGGAACACCTTCTACGTAGGAATCACCACAAACCTCCTGAGGAGACTACATGCAATACAAAATGCAGTGGCAAGACTTGACCTTCCCAGATGGACCCACATCACTCCAAAGCTGGCTGTTATAATGAACAGAGCATCAAGCAACTCCAGTGCCTTGAGACCCTCATGGATGATCTGCCATGGTTTATAAATATTGATTGATTGATTTTGCTGTACTACCACAGTCAATGGAGATGACAATTCATTAGCTGATTGACTAATGACTGCCTTTACAAAAGTTAAAGCGATACCAAAGGTAAACGTTAAAGGCAGACATGTTGCTTTTAGGTACACTTTGATCGTGTTGTGCATTACACCTTCCAATGTAGGTATTAGGTCTGGTATTTTTGTCCTACCTGTTAACACCTTAGTAAAGTTGTAACAAGTAGCGCACATGTATTTTTTGGGAGAATACAGAGTAGGGCAGTACTTCCATGGTACCACCCAAAAATGTTATACTGTGACCATTTCTGTTTATAAATTTCTCCATATTTTTGCATCACTCTACCAGGAACTCAGATTTGTTTTTTTTAAGTTGCACAGTAAGTGTTTGTAATTTACACACTACTCTGTACACTTTTTACAGCATATTTAAATATGTTAAAATTGAGAGATAAACTTTAGCACACTATATTTAAAAAATATAGGGCCATATGTAGGTAATTTATATTTACAGATTCTTAAATACCGAATTTTACCGATTTGGTATTTATGAATCGGTAAATATAATGTAGGTAAAAAATCGGTAAATGTTACCGATTCGGTAATATTCGGTATTACTGATTCGGTATTAAGGAATACCTTCCTATTCATTCCTATGGGCCTGGAGGCCCATAGGAATGAATGGGAAGCCATTGACTATTACCGATTCGGTAAATACCGATTCGGTAATAGGGGGAGCAGATTCAAGGGTGGCAGGGTGTCACATTGACACCCTGTTGCACCTCTGAATCGTGCATGTGTGCACATGTGGCGCACATACATGCCCTAAGGGCATGTATGTCTGTCACATGGCATATCTAGAAGAGCACAAAAGTGCTTTTTAACAGGTATTCAGTATTTACCACCAACCTGTAGTTGGTGGTAAATAACGAATCCTTGAAACAAAAAAGCACTTACTTGAGTGCTCCCTACATAGGATTTGAGGATTCGGTAGTTTACCGAATCGGTATTTTACCGATTTCTTAAAATACCGATTCAGTAAATTACCGAATCCTTAAAACCTGCCTCCTACATTGGAAAGGGCTAAATACCGGTCGGTAACGGGAAAATTACCGATTTTCGGCCGTTACCGACCGGTATTTAGCTATCTACATATGGCCCATAGTGTCTTAAAGTGTATTTGTAAATTTAAAAAAAATAGAATACATTTTTTGGATACTGCGGTACTCCTTAATTTAAAAACAATATATGAACTCATAAATATTTTCCCTACCTGTTACCACTTTACTAAAGTGGCAATAGGTATGGGAAGAATACCAAACCTTATACTTACCTACTTTGCTAGGTGTAACGCAGAACACAGGGGAACTGGAGCTGAAAACAACATGGCTGCCTTTAAGTTTTGTAGACTTGTCATCCCTATATACCTCAGTAGTACCACAGTACTACCATGACCACAGATAAAATTAACTTTAAAGCACTTAAAACTTACAAAATACCTGCAGTACTCTACAGAATCATCCGCGCAGAATAATATATAATCCTGGCAATTTTCATAAAAATCTGACTGATGGTTTTCATGCTATGCGAAATACAGAAGCAAGGGTGGCTGGTATCCGGCCAGATTAGTTGGGTGGGGGGGTGGACGATGATGAGAAATAAAAAGAGAACTGCCTTGCGCTTGCCCCATCGGTGCTCTTCTGCTGCACTGCACAGGCTCCCAGACTCCCCTGTGGCCAGACAGGACGCTGCTCTCATACATGAGAGCAGCGTCGATATTGGCCTGAACACCCTCGAGTTGCACTCCCAGAAAGAGTGGGAGCCTGTACCTGCATGTCTCCAACCCGGCAATGCAGCTGGCGTTAAAAGCATGCTGTGCCTATGTTGGTTTGGCTGTCCTGAGACGGCCGGCCAACCAGACATGCGCGGTGCTAAAACACTCCCCCTCTAGCCTCCCCCTCCAGCCGGTCATTGTTTGGCCGGCCACCAAGACAATTGCAAAAAATTAAACAACAATAAACCCATGTTATTATCAGTTCATTAAGTTTTGCGCTGATGGGAGGGGGGGCACCGCTGTACATGAGTCTATGTAAAATGCAAAAAATGTCAATACTCTGACATTGAAACGGGGGCAGTTAGTCTGGAAAGGTTCGCGGACATTCGTCAAACAGGTGCAAAATTATAAAGGGACAACATTTTCAAAAATCCGTATCTCTGATCACCTCACCTGAGCTGTAACTACAGAGTGTCTACCTCCACCCACCACTCTGATTGATATGTGTGAGATATATATTCACTGAAAAAACCACAGGTTAAAGGGATGTTATAGTTAGTTGGACATTTCACTCGTACAAACCCGAGAAATGTGGCTGTTTTTAGTTAATTGAGCTAACTATAACTCACGCCCCCGCAATGCACTGCTGTTGACGCCAAATATTACATCACTCATGACCTGGTCAGTGACATCTCAAATGAATGTGAATTTCTTAGGTTTTTTAAATGCTAATTTCTAACTAAAACATCCCTGAAACCTATGTTTTTTTCAGTGAATTTCTAAGGTTTTTTTAAATGCTATTACTAACTATAACGTCCCTGAAACCTGTGTTTTTTTTCAATTAATTTCTAAGGTTTTTAAATGCTAATTTATAACTATAACATCATAGTCGCATTTGCAGAGTGGTGCAGAAAGCCCTCCGACCAGCGCTCAGTAATTCCACTGCGTAGAACTAACAGGAGGTACCAGTAGGGCTTCTTAGCCCTCAAAGTAATTCAGGAGTAAAGTGGACTTCAACCCCCAACCCATAGTGTGCCACGAGGTGCGTTTGCAGTGGTGGAGGAAGGGTGGCGTGGTCGCTGAAAACCTCTTAGCAATACCACTGTGTGGGACCTACTGGAGGTAACAGGAGGGGTAGTTGGCCCCCAACGACGTCCTTGGGGGCCAATTACCCCTCCTATTACCTCCAGTAAGTCCCACACAGCAGCATTGGTAAGTTCTAAAAGCAGGCCATGCCCCCTTTGCCCACCATTCTGCAAACACACTCCCTGGGGCGCTCTTGGATGGGGATTAAAGTCCCCTTAGATGCTGAGGGTCCTTAGGGGCCAACTAGCCTACCCGACACCTCCTGTAACCCCAAATGATGGGATTTCTGAAAGGTGGACACAGGCCACACCCCCTTTCTGCACCACTCTGCAAACGTACCTCCTGGGGCGTTCTTGGTTGGGGGATGAAGTCCCCTTGCCTCCAGGGGGCCAACAAGCCCTCCTGTTATCTCTAATAAGCCCCACACAGCTGGATTGCTGAGAGTTGTCTGAGGCTACGCCCCCTTTTTACACCAGTCTGCAATCGTGCCTCCTGGCACACTGCTGCTCCGGGGATGAAATCCACTTTAGCTCTGAGGTCCTCAGGACACATGTAGACCTCATCCCTCCGCCAGCAGTGCACCAATCGATGCGTTTGCGGAGTGGTGTAAAAAGGGGCATGGCCTCGGATCACCTCTCAACAATCCCACTGTGTGGGGCTTACTGGAGATACCTGGTGGGCTAGTCGGCCCCTAAGGACCTTTAAGGATCTAGGGGACTAAATCCCCCAACCCACAACTCGCAAGGAGGTGCGTTTGCAGTGTGCTGCAGGGAGGGGGCGGGGCCTCCGGCGAGATGCCTTTTCTTTTTCTTTAGAAGGGGGGCTGTGTGACCCCCCTTCTCATAATATTTTGTGGGCCCTGGGTACCCCACCCCCCAGGGCCTTTGACATATTTTCTTCTTTTTTTTTTAACGGGTGCGTGGCCCTTCTCCCGAGGCCGATTTTGGTCTCAGGGACCTCCTCCCCCCCGCTGCATAGCTATATGTTTATGTATACATACATTTTTTTAATAAAAGGAGGGGGAACACGTGGCCCCCCTCCTGAGGCCTTTTTTGGCCCGGGGCACCTCATCTCCTGGGGCCGGTCCTCACCCTGGGGACCGTGGGAGGAGCCCCAATGCCCCTGCGGTCCCTGCTGGCTCCCTGCCTCCTGCGGGAGCCGGCATCACTTTTGGGCAAAGGGAGCTGCTGACATGCAGCTCCCTTTGCCCAAAAGCAATTCCACGAAGCAAAGCAGTGTTTGCTATGACAGGGCAGGAGCAATGCTCCCACCCTGCTACGGCAAAGTGCAATGTCCCAGGGGTGGGCACCCCGGGACATTGCTGGAGCCGGCCCTGGTGGGTGGTCCCCGGGACCAAGGAGGGCTCCAGGAGGGGGCCACGTGGCCCCCCCTCCCAACATTTACATAGCCTAGAGGAGGTGGTGGTCCCCGAGGCCAGGGTTCCTCAACGGACCCCATTATTCTAATTTCAGTATGCCCCGGGAGGTGGTGGTACGCGGGGCAGTGTGGGGGGCAGGAGCACCCCCCACACTTACTTTTAATTTATGTTGCTCCGGGGAGGTGGCGGTCCCCGAGGCTATGGGGGGGCGCGACCCCCTCACATTTAAACATCGATGCCCTGGAGAGGTGGCGGTCCCTGGGGCGTGTGGGGGCCCACGAGGCCCTCCCACCCAAAATGTAAAAATGCCCCAGCAAGGTGTTGGTCCCAGGGGCAGCGTGCAGGGCAGGAGCCCCTCCACGCTATTCTTTTATTATTTTAGCCCCGGGGAGGTGGCGTTCCCCGGGGCTGCGGGGGCCCCGCATGATAATTGTGCATTGCCCGTGGGACCTGGCCTACCTGGGGTCTTCTAGAAAATGAAGCGCGGCTGCCAACCCTTCGTTTAAAAAAAATTAAATAAATGTGGGTTTTGTGAACCCAGCGCATATTCTGCCGAATTATTTTTGTTTTACCCTGCCCCCTTTTCTTTTTTTAGGTCTCACCAGAGCCAGCGCACATGCACTGCTCTGGGAGGCTTCTAGTAAGGGCTTTCAACTCGGACTGTGTGTGCTTTTTTTTTTGGCTCACACGCTATTGGCATTTGCATGTGTCTTTCTAAGAAAGACAGTACGCCATTGGCCAAATGCGGGGGCATGTCCCGTCTTCTCTCTCCCCTGGCCTAGGGAGCTCGGGAGCGAGCAGCAGCGCATCCGGGTGCCAGCTGAATACCTCACATTCCTTGGCGTGCGCGCGTACCGCGCTTGTTTTTATTGCTGGAATAGGAGTTCCTGCAGCACGAATCGGACATGCTCATATTCTTAGATGCCCTCTTTCTTCATGTGAAGGTTTGAGTAAAGGGAGAATCGTCACAGAGGGAATTGCATTTATTAATAGGCCTATGTCTGTGGGTAAGTGTGAGTGTGTGTGAGACGGACTTTCCAATGCTCGTTAAGTTTCGCATGCCTAGTGAGTTATACACAGGAAATACAAATTACTTTCGGAATGGACTGAAATGCACGTGTTCTATTATTTTTTTTTAAGTCGCATTGCCCTAAATTTGATATGCTGAGACTAAGCCAAATTAGCGCTTTGAAGACACCACACGCCGATATCCAAATCAAATTAAACACGCCTATCGTAGTGCACCTACATGGTGCCTTCGCAACCTGACCACTTGTGCAGCCTAGTAGATGAGACATCAAATGGAAAGAGCACTGGTGGCGATGACTCAAAAGGGAAACTTAAAAGTTCGCTCAATCTGTGTAAACCCTATGCTGCGGTTGTTAGTATTCAAGGTAAGTTAAAGCGCATTTTACAGAGCGCTTTGATTCCACATTAGAAGATTTTTTTGAGGATTCTTTTTATTAGAAGACTACTCTCATCCCATTGACACCAGAGTGTTTTAGCACTCATGATATGCATGTAAGCATGAAAGACAAATGACAGTGTTAGGAATAACTGCAAAGCTACAAGCAGCGTTCTTCAAATAGAAATAAATAAGTGCATGGTGATTTACCATTTATGACATCCATTTACGAGATAGCTTCTCCCTGCATTCAATATATTTATGGAATTGGAGGTTCAGCTAAAACTACATTTTCAATGTTATGTATAGGAAGCAGTCTGTTACAAGCCTGTACGCACAGACGCACACACCCACACACACACAGGGTCGGACTGGACTGTAGGGCAATCAGACAGTGCCCGATGTGTTGGTCTGACAGGGTCAGTGTGTGGGTCCGTTTTTTGGCCGCCTATGGTTGGATTTATGGTCTCCTGGGCCACTTTTAGTCTTGATTTGCCCTGATAAGCAAGCTAAAACCCATGCTGTCCTCCACACCTTGGAAAACACTTGTACAGCCTGTATTTCCAAGTCTCAAACTTCTCCAATTTGAAAATTAGGCCTGCATGTGCTGTGAGACTCGAGCCATAGCATCGTTACTTTACCGCGCAATATTGGGAATGTATTATTGCGAGCCTGCATGCATCCCTGAAAGGGCATTGGATTAATTGATGTTTTTTTTTAATGCGTCCAGTGACTCCGGTCGCTGTAAGGGAGGGAGAGGGTGGGGCGGGATTCCTATGGGGGTTGTGATGACACTGCTGCTTTTTTTTATTCTGCTTCTGAGGATGTTCGCTGTTTTTGACCTGCAGAAAATCGTTTCTTAATTATTTACATTGTGATTTCCAAAAAGGCAGGTCATTTACTCCAAGATAAGAATCAGTCTAAGGAAGTAAATGTCCTAATTTTTTGTCTTAAAGAAATGTAAGGTGGTGAAGTACTTAAAAGAATGCTTATTATTATCTTCCTGCAATAGCCAATATGAGAGGCATGATTTAAGCCTAACACAATGAAATGACAGGGAGTTCTAAAATTCCAGTACAATGAAGATCGAAAATAAAAATACTCACATTTTAATAGATATCAAGTTTACATATTTTGTACATACAAAGACACAAAAGTGGTATTTTTTTTTTTTTTGGTGCTGTGGAAGCTTTGCATCTCACAAGTTAGGAACGGGGTCACTTAACTGTGTATTACCCAAAATGCATAACGAAAACCCAATATACATTTGACAGATCATCAGTTACTTACAGTTGGTATAATTATGCAAAGTTATGCAGCGGTCAACCTGTAGGCCAAGCTTTTCTTTTGGGCGCAAATTGTCACTGTACTGAGTAAGATCAAGGCTGGCTTTAGGAATGTCCAGCTGGTGCCACAACATCAGGTGCCGAACTCAAGGGGGCTAAATACTTATAAGGTCCCAAAGGCGAGACCTATTGGTTATGCCATGCTTGTTTTTTAAATCATTTTCTTCCCTTTTTTCTTGTGACTCGGTTCACTACCTTGGCATTACTACAGGTTGTCCTTTTCTTCTTTCGTTGTTTTTTGTCCTGATGAAGACCGCAGGCAAAGTTTTAAAGCAAACCATATGCAGTGGTTGGGTTCGAAACGTTGATATTTACTTTCGGGCCTGGATTGAATATCTAGATCCTTTTTGGAAGGTGTGTTTGGATTCCTTGACCACCTATCTGGAGTTGTGCACTCAAATTAAACGGAGAAAAAGTTATTTTTCCAGCGGGCCTATTTACATTGGCTATTTTGAGCAACATTTGCCAGTGTTCCATTCTATAAATATAAATAATTCCTTGACATGAGCCCTTTAATGAACACTTTTCTATGAACCCTTTTGGAGCAACCGCAATAAAGTTTTCTCAATGTATATGCATATTACTGGACTTCTTTAAAAAATAGAAATAGAATGTATTTTTGTAAAACCTAAGTGTGTTCTTTTCTTGTCTCTCTCTCTCACAAGGATCAATCTGGTTAATCATAAATAGGTGTATCAATTTTTTTTTTTTACTCAAGCGCAAATGAATCGTCCCCGCAGGGATCTCTAGGTGCTTAAAGAAATGAGGGCTCATGGTCAAAGCTTCCTAAAACAGCCACGTCTTTAAGAGTTTCTTAAAGCATGATAACTCGGTCCAGGACCGGATCTTCTCTGGCAGGGTGTTCCAGTGACTGGGGGCCAGATAAGAAAAGGCTCGACCCACCCCCCATTTTTGCCCTATTTATTCTGTGTGAACACAAGAAATTACGGTTGCTAGATCTTAGTTGCCATGTAGGTTTGTACAGGGTAAACTTCTTATTGGGGTAGGCTGGGCCATTCCCGTGTAAAGACTTGAAGACCACACATAGCATCTTAAAGATAGCTCGTTTCCTAATCGGAGGCCAATGAAGTTGTCTCTAGAGGGGTGCAGAAGGAGTGCAGGCCGGTTTGTTAAGGACGAGACGCGCTGCAGTATCCTGCACCACCTGTAGTCTGGATAGTAGGTCTTCCCTTATTCCGACAAGCAACGAGTTGCCATAATCCAGTCGACTAACCAAGAGTGACTGGATAAGGGTTGTTCTTGCCGAGAGTGGAATCCAGGGAAAGATTTTTCTTAGCATCCTCATGGTTCCGAAGCAGGTACCTGACAATGTCTTCACCTGCTCCTCCATTGATAACTTATTATCAATCCTGATGCAAAGATTCTTAGCCCAATTTTTGGGGTAAGGAGCCTCTCCCAACTCTAGAGGCCACCAGTCGGGAGACCAGATTTCCTCGGCCTTCCCGAACAGCAGTATCTCTGTTTTAGATGAGTTGAGCTGTAGGAAGTTCTTCTTCATCCACGTTGCGATGCTAGACATGCAGCTTTTAAATTTTGATTGAGTGGATACAATGTCGTCCTCAATGGGGACAATCAGCTGCGTGTTGTCGGCATTCGAGATGGTCTCAAACCCACAGCTTCTGATAATTTCCACCAAGGGGGCCACATACACATTAAATAGGGTGGGACTCAGGATAGATCCCTGCAGAACTCCCCTGTCCACCAGTGTGGTTTGTGACACAAAGGTACCCAACTGGGAGCCCACTTGTTCGCTCGTAACATGAGGGAAATAGTCTTGCCTAAGATGACTTAATATTTCCTGCAAAGGATCTACAGGAGGGTCTGCTTCCACCCGTTCGAAAGAGCAATAGATTACATCAATCGTATGAGTGAAATAAGTGGCTAAATCTTCACAGAGCTCCTGGGTGGGGGGGTGGCAATGGGTTGTTAGCCTTAGGATTAGTAAATTCCTTCAAGATCTTAAATATCTCCTTCGGGGAGTTGTTCGTCCTGCTCTGTCTTGGATTTTCTCCATTCTCTTTCCATGGCCCTGCATGTAGCTTTTTCTATTTTTCCCTCCTTTTTTCATATTGTTCTCATTAAGACCACCTTGTTGCATTTATCACTCTCTAAAACGGGCAGATGCAAAACATAACGGAAGAGGCCAGAAGCACGACCATGCCTTGCTTCTGTCATGCATCTGAGTCTGCCCCACAGGTTTATACATCTTACCTCATGGAAATGCTTCAGAACCCAAATAGAAGTTTACCTAAAAAAGAGTTCTAGATCATTAGAGATACTGTGGGGCCTGTTGCTACCCTGAAGGAAATAACTAGATTCAGGGTTCTACCTCACCTCTCCAGTAACTTTGCTTCTAGTGAAGAAGTGGAGCTGTGTGAAATCGGATAGTAACAAAGAATATCTAATTGTGGGCAACAATATAATGAGACCATAATGGCATTGTTTATTTGTAAGAGAGAGTCCAGAGCTCCCCTCCAGCTGTGTTATTAAATATCCAAATACCAAGGCTGAGTAGTGTTGTCAGATCCAACAAGGTGATGACTCGCAGGCTGCAGATGGTGCAGAACTCTGCTGCAAGACTACTTTGCAGAGTTCCCAGAGCTACCTCTATCTCAAGTCATCTGCGGGACCTGCATTGGCTCAGGGTGGAGAACCGAATCAAGTTCAAAGCCCTGAGCTACATGTTTAAAATCAAAATAGGCGCTGCCCCTCAGTATCTGCAATCTCTGGTCTGCCCCTATGTGCCTACCCGCTGCCTACTTTTCTGTGCCCAGAATCAAACTATCTCGGATTGGAGGTAGATTGTTTGCATACCTTGGTCCCTCACTATGGAATTCACTTCCCTCTTTGGGTAGCTGCTGTGCCTTACAAATTTAATAAATAAATAATAATAATAATTGACGTCACCTCGGGCCTCTGTAGCATACTGCTAGACACTGCTGCCCCTTCATTTCACTTTAGCCGGTCTCTGCTTTCTCCGTTTTCCTGTCTTTCCCTTTATTTTTCTCTCACATTTGTGTTTTTCTCTCTCTTGCTCACAGTCAATACGAGATGAGAAAAAAATAATTGCTGGTCCCCAAAAATGGGTGCCAGAGGGCCCCACCGGCAACCACTGGCCACATTAAGCACTGCACAATGCATATTGTGTCCCACTGTATCACGGTTTGTCATTATGTGTCATATTGTACCATACTCTCATATTCTATCACTGTCATCAATTATTAGTGAATAGAATATTTTTAAGTGGTACTGCATGTTCAATGTTAACTATGCACAGATGTGGTAGATTTTACACTGTTGTGCATTTCGGTGTAAAGGTGTGTCGAAGCGGCCGAACATTTCAAAATATCCCCATTTAGCTCAGGAGGTTCCACTCCAGGTTAATCTTGCTTAAGAGAATACCCTGCCCAACTTCAGTTTCGCAGAGAAACATAATAAGTCAGAAGGTCCACTTAATAACTGAGTTCTAGATCAGGGAAAAGTTAAAGGTTTTTATTACAAAATCAAGTGGTAAAGAATACATGACATAAAGGCTCAGAATTATTTATTGATTTATCACCTATTCTGTATAACTGTGTAATTTCAAGTCTCACATGAGAAGCAAAATCAAGAAAGAGTCAGACAGCATTCTCAATTAAACAGGAAAGTCTGCAAGGAAAAGCATGCTCAGCCCCAAAGCCAAGGGGTTCTTATACACAAATCTCGCATGGATAATTAGCTAAAGGTACAGATTAAGCATGGCATGATCCCTGTAACATTTATTTTGACAAGTCAGAGTTCATCATGTAAATTACATTATAAGTTAGCAAAATCCTCTTTGATAAGTAAACAGGATGCTGATCAGTGATGCAGTCAGTCAAGTCAGTCAGTCAAAAAGTACTTTATTCGGTTCATAACAAAAACCATAAAAGTATGGTACATAGTACATCGAAGTAAAGACCACTTAATTAAAATATGTCACAACAATAGTGCAAGTTATTATGAGTCATACAATAAAATCACATATATATAACTATACAAACACATTTAAAAGGAGAAACAGAACACTCGGTCAAAATTCATGAATTTCCCACTATAAACACTATAGCCAATTAATCTTTCTCCTCAGTCTCATTGCAATCGATAAAAAGTTTACTATATTAAAAATCACCCAGGTGTCGCGCAACAGCTGCAGGTACAAAAGAGCAGGTTTAACTTGTCTAAAACCTCTATCTTTAATAAGGGGAATAATGAACTTTTTACGAATGGGGCCTAGATGTTTACAAAATAAAATAAAATGCACAGTGTCTTTAATAGAGAAGCTATCACAAGAACAAATCTCCGGATCCGTTCCCTTCGTCCACCCAGGACGTTCAGTAAGCAGAAGATGGAATTTGTTCAATCTAAACTTAGTCAACAAGTAACGATGATTCAAATTGTTGACGATTCCCAGATAAGGTTCCATACCACTGGAGGTAATTAACAACTGGTGAGCCCTTACTGTTGGTTTACATAATTCCTTTTCTTCTCTTGCTAGGTATGCCAACTGTTTATATGTGTCTTTCACCCATTTCACATCCCCTTTTAATAAATTATTTGGGTGATCAAACAATTCTGGACAACCCAATTCTATGGTTAATTTTTTAGTATAGTTCAACCAGGGGATGGTTTTACCATTCTCAAGGGCTAAACAGTCCCTAAGAATTTCATGCTTCAACTCTAATTCAGGGTTTAGCCATATTGATATCCATTTTAATAGCGGGGCTAAGGCTATACGGTCTACAAGATATTCTACCCCGCACTCTTGGTGAACAATATATCCAGATGTTGACTGAAGGAGGGATAAGAGAGATTTCAAAAGCTTATCCTCTGCAACCTGCAACGCCTTTACATTTTTAAGCCCCCACAGTTCAGCTCCATACATAGCTATTGAGGTACATTTGGCATCATAAGTTTTCAACACAGCCTCTAAAGGTTTTGCCCCTAACTTACGGGCAAAGTCCAAAACAGGTAGAATAGACCTAGCAATGGCGTTACGTTTAGCAACTAGTTGGGGCAACCAGGTGGACTTATCGTCAAAAATGACCCCCACATATGGAAATCTGGAAACCCTGGATAGAACATTCCCTTCAGAGTGCATAGTCTTAAAACTTTTGGGCTTGTTACCCACAATCATTACATGAGATTTTGAAAAGTTCACACTTAAGTCCAGCGCTTTCATAAAATTGGCAAATGCGTTTAAGAGACATTGCAGCCCCACTGCTGTGCGTGCTATTAAAGCGGCATCGTCCGCATATAATAATGCCGGAATAGAAAACTTGCCAGCCCTTGGGATGTCTTTGCACGCCTTCGTGAGAACCGCACCTAAATCATTGATATAAAGGGTAAATAGCAAGGGGGCTAAAATACACCCCTGCCGCACCCCATTAGTGATCCCAATCTTGCCCGTGCAGTTACCTAAACGATCATATCTAACTGTGGCTGTAAGGTCCCTGTGTAGGTCGGCAAGAAAATACACAATATTTTTATCTATGCCCAATTTGAGGAGCAATTCCCAAAGTTTGGACCTATTCACTCGGTCAAAACCCGAGGAAAGGTCCATAAAAGCTAAATACAGCGTACCCCTTTTGGCAATAGTGTATTTTCCAATTAATAGATGGAGGGTGAGGCTTTGATCTCTAGTCCCTCGTCCCTTCCTAAACCCATATTGCAGGCATGAAAGGGTGTCTGTGTCCTCCAGCCAAGCAGTTATTTTGCCTAGAACCACTCGCCCCAGCACCTTCACCGCAGAGTCAATGAGAGAAATAGGGCGATAACAACTGGGATCCCCTCTGTTACCTTTCTTAAAAATGGGTATAATAACAGATTCAGACCAAGTGTCCGGAATACCTACAATACATACCCTATTAAAAACGTTAGTTAAAACTATAGACCAGGTCTTGAGATCTGATTTAAAGAGGTCAGCCGGAACGCCATCGGGACCCGGAGCCTTATTAATCGTCATCTTCCCGATAGCGTCTGCCACCTCAATTTCAGTGACCGTTAAAGTATAGGAATCAAAAATAGGGGTAAACGTATTCCCCTTCTCAGAATTTTCCCCTTCATAGACTGACTTAAAATGAGAGCACCACAACTGTTCCTGAATACCACAATCTAGTTGGTTATTACAATGGTCATGGAAAAAAGGTTTGTTTACAACAGCCCAGAATTTGGCGCTGTTCCTGAGCACATCCACGGAGGTTAATTCTTCCCAGGCATCCTCCCGGATCTTCTTTCTTCTTCTTTCCAGCGCTTTGTTATAATTTTTCCTTAATAAGGCCACCATGGCCCTATTCACTGGCTTACAATTCAGGGCGGCCTTCAGCTTTTTATTAGCTGACGAACAATTATGGTCAAACCACCCCAATTCAGCAGGAACCTTAGCTTTCCCTGATGCAGTCTTCCGGAGAAGTTTTGAACATAACTTGCTACATTTAACAAAAGCTATTTATGAGCATGCTAAAAGAACTCTGCCCCAAAAACACAAAAATAAAAAATCTTGAATGTTGCTACCTTCTAGTACACTAGTAGCTTCACCTTTTAGTGGACCACTGTACTGTTCTTAATCAAACACACATTACATCAATTGTCTTTGCTTTCGGGGAGCCTGTGGGGAGAATGATGCGCAAGGGGACCTGGTGGAAGGGACGGATGAAGTAGTGAAAACACAAAGACAGAAACAGCATCTATTTGAACTAATATAGCAGTTTCACTAAAATTTTGGATAACCAAAACATCTTAATAAATGCACTACTAAACCTTGCATTAAACTTGTTTCAAATACATACATACTACTTAATTGTTTACATATAGAATTTAGCATAAAATGAATTAATAACCAATGTTATTTGTAATGTGGAAAAATATAAACCTAAAGACAAACCCCCCACAAGTGATAAAGGAGATTGTTATATGGGTGGTGGTGGCCTTACAATTGATTTTGAAAAACCCCCAAACCTCATAGGTTTTTGGGTGTTCATAAGGATTACTCCAGGATATCTGTGAATTTCGTATATTTCCAGAAATGCTCCTGGAATTGTTAATGAATCCTCAAAAAGTTGAAAATGTAACAGAAATTGTGGCAAACTGTGGAAGCAAAGTGAAATTGTTTGAGTAGAAGAAGCAAAGACCAACTGATGCACTGTGCAAATATCAACGGCCTGAGTAAGAGTTTTTTGGAGGTGTTACTCCATCATAAACATGATGGATATCCTGCCTGCCTCATTACAAGTGCATTACCTCCTGTAGCACTTGTAATAAAGTAACCAGTCCGCCAAACTCTAAATCAGACTCTACGAGCTTGTCAGTGAGCTCACTACAGTGCTTCTCTAATAGCAATTTTAAACTAGCCCGCTCAATATATTTTCATTGTGGAAAACCTTATTACGCAATTAATTTCATAGTAGCCTTTTCAGTGTAGATCCATACAATTACACGTCTGGGTCTGTAGGAATTCCTACATGGTCATATTTAGTTGTTAGCATAGACTGTTTTCAGATTGTCCCAAATGTAGCCGACCAGTTACAAGATTCTACATTGAGACATGGTTAGAGGACCTTGAAAATGAGGCAAATCTGCTGGATGCATCATGAAGCCTGGTAGCTGAATTAGAGAGGTTTTATAGTATCTAGCGTTTGTTCATTAGTAGAATGTGCATTATAGGATATGTGTGTTCAATTTTTTTTTTGTATTCTGTTGATAGTTTGAAACTAGTAGAAGTTGAATTCTGAATGACGAACACGGCTGCCCGAGTTATCGAATATCAAATATTACTGCTTGCCTCTCATTTGTCTTTTCATGCTGACCTGCTAGGGGGGTTTCTCGTTTTTATAGAAATTAAGGACAGTGCTCTCAAGCCTTTTTGGTGTTGATTGATGTGCTCTGCAGATGGAAGGTTCTGGCGCTTTTCCCGCGCCCGAGAGTCTACCAATGGGCGAAGATGAAGGGGGGGATGCAGACACGGTGGACGCCAGGCCAGACAGAAGTATACGACTTCCATTTCTGCACAAGTAAGAGCAGTTGTACATTTCACAAATAAAGTGCAAAGATGTTTCCATTACATTGCCGCGCCCGTTTTTAAATTACTCCCTTGCCAAAAAAGGCTCTGTTTTTGTTCATTTGCCCGTGTGTGCGTACTCTTCTAGTCCCTTTCGAAGTCTATCTATATGCAATTGCAAAGACTTTGTTTTGCTCCAATTGATTGCTTTTAGAGTGGCCGTACTGCAAAAGGCTCCGTGGCGCTAATCTTCTCAGCGTTTCAAAAGGACAGAGAGCTGCATTGCCAGAGAATACGGATGTGCTATCTCCATCTTTTCCGTCGAGGCAGTGTTTTTTTAGTTTTTGGTTTCATAACTTGCTTTTTGAGGGAGTGTACCAACTTACTGGAAGTGGACAAATACAAAAAATTGGCTGTCGAGAGTTAAGGTTGAACCACTATGTTGACAAGGTTGAGAAAAACATTCAAGAATGTCTTCAGAAATGTTGCTCCAAGTGCATTAGAAACTGCAAGCGTAATCCAATATTTTACAGAAAAGTGATACTCCTGTGGTTGAAGAAATAAGAAAGAAAATGTTTTATCAAGGGTCCGAAGGGAACAGTGTTACGGGTAATGAACACTTGAACTTATTTTAGCGCTTCTGTAGTACTGAGTGCTGTCTGATCCAGAATGCATTTTTTTTAAAAACATATTTTATTGATTTTCGCAAAACATAGCACCTGATACGAATCTTATTACAATCAGCGGATTGTTCTTTCAACATGGGAGAAATAGTTTCCAAGGTCTGACATGTAAAATACAGTCCAAGGTGGGGAAGCCCAGCCAATTAACATTTAGCAGCCTAGCATGCAATCGTTGCCATGTGGCGGGTTGATAAACAATAAAATATAGTAAACCGTAACTACCCTAAACCTCCCTTCCTTTTCCCCACCCATCTGGCTCACCTTAAATTTGGGCTACTCTGCCTAAAGTCCGGCTCTGGCTAGGTATAATCTCCTTATAGAGGCAGAAGCAGAGCCCTTGAACAGGCCAGGCCGTGTCTCTCATGGGCACCGGGAGGCTGTCTGAGGCCACGGGTTAGATGTGGGGCCGAGCTCTGAGGTGAGTTATAGTGTTCAGCGGTCAGTGGCTTTAAGGCTCTCCAACATTGTGTCCCATTCCATGGATGTCGGCTGTTTCTGCAACCCCCTGTACTCCTCCCTACGGATAGTCATGCATTCTGCTCTACCCCATCGTATTAACTCTTCCTGCCACCCCGCACCGTTGGCGCCAAGGCAGATTTCCATCTCATGGTGATAGAACTTTTCGCTATGACTAAGGCGAAGTCTGCAAACCAGCGCTGCACCCTATGCGTCTTAGGACGACGGCACAGCCCCAGTATGCATCGCTCTGCAGTGTCCCAGCCATGGGTCCCAGTCACACCTCCCAGCACAGCAGCGACCCCCGTCCAGAAACCTGCCAGTCGCGGGCACGCCCATGTCATGTGTAGTAGGTCAGCGTCGTCTGCATGGTATCTTGGGCAGTGTTCCCGCGCCTCAGGGTATATGCAGGTTAAGGGGTGTGGTGTAAGGTAGTCCCTGTGTAATATCATATAGTGTATGAACTTAAATTTAGCATTGCGGGATACACTGTTGGGGTATTCAAGGAGAGTGGCCCAGTCCCTGTCTGATATGTCTTTTCCAAGGTCTCTGGCCCATTTTCCTCTGAGTGTCGTGAGGGGAATCGCTGCATGTGCGCCGACGCCTCTGTAAAGCCACTCACCAGGTGATGGCCCTCTATTTGTTGATGGCTGTGTGTAGTATGAAAAGAGATCTCGGGACTCCTGCTCCCGAGCAAAACACCGCCCTCTCCACCCAGTTTCTTATGCTCTGACTAGTTACCGACCCAGAGGGTGTGGGAATCCGAAGCTGCGGGGTATTAGGGGCATACCGGGCCCAATGCCTTGTGTACTGTACTGCTTGTCTCCAATAGGTTAGGGCTATGCGGAGCAGAAGTGGGGCTGCAACTAGAATCCGACCCTGAGGTGAAAGTTGTGCATGAAGGGTGCCTCGGGCCAGAGATTGTGGCATATAACCTAGCTTGTGTAAATTACGCCCCGCCAACCAGTACGCAGGCCATTGCAGCTGACTCGGGACACAGTATGCCCGAAAGTATGGAGCCCCCAAGCCCCCTAACCAGAATGCATTATATGCAAAAAGTGTTGTAGAATAGTTTCTTGTCGGGTCAGTCTTGAAATGACAGTGGCTCACATCGTGTCCTAGTGACAGTCACACGGTAGCAATGTAATTTATATATGTTTGTGGACACCAGCTCCAATGTGAGGTCAAAAAGTGAACTGTTCGAGCTGGAAATATATAGGAATTATGGATGTTTGTATAGGATAGTAAAACAATGTTATCCTTCTAAACATTTCAGAAGTGACAGCCCTCTTTCCATGCCCAGATTTTATGGAGCCTGCCACACCCTCTAAATATTCGAGTCATGACAGCAGATAAAAGATTGATTTCTGTACAGGAGTTTGATGAGATCTCCCTAACAGATCAGTGTGGTTGAAGACAAATGTATTCTGTTATGCAAGCATTTGACCAAGAATGACCTAGTCAAATGCCCTGTTGTCCAAGATATTTTCAGTGATTCTGCAGCCCCTTCTGTAATACCAAAGTGCCCCAATGGCGCACAAAGTGGGTGCAAACGCCCGTTGCCTTCCTTGGACACTTCTATAATACGGCCCCAGGGAAATATATTGCGGTGGCTATGAAACATCTTCTGGCTCTGAAAAGGCGACTGAACTCATGGAGCTGAGATGAACGCAGACAAGAGTGATGGGGCAATGAACGGTAGCCACAGATTCAATACACAGACCTTGTAGTTTTAAAAACAATACAGTCTAATTGGGCATCACGCAGCCCCACTTCAGCGAGGGTGTGGACACGCTTGTAGTGGAGGAGGAATGAAGTACTAAGAGTACCCGAGTCTCCATAAAGGTAATGTTCCTTATTTCTACAACTACTTTGTCCTTTATCCTTCACCCAATAGGCATTGTTGTTTTTACGACTCTATTTCAAAATGTTTGTTTTAAATAATTGTACAATGGCTTGTTTTTCTTTTCACTATGTGAAACATGCCTTTTATATAAAGAAACCTGATGATGATTAACCAGTAGGAACAAGGAAGTGATTATGCTTTGGAGGACTTTGTAAAGGTTTCTATCGTTCAAAAAAGTCCCTGTTGGCACAGTCGCTGGTTTAAAGAGAATGTATTTCTCTGAGGATTAAGAAGGTTTCCGATTCGGGACTCCAGTTAAAGGGGCAGACTGGAGTGGAGCTGATGTGTGCTCAAGAGAGTGTTCAGGTTTCCCTGAACTTGACCGAAGAAAACTATTTGTCCAGCACTGCCAGAGTTCGCCCTTGCTCACGACATCCTTAGAGGCCGTGGTATAAATTTGTAGACCATGACTGCACCTCCAGACGTTGATGGCTCATTTAACAAGTCGTATTTCTTTCCCAGTGGACACATCGCCATGTCAGCCCAGGCCTTGTCTTTAGGGTCTCCAGGTTACAAAATTTGCAAATCTGGAGTTTGAACACTTGTCGTAGGAGTCTACTATTAGCTGTCCTAGTTCTCTGTTCCTTCTACTGCTTCTGCCCACAGTTTCACTCCAGGCAATCAATCACTGCACCCACCTTGCTGTTCGTTTGGAGAAAACAGGACATTCCCCGAGTAAGAATGAAAAGTGGTTAAACATGAACAACAGCAACAGCCTTTCCACATTGACAATGCAGGGTAGCAAATTGTTACAGGAACTTACATTATCATTTTGTTATCAACAAAACCCCAACGGTAGTCCGTGTTTCAGGTTGAAAATTCAGCAATTATCATTTTAGGCACCCTATTTAGAAGCAATTTGCATATTTATGGGGTAGTCTTTCAGGCACCATTTGCATGCAAACCCTCAAAACCGGATTCAAAATAAAGCACACTCGGCAGTATTAGGACATTTCTCCCTCTGAATATATGGCTCAGAGTCTTAACAGCAGTGCCCGCGGTCTCTCTAGTAGGTTTGCAAATCTGTTTGTCTAATTAATTATTCTTCTGTAAGAAAGGCAGAATTGTGCCAGCTTGTCACAGGATCTGCACAGCATGGGCTTCACCTCCGGTTCCAGCAACAAAACCTGTGACTTTTTAAATTGATCCATCACTTCCCTAGCCACAGCTATACCTCAGTTGCCCAAGGGTCTGCCTCTTGCTTGCTCCTTCCCTAATTTTACATTAGCTGTAAGGCCTATGAGATACCTCCTCTAGCACCTACACAAGTGATACTTAGGAGTAATGCCACTGCTGAGAAAATCTCTCTTCCCGTTGCCCGCTTGGAAATATGTGATCAAACCGATGAATCTAAATTGGCCACACATTCACTTGCAGACTGCAAACCTCCTCAGTGCTTTCTGCCGGAAAGACAGGGATACTGAAGCCCCGTCTTATATTAACCAATCCCATTGATTCACACTAGAAGACCAGACATGCTGCAGAATCTTCCTGCAGCAGGCACAATCAAGCACACCACAGATTCAGTTCAGTGAACTGAACCAACCCTTCACATTGAGTGTAGCTTTCGATGACGGGGATTTTACAGCTACTGCTCTTTCTTGACTTTTGTACAGAATTACAACCACAATCATTTGATCCCTATCACGTGCCTCAGAACCACCTTTGAACACCCAACATATGAAAATCCATTTTTCAAGAGCATCATTGCTGTTTGCTGACTCTCTTATAGTATATGCCTGTTTGCTTGTTTCACATGTTAAGGCTTATAGGTATGTGTTTGTGTTTTAGACAACAAATTGAGTTTGTTATCAAATCAAACATGCCTGCTCTATTTGTGGGTCTAGCCTTCAGGGGTTAAGGTCGTCTGTTTAAGCCCACAATAAATCGAACTCAGATGTGTGCCTAATGCTCCTGGTATGTCACTCGTCATGCGTAGTGATAAGCAGCAATGAGCAGGAAAACTTGCATTAGGGAAGATAGTCAAGAAGGAGAGATGCCACTAGAAGGCGTGTAGAAGAGATGTGGTAAAGGGTGTAATCAACTTTCAAGATTTGGGGTGTTAAGAAGAAACAACATGCATTTCCTTAAAAAAAGGGGTCATCAAAGCAAGCTAATGAACAAAGAATCCTTAGCTTGGGTACAAACACAATTTCTAATAGAGACATACTGAAAATTGAGTTGGCCCTCTGAACCTATTAGGCTTTTTCTAGTATTGTGGCAATATTTTGATTTAAAAGTCTTCGCTCCAATGTGAAATCAGATTTTTCCTTTTGTTGGCCCTTGATGTAGACTTGAATATAATTTGCAACCTAGGGCCCCTGCAGCTGTGACCAAAGAGCAACTAAAATCTTTGGAAATATGTTCTCCTGGTCTGACCAGTGTCATGTAAGATTGACTTAAGTGAATTTGCCTTTTTTACTTAAAATGCACAACAGTGCATGTGTATGCCATGTAAAATGTTATATATTTGGACATCATAGCAAAATATGTCTGTGTTATGGAAAAATAAGGATTTCAGGTATTAGAGAAAACAAAATGACGCACTAGTAGGTTGGTAATTATTTTGATGAGAGTTGAAGGCCTCAGTTTTATATACTTCCCTCACTTCTGGTGTCTGCATCTTTCTGAGAGGCCTCACAGCAGATCACATTGTCCCTAGTAGGATGGTGAATCTTTGGGTCTAATTAATTACTCATTCACTAAAAACACTGATTTTTCCTTGACTGGATACATTTTGCTACCCAGCAGCCTCATAAAAATTTCCAAAGCCGAACTCCTTGGAAGCTTGATGTTGCGTGGCCCTCCTCCTTTTTACATTTATAGAGAGGGGGTATCGTGAATTTTTGCAATTTGCACCATGAAAATTAAATTTAAAAGAAGATTTTTGGCCCGGCGGGGTCCCAGGGGGATCCCTGCACCAGGTCTAGGGGGTTAGGGCATTACTACCCTGCTCCTTTCTCTTCTCTTTTGTTTTGTTTGTTTTTTGTTTGGCACTCGGCTGAGTCCGAGTCCCATAATGGCTGCCAACACTTCCTGGTTGAAGTGTTGGCAGCCTATCAGATCTCAGCATGAGATCAGTTGGGTTTGCGAAGGGTCCACGCCTCTAGATATACAAATTTGGTTTTCTTTTAATATCCCAAAAACTACTGAACGGATTTACACCATATCGTAAAAAGGGCTCTTTCTGGACCAAGAGCTACCTCTCTGCCAAATTTGGTGGAATTCTGTTCAGCAGTTCGGCCCGTAGTCATGTCTAAAGTCCCTATGGAAATTAACATGGGAATTGCACTATCACTCCTTTTTTTTCTTGGCCCCCGCTTGACGATCACCCCAAATTTTTCATGCACAAGTAGACAAAGTGGAGCAATTTTTGTTTGAAAATTTCGTAAAGATTCGTTGAACTGCGCCAAAGTTATAAGGAAGTCAAAAAACACTTCTCCTACGGAAACTAGGTCTGAACTATAATTACCTACTGGCGACTTGTATATGTCACTATGATTGTGGTAAAACGTAGTATACAAAATTTAGAAATACCAATCAGAGACATTAAAAACATATGCAATGAGACATGATGAATTGATGCCTAAATACAGCTCTATAATCAAATCCCATGCTGCTGTCTACTAATCTGAAAGCTATTCTCATGAATCAGGGAGACCCTGGAATGGCAGCCCCAATGACTCCTAACTAACCAAGCAGAGTATAGAAAGCTGCTTAAACAAAACACAGTTGAGGGGGGGGGGGGTTAGTATCAGATTGAAGGACTCTTAAAGCTGGCAAATATTGCCGTAATCCGAGGCTGAGAAGTAATGGGGCAATCCCATTTCTCCTCGCTGCATTATATGTCGGACAAAAAAAAACCACACATGCTCAATTTTTTTCTAATTTCTGGGTGTTGCACAGGGGACAAAAGGTGTCATTGACATGACAGATATGCCATTTCGATGTGAAACCTTTAATACAATGAGTTCTAAAATGGAATTTCATGAAAAGTATTTTAGGTAGCGGGGGAAATATATCATCCATAATTGTTTCGAACAAAGGCGAGGATGTAAATTCATAATATTTTGCCATTAGCCTCTCCACAGCTGCACTTTCATGTAGATGATACACTGTGTGATTCCACTAAAGCTTCTTTTTTATGACGCCTTTTGAAGCAGGAGTTATAGAAGTCAGGTCAGTCCACACGTTCTTCAAACCCAGTATGCCCAACTAAGATCTTATTTGGCGAAGCCAAGGCAGAGCAACCAAAGTATCAAGATTTATCATTTCAAGTAGACTAACCGTATAGGGGCTAATTCAGCAGCTGACCATTATCTAGCCCAAAATAGGAGGGGTCTCAAGGCAGCTAGATGCTCAATTTTATTTAACACAATATAAAAAAATAATAGAATCAAATGTATACTTTGCAGTAGATTAAAGAGGAATCTGACAAATACATTCTCCCCTGCAATCTATGCTGCTATGTTTGTAAAACCATAAATCTCAGCTCCATACAGGGTAGCTGATTTCACTTTGGCTTTATACACCTCCAGGGCTGGGGAGACAGATTTTGATATTGTTACACGTATTAGCTTTGAAAGTGCAGCAGAGCTATGCTGGAGCATTGATGTACCCTTCTCTATGTAGGGTGCCCAAGGTAGTTTACTATTAACCTTTATACCGAAGTAATGAAATCTTTCTGCTCTCTCACGACATATAGACCCTATGAAGATGTTACCCATAAAGGACATGTATATGTTAATGGCCATGTATTTAGTTTTGTTAATTTGTAAACCTTTTAGATCCCAAAAAGCTTTAAACTTAATCAGGAGGTTTTGTAGGCCAACAGGAGTTCTAGATAATAACAGAATGTTGTCTGCGAAAAGCAGGGCTGGTATGAATAGGTCATTGCATTTGGAGGAATCACATGTGCAACCCAGAAGTATATGAATCGCATCATTGATGTAAAGGGAAAAAAGTGTGGGAGCCAGAACGCACCCTTATCTCACCTTTCTACATAATGGAATGTGCCTTATAAGCTCCCCTTGATGTTCCCAGCATACCTGTGCATAATTGTTCTCATGGAGCCTAACTATAGTTGTCTTCAGTGTTATTGGCACTGTCATGAACATAAGGGATTCCAGATTAACTGTCTCATGACTAGGTCAAATGGTGCCCTCAGATCCACAAATGCAACATCTAAATGTTCTTTTCTAATATTAATATATTTCCAGTGGTTTAAAGACAGCCGATAATCCTGATCAATGGTATCAACTTGGCTCTGAAACCAGCCTGAAAAGGTGATGACGCCTCCTATTCGGCTGTCCATTGTTCAAGTTTGTTGAGAATTTGTCTAGTAAAAACGTTTTACAAATTGTCCAGTAGGCAAATTGGTCTATGGTTGCTTTGACTACTCCTCTCCCCCTTATAAAAATAGGGCTAAATTCCACCACCTGCCATGTGTCGCGTACCTCAGCACCAACAATTATACCATTAGAAAGAAGGGTATCGTATGCAAGATCAAATCGAAAAATTCCCATGGGGTCTTGTTGGAGCCTGGTGCTTTAGCCACCATCACAGTTTCAATGGCAGACTGGGTTTCTGCGATAGGTAGAAACAGATAATTCCTGGGTGAAGATATAAAAAGGCTAGCCAATGTGTTGGGTTCGCCATCTAAGCTAGACTCTATTTGGCTTATAGATGAATATACATTTCCAAAATGGTGAACCCAAGTTGAAGGTTGACTAAAATGATCAGTAGGAGTTTTGCTCTCCCTACTGACGTGGGCAATTATATGCCAAAAGGAAGTCATGTCTCTGCTTCTGGATGCCTGACAGTCTTTAAAAAAAATCTGTAATTTCATCAGGGCCAGATTTATAGCACTCTCTTGCGGGATCTCATGTCGTTTTTTTCCAGTTCATTCTGCTTTCTGGTGACAATGCAAGTAACTGCAATTATGAAAGGAAGATGTTTGGTCTTTTGAGCTCACACGTTTTATCCTCAAAAGTGTTTCAGTAAAAAGAGTGGAACAGTTTATTAATTTTCTTTTGATCAATTTTAAAGCACTTTATTTCCTTGTGATGATGAGAATTGCTCAAGTGGCAGGTTGCCATTCTTCTCTCCCTATTTTCAATGCCTTGATGTACCCTAGAAAGCACCTTTTTGTATGTTTTTTTATTTAGTTTATGTTTAATCACTTTATGAAAGAGGATAGATTGTTTTAAGATTTTTTTCTATTCAAATCTGACTTGCACACCCTTAAGAATTTTCAAACACTTTCTTATGAACCCCCTCAGGTTTATTCTTACAATTTTACATCAAAGTAAGAAATCTTAGTTCTTGAAAAGAAATAAAGTTAGAAGGCACTCACCTAAACTAGCTAGCTGAGTAGATGTGCTAACCGAAGGGAAACAACAAGCAGACCTTCCCACTTGCACCTTACGATAGGCCATTTTGTTTGTAAGAGAAAGGTAGGTGAAAACGCCACTAAGGCCCCAAGTGTATCCTAGTTAATAGTAATTGCCATCAAGTGTGTTTTCTGCTGACTAAAGCACTTATATAGTGGAGGCGGTTTCCAGCTTGAGGTCAGATCAAACGGTCCCATTGTCATTTAGTTCCTAGGATCCCCAAGACCTACACGTTTTGGATGATCTAAACTGAGGTCTTGGTGTCCCAACCACATGTGGAGAACCCCACAGGATATGTCGTGACACTCGCGCTTGCTTACTCTCAGAAAACACACAGGATGGCGATTAGGACATGTTAATGAGAATTTATTGGTCCAGCAACAGCCTTGTGTACAACATATGTGCTGCGACAATCAGGAGACAAAAGCATACAAAAGAAATTTCTAGTACCAATATAGGGAATAGAAGATACATTTCTACCATAGTGCTAATAAGATGACCAGAAACAGTTCAGATAAAAACAGTAGCGCTTGCAGGTTCCTAAAATGCGTGCCCCAAGTAATTTGCTAAAATGTACCTAGCCAAACCCGGATGTGTAGGTGAATATGCACATAGCTATGTGTATCTGTAGCCAAGAAACCCCTTGGGAAGAATCATCCCCCTCACCTGATGGTTTGGAATGAAGGTCCATGTCTCTGCGTCGAGGATGACAACCCGCAAGGGATGTCAGACTGCTGCTTGTCGGAGATTCGGTATGCAGGATCCCGTCTCAGCTTAGAAGGAATTCTCCTCTAATTTGTATGGGGGAGTGAGGGTCTTTAATACTAAAGTGGTCACTTCAGGGTTTTTTCTAGAATCGATATGTTTTTAAAACAATAATGGATGTTTTGAAAACAATCATAAATGTTTTGAAAACAATTACCAATGCTTTTCTAAACAAGTGCGATCATGCAGAGCTGGCTGTTGACCAAGGATGAAAAAAAGTTGTGACCCTTATACAGAATAAATCTGTTGTGCCTGGGGACATGTTTATGTACATCAGGTACAGGGATTCAGATAGAAAACTAAGAGCCTGGTGTCGAAGCGACAGGCGCAAACTATTAGGTAAAATGTCACTTGTTTAGAATCGTTATAGTCACGTGGATGGAATGATGTATGTAAAATGGAGTATACATGACCGGGCTATCCTAAAGGACATGACACCATGCAGGAGGGCTTCTGTTCGTGTTGGAAAAATGTGATGCTCTCGCCTCCCTCTCGGGTTTGCCTGCTTCTTTATCAGCAAATGCACTCACCCTCCTAAATTGTGAATGCATAAGGTGGGTGGCCAAAACCTGACACGTATGCCCACAGTATGACATTTACACAGGACCACTATGCGGCCCTTTATTACTGCTGTCGTTGTCTGAAGAAAAAAGCAGAATGGCGACAGGTATATATTGGGAGCCCTGCCCACATTTATCACTCATATATGTTTATGAGTCCAGGATTGATGTGAAGGGTATTGGACGCCATCTTTGTTTGGGTGATGCTGCCTGTCTACCCACACTTGTGAATTGCTCACCTTGTCAGGGATCCAGGACGGTTTAGCTCGCTACCTGAACCTGTTCGCAAGCACTCCCAATGTTTGCAGGAAAAGCACTGACGGGAGACTGATTGTGAGGCCGTTTCTCTGGATCTCGTGGCTGTAGGTGCTCACTCCTGTAACTCCTTCAAGCTGTGCCACAAAGAACCGTGGGAAATCACCAGAAACCGTTAATAGGTTAAACGTTTTCATTTCAAGTTTACTGAACATTAACTGTGCAGCCCGGTCAGGAAAGGAAATCCCCGCACTGGCGACCATCACTTTAATAATTCACCTCAAGGTTAAATATTAACTTTGTTGAATTTCTTAACAATTGTGCATTTTTAATGTGTTACACTGCTTTATTATCAAGTATTTCCAACTGTGTGTGTATCCTTCTAGTTATAAAGGTGCAGGTATTAGTACATTTTTCGTTGGCATTAAGTTGAATGAATTCCAGAATGTGCTTATTCATTTCTATTCTCACTTTTACTTGTAGATTTCCCGGTCATGCTCTGCTTTTTTTGTGACCCCTCACTCTGTTGTTGTTTTTTCTGACTCCCCCATCTTTCCCTATCCCATAATTTTTTTTCAAAATTGTAATTTTCTTTAAAAAGACTTTTTGGGAGGCCCTTCTCTCTAGTTTGCTACTGTTCTGCTACTTTATGTGAATGCTCGTTCATGCACATTTATTTTTTTAATTAACCCTCCAAGATGGGTGTCTACTCGTTCGGAAAGCTAAGTGAAATAGATGGTGTGCACAACATGAGGTATGTTTGTGTTTCATAATGCATGCGCCCATTTACGTCATCGCATTGAGGTTACTGTCGCTTCATAATGCACATTTGCGCATTTGTGAAGACACATGCGCATGCCCAGAGCATCACAGTTTTCCCAATGCTTTTCAGCATATTGCTGACTGTGCCACCCACTTGTTCAATCCGTAGCCCTTCCTATCGTCACCTATATTTGGCAATGACGTTTTGTCCTGCATGTATTCGAGCCAGATAGCCACTACACGTGCGCACAGGTCTTCCTAAAATTATTCTCTCATCGGTTGTCACCTGATTTGCCGAGTGACGCAAGTGTCACACACCGTTCCGCTGTACACAGGCTCTGTCAGGGCCGGACTGGGCATTGGGCATTTCCCCAGGAGGCTGGAAGGGTTGGGGGGGAGGGCGGTTTTATTCCTGGGGGCTATTTTTGCAGAAATGCTGCAATATCCGATCCCAGTAACAAAAGTAGCAAGCAAGCTCTTCAAGCAGGGCTGGTTCTGGGATTTTTGGGGCCATGGGCCAACAGGGAATGTGCGAGGCCCTTCTAATTTGCATACATGACATATTCAGAGCTCCGGAAGCTGTATGTGCAGATTTTTCCTGGGTCACAGCTCCTCCTCTCAGCCACCTACAAGCACATCTTTTACAGCCCATTTCGGGCTGAAGGTGTGAGAACTGCTTGTGGGCTGAGAGTTAAACCTGTGTGGCGCTAAAGTGCTGGACAAAGGGCGTCCCGCATTGTGTCTGAATGGGCAGCCGGGCAGGACAAACCTGCAAAATGCTACTCCTTGCAACTGGGACACTATCCCTAAGAGGCCCAGGGAGGGGCCCAATTGCAAAGAGAAGCCTTTCTTTCAATTGAATCAGTAGGAGTACAAGAGGGCTGGTGTTGTGCTGAACTGGTGCGGGCCCCCATGCTGGTGGGCTGAGTGCAAGGCCCTGGGCAGCTGGCCACACTTGGCCAGGCAGAGCTTCCCCAGGGCTGGGCGGAGAGAACTGGCAGGGCTGCTTTGGGTTCCTAGTCCGGCCCTGGGCTCTGTGACAAATATTAGTTCCAGTCACTGCCCGCACACAGCTACCCACCGCTTTCCAAAGCTGTGCTCACCTTTTAACATATCTCACACAGACATTTATAATGCACCGGCTGCCTCGATGGGGCACTATTCAGAATCAGCTGCCAGCATGCGATGGCCATGTGGCTGCCACACAATCTATGGATATAGAAAACAATGGTCCTAGAAGTATTTATTCAACTACAGTTTGGTTATGGAGACAGTGTAATCTAAGAGAACATTATTTTTTCAAAAACCACATCAGATATGTATGTATTCAGCATCTGGTTATTGATGCACAGCAATTTATCAAAAATGCAAATATGTACATCCTCAAATGACACAACGGCATCAAATATATCTCTCAATTATTTTTATAACAGTTCACCATCTTAAATGTTTTAACAGGGAGGTTGCTCCAACTGGAGTGTGAAAAAGAAAATTGTGCTCGTGAATAGAACAGAAAGAAGGGAATCAAGTCAGGATAGAATTTCAAAACAGTCAATTTTCACTTCAGTATCATAAGCGAACCGGCTATGATTTCTAATGACACTAGTTCACAACTAGGCCTGTCCTGCATAAATAGTTCCAAAATGTTGTTTACAGATATTCTGGAGGTGCACAGAGATTATATCATCTGTTAAATGGGCAGGGCTGGGGCCGTATCGAGGACAGGCCCACTGTGCACCTCCAGAAAATCTGTAAACAACATGTTGGAACTATTTAGGCTGCAAAAACTTTGCCAGGGTCTGTTTTGGTTCCCAGTCAGGCCCTGATCCCTGGAAGGCCTGCACTAGCAAAACTAGGACCACAAACGACATTTAAAATGGAGGAAAAAAAATACATTCCTTCTACGGAAGCAATACACTTTTAAGATGAGTTCAAATGCACGTACCATATGGATGTGGAACTGGTACTGATAGATCTTTAAATTATTATTTATTGAAGAGGAGTTTTTATATTTGCTTTCCGTTTTATCATGTGTTTTGATCATTGTGTTTATACTGTGAACAACTTCCAAGTCACCGAATGAATTTACATTACCTTGCACGAGATTTTTATGGAGCAATAGTGTGATGGGTGCAAAATTACTAAGGAATAAAAAAAAAAAAAAAAAGATGTGAAAGGCAACACGCTAGTGTAAGAACCTGAAAAAGAGCTACGTGCGTGAGTACATGTGTCCTATCTGTATCTTGACGATCCTGAGAACCTTGTAATTTGAGCAAGGATTAAAAAGATTCTGCCTGTTACTGGTTAACGTCTGGGTCGATAGGCCAGGCAGAACCTTAACCTACCGTCACTTATGCAAATGTCCCACAACCAACTCGCCTACTGTCCTGGAGGTCTGGAGTGTCTGCCAAGTTGTGAGGCACGGAGTGCACATGTGAGTGATGAGCTGGATTGAAACTAAAGATGTAGGGCCATATTTATGGCAAACTCGCGCAACACAGTCACCTTGTTATGCTGCACTGTGTGACAGGAAAAGGAGGGCATGAATGCGCTGTATTTAACTCAATACAGTGCATTCCTGCCTTTTCCTCTGCGGCGGTGCTCTTTTGGATACCAAGCGCCAACGCACGCACCCTTGCTTGGTGCAAGGGTGCTTACGTTATAAGGAGGATTGTTTTTGTGCAGGAAGCGGCACTTTCCTGCACAAAACAATACCCCAAGTTATTTTCCTCTTTCTGTGTAGAGGAAAGAATGAAAAGAAATTAATATATTTATACTCATTACGCCTCACCTAGGGAGGCATAGGTTTTTGGCGCATTCCCAGGTCTACCACGTCTGGTAAATCTTGGAATGCGTCGAAATCCATGATGTTGCATGGAAATTCCCATGCAGCGCCCATGGAAATGCCTCCCTGGCGCAGAGTAATTCAACGCATCGATTTGTGCTGCATTGCATTACTCAAGATTTATGAAGCCGCTCAGAGCCACACAAGGTGGGTTTACGTGGCTTCATAAATCTCATTTTAAATTTGCGCCGGCCGTGCACCACATTGCTTTGTACATGGCGACGCAAAAGGGCTCGTAAATATGCACAGTAGTCTCATTTTCCTGTATGCTGCAGCCTGGAGCAACACCATGTGGCTGGGTCCTGGATGCCTCCACCGCATAGGTGCTGGAAGTACTGGCGTCGGGGCTGCTGCAGCACCCCTAAAACAACCATGCTGGAGTTCAGAAGGTGAATGTGGAATAAAGATGCCTTTAAATTTTGTGTTTATCTTGTCACATTTGCTGTATTCAAAGGCAAAGATCAAATGTCACGGTATGTCTTCTGACAAATTGCTGCTTATTCGGAAACTGGAGTGTACTTTTAAATCTCTGACTGCAAAGTGAGAGGATTTTGTAAAAGTGACCTAGGTGACAATCCTGCTGGGGTTCAGGAAACGAATGTAAAGTCTGGAGGAGGTCAGTTGTTTTTTTAACCCCTTCAGTGCCACGCCCTTTCCCCGCCCTGTGCCGGCCGTTGCATTAGCGGGCGGGGTTCATGACGAGCTGGTCTCGTCATGGGCACAGCGCAACCGCGGCCCATGACGAGACCAGCTCGTCACGGGCACTGAAGAGGTTAACACACAACAATATCAGTAAAGGAAATATACACAATTTTCAAATGATATCAGAATTACAAAAGCACAAATGAAGGACTCTTTTTGTAACTCTGAAGTGTGGTGGAAACAAACATTTTAGTCGGATCAAAACGAATCAAGACATTTGATTTGGTGATGCACAAATGATACAATTCGCTGAAATTCGATTTCCACTCATTCCTTTTTGTGAAATAAAGTTTTATCTATGCAGATTTAGTGGCCATTTCAACTGTAAACGAAAGTGGCAAAAATGCACCACCTGCTACATACCACACAGTTACTGTTCTCCTCCTGAATGAGCGTGACACATTTGGTACACTTGATTTTTGTATGACGCTTGGATTTTTCACCATCACAATGACTTCAAGGTAATAATATTATAAAGGCATAACCCACGCCGGACTGGCCGTATCGGGCATCAGGTGTTTCCCAAGAAAGCTGAAAGGGGGGCGGTTTTGTTACCGGTGGCCGGTTTTGCAGCAGTGCGGGAATTTATTTATTTATGTAATGCAGTTTTGTATAGCGCCATGAAACAGGGCTAAAAATTATGGGGAAAAAGCCATAACGGCAGGGCTGGAGGGGGCAAAGCAGCATGAAAAGTGGTTGAGAGGGCGCTAGGGGGTAAAGCCCTTAATGTCAGTATAGATGTGAGTAGGTGCACCATCACTGTGCTAAATGCCGCTTATGTTGCGTGAACTGCAGAACCTAACCAGTCCAGCGGAAAACGAAGCCCTTTTGTTTCGTTTGTCTGTCACGGCCCAATCTGATAGTTATCCTTGCAAGTCTAGCCCTTACAATGACCACTGTCCAGGCCTGCTGTGCAGAAAGCTGTATTTCAGAGACAAAATCTTACAGCCAGAAGGCAACAATTTAATATATAAAGAAAATCAGATATTATTGCTTTACCCAAAGTTTGCCCCATCAACATGTATGGAAAAACAAAGTTTTGATGTGGTGAAAAGTTAACTATGATCAGAAGGAACCTTGTATACCATAGAAAACCTTACAAGACTAAGAGAGAACTTTCCACGAGGACTGCTGTTTTTCACGGATCACGAGCAAGCAGCAGAATGGAAGTTGAAGCGAGGCATGGATTCCTCTAGAATCTACAAGGATGAACATCGCCCTCATGAGAAATCAGCACCACTCCCACGTTTAGGGATCACTCTTTACTGGAAGCCATGGTCAGTCAGTCAGTCAGTCAGTCAGTCAATTGCTTTTTTTCGATTAATAAAAAGCAAAAAAAGACATAACAAACAGTCTCATAAAATACAGGACAAAAGTTCATCAATTACAGTAATGATTATAAATAACATTTATCAAGATTAAAAAATTAAAATGAACATATTTACAATGTAGAAAAATCTAATAGAGATAAAAATAAACTCTAAAGAGAGAAACCGCCAGCCCTGCACACCCTACACACCAGGTCAGATCATCTTCGAGCTTGGCCGTACGTTGACACGCTTCTAGTTTATGCGAACAGCCGCAACTAAAAAACTTGCTACATAAAATGCAATAGTGGTGCTAGGTAAAAGTTGCAAGAACAGGAGCGCTGGCCTCACTTGTAGAAAACCAGCCTCCTTTAGGATAGGTAACAGGTATTTTTTCCTATTCTGTGCGTAGTGTTCGCAAAACATAATAAAATGTAATGTGTCCTGGATGGAGAAATTATCACAGTCGCATGGGATTGCGTTTTCAGGGATAGCCCATGTGGGATAAAAACCAAGCACAAAATGTATCAAATTAAAACGAAATTTGATTAGGAGAGACCGATGAAATGGACTGGTTACAAAGGCCAAATAGAGTTCAGAAGCCATGGACAAACAGTTCATCAGAAATTCACACCAGGAGCATTCAGCAGAGTCAACTAGACTAAGTAAAACCAACTGTAGTGCACCAAGAAAGGAGACTTGGGCATGGATTGCTGAAAGCATAGAGTTACAATCACTACCTCCACCCACTGCATTAGTACTGCAAAGTGGTGGTGAAGTCCTTATTTCTTGCACTTATGTTTAGATAAGGGGAGAGGAAGAGAAAATGAGCCAATCTTTCAGCAGAGTCGCGAAAATAGTTTCTGAACAGTTGTTACAGGGGAGAACAGAAATGTAAGAATACACATCAGTTTGATAAAGGAATAATAAGTACCTGCTATATTGATCCTGAAATTATATTAACGCTGCAAAGAGTGACGTCAACACATATGTTAGCACTAAATACTTTACAGGGAAGAATGAGTTTAAAATGCTGCCTTAAGCATGAGGAAGATAAACAGTCACAAAACACAGCAGAAAATATCTCAGTGCTGAGACAGCGAAGTATGTAAATTGCTTTCTTCCAAGAAACCCGTCTGACTAGTACAGAACTGGGTGAAAGTTAGGATAACATATTAAATTTAGCATACACCCCACGCACGTGGACACAGTGTTCTCTTATTGTCAGCAGAAACATAGAGATACCGCGGTGTACGTGGAAAAGCCACGGGGCTAAACCGTGACTCACTTGGGTTTATTGATATTATTAATAAAATAAAGCCCTAAATGAGCTGGGTACTTTGTTAGCAAGAATGGTTATATCTGGTCCACTGTTAATGCTGGAGGAATCTCCAGATACAAAGAGGCCTGCAATGAGGGCCGAGGAACAGCATTCACCATGACCAAGAGCGTGTGTATTTGAGCTGAGTTTGTGTAGACAACACATGGCTCATACAACAGACGTTGTCTGATGGTTACGAGGAATGTCATTGTACGGTGCAGACATTCAGTAGCGTAAAGAAAGACACCAGTACCCCAGTGGCAGCACCAGACCATCATGCGCTGAGAATGTGTTTCAGGCGCGTTCTTCAAAATGGCCTCTGCAGGCTGGTCTTAGGGGGTTCTGTTCAGGTCTGAATAGGGGAAACTGATCTTCTCAGTAGTCGAGTTCATGGATCACCTGCACCTTCTCTTGAGACTTTAGAGAGGGCTGGAGTAGGGAGGGTTGAAGTTAGTAAATGTTGTCATTGGCGGCAAAACAAGAGTTTCTAGTTTGACTATATTAGGGACTTTGTAGAATCTTCAAGGTTCTTCAGCCACCACGGTGAACGTCCCAGCAGTAAATTTCCCTGACTACCATATCCTGTTGGCTCATGCCATGCACCTCTTAGTGTTAGGACATACACATGGCACCAGTTTCTAAAGCGATACATGCTGTTCAGTCAAAGTTAGGGCATCAGCCCTAACCCTAAAGAGATCCAGGTGTTTGCTTAATGCTCTAAGGAGTCTTGCACTGGCCTGTAATCTACACTTTTGAATTCCCTTGGCTTCAAGTATTGGGAGTGTCAGTGAGCTAAACTAAGTCCTACTTACACTCTGGTAACCACTAACCTCCAAGGGTATAGGGTCCTTTGCATTATAAAGCTCCCCTGACACTCATGATTAGCAGGAGGACTTTCTCCTTCATATAATAGGCTTCCATTTGGCATTGCTGAGTACAGTGTGCTATGGAGGTGCATGGGCCGGGCAGTGTGAATGGCTGTTAATGAACAAGACCCAGCTGGTCCGTTGTGTTAGGAAGTAAATAGACTATCTCAGAATCAGAGCATCTATGTAACTGTATTAAGTTCTCCACTTTTTCCCCCTTGGCACTATTTTTAGAACTACCTCCACCTAGTCTCATGACACTCAGATTCTAAACTACCCATTTTACTTTAGAATTTTCCAATTTAGAGCATCTTTCATATTCTTCCAGCGTGATTCTATTTTTACTACATACATGTGAACTCCTTAAACAAATTATTCTATCGATATAGTGCACATCTGCGGTAAATGCCTCTGCTGCCATACAGCTGTAATATGGTTTAACTGGCAATTTCTGAAGAGCAAGAGGCAATTCAGAATGAATTACCTTTCTGTTATGCAGTAATAAATTCCGCAGTGCATCAAATGTCCCTGATTTATGGGCAACATGGACTGATTGAAAGAAATAGTGCACCCGTCCATTGATTAGGCTACTTCATGTCTTGTTGCCATTAGTTGTCAGAGAAGTGCACCAGGGCTGATACAATTAAGAAACTGGCTTCATGGACTGAATGGATTTAGTGAGTCCCCAGATTCAGTTGATGTGGCTGTTAATTCCTATAAGACAATATGTCCAGCGTTGGCATACAAGGGCCAGGGTCATGTGTGATTTTCTTGTGGTCTTCTATTCAGGGCCTATACACAGCAGATTTTAAGGATTACTAGCAACGATGTAAATTATTCACATCTAGATTTATTGTATGCATGTTTATTTCATACCTACATCCTCAAAATCTGGCATGGATTAGACCCTCATCATCATGGCCCTAAATTGGAAACCCCGATGTTGTGGATTCCAATTTCGGTTGGTTTCATTTAATCGTATCTCGTGGATAACCTGATCATCCTTAATGGCTCTTCCCCTGTGTTTAAAATCTCTTGTCCTATTGTGTACCTACAAGTATGTGGTAAAGCCAGAAAGCTTAAAGTAGTTTCTCATTGTTGAATGTCTTCGCTTTAGAGGAAACAACATTCTAAACTGCTCTAGAAATTGGGTCAGACTTCCACCTTATAAATATTTGAAATGTATGTCAAAACTGCATGAGTTTCTTTATTGCCAGTACAAGTGTTCTTTGTAAAGCAAACAACAACCAGGATCAAAATTCCAGAATTAAACACCAATGAACATATAAGCCCATGACTCCCACAGCCCCTCCTATTTCCATTGCTGCTGCTTGGCAGCTAAGGACTGTCTTGATTATTAGACTTCTGCATGTGATTTCTTACAAGGTGAAACGTGATTTGATTTTATGATACGAGGTTCCAATTTATAGAATTTGGTGAATGCCTTCTTTATTCTGATGTGGTATTTATCAGCTATTAAAATTGGTTCAAACATTGTTATTAATTTAAATAATTTTACAGCACGAGCTCACTCTGCTATACTAACATAATTTTGTTCTTTTTTTGAAAATTTATCAGGGTTTTTCCACACTACCTTTTTGAAACTGGTACTTACTGGTATCCCAGTATCGAGAGGCTCTCTCTGTGCCCGCTGAGCTCTTGGGGCCTAGCGTGCGCATTTCCATACTGAAATTATTACTGTAAAAATGATAGTGAAATGAGCCAATTGACTCATTTTTCTTTCACATGCATCGGTGCTCAGGGGCATATCTCGTCCCCTCCCCTTGCCCCCGAGCAACGATTCTGATGGGAGAGGTATCATTGTAAATGTATCTCTCCCTAGTGGATCCCTGCTTGGGGATCGCTCTCAGAGGGTGATCCCGAAACAAGGACCTATGCCACTAGAACCAGGAATTTCTTTTTGTGAGAGAGGAGCGGCCCCTTGGAAAATGGCCAGTGCATCCAGCCACTCAAGTGCAAATCTCTTTTTGCCTGCCCATGGGAGCATATTGGGGGGTTATGCCCCAAATCTGCCTTCCCAGGGGTGGGGGCAGAGTAAAAAAAATACACTAGACACCAGGGATTTCTTGTTTGTGGAGATGGGAGAGGCCCAATGGGCAAGGGCCAGTGCTGTCCACCAAGGGCAAGAAAGTCTTTCTGTCTTTCTCCCTTGGGGGAGCATATTGTAGGGTTTGCCCCCAGCCTGCCACCATGGGAATGGATAGCCCACTAGCAGCCAGAGGTTAGAAACGAAAGGAGGTGGTGGCGCCCACACTGACATAATACCACGCATCCACCCCAAAAGGAGCAGTACAGTCATTCTGGTCCCGCTGAAGTCATATTTAGGGGTTAGCACCCAATCTCACCACCCTCCCCTTCAAGAGTAAGAAACCCATTTATCACCAGGGAAGTTGTTTTTGTACAGTAATCTCACAGATTACTGTAGTAGGCAAGGGTTTTGGTGTTGGTCCCCCATTCTGACAAACCATGAGGGTTTTCACTGTGATGGTTCTTGTTATGCCGTGTTGGGGAGGGTTGTACATTGTTTGCAAACTGTATTTTTCTATATATTTGTAATTTTATAACTGTATACATGATGGGTACCCGTTTATGTGCATGTGAAAAGGCCTGTGTTAGTTATGGTATCAACCCAATGGTAAAGGGTACTTTCCAAATAGATCTCCTCCCAGTCTACCTCTCCCATGATCTGACCCTCTCACCCCACCTCCCTAACAAGCCAAACACACACTAAGGAGCCCATGGGCCTACACACCTACTCCATCAAATACCCCCCTAGCCTCTCAAAAAAGGTGGCCAAAGGCTTCAAACCTAGGCTACTAAAATCACACCCAGAAACCCCAATCTCTGACCCCTACTTCTCAAATGACACAGAACACTTAACGAATGACATTATCTTTTACACCAAAAGGAGAGCACAATGGCGGAAAGCCTCCCTCACCCTATTCTCAATTGGATCCACTAAGAAAACTGCTTATGGTCTTACACTATCTATTATTCCCTCCCCGTTCTACAAAGCGACTTCTACAATTTCCTTTTATCATAATGGGATCATCCTCATGCAGACATCAGACGATAACCTTAATATACTGGACCACATCTTCCTGATCATTAAAGCAAAGGTTGCAAGACCCTCTCCCACCTCCCCAACAAACCACTCTCCTAACCCTCTGACTGACTCCCTACCTGACGCCCCATCTAGTCATGCTCCCTCAGTATCCCATAGCTCAAATACACCCACCCCAGGCCTAACCGACATACCACTAAATGTCATACATATCCATTATCCCGACTCCCGCCCCCCCCCAGCACCACCACAATTTCTACAACTTCTACTATACCCACCTCGCCTCACACTCGCATCACCTCGCACCCAGCCTTCCCACACGTCTCCTCGCCCCCCACTTCCACTCCCCATCTCCACAACCACATCTTCGTCACCTCTTCGGATAGTTCACCCCTCCCCACCTCCCCCATTAATTCTATTCCAGATGCTACTCCAATCTCTCCTTACACAACTACTCCCGATAAGTCTGCAGTCCCAAACTCTCCCCCTCCCTGCACTACGATTCCCACCGTCCCTCCTCCTACAGCCCACACCAATACTCCCTCACGTCCCCTCTCTACTCCCCCACCTTTCCAGTGTTTCCCACTCTGCATCAATGCCACATAACGAATATAACACCCCTAAAGCACACATCAATACCCCTTCATGTCCCCTCTCCACCCCGCCCGTACCCACAGACTTTCACACTGAAAATCCACCATTCTTCAAACCAGTTCACGTCACACCCCGGGACACCACGCAAGCCACAACCCCTCCTCAATTACACACAGGCCAGGCTATCAATATGATAACTTCTACATATGACCCCCAGATTAGATGAGCTATTACTATCCTTACAACAAATAAAAGAGGACATCCAAACTCTTCATGTCCTGATCCGGCAACAACCCAAATTACAAGCGAAACCCATTCAGCGGTCATGTACTAGCCTCTCACCTCAGGTACTCCCCAGATGGAAAACAGTACCTTACCCCAATGCCTCATCCCGTCCAGTCAGGGAAAAGAGAACCCTATCACCTAATGATCTTACTTCCCTACTTTATTCCTACGAACCCCCTTCCCTACCCTCTAGACCTGCGCATACGGAGAATACACAGAAACTGTCCTTAATCCAACCCATCCATTCCATTGCATCCAGAATTACAAGACACACTCCCAGAAGTATTGTTGAAAACAACCTCACAAAAGTACCCATCTCCCGCGACCAGAACACCACCCCGACCAAGGCCCACATAAAATGTATCCTACTAAACTGTAGATCGGCAGCACGTCATGCTGCCGATACAGCTGACCTCATTAAAACCAATGAACCCAACCTTATAATTTTAACGGAAACTTGGCTAAACGAATCATCCACGCCCATCCTAGACAAACTGGGTCTCCCAAACTGTCACATCACAAGACTAGATAGACCCGATAGGCTTGGTGGTGGTATTGCCTGCATCCATAGGAACAACCTCTCGGTGAACCGCTCAAACACCTCGGTGGACTCCTCCTGTGAATACCGTTGCCTATACATCACTAGCAATAACAAGCCAATATGCTCACTACACTCTTTCTACCATCCTCCTGGTAACAACCTTACCTACCATATCTTAGCCACAAATGTCAGACAACAGAATACACTGATCTTTCTGGGGGATCCAGACGACCCAGAGGTCAATAGCCTCAAAACGTTCCTGTCCGACCTTAACTTGTCCCAAATCTGTGACAACCCTACACACGAAAAAGGCTCAATCCTGGATCTAGTAATTTCCAAAGCAGACTCTACCCAGCTGGAATCTATTCTCCCTTTCTATTGGTCCGACCATTACATAATCACTTTCCATATCAGGGAAGTGGTTAAACTACTCTCAGTCCAACCATCGAGAATGAAAATCTGGAAGAGGAACCTAGAAAACATCAATCCTGCCAATCTTGCATCTGCTAGTCACATCCTCACGCCCCCACCGGATGAATCAAAGGATGTACAGGATATAACCACTCACTACTTCCACTCTATGAACAGGGTACTCGACACCTTAGTACCCCTGCAACTAAAAAGAGTCACCACCAAAATCTCAAACCCCTGGTATGATGATAGATTAAATGAGGACAGAAGATCACTGAGGGCAATTGAAAGACAATGGAGAGCTGCCCCATCCGCTACCCACCTCAAATTACTAAGAAGCACCAGAAATACCTACTACAGAAGGGTTAGACGCTCAACGGCAGTTTTCATATGCAAACAATTAGACCAAGCTAAGAATCGCCCCAAAAAACTGTTCGAAATAATAAAAGCTCAATCTAAGGGTGTCTCTCTCTCACCCCCCCCCCCCCCCCAAGCCTATCTGCAATTGCAAGGATCTTGCTTCCTTTTTCACAACTAAAACTGAAAACTTAAAGACAGACCTACTTAACGATCTATTATCCCTGACCGACCCACACTCAATCTCCTCACTGTCCACACCTGGGACCCCTCTTAACTGCTCTGCAAGGCTCGACCTCAAGAACAACGCCTCCTGGACCGCATTCAATTTCTACAGCGAAAAAACTATCCTAAACACGCTCACTACTTTGAATCCCTCCAATCATTTCACAGACCCTCTCCCAGCATCCCACTTAAAGACCTTCATTCCACTGCTAGTGCCCCTATGGACTAAGATTATAAATACCTCTCTTCTCCAAGGGACCATCTCAGACATCCTCAAAGCTGGTCAGGTTTCCCCCATCCTAAAGATCCTTCAGACCTGAATAACTATCGCCCAATATCCAACATCTCGACCCTGGCCAAACTGCTCGAAAAATGTGTACACATGCAGCTTAGTAACCACATAGACCATTTCAACCTACTCGACCAATTCCAATCAGGCTTTCGTTCAGGGCACAGTACCGAATCAGCCATGACCCACATAATAGACGACACATTACAAATACTGGATCAAAACAAAGCCTGCCTGCTAACCTTACTGGACTTATCCTCAGCCTTTAAACAGTCAAATACGACAATCTACTGGACCTCTTGAAGCATAGAATGGGACTATCTGGAACGGTGTTAAACTGGTTCACCTCCTTCCTCCAAAATAGAACACAAAGATTCAAGATTAACCAATTCTTATCCAACCCCATCCCAGTCACTTTGGGAGTCCCCCAGGGATCTTCCCTCTCCCCAACACTCTTCAATGTGTTTATGGAACCACTCACCGATCTTCTCAACTCCGCAAATATCCAATATCACATGTACGCCGACGACACACAGCTCTACATTAAGGTCCACTCTCTTGAAGACATCAAGTCCCTTAACTCAGCACTCGAAAAAACACAGACCTAGCTGGCTAGGAACCATTTAAAACTAAACACACTAAAGACAGAATTCCTCTTAATCGCTCCCCCCAACCAACCAAACAACCATCATCCGCGAGTGGATGAAGCACCTAACTGCACTCGACGGTCAACCTCTCATCATCGATTCCGCGAAATCCCTAGGAATAACCTTGGATAATAAACTAAATATGCAGAAGCACATCAGCGCTGCAACTAAATGAGCAAATTTTCAGATAACCACCCTGAGAAAATTGAAACCCTTCATACCAGCAAATGACTTTAAACAAGCAGTCCAAACTCTAGTAATTTCCAGAGTTGATTATGGGAGTGTCGCTCTTTGTGGCCTTCCTAAATCAACGACCGCTCCGCTAGGAGCCTCAATCAATACAGCTGCTAGACTCACCACTCAATGGCAACAAAAGAAACTGCCACATTTCCCCTGACCTGCAGGCCCTCAACTGGTTACCTTTTGAGGCCAGAATCCATTTAAAAATTGCCTGTATGACACATAAGGCACTGCATCACAAAACCCCCAGGAACCTAGCGGAGAAACTAGTGCTATCGGGTGGTAACAGTTCTACCAGGAGTTCTGATAATCTTCTACTTAAACCACAAAATTTCTCCAAGAAAACATATAATCGTACCTTCTCAGGAATGGCTCCCAGGATTTGGAACGCCTTACCCCCAGAAACGAGACTTAATCCGTCCGCTGCTTTTTTAAAAAACGAAGTGAAATCGATTCTCAGGTCTAAAATCACTTGAACATTTTCTTATACACTCTTGTAGATATATGCTAACCTCTAATAGTTACCAGTACTGTATTCACATAATTCTTTGTGTTTATTTGTATATGTCATCCACCTATATTTGCCCTGTAAAGCGCTCTGATACCCGCAAGGGGCTTGTTCGCGCTATACAAAATTGTCAAAAAATAAAAATAAAATTAAGGCTATAGGCCTTATCAGTTTTCTGGGAAAAGGTATGTTGTATTCTCTAGGTTTGATCTGTTTATGACGAAATTTTATGAAAAGCCATTAGGCTTGGCACTCATATTGTGACCAGCATGTGTTAAAAGGGCAATAGAATTTTAAGGATGGGTTGTTTTTACATGGCGAAATAGCATGTAGGCAGGATTTGTGTCACATGGAATCTCACAGATTACCATAAGTAGGCAGTGGTTTTGGTGTTGGTGACCGACACAATCAAACTGTGGAAATAGAAGATGCTCACTGCAAAAATAATTTTCAGGCTGTTTTAATAGGGATTATATATTGTTTTGAAAACTATACATTATAACATATTTGCAATTTTATTTTGGTATACCTGATGTATTGTCTTGTGGCTTACACTCGATGCAAAAGGTCTGACTTGGTGTTATGCCCCAATCAAAGCAAAACCCGCCTTGGGGTCTAGTGTTCTGGTTCCAGGAGGACCTGGCCAGGCAGTTCAGGTTGGACTTTTCCTTTTGGAGCAGAGGTAAGACTGATTTGCATATGGCTGGGTCCAAACTAAGGTGGCATGGTGGGAAAAAGAACGATGGGTTAAAATGCTACCCGAGCGATTTCCAGTGGTTGGACTTAATTAAAGTATTCTTCCTATCACCTTTTATGTGTTTGATATACCGCCCTAAGTGGCAAGGGTATGCCCAGACATGGGTCCTGTGTTCACTGTGCTACTGGATCCAAGTTACATCCTGCTGAAGAGCCCCAATCAGGACAACATTGGTCTTGGGTTGCTTGTGCTGTGGTTCAGGGAGGACCTGTCCTAGCAGTTCGGGCTGGACTGTTCCTATTGGAGCAGGGTCATGACTGGTTTGCATATGGCAGGGTCCAATCTGAGATCACATGGGCAAAAGAATGGGTTGGAATACTGCCCCAAGCGATTGTCGGTGATTAGACTTATTGCAAGCATTCCTCTGGTCACCTTTGTGTGTTTGACAATACAAAATGACTGTCTCTCCTAAGAAATCCTAACAAGGATTTTGACAGAACAAATCTTCTATATCCATGGTTTGTCATATGGCAGCAAGCAACACCAAAACCCTTGCCTACAACAATTATTTGTGAGATGCCACATAACAAAATCTTTCTCTACAGGCTTTATTTAATACAGAGAAATAACAACCCACCCTGAAAAGGACTGATGTTAACATATGCTTTTCACATTAAATATGGCAGTTATATAGCCATGATCATTGCCTGCAAGCAAAAAAGTTCAGTTCAAGCACTCTTTTGGTGGAAGCACACAACTTTAGTCCAATCGAATCCTGTACGTCGGTGAAAAAAAAGCAACATGTAGATGGAGCCTAAGACCTTCTCTCAGTAGGACCCTCCCTGAAAGCTCTTTTTTGTTGATCACACAAAGTCGGGAGACAGATGCACTTCTAAACCAGACCTTTAAAGGGAATAAAATATATTAAGTTTCCATGATACTGTTCAAAAGAGTTCACAGTTGGGTCTTTGACTACTGAAGAATTAGTGAGTCTAGGTGTAGGAGACACTTATAGAATGGTACTGTTTAGTTGAATTATTCAGAGTCGAGAGGTCTTTTTTTCCGTGGAGAATTTAGTGAGGGAATTCGACACTGGAAAAGCGTGGATATTCTTTCAATACACTATTGCAGCCAGGGGCGTAGCTTCCATTTGTGCCTCACGTGCAGTTGCACTGGGGCCCAGAGGGCCTAAGCGGTCCATTGAACCCTCATTATTGCATGCCTCCCATGACTCCTACTGTGTACCTAATGGAATCCCAGTTCTGACAGTAGCAAACAAAAAGTCAACCAAGACAGAAAAGGAATCTAACTTTTTGTGACAAACAGATCCAGGAATAATTGTGCTGTTGCAGAAAAGTCCGGGGTTTGTTGGAAATGCCATTTGTTAAATGATTGTAGAAGCGCAGTGCTTTATAATTCCACTAGAGAGCAGACAAAGACCATTTTTGGGACCTTTCGCATTTAACACAGAAGTTAATTGTGTTTTACTTCAAAGGACAACGCGACTCACTTTCCTTGCCCTGCACGTTTGTCAAATTCCGTTTTATCATGAAAATAAAAGCTCCGTGGAATCTATAATTGGGTTTGCATATGGTTCGAGATGCCTAGCATATGCACTTCCAAATGTCAAATATTATAGGTTCTGAAAACATACACTGTGGGTAAAAATATCACAAGAAGTGCTTTGGCTCGCAAGCAGTATCAAAAGCGCTATACATACATATATATATATATATATATATATATATATATATATATATATATATATATATATTATAATACATGTAATAATAATTACTTGTTTTGTATACCGCTGTTTCTAACCACTTTAAATACCATTACCTAATTTAAAGGTTCAAAACTTTTTGAACTTAGAAAGTCGGCTGTGACCTGCAAATCAATGCATATTGCCACGAACAGCTTTTACCTAACTGAGCCATCCTTCTTTTGGTACATAATGACACAAAGACATTTAGATAGAATCCCTAGCTACTGGAAAATCAACAGCCTGTGGAAGTCAGTCGGGTTCATATTATTTGTAGCACCTTTATGTAGCCACGACCAGGCAAGAATCCATGTGAAAACTCAGTATTGGGAAAGGAATTCCCCTTGCACAGGAAACGGGCATGTTCCCCTGCATTGTGTAACCTGACAGCATGTGAAGTTGCTTTGCTGACTTTTTGTTGACCCAGCTCACACTCTGATCTAGCTTTTGTGGTGAGGCCCAAGTCTGTCTCTGTGATTCCAAGGTCCAGAAGCTGTTTTGTGACGTGGAAGGATACATCAAGCGTGCCCTTGGGTTGTTGACATGAAGTGGTGGTGGCAGTGTACTGATGTTTTTGGATTAATAATACTGAATAGACCTTTTTGCTAGTTCAAGAGGGGTGCAGTGCCTACTGGCCTCACCTGTTAAAGTTCTACTTAGATGTGACACCCAGACTTTCCACTATCTTCCTTTGTGTGTGTTCAGCTTGTGTATGTAATGTGTAGTAGACAGTAGCAAGGCTATGTGTTATGGTGATGGCATCATTGCTGGGACCAGCAGAATCCATTTTGGACAGCCTTGGTTTGACTTGGCACAAGATGGAGAATGAAATAAAGCTTCTCCAGACGGAGTAATTTATTAGACTATCTGCAAACCTATCACTTTTTGTATGTTTGATGTTGTCCTGTGCTCGCTGTGCCACTGCAACCAACTGAAGAGTCCTAACTAAGCTGAAATAGGACTTGGGATGCTTGTGTTCCGGTTCAGAGAGGACCTGGCTTGGCAGTTTGGGATGGACCATTCCCATTGGAGCAAAACCAAGGCTAATTTGCATATGGTTGTATCTAATCTGAAGTCCGAGCCGAACGTGAGGGACTTTAACAAAGCAGAGGGACTTTAAAAGCCGGTATAGCCCTGCTACGAAGGGCTATAAGGCTATTAGAACATTCTGCCACTAGAGGGCAGAATGTTCTAACAAATAAAACGAAGCCTTCAGGGAGCGTGAGGGGATTCAAATCCCCTCAAGCTCCCTGAAGCCTTTGTTCACAGCCAGAGCTGTGAACAAAGAAACATTGGAATGTTGGAGCTCCGGGCTTATACCAGCCATTATAAGCCCGGAGCTACTCCATTGTATTCAATGGAGCTTCCAACATTCCAATGTTCTAATAAAGAAAGTTGATATCAGTCCGGTGCAAAGACTTCATATTTAACTGTGCTTCATGTTTTGGATACTCCTATGTGGAGAGAGCAACATTACCTGCTGTGAGAGTCTTGAACAAAGGCAATTTCTGCACTACAGCCGGAAAATGAAATGTCGAAGGGAACCACCAAAAACCGGTTACAGGATTTTAGGCAGCCAATCCAGATCCCCTGTCTGAAAATGAGTATAAAGGTGGGACCCAAACCGTCTCACTATAGATGAGGGAACATCAAATGAAGTCTGTACAACTTAGTGGAGATGCTGTGGGTCTGCCTAGCGCCTAGAATCTGCCTGCCTGCTCAGAGAGGGAAGGAGTGTACCTGACCTTGCAGGGGGAGATATTGTCCAGGAGGAGAAGCCCAGCCAGTTGTCATGTGTGTGGACCACCCACATGTGTGAAATTTCACCAAAAAACCTGTGCTGACCCGAGCTCCAATGGGTCAGCCAGCCACCCTGCATGGTTCAAGTGGTGAACTGCACAAAGTATCTACAATCCCAAGCAACAGTATGCCATCCGGCATCTATGCAGCTTGACTGGAGGGACTTGTTCTTTTGTGTCGACATGCAGTGTGACCTGCAAAGATCACCGACACTGATGAAAGCAGAGGACCTTTCAAGTGGCCTGAAGGCTGCTATTGCTGAAGACCTACAGCTGCTGCCAAGGTTTTTTACCAGCTGTGAGATCTTGAAGGCATGGCCACTGCACACAAGCCTACATGCGCTGATAAGGATACTGATTGTGCAAACACAAAGAACGCACCATCAATCTCTGAGCCACTTCCTTCCAAACAGTTAAGACTGGGCTCGAATTCAAAGAAGGATTGATTCTCTCGAACTCATAAAGATAAGCCTGATCTATTCAGAGAATGCATTTTGCCAGCATGAAGTCAATTGCTCAAGGTCTCAAGAAACTGACCTACAGGTTACCACACCTTTTAGTTGGTTGCACAGCCAACCAGCGCGCTAGCACCTCTGCCTGCTTATTGGCTGTGGCCCTTTATCTCTTCTAAGACTCTGTAGATATTGGAGGCACCATAGGAGCCTTAGACCACTGCAGGCCGTGGGAGCAAGGATGAGTTCTGGCTAGCACCATCAGAAGTGGTTGTAGAATCCTGTAGCTTACCCTCATTAATGTGTACAGAATTTCATTTTGCTGTGTTATTAAAGTGCTTCCCTTTTTATTAAGACAACCACTGTACTGGACACTAAGATATTAAGTCTGTTGTTTGGCTGTTTGAGTTCAGAGTTTCTGCCATCCTGGGAGAAACTTCTGCAAAAACTGTGTACTTTGCTCAGTTTGCAGAGCTGTTCTAGGATGGATCCAGGGAGCCCAGTGGCAAACGACCCAAACAACCACAGGCATGGCCCAGAAGCCCCCGTCTGTCCTGCGACCCTTTTCAAATGGGGCCTGATACAGGAGGCTTCTAAAACATCCTTTGCAAAACATAGATGCCAAAATATAAACTGGCATAATCTCATCCTTGAATAGATATTTCTTCACAGAATTCTTGGTGATTGTTATACTTGCGTTCAGCCTAGCTACCTTCCTACATGTTTATTTCCTATTCTAACTCCATTCCAGCCATATTTCAGGGCAAGTGCTTAGTAATATGATTAGTTCTAGATGGATTTTTTCCCCCCAAAACTGCATCAGTGAATGCCACTGTCTCTCCTGCTCCAAGACCCAACTCAAAACACAGTTAATGAAAGTTTCATAAAGCAGCATTATAAACTTTGTGCGGAGAACCACTTATGCTCCAATGTTTGATCAATTGAACATCATCAAGCTCCAGGTTGAACTGTAAATTCTTCTGATTCGCGTACTCAGATCTGTTCAACACGCTAGAAAGTGAGAAATGTATATTCTGTATCACGGCCGCCCTCCTAAAGCAGCATGTGTGCAGCACGTGCTGCACCTCTTCAAGGCAGGGTGCACCTCAATGGTGTGGCAGGGGCCCTACCTCTAGGACAAGGATGTGTTCAGGAAAAGGGATGCCAGAGCATAAGTGTTCCTTTCTCAGTGTCTCCCTCTGATACTTTCTGGCGCTGCTCCTTGCCTTGTTCTGTTAAATAACTTATTTTTAGTACACAGATTCGGTTTTCAAAGGAGTGTTAATGTGAGCCCATTAGCAGTGGGGTGCTTACATTTGTAGTTGAAAGGTTGTATGTACTCTCACCCACTGGAATGTTTCACCCAGGACTGCCTACAAGAAAAGGCAGAAAGTCAGGAACTAAGTGTTGTTCTGCATTTAACAAGTCTTAAAGTGCGACGATGACTTACAATGCTATCAGCCAATTTTGGCTTTTTCAGCCAAGACAAGTTGCATTATGGGCTTGTAATTTTGCTTTTAACACTTTCATTATGGGATCAAAACCCAAAAATGCAAAGTGCTGTTGGCTAATATGAAAGAATTGACCATAGGTGTTATACTTGACATAGAGCCACTTGTCAGCTATGTTTTAACATTTTACATAGTTGCCTAGTTCATTCAAAAACTGTTTTTTTCACACTTAAAACCAAAAATTAAACTCTGCTCACACATTTTGTGAGGGTTTGCGCTTTCATTCACATCTTGCATTAAAGCCAGCATTGGTGGCAATGTGAATTGTTTTGTCTTTTGCGCTGTGGAAAGTTGTATACCAAGCTTCATAACTTAATAAAGGTACATTGACAGTAGCAGCACAAACTTCCCTAAAAAAAATAAGTAAAGGCCAGGTGATTGGAAGAATATCACATAGTTCTTGCACATATTCAAGACAGATAATACAAACAAGCATTTTTAATGCAATAGGTTTCATATTTGCGAGAGTTAGAGCTATTGGGATTGTAAATGACCATGTCTTTTATCTATGTGTTTTGGATGCCCGTGCTTTGGAGTGGAATTATGTTGGTTGATTGGCATTGTTAGTTGTGGAATTATGTGGTGTGTAGTGTATTTATGTGGAAATTATGTGGCATTGTGTGCAGTGGAATTGTGTAGATAGTAATTATGTGGTATTGAGTGGATTGGAATTACATGAAGTGGGAGTGTGTCTCATGGAGTGTAATTATGTGGAATAGTATTTTGTGTTGAGTGGTATGTAGTGTAGTTTAATTATGTGGGGTGCTGTTGAATTTTGTGGCATGATGTGGAATTCTGTGATGTGGATTGGATGTATATGGTGTTACGTATTTGTAATGGAGATCCTGTCTGCCTATTTTTAGTAGACCACATCCGTTTAACAAATTAAAATAAGCTAAAAAAATTATAACAGCAGTGAACAAGGTCAGATACCTTTTTATGACACAAGCAGATTACGTGATTTGCCCAGAATTGCAGTCCATTTAGAGCAAGGCTTACAAGTATATAAAATAGATATATATGGGTTGATTCGTGTGCTGGTAAATGTGGGGTTAAGCAATTTCCCTTTATTTGATAAGTGGCTAATTAGCCAAGCCCGTGAGTACAGAATGCTCTGTGCTTGGCATAAATAGCGATTGTTTCTTTGGTATGTTTATTTGCAGCATGACTCGTGAGAGAAGAATAATTTGAAATCAATGTTTTTGTGCCGGACACAGTGTGGTGAAATACTATGATGAGTGAAGTTTAATTTAATGCTTTGTGACCTTGGCCGACTATTAACAAAAAAACAAGCATTGTATGTGAAACAGAGGTAAAGCCACCCAGAGTTATGCACACATGCTTCCCCACACTCCAGTGTTTGCAGTAACATCCCTGTAGGGTAGCCTAATCCATATCATAGAGATGACTGCCAAAACACTTAGGAACGATTACTATATGGCTTGGAAGGCTCCAACTGATAGTCGGTGCCTTCCAAACAATATCGTAATGGGCTCCTCAGTTTCCGGACAGTAATCCCAAGAGCGGGCCTTCCGCCCTTGAGATTACAATGCACGATTTCCTACATGATTTCCACGTTGGGCTGTCCAACATCGAAACCATGTGGGAAAGCGTGTTTGGGGCCCCCAGCAGTGCCCCTTTGGTGCACAGCCTCCGGTTGGAGGCCGAGGGGGCACCTACGGTGCCTCTCTGTTGATCCCTGCACCTTGTGGCAGGCACCTTGAGGTGCGCCTGCCACGGGGTGCAGGGATGAACCACACCTCCCATTTCACTACGGGAGCGTGCATGATGGACGGTTTACGGCTGTAATGTATGCTCCTATAGCGAAATGTAGGAATGAGGCGGTCGGCACCTCCGACCGGGGTGTCGGTCAGTCCCAGGACCGTGTTGGGCGGAAGGAATTCCGCCAGACATCGAAATCAGCCCTTAGTTAAATTAAAGGCAGTTCCAGTCTGGCCTGTATGCTGTGCAAGGGCAGTGCTTAATTTGTAAAATTGGAAGTCCAGGTGCTCAAATGTTTGTCAGAGGCCACACCCACTTCCCCCGGCTCCACCCACTTCCCCTATTGGCTCCACCCACACCATCAACTGGCACTGCTGAAAGTCAGATGTAATAACCGATCTGAATTTCAGCAAGGGAGCCCTCCTCCAAGTAAGGTTTTGATAAAAGATTCCCCTGTTCTTTAAAAATGTTGAAAAAGAGTAAATCAAAAGTGCATTTAAAACACAAAGCCCCTTACGACCATAAGAATTTACTCCAATAGTCCTACCTTGTGGTACATCAAATAGTGATTCGCAAAGTCAGAGATTTTTGCCCAAGCAATTCTGTACCTCAAATGCTAGAGTTTTCCAACACGTGTGGAGGGAACTGTATACATAAATCTATTACTCAAGTGTAAATGTGAGAGTGTGAGGAAAATTGAGAAAATCTACTTAAAAAGTGGGAGGAATAAAGAAAAAAGTAAAACAAGGAGGTGCACTAGGAGGGCAGGTATCAAGAGATGAACAACATTAAAGTAAGCAAAAAAAGATGTATTGTGTTAGGGAGTGCTGTTATAGTTGCAATGCACATTTAGGTGGGTGTAAACATTGAAGAGTTGAAATGCTTGAGGATGGGGACTAATCTATGATGTGTTTAAGAGGCAGGGGCTGTTGGGTCAGGATCAGGTTGTGAACAGGGGCAGGTGCGTTGAAAGGGTTAGTAGGTCATGCATGTTGTTGTTCATCACAAGTTTTCGGAGGTGTATGACTTAGCACTGCTCCTTTCAGTAAAGGCCTGTCAGCTATATGAACTTGGCATGCTGCCTTGCAGCCTCTTTCCCAGGCAAGTGGATTGTTTCAGTTGCAGCTCAATGAGGTCTTAGTGCCTTTTGTCTAAATTCTCCAAGACATGATCAGTGCTCCATCGACCTTCTGAGGTTTGGCTGGTACGTGTCACTACTTCCCAAGTAGGTTAGTATTTGTGCACATGTTGTCCCTCATTTCGGGGATGTCAAACCACACAGAATCCTGATGCTCAAAAAGCACATCCTCCAGGAAAGCACCTCTTGCCAAAGCCAACCCACGCATGAGGTCATTTCACTTGCCCATCTTTTTAGACTCCACATTCATGGTTGACCAGAGACAAAGGCAGCCACCATACATTTATTGCAGTTTCTGGGTATAACTCATTGACAAGGATCTTGATGGGCATAATGACAAAACGTGTCTGTCGGAAATGGTGGAACATGACTGTAGTGGATATAGTGAATTAGGCATACAAATTTTAACCTACAAGTACTTCTGCAATCAGAATCTAAAGTATGTAATGCCTTAAAATGAGTATACTTTATTTGCGAGACATCAACTGTCTGTTTGCCACATTCTGCATCAATTGATCAGCTGATAGATATTTTGATATAATCTATGACAATTGTTTGCGTAGTTGAAATTTTGTAGGACTACCGGTTTTATGACTCACATCTTCAAGGGGAATGTTAAGAATCAAGAATGTGCCCCAACGCTGCAAATTGAAATCAGTAGCTCCCCACTACTGTGGAGACTAAAATTCAGAATGAGGAGTACAAACCTATGTGGTGTTTCTTGGAAATATATGGGCACCCAACCTGGCATTTTTTTGTGTTCCAATCATTATACAAAACCTGCCTCAACTTCTGCTAGGATTCCGGAGCCCCAGCACAATTTCCGAATTTTGTGACAGCAGGGCAATGGGAGTTTTTTTTTTTAAAACAAACACTTTGGGGAGGATAATACCCCACAAACCTTCTTTTCTGAGGCCTTCACTCCCCTGCAGGGTAGGAAGCAGGCCCTGGACGAACTCCACCAGACGCAAAACCCTAATTCACAAGAAATGTCAGAATTCATGCAAATAAAACGACCAAGAATGAATGGAGAAATTGCTTTTTAGGTTCACATTACAATTAAAAGACACTCCTTTGTCTTAACATAATGCACTGAGGGAGGGCTGAAGTCCATTTATGAAAGTCAGATTAAATGTGACCACCCCCATAATCTTTATTTTGACAGACAACTTTTAAGTTTGTTATATAAATGTACTTGACAGCGAGTGAAAGTCATATTGAAGTTCATACTTCCTGCTAGTTTGATTCTCGGTAACTCAATATGCTGAAGCGCATGATTTCAACATAATTATACATTCTTAAAATGTAATATTGCAGACCGCAATGGAACTCCATAGTCAGAGACATGGGAACAACACGGGTAAAACAGTCAGATGGAGAATCTTTGGCCCTGCTGGAGTGGTGAGGGGAAATGATAAAGAATGTACAGCACATGATTAATTACGGATTTCCAGGGGGTAGTACTAATGAAGTGTGGTAAATGTTTTAAACCCCAAGTTTTCCTCTTAAAAATGAGGAGTTATTCACAGAATCATATTTCTTCACTGAATTCTGCATATAACAACATTTACTGCAGATTTCGGTCTGTATATTTCGGCTGGTTTGATCCTACAAAATGTGCCAAGAGAAAATTATTCAGGTTACGATAATTCCTGAATTACATGAAATGTTTCTTGGAATTACCATGCCGGAAGCCGTTTCCACAGAGATCAATATATAACGCCCACCTTGTAAACAGGCAGTTGTGTATTCCCAGTCAACAATAATCTACCGTACTCTATTGCTGTAAACAAAATGCTAAGCTCACAGGATAACATGAGCATTGAATTGTGCAAGTTGATACCTAAATCATGAAACAATGTCTGAGTTGCATAGCTGTAATGAAAATATCCATATTTTGTTTTGACCCAAGTTAAGATGTGCCTCTCAACTCGAACGCATACGTATTCTTCATTGCACATCGGTTTACATTTCATTTCAAAACAGCATTTCGTTCCATTTGAGTCAAGTAAGTCTAACATTATTAGACAGAAAGGGGTTAAGGGCAAGACCCTGCCCTTCCAGCCTCCTGACCTGACTAGTGCTCCTCCACACGGTGTCCTGCCCGGCGCCAGTGGCGTGATTGATCGGGCCTCGGACTCAGTTCATACCTTATCCAGTGGTCGAAGTGGGGAAAACAAAGTAGGTGAACTGTGGGCGGAGAATCAGAGGGTGGGAATAACCCAAGGATTGGATCAGTGGGCGGAGCCAGAGGTGTGGCCAGAATGCGCAAACATCCCAATTTTAAGTAATTGTTTGGCATTTCACTGCCCAGTGTAATCAACCAATGGATACATATCATTATTTAAGGTTATAATGAGATATTGTCATTAAAATACATTCACAAAGTGGGATATGTTTCCAATCACAGAATGTCCCAATTATAATAAAATGTGGACGCACAAGCCATTTGTCTCCGAGCCATGGAGTTTCTGTCATCAGCACTTCTCCCTTTTTCCACAACAGCAGTTCAAACATGAATGGCAAAATATCCTAGTTTGCAAATGTTTTCTATATAATTAAGGCTCTGCCATATTTGCCTCATAATGCAAGATCTGCTGCATGATCTCACCATTTAAACTAATAAATTGTTTGTAGCTCAAACGTATCAAAAGTAAATAAAAAATGTGACTTGTGTTGCTGCGGAGTGGATGGCCCATTGCAAAGGTTGACTGATCACCTTTCTCACGGCTGCATTTGTATGTTACACTGGTACTAATAAGGCAAGATCTTTCCAGAGACTGTTAGCATGTGTACACATGTCAAAATAATAAAATATCAGAAAATATACTGCATTACTCTGCAGCCTTTTTATTTAATGCATAATTTAGTCCATACTGCAGCATAATTGTATCCTCCTTTGCTGTATAATTAATTCCAGTGGCCCCACAGCCGGCACCACATGTTAAAAGTGCTTGTGAATGAAGCAGAGAGACTGTGAAGTTTGCAAACTTACTTTGGTGTGCGTGCAAATCCTGCATTGCCAATCCCTGGTGAGTTGCAGCTACTACTCCTGAAACAAGGCCAATGGAGGTACCTATGGGTGAGGCAGACTGGCCTCAAGGGCAGGGCCGGCCTTAGAACTGGTGGTGCTCTGTGCATTAATGTTTGTTAGTGCCCCCCAATGACCACCTCTGCCATGGATTCCCTCACTACCACCCTTTAACAGTGCCCCTCAAGTCTCCATAACCACACTCTCTCTCAGATGCATTTAATTTGATTTACAGCTCCACTCATACCAGTGTAGGGTGTCAGAGCACTTTACATCACACACATTACACAGAGCCAATCAATATGTGTGTAAATCACTGTATAGAAAATGTTACATAAGACTAAGGACTACAAGGTGTAGGAGTCGAATGACAACCATACTAGTAGGCCGTATAGTTGAATAGTGATTGGTCTGGAGAAACATAAACTCGGATTTTTAAACGTAATACCATGGTTGGGGGTTCTCTTTCATAATCAGAATTGATTTCTATCCAAAAGAACACTTTTTTCAACATTAGTATAATCAAAGACTGGGGGAAAAAACAACGCTCTAATTTATACCTTGCAGTTTGTATCTAGCTCTTAAATGACAGTTAATAGCACACTGTTCTATGTTAGGATTTTAACTTATAAACCGCAAGTAACAAAAGGATCTCTCTGACAAAAGCAGTAGCCCACTGACCTATTTACATTATGTGCACTTCGTGATCTGCATGGTACATGTTCTTTGCAGCAGGCACATTAATCCTCTGAGCTACCTTTCCATGAGTCAAAACTTCCACTAGACAAAATTCCGATCTCTCTCTAGGAAGAACATTAATCACCAGAGTCATCATGACATTTTTATTGTTGCTGAAAATTGCTGGAGGCCAGGAAGAAGGCAGTTAGCGCTTTTAAAACCATAATATACTTGCAAACATAATGCATCCACCCAAAGTCAGCACCCGGTATGGTCACACCGGTTGCACCACCCTAGAGCTGGCCCTTCTCAAGGGTCCTGTGACCTCAGTGACAGAGTCACTGTTGTTCTAGGCTGTGCTGCTTCATAGGCCGGCCTGCAAGACTTGAGGTGAACTTCAGTATGGATTGTAGTGGACAGGCCTTGAAGGTACACTTTTCATGCTAGGGTCCACCTGCTGGTGCTAAGACACCAGAGCTTCTAAGTTCTTGCGAAGCCTTCTAAGGTCTAGCATGGAATTGTGCTCTCTCAGGGGAGTGCTCTGGTGGACTGGTTATGAAGGCTGAACCTGGTTCCCCAGTTCCAAATTCAGCAGCTCTGGCCAAAGTGCCACATCCTCTCCTCCACTAAACACCATACTGCCCTGCTGAGAAAAACTCACACTGCCTTCAATTACAACCCAACTGTTGCCGGCCATAAACACCTGGATGCGGCTCAATTTAAATTACACACTAGACAAGAGCAATATGCGGCCTACAAAAAAAACCGTAACAACATCCTGGAAAAAGCAAACACTCATAGGGAATGCAAAATTTCGCAAACCATGTGAAATGATGTCAGCACGAACATGATTACCTTAACGCTTTTACACTCACTATTCGGAAATCAGTGAGTGCTTTTGCCTGAAAAGTTAAGGCCATGACTACAGGGCCCTGAATGGACCCATTTCAATGTCCATTGCTTATATCCTTACAAAACGTAAGCATTATGGTAAAAAGACCACATCCCTGAACGCAGAGTACACATTTTGTTTTCCAATCCACACATTGCAGTACCTCCAGGATTGGTGCACTAGTTCCAAGCTCAGGGAAAACAAAGATAAGAAAACAAGAATAGCGCTTCAGTGGCAAACTCTGTAAAAGTGGCGCTAATGCGTTTAAGTGTGAATAAAATCAATCTGGCCAGTTTGCTAACACTCTGTTTTACTTTATTTAGTTATTTTTCATATGTTTAACCTTTTATTCCTGATGCTGCACTTTGGAATTAAAATGTCAGAAAAATACGATATTTCCAGCAAAAGTGTTTTTCTTTTTTGGATCCATTTCACAGGGGAGCAAATAAACGAAAGGACGAGAAAGAGTGTGAAAACCCCGTCTTGAAGTCACCGTTTTCAGTAAGAGAGGAACTGTTGACAGAAAGAAAGGGAAGAAGGAAAGAGTGGTGGGTGAGGGGGCTGAAGCGGCAGATCATAAGTGGACACTGTCTTTTTCTTCTCTGGGCAAGAAGGAAAAGACAGAGTCCTGTTACTTCTCTGCCGACCCGCCCGTCACAAACACCAGGAACGCTGAGCTTTATTTATAGGAGGTGGCGATTTCTTGCGTCCTGGGATGCATTTTCAAAATAAACAAGCATTTACAATGCAATGGTCTCGGCATTGTTAAAGTTAGAGCTATTGGCATTGCTCATGACACTCTCAAATGCGAGACCTATTGCATTTGCACCCACACACACAAAGCCACCCACACACACATAGCCACCCACACACACAGAGCCACTCTGCATTAAACATAAAATAAGATAAAGCTGGAGACAAGGTCGAGAGCAGACGCACATGACTCCTGTCCTTGGCTCCTGCGCAGCATCACACTCAGAAACTACAGCATCCATCACAGCCCCGGCTCAAACAAACTGCCAAACACTCCCAATGAATGCCTATGTTTTGTTTTGGTAGAGAGAAATTCTATAACGGGTGCTGTGCCACACTGGCCAGCTTTGATGCGCTAGAATGCATCATTTATTGTTAATCCTAGCGCGGACTCTGTCTAGGTTTCAGAGCGCTGTACAGGGTGTTGAATGAGCAGAAAAGCATTGATAATACAGTTCGAGTTTATACTTGTATTAAAGCGCTTCGAAGATTCATTAGGGCTGAATTGACACTTTGTACACATGGCACATATACAGACATATATTTATGAACTCGCAGCTTGTAGTGGGACTGGATCCGTTCGTTTCCCGTTAAGTTGACATTTATTAGGCTGAAGTCCAAGCAGTGCCATTGGACTGTCTTTTACTCTAGGCGCTATTTATTTTACGCATAGGTACAACTCCTACAACTTTTCTACAGCTGTGACCTCCCACCTAGGACCTGGAGAACCAGGTTCAAGTCCCGGTGTCGACTCAACATGCCATGATTCTGGGCAAATCACTTAATCTCCCCATACCCCAAAACACGACTCTTAGCTTGTGGAATGCAAACCGGAGCTCAAGTAAGGCGCTGTAATGCTATTGGGCCGAGTTAGCGCTATATAACAACTGCGAAATATAAATATTCAAAGCTGTTCCTTGTGGTTCCAACCAGTTGCTTGCTATCTATCTGTAAAAACGAGGGAGGGCTCCTACAAGTCCGATCTACGGAGTGATGCGCAGACACACTACGGCGGGACTGACACGCACATGAAACGCTCACAAGGAAAGAGGGGCACACATACGGGGATGACATACACACACATGACGCGACAAGCTCACTGGAAAAATATGTAAAACAAAACACATGAGCTGTGAGAAATCTGCACACGCAGGAACGGGTACAAATAAAGAGGCGCTATACATAGTGAGGGTTTAAAAACCTGTGAACTTCAGGGTGAGGAACACAACAGGCACACGTGGAATGATGAGATGTGATTTTGGCGCAGGTTCAGATGGGAGGGTATATACAGGTCTGCTCTTTGGAAGATATGCACTGGAGTCTAGCGAGTATGTGATGAAACGGGCGGATCTACCAACAAGTTAACCTTACTGAGAGAAGCACTTAATTAACAGTAACATCTCGACGATAATCTGAATATTGCGCGCAGGATCACAAAAGCGGATGTGCAGGCCGAAGCCCGCGAACACGTGGCCGGACATGGGGCAGAAGACAGGAAAGAGCAGATATACAGAGACAGATGCAAAAACAGGCCGGAGGAAGAGGAGCAGATGCAATGTGGCAGGGCAGAGCAGATGCAATGTGGCAGGGCAGAGAAGGAGGCCGACAGATGCACCGGGGGGGCGAGCTAAAGTCGCCCATGTCTAGGGGCAGAAACAGCCGTGCACACGAGAGCGCACTGCGCTGGGGGCTACACAGAGACACTAAAGAGGGGGTTAGATACACGCACTAAGGAGGCACGGGCCCTAACCGTGCACGGAGGGATATAATCACGCATGGTTGTGGACGGCTACGCACGCAAGAGCAGCCCATGTTACCCACGCACACTGGGGAAGCACGTAAGATAGAAATTAGATAAATACAATAAAGCTAGAAGCAGCACATACGGGATACATTAAGAAGTAGGGCACTCTTCCTTGCATGGTGGGGATACAGAGAACAAGTTCGTGTTCAGATATTTGCAGAAAGGAGACACGGCCCCAACTGAAGCACAGAGAGAAAGAAGAAACACAACACGGTATACACGTGCATACATGCAAGCCAAAGAGCTGCACTCTTCCCATGCAGAGGTTATACGGAGGTACATATGAAAAGCCTCTGTGTATTGACACTATGCACCTCAGAAAGAGAATGACGATCCTGCGCATAAAATCAACAAGCACACCACTGCCTTTCTCCGAGGCGAAGCAGAAATGCCTCGGAGAAACGCAGTGTCGTTTTCGGATTCGGGGCGTGTTTTGCTGTTATCTCCTCTTGCCATTGGCTGGAGGAGATAATTAGACTTTCTGCAAAAAACACGCCCCCCGATCCGAAAAGGACGGGGCCTGATCGGAGTGATGGGACCTCTTCTACAATGGCTGGCCAGCATTCAAGAGGCCAGCCAATGGAGAACAGGGGAGAAGAGGGGCGGGTTCAAGCCCCTCTTCTCCAAGTCATTAAATCTCGGATCGAGACTGCGCAAGCGCAGCCTTCGAGCCGAGACCTAAAACGAGGGAGGGCTCCTACAAGTCCGATCTACGGAGTGATGCGCAGACACACTGCGGTGGGACTGACACGCACATGAAACGCTTACAAGGAAAGAGGGGCACACATACGGGGATGACATACACACACATGACGCGACAAGCTCACTGGAAAAATATGTAAAACAAAACACATGAGCTGTGAGAAATCTGCACACGCAGGAACGGGTACAAATAAAGGAGCGCTATACATAGTGAGGGTTTAAAAACCTGTGAACTTCAGGGTGAGGAACACAACAGGCACACGTGGAATGATGAGATGTGATTTTGGCACAGGTTCAGATGGGAGGGTATATACAGGTCTGCTCTTTGGAAGATATGCACTGGAGTCTAGCGAGTATGTGATGAAACGGGCGGATCTACCAACAAGTTAACCTTACTGAGAGAAGCACTTAATTAACAGTAACATCTCGACGATAATCTGAATATTGCGCGCAGGATCACAAAAGCGGATGTGCAGGCCGAAGCCCGCGAACACGTGGCCGGACATGGGGCAGAAGACAGGAAAGAACAGATATACAGAGACAGATGCAAAAACAGGCCGGAGGAAGAGGAGCAGATGCAATGTGGCAGGGCAGAGCAGATGCAATGTGGCAGGGCAGAGAAGGAGGCCGACAGATGCACCGGGGGGCGAGCTAAAGTCGCCCATGTCTAGGGGCAGAAACAGCCGTGCACACGAGAGCGCACTGCGCTGGGGGCTACACACAGACACTAAAGAGGGGGTTAGATACACGCACTAAGGAGGCACGGGCCCTAAACGTACACGGAGGGATATAATCACGCATGGTTGTGGACGGCTACGCACGCAAGAGCAGCCCATGTTACCCACGCACACTTGGGAAGCACATAAGATAGAAATTAGATAAATACAATAAAGCTAGAAGCAACACATACGGGATACATTAAGAAGCAGGGCACTCTTCCTTGCATGGTGGGGATACAGAGAACAAGTTCGTGTTCAGATATTTGCAGAAAGGAGACACAGCCCCAACTGAAGCACAGAGAGAAAGAAGAAACACAACACGGTATACACGTGCATACATGCAAGCCAAAGAGCTGCACTCTTCCCATGCAGAGGTTATACTGAGGTACATATGAAAAGCCTCTGTGTATTGACACTATGCACCTCAGAAAGAGAATGACGATCCTGCGCATAAAATCAACAAGCACACCACTGCCTTTCTCCGAGGCGAAGCAGAAATGCCTCGGAGAAACGCAGTGTCGTTTTCGGATTCGGGGGCGTGTTTTGCTGTTATCTCCTCTTGCCATTGGCTGGAGGAGATAATTAGACTTTCTGCAAAAAACACGCCCCCAGATCCGAAAAGGACGGGGCCTGATCGGAGTGACGGGACCTCTTCTCCAATGGCTGGCCAGCATTGAAGAGGCCAGCCAATGGAGAACAGGGGAGAAGAGGGGCGGGTTCAAGCCCCTCTTCTCCAAGTCATTAAATCTCGGATCGAGACTGCACAAGCGCAGCCTTCGAGCCGAGACCTAAAAAGTAGGGGAATGGAATCCTTGGGATTAAAGAAGTAAGGGCACGTGCCCTGCCGATGCCGCCCACTTCGACCACTGACCTTATCAAGTATGTTTTGCAACTGTCACGGCGCTCAAGAAAAAAGCAGCGTTCGTTTGGTTTTTTACTTACTAGTTTACTTTACTGGTGGCTCTCCCTTTACTAAGAGGCCTGCTGCTGCTTGAAATAACAGTGCCCTCCTCGACGTCGCGCTGAACTGGCGGTGACTCATGAGCTGCGCATGTGCTGGGCATGGAATTTAATTTGAAAAAGAGGTTACACAGGCTTCCTTAGTCCCTTCCCCCACAGGATCAAATACAGCCTAATCGGTGTGCCGCCCAAGACAAATTTGCATGGATATGGAGGATTTTTTATCGACTATCTCAGCACAACAACACTCTTCACCAGGGGACTCGGGACACTGTAACAGTGTTTAAACAGCAAAGCAGTGAGTCAGTCAATTATATTTACTTTGAGATTTGGCTGCACGTGCAATGACTGCAGTCGCATCCACGATGTGAGGTGGCAGTGTAGACCTGGCCCTGATAAATAAGTGCCGGTGCTAAGCACCGGAAAGCACCGGCACAAATGAAGCACTGTGCAAGGGTAAGAGGCGGATCTACACTATTAGGAAAAGAATAATGTCACTAGAACTGGGCATTTACGGCCCCTCCGTTTATAACATAGAACTGCCCGGAGTATTGTGCTTATATCTATATGGCTTTGTTGGCATTTAGAAGTTGTGTGTGGAGGGCTGCTGCCCTGTGGGGTCAAGTGCTAGAAGTTACTGCACAGCTGATGCAGACTTTCAGGATTATTACTTATAGGAACTGTGTCACGCGAGGATCAGTACACTCATTCATTTGTTGTCTGCGAATAACAAGGCAAAGGCAATTGCAAAAACTTCTATGTTTAATATTTAGTATAGCTGCTGACCCAATTCTGAAAAGGGCATTTTAAATGTTATTCTCCTTAGAGTGTAACATTAGTTACTTATAAAAGCAACATGCAAGTGACGTGAATTAAGGTTTTGTTGTGTATTGAAATACTTTAATTTCTAAGAGCATATTTCTGCTGAGCTGCACCGATGATATTGCGTGCTTGAGGATTTCCTAATGGTTACATGAGAGATCCGCCTGAACCTGTTGGCCCCCTTACTCTCTTGGACGTCCTTTTGGCCGCAGAGTCAGAGAAAGGTTGTATAGTGCTGACCAACTCCCATTGATGCCAAAATCCTAGCAGCAGCACTACCCTCTTTTCTAAGGCGGAGATAACATATGGTCCTATAAGGAAAGATGCCCAAATAGCCTAAGAAAAAGAATTAAAACATTGGCAGCCTATAAAATCAGGACACACGACAAAAAAATACACAGCCTATTATTTGGTGATCAGACCTGTGTTTTTGTCACCCACATGTACTGACATAACGGATTGACAGCCATTAAAAGATTATAGCACGGAAAATGAGCATTATACTAAAATCACAGACAATCTGTGTAAGTACTTGGCACTGGCAGTTTTCTCCTTATCGAGTAGCATGGGTAAATTCTAAAAATATTATGCATGGCGAAATTCTGAAAATCTGAGGCAATCCAACGTGATGGTGTTTTGTTGTGCCACGGGTGTTAATATGGTACGGTGGTTATGTTGTGCATTGAGGCTCACTTTGGCAGAGCGGTGTGGTGCCGAGATGAAGCACAGTGCTCGCTCCTCAGACCTGCCAGTGTGAATCCAGTTACAATAGGAAATTAAAACAAGTCGGGTGAAGTGTATCCCTGATTCACTCAAGTTATGTTTTCAAGCTTCAACACTTTGCTTTGTTGAAGTAGTCCTCAAAGGAATATACAAACCGCTACAGCGTAAGGAAACTGTAGTTGGCCGATGCTCCTGATCACAAGACGAAAGTGATGTATTGGGAGCACCTATCAATGAAGATCCACCAAATAAGACAGACACAGGAGCGAACCAGTGGTAATCAGCAGGCGGGATTACACTCCGTATAGGGATTACTACAGGTCTTGCAGACAGCGCATGCACGGTGCCTAGGCTCGACCTAAAAAGAGGTAACGAGCAGTTAAATTACTATTGTACGCACTCCATAAACAGACATAAGCATACAACAAATACAACACTCTGAAAGAAACGGCCAAAACTCTTTTGGAATTCCCTTATATTGTTGTACTTATATTGAATGATGAACCCTTGCCTTGCTAACATAGTATGCTTCCTCAGTGGGTTCCACATCTAGCACAGGGAAGTCTTTGAGAGTTCTATTGTTTTTGCTGGTTGTACACTGTCATAGTTATGGGTGAGTGTAGGAAATCACCTTTTCTTCAAGGTCACCCCAGATGTTTCACATTTGCTGGACCCTATTTTTGTTTGCTGGTTTTCAAAGTCTTTGCATTTTACCTGTGCTAACCAGTAGTAAAGTGCCTGTGCTCCCTCTTTTAACATGGCTGAATTACCTTGCTCCTGATTGGTGTATTTAAGTTTCCTGTAAGTCACTAGTACGTGATGTAACGAGTGCACCCAGTGCCTGGATGTTAAGTGTCACCTGTGTACTGTAGTAGCACCTATTGTGCCATCTACTTGCGTGACAATGGGGAACATGGTTTCAGGCCTACCCTTTAAATTCTGTCTGCTGGAGTTCAAATCTGCAGTATGGACTGTTAAAATAACCCCTTATGAGAGGTAAAATACTCCCTTTTAGATATTAGTAAGTTACCCCATGTATTCTTGTAGCCTGCAAGTTAGGGGGCATAGTATTTAAAGGTGGGGCATGAGGAAAATGAATATCAACAAGTTCCCCAAAAATATTTTAATGGTGGCAGGCCTAGCTGTTTTATGTAGAAAACCTGAGTACTCGGATAGTCTAATACTGTATTTCATGAATGGGACCAGCTAGAAAAATAACTAAACCACCATTTTTAATAGTTGTTAAAAATCCAATTCAATGGTGAAGTCTGATTTTCAGTAACATTTAAAGAAAAGTAATTTGTAGAAAGTTACCCTTTACCTCACTGAATAGTCAGAAGGCTAATAAGCATGACCCTCTGCTAGATCTTAGCCTATGCTCAGACTTGAATATGTGTGAAATAGGTGCCATATGCCTCACAGAATCAAACGATAGGCGCACCTTAATGGGCAGAGATAATGCATGTGAGCTCCATTGAATATGCAGAGTAGGGGCTGTGTGTATCCTTTTTGAAGCTACAGTGTCAAATCCTGCTTGACAGGTCTGTTAGCCACATGTAACACTTGGGGCATATGTGAACAGGATGCCAAGACAATTCTTGTGGATCCCTAGTCCGGTTGCTGAAGGACCCTGCTTTTGTCCTACCAAACTTTGTTCTCTGGGTTTCTTGTGGGTACAGTGTCTACTTCAATCTGTGTTTGTGTGTTAGATGTAGGAGGATGCTTGGATTGCTATGTTACATTCCCTACACACACCGCCAGACCACAGAGTCCAAGTTTAGTGTGGCCGAAGACTTTTGTCATCTTGTAATTGCCCTGGCACATTGCATTTTGGGCCTGTTTGCAGTAAAGGAAGCAACCACTACTAACAAAGTGGGTAGGGTAGGCCCCAGGAGCTTTTACCTCATTGGTTAGGGAGGGGCCAAAAGTGACTCATGCAGACATAAATGTGGCATCCCCAGGCACCCTCTCCAGAACACTCCCTGGCCCAACAGAAGGGCATCTGGAACTGCTGTCCATAACCTGAGAGGAGCTCTGAAGGACTGGGCCTGCTTCCACCTGTACCCAAGACTAAGACGTGGACTCAAAGGGTCAGTTGGTGGTCTCCTATATAGCTACAAGGAGACAGCAAGCTGCAAGAGACCTTTTCCTGGAAGTACCCAGATAACTAGTGGCAAGTGGACCTGGACTGGACCCTGCTCTGTCTGACACCCTGTGAGTCATAAAGTGCCCCTCCTGAGGTCCCGGGGGGCTTTAGATGTGTACGCCTGTGGTGGATTGGGACTTAAAGTACTAAAATCAGAAGGTATAATCTTTGACTAGGACGAACCTGGTTGGTGTATCTGAACCGCTCTCGGTCATGGTTATCTTCAAATTGGACATAGGTCCCCATCTACCTCAACCATTGACTTTCATTAACACTTTGTGCTTCTTGGTGCTATTCCTACCTCAAACTTTAAAAAATCATTTCTCCAGTACCCCTGTATTGGATTTGTGTCATTTTGGTGTCATTTTGTTTTTACATTTTACTCTATTGTTCTAATTCTGTTTGGGTTTTTGATTGCTTTGCATTTTGACTTTATTACTGTTCGGTACTGCATAAATACTTTACACTTTACTTAGTTAAGCATGTCTACTCTGTGCCGTAGCTGCCAGAGGATTGAGCTCAGTTTAAGAGTTCACCTTGGCAAGGGTTCAGGTAGGTAGTCATCCACTCCAAATAATAATGCAATTTGTTACAGTGAGATTATGTCCTTTATGTTGACATTTAAGTTCTCTCATTGTTAAACGGTTAAATCTATGTTGAAATTGTGTGTGTGAGTGAGGTAAAAATATTTTTACTGATGTTTACCTGCCACAAGAGTAAATACAGGAGGGTTGAGCACAGGACCATGCTTATCTTTACTGTTAATACGTTTAAGTGCTTACCTGGCTGGATGCCTTCCTCAGATCCACAGGTATCTCATGTCAATATTGAGAAATAGTCTCTGGTTCCTAGAGCATGTCTGGCAAGTGCATTCCATTGGTTTGTTTTGCATAAGATGGGGAACAGTAGTGCAAATGACCTTTCTTCATGGAGCAAGTACACCTTGTGCAGGAGCAGGGCCAGTTTCCCTCCTTCAGAAGACAGGTACAGCTAGGACAGAAGCAGAGCAAGCTTTCCCCATCAAGCAGCTCAAGCTTTCACCATCAAGCAGCACAAGCTTCCCCTGTCACAGGACAGGCACAAATTGGGCAGCAGTAATGCAAGCTTTGATTCCTTGCAGAAAAGGTACAGCATGACTGTAACAAAGAAAGCTTTGCTTTCTCACAGAAGGAAGCAAGTGCACTGTTCCATTGCCTGCAGGACAGATGCAGAAGGGTTAACAAGTACAAGCTTCCATCGCTTTCAGAACATGTACAGTTAAGACATGAGTGACATGTAGGTTATAGAAAGATCTATAGAGTGGGTGCTTAAAACACTGAGCTGAATGTGTAGGTGGATGAATGAGTGAATATGTGAGTTCTGACATCATTCTTATTTGAAATACCGCATCAGACTCCTGAAAAGCTTGCTTCTGTCACTCTGGGATCTGTTGTTGTCTTCATTCTTTGGTCTTCCACGCACTAAAAAGTATCTGTAACCCAGTATGTCAGTGTTTCTTGGAGGGGCAGACAACAAGCTAAGAAACTATGCTGTAGACTGGCACACAGGTGCCAACCTCTTCAAAGAGATTTTTATTCAAATCTGTTTTTGAATATATAACAAACATCAAAATTCAAACAGGTTTAAGACATACATCCCTGTCGAAAAGCATAAGATTAAAACCACCATCCCTTTGAAATAGCACAGTGCTTCCATAAAAACTTATAAGACCAAACCAATACCTTCCAACTCACCCCCAATTCTGACCAACAGAGATGAGAGAAGGAGCAATGTGTTACCGCCCTTTCACAGGCTATTCTGATACATTTCTCACTTTAGGAAAAGTCAAAGTGAAAGACTCAGTAGTCCAAGAGTTGTATGGGGCTCTGTCGTTGTCAAAGATATTGAATGGCAAGTATCTGGCTATTTTTTGTTAACCCTATGCACGCGCACTGTCCTCTAATCGTTTGGATATTCTGGTCCAGAGAGGAACAGGGGCATGTCTTCAACTTTAAATAAATAAGGGGAGAAACAAACTCCCATCAGGGAGAAGGGGAAAAAAGGGAGGATGCGCTGAAAATACCTTGGTGTTGAGGGGAAACAGGTCCCTCATGAGGGAGAAAGAGGCAAAGCCTTTTCTACTAAGTTGACGGCACTGGAGATTCCCTAAAGTAAGGCTCAAGAGGATCGTCGAATAATTGCAAAGCTCGTAATCGAGGGGGAACAAGTTGGGAATGTTCAATCTTGGAAAAGTAGTGTAGAAGTGGCTGCCAGATGCAGGAGAATTTGGCATCCATGTGATTGAGACGGGCAGTAAGTAGTTCAAGGGCTAAGACATGCCATAAGCGGAGAAACCATGTGGCTACAAGGGGAGCGTGTGATTTCTTCCAAAATAAGGTTATGGACTGCCGGGCAGCTCCTAACATATGTAAAATCAGATGCCAGTCCGTGTATGTCATAGCAGCCATTGTCAAGGGCCTAATGCCTAACAAAGTAACTGTCGGAGAGGAAGGAATAGGGAACCCCAGTACATCCTTAATATGGATAAGAATCTCTTTCCAAAATATTGTGAGTCTCGGGCAAGACCACCATATATGAATAAAGTCACCTCTATCGCCCTGACATCTCCAGCACGTTGGGGGGAAATTTGGGAACATTTGTTGTAAACGGGTTGGGGTAAAGCACCATCGCGTCATGAATTTATATGCCGATTAGCGCTGCAGAGTGCTATGATATACCTTCGGGATGTCCTGCCACAATCGTCCCCAGCTCTCTGGAGGTATGTCGTCACCTAAGTCCGAAGCCCATTGCGTTTGATATGTGTGGGGAGTGGGTTGTTGCGAGCGCTGTCAAACGGTGTAAGTGTGGGAAATCAGACCCTTCGACCCCTCGAATTTGCAGACTAAGGATTCAAAGGCAGTGAGTTGTCTAGTCACGCCTTGGGCGAAGTCCTGGGAGAGTAGCCTGTGACGAATCTGATAATATTGCATCTGAGCCCCCTCTATAAGGTGAAAAGCTTTTTTGCATTGTTCAAAGGTAAGGAGTTTGTTGCCCTGGAGCAGATCTTGAATGACCCGACATTAACCGTCCGACCACTCACTATAAGTTTTAGGTTGCATTGCAGGGGGGAACATGGGATTTCGAACTATAGGTGTGTTAGGGGAAGGGAATGCAGTCAGACCACGAGAGACCGCTTATTTATCCCATATCTCTAGAACTGTTTTCGTGGGGGTGGCTATATAGGCACTACGGGGGCGAGCCCCGCGAGGGAGCCAAGCCATGTTCCACAAGGGTCTACAGGACACCGCTCGGTCCATATGGAACCAATGCTTTTTGCTCTTGCGATTCCGATATGTACCGGAGATGGCAGGTCCATTAGTACTCCAAGAGATTAGGACATGCAAGTCCACCCCGGTCTTGCGGTAGCATCAGAATCTTATTAGAGAAGCGTGTACGAGACCATCCCCCATATAAAATTGGTAAAATCACGTTGAAGAGACAGGATGTCAGAGTGCAGTATAGGAGTGGGAAGAGAGTGCAATAAATATAAGATCTTAGGGAGAAGCAACATTTTTATAGTGTTAATACGACCTAACCATGCCAGAGGAAGGCCTCTCCACCTACGCAATTCTTCCTGAATGGCACCTCTATACCTAGGCCAGTTAGCTGAGGTCCAGGATGAGAGCGAGGGAGTCAAATCTAAGGCCAGATATCGTATCGACTTGACGGACCACTGCAACGGGATCAAGTTTTGCAAATCCTGGACCTGGGAGGCCAGAAAACTAAGATTAAGGGCATGAGACTTAGCGAGATTAAGCCGAAATCCAGACACATCCTCAAATGACTGCAAGAGCACAGCTAACGCTGGAAGGAAAGTAGGCGGGGAGGAGAGGGAGAGGAGGAGGTTGTCAGCGAAGAAGGACATTTTATGGTCATAGCCCCCAATAGTAATGCCCTGAATTGTCTGATTGCGTCGGACGGCGATGGCCAGGGGTTCCAGTACTAGGGCAAATAATAAAGGGGATAGCGCGCAAACCTGCCTGGTGCCGCAAGAGATCGGGATGGGAGCAGTGAGACATCCATTAAGGCGAATGTGAGTAGTGGGCCGCGTATAGTAGGCCATCAATCTAGAGACCATCACAGGGCCCAACCCCACCTTCCGTAGGACCTCTTTAAGGAATCGCCAATCCACCAGATCAAAGGCTTTCTCAGTGTCAAGGGACACTAAGCAAGCAGGTATATTTTTATAGCGTGCTTTTTCCACAAGATGGGCGATCCGGCGAATGTTGTCTGCCCCTTGGCGATGATGAATAAACTCTACCTGGTCAGGGTCAATAAGGCCTGGAAGATGAAGCTCCAGGCGATTCACCAGGATCTTCGTATAGATCTTAGCATCAGTATTTAATAGGGCAATGGGGCGTTACGAGGTAGGCGGGGAGTGGTCTTTTCCTGGGTTTGGGACAAGGACTAACTCCGTTTTAGACATTGTTAGGGTAAGGCCCGAGACGTCTCTGAAACTATTGAAAAGCTGCAGCAAGTGGTCTCGAAGCTGCAGATAAAAAACCCGGTAGAAAGTTACCGGAAGTCCATCAGGACCCGGAGTTTTTCCCAATGGTAGCTGTTTCAGAGCATTCACAATTTCTTCATGTGAGATGGGTTCCTCTATCAGTTTCATATGATGAGAATCAATAGGGTCCCAAGGGCACTACCTCAAGAGAGCAGGGTGTGTCTGCATAAAGTTCCCTATAAAAATTTGAAAGAACCAAGCATTTATCAGACTCCGAAATAGCCCATGTACTATCCGGCCGTTTAAGTTTGGCAACATGTGCTCTCATGGTCCGAGCTCGAAGACGTCTCGCCAGGCATGCCCCAACCTTGTCCCCCCATGTAGAATTTCTGTTTAAGGGCAAGCGCAAGGCTCTCTGCCTTATTAGTATGATGTAAATGCAGTTGACCCCCATAGCTCAGCGAGTAGTCATTTATTATGGAGAGATGGTCGTAAGTGATCTTTCCATTCTAAAGCTTTAATGTACGCAGAGAGAGAGGTCTCCAGCAAACGGGATTCACGGGTTCTGGCTATTGATATAGAGGAAATAACACCCCGGATGGTGGCCTTAAAAGCGTCCCACCGGAAAGCTTCGGACGTATCAGTAAGTTCAATTACTACAAAGAAGGCCTCAATCTCCCTTTGAACATCTGCCACATTAACAGGATCCCGTAGGACGTGAGGAGGCAATCTCCATCTAGGTAGGGTGTCTCTATGAGGGTCGGGGGGTTGTAAAGATAACGAGACATGCGCATGATCCGATAAAGAGATATCAGATATCCCCGCGCCGACTAGTGCATGCAGTAGATGTAGAGAGATAAAGTAATAATCAATGCGAGAGTACAATCGGTGTGCGTGAGAAAAGAAAGAGAAGTCCTTGGAGTCAGGGTGCAAAAGTCTCCATGTATCAACTAATCCCAAGTCCGTAATGGTGTTTTTTTAGAGTTGCATGCATATCCCCAGCGCTTTGATATGCTTGCGCCGTGCGATCCCAGTCTAGGTTCCATATCAAATTAAAGTTCCCCCTGAGAATTATCGGCGTTGTGACTGCGTGTAAGAGGTTGCTAAGGTGTAAGTGTAGAAATACATCCTGATTTTGATTGGGGGCATATATGTTTACGAGGGTCAGAGATAGCCTACCCCATGGCATTTGGACTTATAAGAACCTCCCGTCATTATCTATCGTAGCTTTAGGAGACATCGCATTCCAGCCAGCTTTAAAGAGAATGGCTACTTCTCCAGTTTTAGAAGAGGAACAAGCCCAGTATTAAGATGAGTGTCGGAGGAAAGCAAATGTGTCTCTTGCAGGAAAATGACATCAGGGTCTTGTTGGATTAGGTATCGCCAAATTTGATGTCTCTTATTGGTAGAGTTAAGCCCTTTTACATTTAGCGAGAGAAACTAAATAGGGTTGGTCATACTAAGTCTAAAAAGGTGATTCGGCCGCAACAGCCTTTACAGCAACATTATGGGTGTACATTCTCCCCCCCCATAACAGAGTAGCTTGGCCGAATGCCCATCAGAAGCTATTAAACAGGCAAAGTACCTCCCAGCAATCCCCCAAGAACCAAGATTGAATTCCTCCAGATCCCATCTCCCCAGCAGCAGCGCAGAGAAAGGGGACAAAGGAATAGAATAAAAAGGAAGGCAAAAAACTCAACAACAGGTGGCCAACAGGGCCATGTAGTATCAGAGTCTATCAGGAGCAGCCCAACGTCTATAAGACGGGCCATTCAGGAAAAGTCACTCACCAAAGGGACCCTGAGAGAGGGGGGTGGCAGGCGCAAAGATGTTCGTAGGTCTCCGCTTCCAGAGGCCTGTGGCAATACAGAATGAGCAAAAGATTCACCCTCGACCGGATTATCACCAAGGAGCCAGAGCCAAGTCTAGCGATAGTAGTGTCCAAAGGCTCTCCCACATAGTGAGTGAGTTCAGGGGATAGATTTGGGCTCTCGCAGTGGTTCAGCCCTCGTCCGGGCACAGGTGGAGCTGGTACGGTTGTATACAAAGTTTGTGTCAAATGTTCTCAATGTCTGAGCGCAAAAATTAGCTGTGAAAAATGTAAGAGATTGGACGCACCCAGGGTGACTTAGTCCTTATGATCTGGTGATCGAGATTGTGAAGAAGAGTCGCTCAGGGATCGAATGTGGCTGATGATTTCCTGTTTGGCCTGTGAAGCTTCCCGCTCCTGAAGGTGTCGCTTGTAGTTAGGCGGCAGGACAGTAGACCATTCTGGATGTAGAGATCCACTCGGGCGCCCTCTAGGAGTTGGCAGGTCATCCCCCTCAGGTTCCAGCGAGAGCTGTAAGAGCTGTTTTGCTTCTCTCAATGAACGAAAAGCACACTGCTTACCCTCGCAGGTAAACATCAGAGCAAAGTGTTGGCCCCACTGGTATTTAATATTGTCTTTGAGCTTGTCCGTAAATGATTTGAAGTATTTCCTCCTTCGGAGCGTAGCCGGTGCTAGCTCTTGAAAGATCTGGATAGAAAGACCATTGTAAGAAAGAGCCTTGACCCCCTTGATCTTTTTCAGAATAGCTTCTTTGTTGGCGAAGAAGTGAACCCGTGTAAGTATGTCTGGGATGAAGTCAGGTCGATTGCGAGGGCCTGGGACACGATGGGCTCTATCAAGCATATGGGGAGAAGCTTCTTCATTCTCCCTAACGGCCTGCAGGAGATCTGCCGTGTAGGCCATGATGTCCTTAACTTCCGCCCTCAAGGGGACTCCTCTAATACGCAGGTTGTTTCGCCTACTGCGATTTTCAAGGTCCTCATTCATCAGCTGTAGATTAATGTTTTGATCCTCCAGTTCCTCCATCTTTCTCCATCTGCTCTCTTTGTCTTCCGATATAGCGTCCATGGTGTGCTCAATGTCATCCACCCTTCCACCAATCTCCGTGACCTTCCACCGGATATCCTGCAACCCAGCTTTTAAGTCTTGCTAAGGGATCCAATTTCATCTTTAATCTCTTGGAGGAATGACACCATGAATGCCTGAGTAATTGGCATTTCCGAGCCAGCCTTTTCTGGTGCAGTGACTAAAAGGACAGGGGTGTCCTGTATCTGTACATTAGTTTTAGACCATAGCGACATTACCGGGTTGTCTTGGGACGAGGCAGAATCTGAGTCTTTATTGGCTTTATTTTTAGGAGGCATGGCTAAATAGAAACCCGTGTCAGCTCCCCAGGTAGTCAAGATGAGTCTTCCCCCAGATTTCGGAAAAATGACAGTGAGTAGTAGAGCAAAACCAGTTATATCTCCAGTTACAAAAGTCGGCCCCAACTGCAAACCAATAGAGTGACAGTGGGGTTTGGATGGGACCACCGACCCATCAGTTCCCAACAAGGCCTCGCTTAAGGGCAGTTACCCAATACCCGGCGGAATCGTCCACTTTGCAATGCCTCAGGCTGTTTCATCAGTATTCAGCCAATCCCTCTGGAGCACTGCTTCTGAACCAGTTTGCGCCGCTACCCCACTATATTTACAGCTTGCTTAGTGGGTCCGTGGATACCGGGCGAGGCCGGTTAGAAGACCATAATTTGCAACCTTCTGCTCACATCCAGAGCCCTGGGTAAATTCTGTTGGGGGTTAGGCTCAAAATGCGGCTCTCCACAAATAGGCCCAGCAGTGACAGGCCGTTTAAAACTCTCCCACCTCCACCAGCTCTCGCTGCAAGTCTCAGGGCCGAAAGGAACAACAGGAAGCACCGTCTGTCCGCAGAACTCCCGTCGATCCACTCCCAGTCAAGCGAGGCCCCCAGCACCAGCCAGGATGCGAAAATGGATCCCAGCAACCAAGCAGCAGGAAGTGTGGCCGTCTCAGACCCAAGCCCTACGAGGAGCGGTTCCAGGGGAGAGGGAGACAGTGGTGTTGGTGTTGATGGCACAGTGTGGGGAGCTAATCCATCCACGTCTCACCCCCCCGGTAAAGGCAGTGGCAGGCCCAGTTGTACGTCAACACCTCCTGCGCCAGAACTCCGGGGATGCGCAGTCTATCTTGCTGCCGGAGTGTCCTAGTCTCAACATGCAGCGACACGGGGGGCATTTGATACAGTCTTCGGGGGGGTCAGGTTCTCCCCAGGATGCAGGGCCTGTCTTGCGTTCCAGCCGCCACCACTGCCAGTCCCACTGCTGCGGCCCGCCAAGAACGCCGCAATAGAACTTCTATTCCAAGATGGCGGCGGTAGGACGCTTCGCAGGCAGATCGTGGAGAACAAGGCCCCCGATTACAGTGGGCAGCTCCTTCAGTCTCAAAAGCGCTGCCAGTCAAGGCGCACATCAAAATTCACTGCACCACTGCTCCGGGGATCCGCAGCGCCACCCGCTGCTGCAGCAGGGCCGGCCCAGGGTGTAGCGTTGCGGGAGTCCCGGGTGTCCACGAATCGTGGCTCCGCTCCTGGGCCCCTCTGCACCTCATTAGCAGCCGCGACCTCCAAGCCAAGAGCTGCGGCTCGACGAGGTCACCACAACGGCACCCTCAATCCAAGATGGCGGCGGGGAAGCTCGCCGGAGAGGGGTCGTGGAATTCAAAGCCCCGAGCACAGCGGAGCTTCTTTTCCAGATCCGGAAGCTCCTCCGCCCTCTCCTCCATCAAGCGAGTCACCCAGCGCCGGTCAGCAGACCCAGTGGTTGGGATTAACTGCTTTAACAGGACGCAATGGAGCGGAGACCCAGCTTCACTCTTCTCACTCCATTCGCGTCTTGGCGACGCCCCTTGAGGAGGTTGTGGATGCTCATGCACTAGGCGCTGTGCAGTCCTAGCCTCAGTGCTGGATCTGTTCAAACTGACGAGGGCTGCTACTGTTCTGTATATCAGTACTTACATAAAGGCTGAATATTCTTAATAAACACATATAAGCAATAAGGGAGGAATGGAGACTTGCATCAATTGCATGTCCATAGTCTTGGAAACCACTTTCTCTGATGCTGGAACTGTTGGCTTTAAACAGAAGCACATGAAGTTGCTAGTATTGGCCTAATTTGCTGATCGAACAACGTCCACCAGTGTCTTTGTTTAAGAAAATGCAGAGGGGTCATAACCACTTCAGGTTTATGGCCTGCGACCAGAAGTGTTGTTCATGATTTAATACCCAGTCTCCTCCTGTGGTGGGGTTGTGGGGGTCAGCTATATGTTTATATCTATATTGCATGAGCGAGGTAATACCACCCAGATTTCCTTGATCTGAATTTTTAGTTTATTATAAGGTCTTATGTTCTAACTGCAACACTAAAATGAACCCTTTTCTGAAGAACAAAGCACCTATTGGACATATTCAGTGTCCTACATCAGAGAATGCTCTGAAAGATGTTAGCCATAAATTCAATCTTAGCTTTCATGAAATGCTTTAAAGTGAGAGTTCCATGTAAAGTTCAGTTCATTAACAACATCAGTATAATTGTTACATAATTATTAACATGTATGATTTAGTGGGGTCACAGGTTTACACAATTATAGGACCGACCTGTAGTTTTTCACTCCAAAATGTATTCCTGGGGAATCAAGACTGGCTGTGATCCCATCTTTGTACGAATTAATTGTTTTATAGATAACCCTTTTAAAAAACTACAAAAATATCACCACTAATGTTGGAAGTTCTGCACTGGGTTCCAAGATTTTTACAATTTCCTCGTTCCTAGACCCAGCACTCTGGGACAAGGCTTGCAGCTTTTTCTGATCTACCTTTGATGTTCCAAGATGGCCTGATATCCTCCAGCCTCCTAAATATAGACGTCTTGGGAAGGCTCTGGTACAGTCCTCTGGATTCAAGAGCAGACTAAGAAACAGCAGCAAAGGAATAAGAGTCCCCTTTGGTAACTTAAAAAGGTTAAGATACAAAGGCTTACTCTGTTCAATTCTGTATTACTAACATCTGAAGAACATTGGGCCTGCATACTTGTTGGACAACCATGGCAGCCTTCTGAAAAGGGGGAAGCACTGAACTCCAAGCATAGATCATTCCTGTTGGACAGCACCAGCCCCCTCTGCATCAATCCTCCAGCTGAAGAAATTTGGAAGTTGAGCTGAAAGGGAGAGACCGATATAAATGCATTTGCAATCGGCATCATATCTTCTGACGAAGGAACTTCTCTAGATTCAAGTTCAAGAAAATGTTATTGATAGGTGCAAAGGTGTCTATGAAAAATACCAAATAGTAACCTCATAAAAAATTGTTCAACATATACCATATGAAGAATGTACGGAACGATACCATGAGTAACAGCATATAAAATGATAAGCAAAGCAAGGAAAGATACATCTTAAATAAAATATGAAAAATATCAGGAACATTTAGAGAGTCAGGGGGGTTTAAGAACTTCTTGTTGGGAAGGACATAACTGAGAGGAATTCTTGGCACATATATCAAGAAATGCTGTAACAGGCGACCATAAATTCAAGCGTTTCGTTGCCAATGTTATGGGATACACAAAAGCCGTGTTAAACCTATGATTATGGCAAACAGCGTACCACCAAGCCCTATAAGAAATTTTTGTAAAGTCCTTCCAATTAATGGTAATTTGTTGAAAAGCTACTGCTAATAACAGGTCAATAATTTTAACATTGAGTGTCGCGTTTTCCCAAACAGGTGAAAGACTTCCCAAGAAAATATTAATAAAAGAAAAAGGAAACTTAGTATCAAAAATGTGGTTGATCTGAGTCCATACTTGCTTCCAAAAGTTGCATACAGATGTACAGGAGAACAACATGTGAAACAAGTCAGCGTGTGGGGAGGAGCATGTCCAACAGACATCCAGCACTTGCGAGAACTTCTTACTTAAAGCATATGGTGATAATAAAAGTCTATTATATATAAAAAAACAAAGTTTGTGTTGTATTTGCTGCCCTGGAGGACTTGCGCAGTTTGATCCATAAATTTTTCCAGAAAGGAACTGGCCAGGAACTCTGAAGAAAATACTCCCAGGCTTCTTCTATTGTAGATTTCTGTCTATTCATATCATTATCCTGTAGAAAACTATAAATATGGGAGGCTTTGGGCAATTTTGCTAAGAGAGTGTGCAGGTGTGGGAGAGAAATCCGGCTATCGGGATTGAGAGGAGTATTTGGTATTTGGACATATATAGACATCACTGCTTCCTTTAAGAGGTTATACTTAGTGATAAATGAAGCAGGTAAGCGGAACAATTGTTTAAGCGAGGGAAAGGTCAAAAAGACTGAGTTGGAAAATAGTCGATGAACCCAAATTAATCCCTTTTGTCTCCATGCCTTCCAATAAAAAGGTTTGTTATTGATACGTAAAAAATTATTATGCCATATGGTCGAATTAAGGAAGGAATCTGTGGAATTATGTGTAGGAGGAGTGGTTACGTGAAGTAGTTTAGAAGTCAACTTTATTATAGGGGTGGATAGGGATGGAGGTTTGTGTGAAAACGAAAGATATTCTTGAAAAGAAAAGGGGGATATAAAAAGTTGCTCAACTGAGATCCATAAGGGGCATTCGCTTGCTTGTGCACGTAGCCAGAAAGAAGCCTGGCGTAGAAGGAATGCCTTCTGATAGGTTTGGAAGTCAGGGAAATTAACTCCACCCTCAGTTTTGGGGCGAGTTAGCCTCCTCAGGGACATTCTGGGTTTCTTATTGTTCCATAAAAAAGAGGAGAGAATAGAATTAATCCGCCTGAAAGCTTTAAAAGGAATAGGAACTGGTATATTAGAAATAGTATATAAAACTATAGGTGATAGCATCATCTTAATGGTATCCAAGCGCCCCCACCAGGACAAGTATAGGGGATGCCATTTAGCCGTGAGGTCGGAGATCTTTTGAATGCATTTATTCATACATAAAGACACTGTTTCAGAAACATGGGGTGTGATATGTAGTCCCAGATATTTAATGTGGTTTGGACTCCAGGTAAAATTAGAAGAACTAAACTCCGATTTAAATGTATACTTGGTTAAGGGCAAAATTTCGCAGTTGTCATTATTTAATTTGTAGCCAGAGATAAGGGAATAGGCCTGAACCTCCGATATAAAGGCGGAAAGAGAATCACTAGAATTGGAGAGAAAAAGTAGGATATCATCCGCATACGCAGCAAGTTTAATATGGCAATTTGATAAGTGAAAACCATGTAAATTCGAATTTTGGCGTAATTTGGAGAGAAAAGGTTCCAGTGCTAAGTTAAATAAAAAGGGGGATAGAGGGCAACCCTGACGGACTCCTCTGACCAAATCAAAGAAAGAAGAGATAAGGCCGTTAGCATAAACTGCAGCACGAGGATTAGAGTAAAGAAGGAAAATCAGGGATATAAATTTAGGACCAAAGCCAAACCATCTGAGGGTATAGAACAAGTAAGACCACTCAACTCTATCAAACGCTTTCTCCGCATCCAATGCAATTGCCGCTAAAGAATGTTTCAAGCGGTGGGATTTGGAAAGCACATCAAAGAGAAGTCGTGTGTTATCTGTGATAAATCGGCCTTTAACAAAGCCGGATTTTTCCTTCCCCAGCAACTGCGGTAAATAGGAGTCCAGACGGAGAGCTAATACTTTGGAATTTTTTTTATAATCAATATTAACCAAGGAGATGGGCCTATAATTTTTACAATATCTAGAGTCCTTACCATCTTTGGGGATGAGGCAAATATGAGCCTCCGAGAAGGAACCTGAGGATCCATTCAACAAGATAAAAGAGTCCAATAATGAATGTAGTTTGGGCAAAAGGAGTTTGGAGAAGTGGAGATAAAATTCAACGGTAAAGCCATCTGGGCCAGGTGCTTTATCTTTGCTAAGATGTTGTAACGCCATTAGGAGTTCGTGCTGTGTAAGATCTAACTTCAGAGGGGATAAAATAGAAGAAGAAAGCGGGGATTTGGGAATGTTAAAGAAAACATTTGAAAGGGATTGATCCGTGGGCTGTACTTCAGACGAATATAAAGTTTTGTAAAAAAGGGAAAATTCACGTAAAATGTCCACATCTTTAAATTTTAGATCTGAGTGTGCATCCTAAATCGATTCTATGTTTGACTTGTTTTGCCTAATTTTTAATTGGCTAATATTCTCCCTGCTTTATTTTTGACACCATAAAACTTAGCACTAGATTTTAATAAATATAAGGAAGCGTCCTCAGTAGACTTTTTGTTAAATTGCAATTTAGCATGTTAAACAATCTTTTGAGTGAGATGTGTAATAAGCATGCTCTAGTCTTTTAATGTCCTGAAGGAGATGTTGGGTGTGTGTATGTGCCAATTTGCGTTTCTTGGCTACAAAAGCAATGATAAAGTCCCGTGCAGCGGCTTTAAAGGCGTCCCATACAATAGAAAAATGCATAGACTCGTTCTGGTTAATTAAAAAAAATTCAGTAAAAAAAACTAGTGAATGAAGCAGTGAACTCTGGATTTAAGAGGAGTGCGTTATTAAAGCGCCACCGTCAAGGGAGTGAGGATTTGGGTAAAATATCAACACCAATCAAGACAGGAGCGTGATCTGAAAGCAGAATAGGACCAATGTCTGCATATGAAAGAGTTTGAGAAATGTTATGGGAAACAAAAAAATAATCAATTCTTGATTGAGTATGATGGGCAGAGGAATAAAAAGTGTATTCTCTGGTAACTGGATTGCATATGCGCCAAGCATCTAGAAGCTTGTGTTGCGCAATAGTGTGAACAAAAGATTTATGAGGTTTGTTTGGAGTTTCTATCTACAAAGGGGTCCAATACCTGATTACAGTCACCTTCTAAAATAAAATTATCGGGGGGCGTGGCCAAGTAAGATGGCTGACTGGTAGTGCACCGAGTCAGCTCCGGCCCCACGGACTCCTGTGAGCGGCTAAACGGGGGCTCTGGACTGGCGCTCTTGGGGGAAAACACCCGCGGGACACCTGTGGAGGCGAATGGACCGGCGGCGAGGATGAGGCGGCTCCGGAGCGGCTAGGAAACGAGCACTGACCCGGGAGCGGTGATCAAGCAAAATGGCGGCGGAAGGCCACGATCGCTCGCCGAACGGCGGTTCCCCGGACTCGGGAGAGTGACCGGAGGCTGGTCGCAGTGACCGCGCAACGGGAGGGTCCGCTGCGGCTGGAGAGAGGCTGAACCGGATTCTGCCGGCGCCGGTGAGCGGGACATCACAAGGGGACACCTCACCGTGGGACGCGCATGAGGAGGCGGAGATTGCGGCCATCACGGAGCCCATGAGGAAGGGCGGAGGGCCAACAGGAGATAAGTGGTCCGCCCGGACGGAGACCGAGACAGGCTGGAGGGAGCAGGGGCACAGGGGGCAATCACCGCGCGCCCGGGAGAGAGACGATGCCTGACTCCAAGATGGCGGCCAAGAAAGACACCTGCCGGCGCCGGGACCGGGGGAGCCTCCGCAGCACTGGTTCTCTGGCACGCTAGATGGGAAGGACGCTGTGGAATATAGGTGCAGGTTGGCGCTGGTGAGGACTCTCTGAGGCACAGCACGTGGGCTTGGCTGAGTACCTGAGGCGGCGAGCGGAGCCGAGTCGGTCCCTACTCTGGTTTCCGGGGTCCCAGTGGCTGAGCGGTGGTGGTCGGACGCGACAAGACCATAGAACCGGTGGAGGCGACGTCGTGTGGCACGGAGGGGACGGTCTGATGGGGAGGTCGTCCCGTGCGCCCCCGACAAAAAAGGCGCCGAAGCCTCAGGAAAACCGCGTGGCGAAGTACTTCCAGGCGCTCTCCAGCACTGCGGACGAGGGAGGTCCAGGCGGAGGGGAAAGCATGGCCTTGACGAAGGATGACCTGGTGGCTACGCTCCGGGACTTCAAGAGGGATTTATGTGGTGAACTTAAAAGGGACCTCCACGCCAGCCTGGACCAATTGCATGGGGACCTGACGGAGAAGCTTGGTGATCTGCGCAGTGATGTGGACGCCGTGGGGTCGCGAATCCTGGAGGTGGAGGAGAAGGTGCAATCCCTGGAGAGTACAGCTCAGGCTTCCCGTTCGGAGTGCGCGGAGCTTCGCGCTCAGCTGGCGCAATCTGCTCTGAAGCTGGAGGACTTGGAGGATCGTTCCCGGAGGGAGAATATACGGGTGAGAGACTTGGAAGAAGGCGCAGAGGGTCCGGACCTGGAGGCGTTTATTATAGGCCTCTTTGGAGAGGTGGTGAACAAGCCAGACCTAAACATAAAAGTGGACCGGGTGCACAGGGTCGGACCACCGGTTCACGGCGAACGCCGGAGACCTAGGGATGTCCTAGCAAAGCTACACGCCTTCCCAGTCAAGGAGGCCATCCTGGAAGCGGCCAGGAAGAAGAAGGAAGTCTCGTTCCAGGGTCACAGTTGCTCTCTTTACCAGGACTTGTCGCAGGCCACCCTTGTTCGGAGGCAGCAGCTCCGCCCAGTGACCAGCAAACTCAGAGAGGACAATGTGCGCTATCGTTGGACCTATCCCTTTGGGCTCAGCTTCGAATGGCAAAATAAACGACACCACATCACAGACTTGGGAGATGGGCTGCGTATCCTGGGCCTCCCGACGGAACCGGAGGAAGGAGGCGGCCCGGGGCCATCCGGAACAATGGCAGTCGGCTCTCAGGGGGGGGCAGTGGCGCAGGGCGCAACGCCAGCGAGGAGGGCCTCACCGTGAGTAGTGGTCGCGAGCTGGAAGAACGGGATTCTCCGGGATGCAGTTCAAGAACGACCGCGGGTGGTCCTCCGGCCGGGAGGGACCCGGGAGCCCGAGCGGCGAAGCCAGGTGGCTGGTGATGAGTCTGTGAAGGCCCAGCGGAGGGATGCGGCAGTCTCCACAGAGACACTGAGGTTACATGGACACTGAGGTTTTTGTTTTTCTCTATGAGCCCTTTGTCTGGCTCACATGTTGTTGATGCTCTGCCGGTTGCGGAGCAAGTTGATGAGGTTAGGAGTTCGATGGGGCGGGGTCTTGGTTACTTTCCCTGGAACTACCCCAGGCATGAGGGGTTCCATGGCTGGGTGCTTGTGGTGGGGGGGTGCGGGAGGGGGGGGGGGGGGGGATGTGGGTTGGTCTGGGCGGGGGGGGAGGGTGACAGGGGTAGGCTGCAACGAAGACATGGAGAGGGACCGGGGAGGGACAGCGAGATATTAGAAGGGGGACCCGGGAGGGGGAGGAGGACAGGCGCTGAGGTCTGGCATCGGCGGATCCCACAAAACGGGGCGGAGAGGGGGGTCTACACGCACTTAAGATGGTGACATGGGCTACATGGAACGTGAAGGGCCTGAACTCGCCCCAGAAGACAGCAGGTCCTGAAGTACATTGTGGATAGGCAGGTCAAGGTAGTTGCTCTGCAGGAAACACACCTTACAAGGGAGGATGTGGGTAGGCTCAAGCATAGGGCATTCCCGCAGATTTTTCACTCAGCGGCCACCACCAAACATAATGGAGTGGCGATATTGTTCCACAGCTCGATGCCCTTCCAAGTAGTGGATTCACAGAGAGACAAGGAGGGGAGGTGGCTCATGCTCAAGGGGCGGCTTCGGGGCCAACTATGCACCATTGCGGTCGTGTATGCTCCGAACACGGGCCAGGCGGTGTTCACAGCCCGCATGTTGGGGTCCCTGGGCGGATTCGCGGAGGGCCCCATCATTCTGCTAGGGGACTTTAACTGCCTGTGGGATGGTGTCCTGGACGGCTCTCACGTTGCGGGGGCCAGATCATCAGTGTTTTCCAAGCGAGTCAAGGACCGCTTCGATTCCCTTGGTCTGCGGGATGGGTGGCGGGCTCTCCACGAGACGGCAAAAGACTACACTTTCTATTCCCATGTTCACCGGACTTACACTCGAATAGATTACATCTTCATTAGTCAGGCATTAGTGGGGAAGGCGACAGGGGCGCAGATCCTCCCCATTTCGGTCTCAGACCACGGGATGGTCCTATTGGAGCTTCAGTGGGGGGCGCGGGGTCGTGGCAGATGGTACTTTCCGGGGGCCCTCCTGCGAGACCAAGTGCGGAGGGTGGAGCTGACCGAGGCCATAGGGGAGTATTTCCAGGACAACCCGCCTGAAGACACCTCACATCAGAATACGTGGGACGCATTCAAGGCGGTGATGAGAGGCAAATGCATCCAACTACAGGTGTCGCTGCGGCGACAACAAGCATTGGAACGGGAGACACTGGAGGAGGAACTTAGGGGGTTAGAGGGCAGACATAAAGATAAACCCACTCGCGACCTGCAACGACAACTCACGGCGGTGAGGGGTAAATTGCGGGCGATTTATAGCGCCAGGGCGGAATATACCTTGCTGAGGCTGCGCCGCGCGGGGTATGAACAGGGGGACAAGGTGGGTTCTCAGTTGGCTCGAAAGCTTCGCATTCAGCGGGCAAAATCCTATGTGGAAGGCATTCGGGTAGGGCCAGACCGAGTCACACACGAGGAGGCAGCGAAGACCAGAGCCTTTAGGGATTTCTATGGTGAGCTGTATGAGGGGAGCACGCTGGCGCACGATGCGCAAACGGCATATCTCGATGGGGTGGAGTGCCCCCAGCTATCAGCGCTGGACCGGGAACGGCTGGACGAACCTATTTCCGTGGAGGAAGTGCGGAATGCCATAAAGCGTCTCAAGCTCCACAAGGCACCTGGGCCCGACGGCTATACCGCCCACTTTTATAAACACTTTGTAGACGAGCTCGCCCCGCATCTGACGGCTCTGTTTCGGGCGGTGGCGAAGGAGGCGAGAGTGTCCAAGTCAATGGCAGAGGCGGTGATTACGGTCCTGCCCAAACCGGGCAAGGACCCGCTGGTGTGTGCATCATACCGCCCCATAGCACTTCTGAACCTAGATGCCAAGCTCTACTCCATGATCCTAGCTAGCCGCCTGGATGAACTGCTGCCTCGATTGATCCACCCAGACCAATCGGGCTTCATTAAAGGGCGCCAGACGTACCATCCACCTTATCGAGAAATCATCCAGATTTAAGATTCCAGCGGTGCTAGTCAGATTGGACGCTGAAAAAGCGTTCGACCGCGTGGATTGGCCCTTCCTCTTCTTGACCTTGCAAAAATTTGGGTTCGGGGATGCTTTCATGGAGATGGTGCGAGCTAACTACAGCCATCCCTCCGCGAGAGTGGTGGTCAACGGGACACCTTCCGAGCCCTTCCAGCTGACTAGAGGTACTAGACAGGGGTGCCCGTTGTCCCCTCTGCTTTTCGCCCTCAGCATTGAGCCACTGGCCATTCGGGTGAGGGAGAATGCTTCCATTAAAGGGATCCGATTTGGAGGGGAAGACCACAAAATCTCCCTCTTCGCGGATGATATTCTGCTGACTCTGGGGGAGCCACATGTCTCACTGCCCGCGGTGCAGGGGGAATTGAGGGACTTTGAGAGAGTGGCAGGGTTCAAGGTCAACATGACCAAATCCTACATACTCAATCTCACACTCTCGAGAGCGGAGGTGGCCTTGCTCAAATCCCAGACGACGCTCTCATGGGCCCAACACTCGCTACAATATCTAGGGGTGCAGCTGACATCGACGGTTTCGGGACTGTATGGGGCCAACTACACCACAGTTTTGCCACACTTGCGGCAGGAGTTACGGCGGTGGACGCCCTTGTACATATCTTGGTTGGGGCGAATCAATGCGGTGAAGATGATGGTGCTGCCCCGGGTCCTTTACTTGTTTCAGGCCTTGCCGATCCCGCTGGAGAAGGCATTTCTGCCGCAGCTGAAGACGTTGATCACTCAGTTTATCTGGCAAGGAGGGAGGGCCCGGCTCCCCTTCACGGTGCTTCGGAAACACAGGGCGGATGGAGGGATGGGGCTGCCGGACTTTGAGCTATACTATCAAGCGGCCCAATTGCGGGTCGTGTTGGAATGGACGGTACGGGAATCAGAGAAGCATTGGCTTCATATGGACCGCGCGATAGCCGGCAGATCCATCTGGGATCTGCTGTGGAAGCCGAGGAGAGATAGACCGCCGAATGCATATCTTAGCACGCCAACGCGCACGACATTGGAGGTTTGGGATAGGGTCACGCGGAGGGAGGGGTGGACGACATTCCCTTCACCATACACCCCGATACACTTTAATCCGGCCTTCGCCCCAGCCAGAGAGGAGGGTCCCTTTGATGGGTGGCGAGAGGGAGGGTGTCTAAAGCTGGCGGACCTATTCGACAAGGGGGCGTTCCGCTCGTTTCAGAACTGTAAGAGTGAATTTGGGGTCCCCAACAGTGAGCAGTTCCATTATTTGCAGCTCAAACACTGGGCCACGGCGCCACCGTTCAGGGAGGCGGGCTGCCGGAGCCTTACGGATATGGAGAAACTGGTTTTGTCGCGGGCGGGCTCGATGAAGGGGGCAATCTCGTCTCTCTATGGGATGCTGCTGACTACACTACACACACCCAGGCCCAGGCATATGGAATTCTGGGAGCAACTCCTGGGGAGAGAGGTAACTGAAGCTGAGTGGAGGGGCTTGTGGCGGGACATTCCCAGGCATAACTTGTCGGTAGGTTTACGGGAGGCTCACTATAAGACCATCTTTGATTGGTACCTATACCCCACAAAATTGGCTAGGATCTTCCCGGGGACTTCTGCACTCTGCTGGCGGGGATGTGGTCTCCTCGGGGATTTCAAACATATCTGGTGGGACTGCCCTAGTATTCAACCTTTCTGGGCAGAAATTTTAGCGCAGATTAAAGAGATTTTGGGCTTTGAACCCCCCGGGGACCTTGCTCATGTCATCCTGGGTCTTCGGGGAGAGGACTGGGAGGGGGTGTCCAGAGGGGATAAAGCTATATGGTGGCTCTGCGTGGGGGCAGCTAAGCTCACGGTGGCAGCGGCGTGGAAGAAACAGGCTGCTCCCGCTCTGTCACTGTGGCACGCCCGCCTGTGGCGCCTGCTCTCGATGGAGCGCTTGGCGATGTGCTTTAGGGATGATCCCACAGCCTTTGAGGAGTCTTGGGGCTCGTTGCTGACCTACTTATCTAGGGGCCTCCCGGCAGCCGTCATCCCGCCCGCGTGGAGGACGATGCGTATCTTCAGGACCTGGCACTCCACAGACTGAAACTGTTTCCCCTTCTTTTTCGGACGCTTTGCAGCTGCCTCTGGGGGGGGGGTGGTGGGAGGGGGGTAGTGGGGGGGGTGGGGGGTGGGACGGGGTACCAGAGGAGTCTGAGGAGGGGTTCCCCTGGACCGCACATGGAGCATCTGAACCACCTATGGGGCATTCAGTAGATACCTATGGCCGGGGGACGCCCGGCAGTTACTTGTTATTGTATGACTACACATGTGCAATGATACTCTTGTTCTGAAAATCAATAAAAATGATTGCTATAAAAAATAAAATTATCTTCCATAAAAAGTGAAATGTTTTTAGCCAATATAGGCCAAAAAGAAGGTTCACCACCTGTAGGGGCATAAACATTAAAAAGGTAGACAGGAACATCCTTTAGTAATAATTTAACATTTAGTCTCCTACCATCTGTATCGGAATGATGCGACACATATGAAAATGGCAGTGATTTACGACACAATATCAGTACACCATTTCGTTTACCATCGCCTGGAGAACAGAAAACATCCCCCACCCAACCCTTTTTCTATTTCAATGACTCGACTTCTGTGAGGTGGGTTTCTTGTAAAAAAACAATATCCACATTCAGTTTAGCTAAGTGATTGAGTATCCTCTGACGTTTGATGGGGGAGTTCAGACCTCTAACGTTCTATGAAATAAGTTTTAGTGACATGGGTACTTAAAGAAGAAGTAATTCAAATTCATAAGGAAAAAGACTATTGTATGAAACTGAACCGTACACCAATAAAAGAAAATAGAGAGCATAAAAAAGGCCATAAGAATGTAGACAAGAAAGGTAGTAATAGTAGGAGATAAAAACCTGAGGTGAAGGAAAGAATTAGAGAAATGAAAAAAATTAAAAGATAATGGAGAAATGAGAAAGAGGTACGGAGATAGATAAGAAAAATAGTGGAATAATCTTAGAAGAAAAACAAAGAGATGATAAAATGAGGAAGAATTATGGTAGACACCACAACGAAAAGAGAAATTAGGTTGCAAGACACAACAGAGGACAAAGGACCAAATCAATGACATACCTACATTCTGACACATTTGCTAAGTATAAATCTAAAACAAGAAAAAATATATAATATGTAATAGCAATATCTAAGATAAACCTAAAGTGCGGAAACAATTATGAATAAATAACAACATATAGTCCGTAAACAATCAGGAAAAAGGTAACTTGAGAGAATGCCTGAAGCAAATCAAGTGACATGCGAGGAAGATGGTCTGGAGGAATCCATCGAATCAGTCATTTGTGCATTTAAGAAACTTTGCAAACGCATTGGATCCTCATAGGAAATAGTCTTATTGTTATAAGTAACTTTGAACAAGCATGGATGAAACAGGCCGTAACGAGCACCCAAAGATCTAAGAGCTGGTCTTATGTCTTATGTCGAGGAAAGCCTTGCGCCGCGATGCAGTTACTCTTGAATAGTCTTGCGCAAAAAATAGAGTTGATCCAGACCGAGACATTTTTTGAATAGCCCTAGCAGCAGCCAGAACCTTCAGCAAATCAGTATATTCAAGAAAGTACAAAATAATTCCTCTTGGCCTCTGCGAAGATGACGAGTTGGTAGTTATGCGCCCCAATCTGTGAGCACGCTGGATTTTCAAAGAAGTTCCCTCTGGTAGGTGAAGAATCTTGGGAAGAATAGATGCAAAAAAGGCAATGGGATCCGACCCTTCAACCCCCTCCGCCAGATTATAAATACGTAAATTATTCCTCCTATTTCGATTTTCAAGGTCCTGAACCTGTTTTTGCAGGGAGGAAACTTGAGACTGTAAAGAGGAAACACATTTGACAGTATCTGGAAAAGAGGAAACATTTTGCTCCACCATAGTAAGTCTGACATCTAGCTGTGACCAATTATCTGAGACGATCTGTAATTTAGCATTTGTTTCTTCCACAAAAAGCCGTAAAGCTCTGATTTCTTGAAGTAACAGTTCCATTGAAACTGGGGAAGCCGTTTTAGGTGGTGACGGGGGGTCTTTCTTTAAGCGTTTCACGTTAGCCTTCCCTGATACTGCTTGCGTGGCATCCATATTAGTACTATCGTGGTCTATGTCAAGGATCCCCAAAGATTCCAGTTGAGAGAACTTGGAGAAAACCTTTGAATTTTTGACAAAAACATGCTTTTTTTTCGAAGCTGTAGAAAGGGAGCCTTTAGATCTGCCCATCAGACTGTGGAGAAAAAGGGGGACAAAAACACAGAAACCTACAAGTGAGAGGGCTAGATGGGGTAGTATAAAAACCTAGTGGAGACAAATTCGTAGACCAGGTGCAGAGCGAGTCGGTACCAGAGCGTCGAAGCATAAAATAACAGTCCAAAATAAGAGCACTTGACTGCCAAAATATTATTGGGGCAACACCACCATCAGGAAAAGAACAGTCACTATGAGGAGCTTCACAGTCACTTGAAAGAAGGAAGCGTCGTTCGCCAGAGCGCCTCAGGGTAATATGTGCAATGAGACAATCCGCCTTCAGGAGACAATAGAAATTATTCAAAAATGCTGTGGTGAGAAATGAAAAAGAAGAAAAAAAGAAAAACAAGATGGCGGCTGTAGCCACATCACCTCACACTTATAGAAAAGGTGAGGTGAAACTGGGCGAATATGCCACTTAATAGAGCAACTGGGTAAAGTATAGGCACAAATCACCTTTGAAATGAAGTAAAATGGGCATTAATAAACCCATAGTAGCACCACAAGCAAAGAGAAAATCTGCAGTGCGCCGCGTCAGAAAAGTCAAAATGGCGGCCGCCAGAGCGCGTCTTCTCGATAGGATGAAGAACTTCAACAACTGTCTCAGGAATTACCGGAACAAAGAGCAGAAGGGTCCCAATGCGTTCCGAACATCGTCAGACATGTGATGATTCCGATTGCGCTGCAGGCAGGAAGCAGAGGACGCGATTTACCCGCCCCGATCCAGGAGCCTCACGCCGACACCTCCATCTCTGCCGGGATCCAAGCCACACCCACCCACTTCTCTAGATTCAAGATGTGATCTCGTGACACTTATAGATATCTACTCTTTGAGTCTGACACCACATGTCCGATGCTGTTCAGCAACGAGCTGATCCAAAAAACAATACAATTGAGCTTTTTACAGATTATTGTAATTGTCTTGTTTCCCCATTGCTTTTGATGAATTCTGCAGCAGAAATGTACTCGATGAGAAATAGAGATCAAAAGTCATATTTTCTGTAACCAGTCGCTTTATTGCAACTGAGCTCACCAGTGGGTCTGAAAGTTTATTTGTAAAAGTTTATGGGGTGGGCGGAATTTGCAAAATTCACTTTCGCAAATTATCGTGAAAATGTTAAAAATCTACGCAAACACGCAGAAATATCGCGAAGATGCGGAAGTTTTTTTCCCGCCCGTTCGCGGTATTTTCTGCGTGGTCGCGGCTCGCCAAATTACCCATGCGGTTGCTCGCGGGCGCGGCCATCTTGTTTTCACTTGTCTCGCGGTGCATGATCGCGAGAAGAAAGACGTGATCGCGCGACGAATGACGTTACTGCGGGCGCGAACTGTCGCGAGACAGCGCAAATGGCTACCAACAATCCAACATCTCGTGGAGAACGCGACCGGATCGCGAAAACTTGTCGGCGAACGCGGGGATTCAGGTAAGGCGATCGCGCGCGCTAGAATGTATTATTTTACAGCGCGAGCAAGCAAAAGATTTCCGGTAAAATGCGGATTGCGGAAATTTTGACTTTCGCGCTCTCCGCGGAACGCAAAAATGTCAAATTATCGCAATTTACGCGGGCGGAACTGATTTTTAGCCAGGCCTACTTTAAATGCCACTTGCCTGCCTTCTGAAGGGAGCCAAGTTCCTGCTCCTTCCCCTCTTGGGCTGTCCTCTATTCGAACTCTCATACATAGTTGTGCCACCTTCAGTTTATATAATTTGAAGCCGCCCAAAAAACTTTCACTGCACTTCCTCATACAGGGTACACCAACATCCTCTATGTAAACCAAAGCTTTACAACCTATGATGTGCCCTGTAATGTGAGGCCATGGAAATGTAGCTGGATAGATGCCAAAAATTTGCAATATTGTTAACGCGAAACTCAAAGGACAAAATACTTTTTTTCAACAAACTTCTTTGTTTCTGCCATCTTTATATCTACTTTCAAGGAAACCGGAGCACAGCAGAATAACCAAAAATAATCCCATTCATTTGAACCAAGCAGTACTTCTCGTTGTTTTCAATGAAACCTAAACTGCAAAATAAACACACACTAATATCTTAATGAATCACCATACACACCACATTTATTTTATTTATATGTAAAGCCAATACATAGAGCGTTAAACGAAATCACAGCAAAGAATACCTTATAGCTTGCATGAAATTACTACGTTTAAACATCCAAATAATGACATTCAGATTTCTCATTAAGAAATTCTCCGCTGTGCAGTTTGATCCCAGAACAGTAGTGCATAGTCCTGTGTTATATCTAGTATATTAACCAATACACATCAAAACCCAACCACCATTGAGAGCTTTACTAAGTTTCAGCCAATGAAGGTGCCAGTCGGTTGCCAGGGAGCTCTCTTCTTTGTCCACATATGTACCGGCGCAGGGGTGAGTATATCTCTTTGGGCCTAGACGTGAAAGGCTGCATATTAGTGAACATATTGGCATAAACCATATAGCTCTTTGTGCTCTTCGTGAAACCGGCTAGTGTAGGTGTCTGGCCTGTCCTCCAGTGGATAGCTAGCTCCCTGTTGTCAAGCATCAATAACTCTGCAGCTAGCCCTCTTACAGATTTCGGATTTTAGCAACATAACCCAACACAGCAGCTTCCGGAGCGAATGGTATCGCATACCCATCCACATTAGATGTAAATTCTATTATACATTTCCAGTAGGAGGCAATATATCTACTTTTGCATTCAAGATGGAAAAATCCGCTTGAGGCCAACACAACGCGGACACTGGTGTGATCTCTTATTAACGAGATTGTGCAGTTTAGCAGGAGTGAAATATAGGCTATGCAGAAATGTAGAAAGTATCAGTTTGTGTTTTTCATTCACGTATATTGTTTCCATTTTGGCAGTAGAGTATGACTGCTTACGTATATCCCTTGGCTCACCGAGATCTTCATCGCTGGCATGTGGCTATGTTGAGGTTCAATGATCGTTGATTGCTATATCTGCGAGCCCCAGGCCCTGGAGTAGGCTAGGTTAAGTAGTCATGTGAGAGGGACAAATTCCTGTGGCTTCTGCAGAATGTCCCACATCTTGACTTAGCAAAGAGCGGTCTTAAGTTAATTATCAACTAAACTCTTCTCACTGGTAACAATTAAAAAGTTGCTTAAGATAAAGAGTAAAAGTTCAAAGCTAAAAGTGCAAATAGTCTGCCACTTTTTCTCTGCTAAAAAACTGATAATGCTTGCGTTTGAGTGGGAATCAAGATCAGATTAACGCCTCCCCCACCACCACCAGCAGCGGTGGCCTCCATGCTGTCCTGACCCCTGCCATGAACCAGTGAGTCAGTCTGGGAGCTTCCTTGACATGAGATCTATCCCCCCAAAATCAGTGCAGGTTTCTTTTCCACAGGCCGATCCACACTTACTACCATCAAGGAAAGGCCTTGGCTCTTCATCCATACCCGCCCCTGTAACTGGTGCAGGCTCGAGTGAGGCATCCAGGAAAGATTTGTTTTCTACTCGATCCCTTGATTTGGTGCCCCATAGTTTAGGCCTCTCTCCTGTTGCTACTCATCATGTTATTATCTTGGCCAATGTCCCCTTATTGGTTCCTGACTGTATGGAAGATGATATGTCTCTGAAGAACAAGGTGGTTTATTGGGTAAACAACCATATGGGGTATGATAGATATTTGTTCAAGTGCATTTATAATGGTAAGGAGAGTCCCACGGATAGGCTCCCAACTCAAAACCTTTCACGGGGATTGTGTGGTTGTTAATTTTGATATTCTTCATGCTGCAGGTTTTCTGTTGTCAGTGTTTTCAGCCAGACCTGGACCACTTGCTGGAATCTGCCTTCCACCCTTAGGTTATTTTTATAAACTGCCCCTCTCCTGTCCTCGTTTGGTTCTGGTTCCCTCTTCTGCTTCTTCAAGCATCAGCCTTGGACCTGCCCAGGATAGCAGTTTGCCTACTTTTAACAGATTTGCCCCCCTGAGCACCTTGGCTGAAATTGATTGACATCCACCCATAGCTGCGTGTAAGATTGATTCTATTGGGTGCTTGAGTTCCCCTACTACTATTTCTCTTTTGAGTTGGAATGTTGTCCGTCTTACTAGCAAAAGTGGTAATGAGGAGTTTTTAGGTCTCACCTGACCCAGCGCATGCGCTGGTCTGGCGAGACTTATTGAGAGGGCTCCAAAAAGTTCTACCAGGCCAGCCTAGAGCTACAGTGCATGTGCGCGGGCGCGCGCCGTGTTATACCGCAATTACTTTTTGACTTTCGTGGCCGCAAGGCCGCTTTGATGTTGATCACGATCGCAATCGCGATCACTTTCACTTTCGCGGCCGCAAGGCCGCTTGGCATAGCCAATAGGTCTCGCTTTTGGGACCTTATAAGTATTTAGTTACGCAACTGTTGCATGGCTAAACACTTATAAGGTCCCAAAGGCGAGACCTATTGGCTATGCCAATGCTTGTTCTCTTTGTTATGTTGATTTAAATTAATTTATCTACAGGAAACATGGAATATTATTATCAGTTTCCATTTGGATGTTTACATCTGGCACAATGTCTCAGCTATTCCTTCATCTCATGGAAGGGCCAAAAGGGGCTGATGGGGTAGCACACTACGCCGTAGATTGTGCTTGAGATCGAGGCAGGGTTCTCCCAATTGCTAAAAGAATACTGTGGCTTATCTGGAAAGTGCTTTGGTGCGGTACATGATGACCCAGAACAGTGCTTTTATCTTGTCGTGTCACAGCACTTCATGGAGTAGTGTAGCGAAGAGGAGCGATGATAGGCCACTCGAGCTTTATCGTATTGTATCTGATTGGAAGGGTCTCAGATGTGTGTGTGACCTGTGTAGGTAGTACTTAGGTGTCATGCGTGATGGCTTATTCTTTTCATGTGGCAGGTGATTGTTTAGCTGCAATTACCCATGATGCAGATGGAAGCAGAGTGAGAGACCGGTGTGCATGTGATTGTACCAATGGTCTCTGCAGGGTAGGTTTGGTGCTGATTCTTGGGTGGGATTGGTCTTGAGACATCTGATGTTCATAAACTCCTTGTGTGAGAGATGGGTTCTGGTCAGTGCAATTCTGTATCGTCTTTTGGGGAAAAGTGAATCCTTTGTGGCTTTCTTGAGTCCTGAGCTTTGTTGAATGTTTGTTGTCTTTTGTTGGGAGGAAATTCCACAATATTGATGCCTTTCTGGAAAGAAGAGGATAACAATGATGCATTCTGTCTTTTAAAGATGTCTCCATTCTAGAATAAAGGGACCTAATGTGAAGCTATTGTGAGCTTTTAATTAAATGAAGGTTGGTCTAGTGCCCTCAGTGGCCTTGTGGACAGGGCAGAGTGCCTTGAAGGAGGATCGTTTGGCAATAGGCTGCCAGTGAAGCGCTTGGAAGGCTGGCGTGACCATGTAGGCGTAGGAGTTACCTTGCTTCTCAAGTACTGTCTTTTGTCAGAGGTTCTTAGCAGAATAGGGATTAGTGGGGACAGCTTAGTACGTATTTGTTTGGGCTGCTGAGGCCCTACCAAAAATGGCTTAAAGCACAACAGTATTTTAAACACCAAATAACTCATCCCATAAAAGTGAACTGTGATTCTCGCCCACAGAAAACTGATTGTGTATAGTGTCAGAAAACTGACACTGATTCAGAGTTATAATGTCTATTAGGAAGATCTGACATTGGCGAGTCATGGCCGCTGGCACCATCCAATGGGAGTCCAGTACTAGTGCCGTAGGTTTGCTGGCCCCCACATCTCAAGACTGGCGGGTTTTGATCAAACGTTTTGGGTGACCGGGGGAGGAGTATGGGGGTGATACTTGTGCGACCTGAGGCTCCAGCTTGAACCGCTATTTCCAAGTAGGATATAAAATTCCGGATTGGTGCCGAGTCTCACCTTTAAACTGCAACATCTTCAAAGGGGCAAAGGTTACAAAGATCCTTCAGATGGTTCTGGGATCAGGACAATCCGCTGCAGCGAACACATCCCACTGCACAGACCTCTGGTTAAAAACAAAACCCTTTGCTCCCTGAGTGGGCGATTGTGAAATCATGGATCGGGGAAAAGCATGGACAGTACACTCCTGACATGTCTGCTGCAGATCCTCAGCTCTCTTGTGAAGCGGATCCCTGTGGATCCTTTAGAATGCTCCACAGGTGCTTCCCCAAGCTGGGCCTCAGGAGCCACCATCTCTCCTCTTCCCCTGCAAATGGCAGCCAGGTCGCATCACCAGGACTTCTCTTGAAGTGCTAGGCTAATGCGTAGATTTGGGAAAACAGACCATAGAATGAATGCATTAAAATGTCGGTGGAGAGTGACACCGGGTTGGTCTCAAGAAGGAGACCGCCCATGTGCCCTGCTCGCTGCTTTGCTGCTTCCCCTCTCCTCTCACTCGGCCTCTCTCAGTCTCGCGCAGCCCTCACTTCGGAGCCTCCTTCGTGAAAGCATGGCACGGTGTCAGCATTTAGTTGCACACTGTGCCCAGGAAGTAATTGAATGAATGAAAATGAATGAATGAATGAAAATACATTTGTACAGCGCGATTGCTGCCCTGAGGCGTCCAAGCGCTAGGGGAACCAGCAGGGTGTAATGAGACTATCAGAGACTAGGAAGAAGCTGGGGGGGCTGAGAAGATTACGGGGATTTGAATAGATGGGTTTTTAATTGCTTGCGGAAAGAGGCAAGGTTCGGATTCGATCTCAGGGTAGGGGGAGGGTGTTCCAGATTTTTGAGGCGTTAAGGGTGAACATTCTTCCACCTGCTCTAGATCTCTTGATTCTGGGGATTGTTGCCATGAAGGCCTGGCTGGAACGTAGTTCACGGCCCGGATGGTATTGGCTGACTAGGCTACGCAAGAGTTTTGGACCCGAGTCCCAGAAGGCCTGGTGGGCAATGCACATTGCCTTAAAGGTCACTCTTTTTCGCACTGGTAGCCAATGAAGGCTAGTCAGTGCCTCTCTAACTGAGGCTCTTCGTGGGATTTGCAGTAAGGTGCGGGCCGCACAGTTCTGCACCAGTTGCAACCTGTTTAAAGAGTACTCCGGGGCTCCTAGGTAGAGGACGTTGTTTGAGTCCAGGCGTGATTGTATTAAGCCCTGAATAGCTGTTTGTTTGGCCTCCATTGGGAGCAGGGGTAGGACCTTCTTCAATGTTCGAAGAAGTCCAAAGCAGGTGGCGGAGAGCTTTGTGGCCTGGGTGTTGAGGGTAAGGTTCTTGTCTAGCCACACCCCTAGGCTTTTGATGTTATCTTTTGGGGCCGGGGGGGGCCTAGACAGGTGGGCCATAGTGATTTGAAGAGGGTCGGGTCAGTCGGGCCTAGTAGCATGAGCTCAGTCTTGTCCCCATTCAACTTCAGTGAGGATAGCGTCATCCAGGACTTCACCTCCTCCAGACATTTGGTCAGACCCCCCGATGGAGAAGGTTGGGCTTCCTGCGCTAAGGAGACCACCAGCTGTGTGTCGTCCGCATAGGAAATGATCTTAACTCCATACGGACGAACTACGTCAGCCAGTGGCCTCATATAGATATTAAAAAGCGCAGGGCTTAAAGAGGATCCCTGGGGACTCCACACTTCATCGGTATGCTGGAGGAGACGGTTTGTGCGTCAAACACCTGGAATGACCTGTCACCTAGGAAGGATTTTATCCAGAGCCATGCCTTATCCGCAATGCCGACGCTTGCCATACGGTTCAGTAAGGTGTTATGACTGACCGTATCAAACGCCGCACTGAGATCAAGAAGGACCACTGCCACTGATCCTCCTTGATCGATGATTTTTCTGGACTCCTCGACGACCATAAGGAGGGCAGACTCTGTTCCATGCTTTGGCCTGAATCCTGTCTGTGTAGGGTCTAATAGCAGATTGCTTTCCAGGTAGTTGACCAGTTGGAGATTGATGTGTTTCTCCGCGATTTTACTGACCCATGGGAGTAGTGAGATCGGGCGGTAGTTGGCAAAGTCCGAGGGGTCCAAATGAGGCTTCTTTATTAATGCTCGGACCATTGCCTTTTTCCAGGCAGCAGGAACCAAGGCAGAGTTAATGGACGCATTCACTAGATTCTTGATGATGGGTAGAATCGTCTGGGATGCGAGTAACATTATCTCTGGGGGGCCGGGTCTGTAGGTGAGCCGGATTTCACTTTCCTAGCTATGGATTCAGCTGCTTCAAGGTCCATACA